>NC_083345.1:93014179-93719106 GCF_019175385.1 Lycium barbarum | reverse complement strand
GTGAGGCAATAATGGCTGAATATATGTATTTTTGGCTGAACATCAGCTATCATTCACACTCACTTTAACAACATGGTCACTCACATCATTTGGAGTGTTGAGATTAGCTATGTTACCTTGAAGTTCACATATAGCATCTTCTTTACCTCAAAATTCAACTTGGAGTCCATTTGCTCCTTCCGAAAGCTTTCAACTACCTCATGAACTTTCAAAGTTTCAGACTCAACATTCGGCTTACTTCCAGGAATACCTGCACCATTCTCAAAACAATTAGAGGAGAAAGAAAAGTTACAAGGGTTATAATGGGTTTGTGACAACTCCCTCACATCACCACTCTCACTCCTCTCAATGTTTTCACTCTCAATTTCATGGGAGTTGGAACAAATGTCAAGTACTCCTTTAGAAGGGTTAAGGGATTCCTCCATTTCACTCTTCGCTTTCGCTTCACAAGGATTAGACTTCTTCACCTTCATTTGTTGTTCCTTGCGTAAGCATTCCATCATTACGTGAATCTCTTCAAAATTCTTCTTCACCCATTGTGGAAGTTCGGGTCCACTCTTCATAGGACGGGGTTCACTTACAATTGCTTCATCTTTAGAGAGTACAGGTGGAAAGAGAGGTCTCCATTATTTGTCCACTATATACTTGTACCATTCTTGCCCATATGAAACCTTATGTTCTTGCAACCAAGGATTTCCCAAATACAAGTGACAATTGTCTAGTGGTAGTACATCACACCAAACCTCCTCTTGGTATTTGCTATGGGTAAAGGACACCCTTGCGCTCCTATCAACCAAGTACCTTCCTTGATAGTAAGGGTCTCGTTTCTTCACACACTCTATAGCCAATGTCTTAGCCACTTGAGGGGCAAGGTAGTTGTCGTAGCTACAATCATCCAACACACGGACATACCCCTCACTACCATGTAAGTTCACCTTTGTTTCAAGAATTCGCCTCTTTGGGCATTTCTCACTTGAGACCTTGCATTTCTTCCACTTCCATCACCCTTCAATACTTCCCTCCTCCTACCTTTAACATCATAACCATATTGAGAACATGGTATCTTCATATTATGAGAAGAAGCTTGATTCATTGTATTTCTTAAAGTAGGAAATGTATACCCTCTACTTTTTCTAGGATGACTCCTACTTGGTCCAACCCACACACTTCGCTTGGAATAGGAAGTATCACAATTCAATGTACGTGAATAGCCACTAGAAGATTCATCATAATTATCATGTTCAACATTACTATCTTCATCGACATAGTCACCACAAAGTGCATAACCAAAAGGTTCATATTCATCACAACTTCCTAATTCATGCAAGTCTTCACCAATTGGTTCATAATATATGTGTGAGGAAGGAATATACCTCATGCCGCCTCCATGTCCATGGTGTGTAGGATGATGCTCTTTATAGCTCTCGTCTTCACCATAGGACTCTTCATTAAGCTCCTCTACTCCTTCATCATCTTCATAAGACCCATGAGATGTTGCCTTATAATTGCCCCTGGAGTAGCACTTTTCGCCCTCATATGGGTCATGATCATATTGACCATTTTTATTACACGGCCCATGAGCACCATCTATTTCATAATCATTGTGAGAATAGTGATGCTAAACATCATCGTCATATCGTCATACATTATAAACATCTCCCCCATAGCCTTCATCACTACCATAGTCACACCCTTCACTACTAGAGGCATAACTCTCCAAATCGTCACCACAAGATTCCGATAGGGATTACATCCTTATATCTTCTCCTCCTTATGACTTCTCTCCTTGTACCTACAAAAACAGGAAAACAAGATTAGTAGTAAAGTTCCTCACGTCACTCATATTTGCACTCAAGCTTACCTCTCAATCTAAAGCTTCTTCCAAAATTGGCCACGAACCGCTTATCCAATCAATTTCACAAGGTTGCTAGTCTTTGTGGAAAAATAGATTCTTGTTTTTTTGAAAGACAGACTACTCGATTAAAACTAACGGACTTGAATCAAAGAAGTTTCAACGACGTTAAAATGAGAAAAGCTTGAAAGAATTAGCACAAAAGAAAGACGGACGCAAGAACTAGCAGACACAAGTAGAAAAAGTACTAAATGCACACTAATTAAAGGAATGAAGATAACGAAATGCTAAAATTTGGGGAAAGAAATAAAATTTTGGGCCCGGTTAGGTGATAACTTGAAAACGTGTTCCTTCAAGGTGAGACAAAGCTATAACTAGCATTCCATAACGTAATCGGAGGTCACCGACCTTACGTCACTCCGATGGATACATGATTTCCCTTGGCTCTTGTGTTCTTATATGATATATGTATATAAAACAGGTATATGTGTATGGATATGTATATATAAATAAGATAAGTAATTGTATATGAGACGTGTATATATATAAAAGATAAGCAAATGTATATGTATATGGGTACGGGGAAAGGGGAAGGGTCACTGTTATATCACCACCTGATTCAGCTGGATTCCATCCTGGACGCGGGATGCCCGGACGCGGGATATGGGAGAGCCGTACGCGGCGTCTGTATATATATATAATGTATGCTGCCTATATATGATGTAATGTGTTGGGACATCGTTGGGGAGGGGGCTTGGGAGAGCCGATGTATTCGGCGTCTGTAAATGTGAATCAAAGATACTGTTCACTGAATTGTACTGTTTTCTGTACACGAGAATAAGTAATATATAAATGTTAATTCCTATGCTTATGAAAAGAAACGTTTCAAAGACGAAAGGACAAGCCTACATGACAGCCGGCCTGAAAAGGGGCCTTCCTATGTACAGGTTACTTTCTTGCCTCGTTATATATCCTATTGTTATGTCCCGTGTTTCGTATAAGTGAAAGTCGAGAAATAAATAAGGCTTGTGTGTTATGAGAAATATTTTGATTCAAGTTGATGTGACTATGTTGGTTACGAAATCATTAATGTTAAGACATCGGGGAAGGCCGAGGGTAAATTTGGAATTTCGGAAATTAGTTTCGGGAATTGCAAACCGAGATTTTAATGCATTTGGGCCAAGAAAATTGAACAACAAATTTAGGCCCAAGTCTTTGGGGGTGGCCGGCCACTTGGTTGGCCCAAGCCCATTTTTTTTAATGTCATGTGCTATGCACATGACTCTCTAAAGTGGACAAATATCAAGAAGTCTTTGAATTATCTAGTAAACCAAAGCAAAACAAAAAAAAAAAAAGGGGCAATAGAACTAGGCTCTCGGCCGAGAACCCCCCCCCCCCCCCCCATTGGAAAAAAAAATTTATCTTGGCTTTGTTGCTAATCTAAACACCTAGTTTCTTTTGGAATGATTGATGAGTTCGAGGTGCTCTTCGTTGTGGTACAACTAGTTTGACGAAAGGGCGACGTTTGCGGCAAATCGGAATCTTAAGAACAAGGTAAGATTTCTATGTTTTCATGTTATGAAATGGATATATATGTGTTAGTAATTGGATTAGCATGAAGATTATGGAGGTGTGGTGGGTGTGTGCATGGCGTGTAGGTGTGTGTGGGGTGTATTAGGCCGTGAGCCATATGGGGTGGAAAGAAATGTGAATTGATTTCGTTTAAGTTTGTTAGTTGTGTTGTTGTGATCTTTATGTCATAAATGATTGATTAAAGAATTGAGTTGGCGTTAGAAAACGATTTCGGATATTATCGGGAAGTGTATACCTTCGGTATCATGGTGTATATCATTGTATATTTATGATACTAAAGACTTTAAATGTGAACTTATAATGATGTTAATGAATTCGGAATGAAATGACGCAAGTTAGAACGTTCGTTGTAAGTTTTGAAGTTTTGAAAGAAATATGGAAGGTAATGAATTTTGAGGAACTTTGTATATGGTTTGGAACTTGTTTGTAATGCGATTTAATAATCTTGAATGAATACAATAATATGGACGTAGATTTGGAATTTTGAAGTTTGAATGGAAGATTGTCAACTTGTGTAATAAGGTAAAATTTTGAAGCTAGTGCGGTTTGATTGTGGTTTGTATTGTGTAATGATGTTTGGGGTTGTTGTTGTTGTTGTATTTTGAGCCGAGCTAAGTCTCGGGGGTGTTAGATTTATAGGGGAAATGCTGCCGAAATTTCGGTAGCCAAGTATAGCCCAAAGATGAAAATGTTAAGTTTCATGAATAGTAACTGGTAAAAGTGACCATTTGCAGTTTTCGGACGAAACGGGAATTGCGATTTGACGAGCGTAAGGCGCCAACCAGGTATGTAAAGCCTACCTATCCTTCTTTTAGCATGTCCTAGTCATACTAGGTTAAGATCGGAATCTCGGGGGTAACTCTGCTCTTGGAAATTTAGGTTCAAGTTTGGGTACTATTCATCCAGCGCAATTGAACCCTTTTGTGGCATTTGGTCAAAGGAATGTTCGAATCGTCATAACTTTTGCTGTTGTGTCCGAAACTCTCCGAAACTTTCGTAGATGGCTCTAGGGAGCCTAAGGTCTGTGATTTGTGTTCGCCGCCTCAATTCGACCCGAGGTGGGCCCGCAAGCCCTGAGGCTTCCCTTATTCGGTTTGTTTGGTTCGCTTGTGTCCGCTATGATCAGCGATCGTTTGTTTATGACTCAATGGTGCGTTTGAAACTTCCTATGCCGTTAGTGAACGTTTTGCACTTCGAGTAATGTGAAATTTTCGGAAAATGACCTATGAACGGCTTTCTAAAAATCTGGCAGTCTGGAACTTCGTAACTTTTATACACAAATTTTGATCAATCTGATTCCTACTCCGAGCCCTCTGGCGTCGGTATGTGCTCATCTGTAACTATATGTTGAGTCCGTTAATTTACTTTTGATATGCATATGGTTTCTGCACTACTCCGTTCGTGCTATTTGCTATCCTTTCGTTCGTCGGTACCCGGGCCGACTTTGTGATCGTGCGCGCTATAACATATTCGGGAGTTATGATGTGTTACGGTTTCCGAGGCCTCGCCTTAGGGCCGGTTACCGTTTATGGAGTTATGATGTGATATGGCATTTGATATGTTCTGATGATGTGATGTGTGTGTGATATGATGTGTCTGGAGACTGTACGGAGATTTGAAAACTTCTGGAGTTATGATGTGTTGTGGCACCAGCGTCGGGGGTGACCACGTTCCTAAACCCTATACGATTTGATTTGCATTTGTACGTTTGCCTTCCACACAGGTTTGCTTTGTTACGTTGACGTTCGTGTTTGTTTCTTCTAACTCCAGTTGTGTTTGTGATTTCTGTACCTTCTGCTTTACATACTCAGTACTTCTCCCGTACTGACCCCCGTTTCTTCGGGGGATGTGTTTCATGCCCGCAGGTACAGAAGCTCGTTTGGGTGGTCCTCCAGTTTAGACTACTCATTCTGCTGTGTTGGAGAGCTCCCCTTGATCCGGAGCCTACTTTTGGTACATACCTTCTGTTGTATGTGTGTGTTCGGTACATTTGTGGATGTGTGGGTACGGCGGGGCCCTGTCCCGTTATATGTTCCTATGTTCTATTTTGTTTAGAGGCCTGTAGTCAGATTTGTGGGTCGTGGGTCCGGTGTGTTTGTATGTGAGTCTGTTTTGCGTTCTTAAGCGGCCCGTAAGCTACTATGGCCATGTCGGCCTCTGAGTTTGTATATGTGTGTGTGCATTTGGGCGACGTATATTCCGCCACCTTTCTGATTTTGATTTGACTAATCTGAACGGGCGACCGCTTAAGATAAGTGTTCGATAAATGTTTGTGTCTGGCGTCTGTTGTTCATTTTCAGTTCGAATAACGCATGTTGAGTTTGAATGAGTATGAATACGATAATCTGGTTGTGAGTCTGGTTGGGGTGCCTAAGTAGGGCACCAGTCGCGGCCCACGGGGTTGGGTCGTGACAAAAGTGGTATCAGAGCAGTTTGTCCTCGGAACGTCTACAGGCCGTGTCTAGTAGAGTCTTGTTTATCGATTTGTTGTGCACCACATCTATAAACAGGAGGCTACAGGGCATTTAGGATGTTACTTTCTTTGGAATCTTAGATCGTGCGATAGAGCTGTGCTATTAGGGTCATTCTGATCTGACCCGTTGTTGTGTTTGCAGTGATGTCTCCGAAGAAGGCAACGGCGGCCCAGAAGGGCAAGGCGAAGGTGGGAGAGATCAGTCAGGCACAGCGAGCTACTCGGGCTCGTGTCTATGATTTGCCTGAGGTTGCACCTCACTCTGAGGGGTCTGCTACACCCCCATTAGTACAGCCTGGAGCAGGACCTTCAACAGCTCCAGAGGTCCGTGTACCCGCTCCTGAGACTCTAGCTCCCCAGCCAGGGGCGGAGGATAGGACCCTGAGGGAGGCTGTACAGTTGCTGACCACGATAGTAGCGGGGCAGGCTCGCAGACGCGGGCGGAGGGACGATGATGATGAGGATAGGCGGGACAGCCTGAGAGTTCCGGAGTTCTTATTATGTGGCCCTCCAGAGTTTTTCGGGTCTAAGCCCGACGAGGACCCCCATGACTTTATTCGGGGGATGCGGCGTGCATTAGACTTGGTCAGGGCTTCAGAGACCGAGTCGGTTGAGCTGGCTTCGCATAGACTTCGGGATGTTGCCGCACATTGGTATGAGACTTGGGAGTTATCCAGGGGTGAGGGTGCTCCTCCAGCTACGTGGGATCAGTTTGTGACTGCTTTCACCCGCCACTTCCTGCCCCCAGAGTTACGACGGGAGCGAGCTGATCGGTTTTTACATCTGCAGCAGAGGGGTCGAAGCGTTCGTGAATATAATTTGGAGTTTGATTCCCTGGCCCGGTATGCCCCTACCGTGGTGGCAGATATGACAGATCGGATGCATAGGTATGTTATGGGGTTGGATCGTTACCTGATTGACGGCTGTATGGCGGTGTCATTGCAGACAGATATGGATATTGCCCGTCTACAGGCCTACGCCCAGGGGATGGAGAACCGGCACCGAGTAGATAGGCCCAGCAGAGAGTATGATGGGAGACGGCCCAAGAGGGCCAGATCAGCGGGGTATTCTGGAGATTCTCGGGGCGGGCAGCCCCAGTATCAGTCTAGTGGGTACTTTCCTCCGTCAAGCCGGGACACACAGTCTGTTAGTAAGAGATTTGATGGCGCAGGACCGTCCAGGGCAGACCAGAGTTCCAGAGCCCCAGGTCCTCAGGCGAGCAGGGGTCCCAGTCAGACTAGGCCACCTATGCCCCCGTGTTCGTATTGTGGAAGATCGCACCCAGGTGAGTGCTTCAGGGCCACAGGGGCCTGTTTTGCTTGCGGCCGCCAGGGCCACATCATGGGGGATTGTCCATGGGCAGGCGGTTCCGATAGCGCAGCACCGCCGATGAGATCCGTTGCTGGTTCGTCATCTACCCCTTCGGCCATGCGCTCCACGGGGCGAGGTATGCCCGCACCGGCGGGCCGTGGTAGAGGCCGTGGTGGGGGTTCAGATTCTAGCGGTCCCTCGAACCGCATCTATGCTTTGACTGGTCGGCGGGACCCAGAGGCATCCCCAGACGCAGACCCAGGTATATTACTAACCTTTTTCTGAATGAATATGTGCAATGATAGGTCTGTATTCCAGTATATTATGCGATATTCTCTTTCTGTGTGTCAGTAAAAGTAGGGTAAGAATCCGAATTGACGAAAATATCCGAGGCAGTTATCTGTACATGTGGGAGGCGAATATATGGAATTTGAAAGGCTAAAACGATAAACCACATAGCCAGAAGAGCAAACGACCTCTTCGGGTCAGAGTGGGGCCCGCTATAAAAACTTCCCGAAAAATTTGCTAAGACACCGTTTGGCCCTAAAAATTTCGTGACAAAGGTCGTGCGGGGCAATTGATGAAATTATATCAGCCCTAACGCGTCAAAATGCATGAAAGTTTCGGGGTTAAGCGTGCTCAAGCCAGAGCAATTCTGGGATGGGTGACCCCCTGGGAAGTAATGCAAAGTTTTTCATAAGTGAGGGTGTGATAAATATAAATAGAAACTTGGGGTAATCATCAGGTAAATAGAATGTGTGTGGAATAATTAGTGCCCTTACATGAGTCGCGCGGAACGAGGCGAACTAAATGGGCAAAAAAGAAAAGGGCACAACACCGCTTGGGAAATTGAACGAATTTGAATAACAGCCAGAGATGTTCGCCAGTAAGGTCTGGATAAGTATGTGTATGTGTATGTGTATGTGTGTGTATGATTTTCATTTGGTGCCATGTGGGTTAAGAGCCGAGCCCCGGCAACAAATGTTGTGAAAGATGAAAGGTAAGCAGTGTGAATAAATAGAATCTTTAAAAGAGTCGATACGTGAGACGCAAGGTAATTTGTGTGACAACTTGGTGAATAAGTTTGCAAGTAAAGGGAAGTTCTCATGAATCGTTGGAGCCTTAATATGAACGATTCGATTCTAACTTGACATTCTATCTATTGTGCTTCTGCACTTCCGATTCCGATAAGGCTCTGTCTAGTACGCCTCTGTATTTCTGAGCTCGATGATGTTCCCGTCCGATGAATCTTTGTGCGTTTGATTCTGAATACGTATCTGTCTGGCACACCTCTGTATGTCTGACTCTGGATATAAATCCGTCTGATATGCTTCTGTGCGTTTGATTTTGATCACACGTATGTTTGATACATTTTGGTCTGTTTGATCACGACTCTGTATGATACAGTTCTGAACATTGGATTCTGATTTCGAATCTGTCCGCCATGGTTGAGTACGTCTGCCTCCGATTATGAATCCGTTCGATATGCTTATGCGCGTCCGGCTTTAGTTCTGAATCTGTTTGGCATGAAGTGTCTGGTATGAAGTAAAGTGAGATTACGACGATGTGGTAAGAAACTCAGAAGTGTAACGAAGAAAATGATATTGACTATGATATTTGGAAAGCGTTCGTTCATTACAAGAATATAGCGTATGGTTCGGTGATTACGTGGGGTATGAGAAAATGTATTATGAAGGCATTTGAGTCAGTGACGTGAAAAATTACCCCCTAGTATTTGTAAAGAAGCCATGTCGGAAAGCCAATAAGGGACAACTATAAAGAGAACCCTCCCGGAGTAGTAGGATGCCCTATGAGGTCCATTTAACATTCGAGGACGAATGTTATTAAGGGGGGGAGAATGTTATGTCCCGTGTTTCGTATAAGTGAAAGTCGAGAAATAAATAAGGCTTGTGTGTTATGAGAAATATTTTGATTCAAGTTGATGTGACTATGTTGGTTACGAAATCATTAATGTTAAGACATCGGGGAAGGCCGAGGGTAAATTTGGAATTTCGGAAATTAGTTTCGGGAATTGCAAACCGAGACTTTAATGCATTTGGGCCAAGAAAATTGAACAACAAATTTAGGCCCAAGTCTTTGGGGGTGGCCGGCCATTTGGTTGGCCCAAGCCCATTTTTTTTAATGTCATGTGCTATGCACATGACTCTCTAAAGTGGATAAATATCAAGAAGTCTTTGAATTATCTAGTAAACCAAAGCAAAACAAAAAAAAAAGAAGGGGCAATAGGACTAGGCTCTCGGCCGAGAACCCCCCCATTGGAAAAAAAAATTTATCTTGGCTTTGTTGCTAATCTAAACACCTAGTTTCTTTTGGAATGATTGATGAGTTCGAGGTGCTCTTCGTTGTGGTACAACTAGTTTGACGAAAGGGTGACGTTTGCGGCAAATCGGAATCTTAAGAACAAGGTAAGATTTCTATGTTTTCATGTTATGAAATGGATATATATGTGTTAGTAATTGGATTAGCATGAAGATTATGGAGGTGTGGTGGGTGTGTGCATGGCGTGTAGGTGTGTGAGGGGTGTATTAGGCCGTGAGCCATATGGGGTGGAAAGAAATGTGAATTGATTTCGTTTAAGTTTGTTAGTTGTGTTGTTGTGATCTTTATGTCGTAAATGATTGATTAAAGAATTGAGTTGGCGTTAGAAAACGATTTCGGATATTATCGGGAAGTGTATACCTTCGGTATCATGGTGTATATCATTGTATATTTATGATACTAAAGACTTTAAATGTGAACTTATAATGATGTTAATGAATTCGGAATGAAACGACGCAAGTTAGAACGTTCGTTGTAAGTTTTGAAGTTTTGAAAGAAATATGCAAGGTAATGAATTTTGAGGAACTTTGTATATGGTTTGGAACTTGTTTGTAATGCGATTGAATAATCTTGAATGAATACAATAATATGGACGTAGATTTGGAATTTTGAAGTTTGAATGGAAGATTGTCAACTTGTGTAATAAGGTAAAATTTTGAAGCTAGTGCGGTTTGATTGTGGTTTGTATTGTGTAATGATGTTTGGGGTTGTTGTTGTTGTTGTATTTTGAGCCGAGCTAAGTCTCGGGGGTGTTAGATTTATAGGGGAAATGCTGCCGAAATTTCGGTAGCCAAGTATAGCCCAAAGATGAAAATGTTAACTTTCATGAATAGTAACTGGTAAAAGTGACCATTTGCAGTTTTCGGACGAAACGGGAATTGCGATTTGACGAGCGTAAGGCGCCAACCAGGTATGTAAAGCCTACCTATCCTTCTTTTGGCATGTCCTAGTCATACTAGGTTAAGATCGGAATCTCGGGGGTAACTCTGCTCTTGGAAATTTAGGTTCAAGTTTGGGTACTATTCATCCAGCGCAATTGAACCCTTTTGTGGCATTTGGTCAAAGGAATGTTCGAATCGTCATAACTTTTGATGTTGTGTCCGAAACTCTCCGAAACTTTCGTAGATGGCTCTAGGGAGCCTAAGGTCTGTGATTTGTGTTCGCCGCCTCAATTCGACCCGAGGTGGGCCCGCAAGCCCTGAGGCTTCCCTTATTCGGTTTGTTTGGTTCGCTTGTGTCCGCTATGATCAGCGATCGTTTGTTTATGACTCAATGGTGCGTTTGAAACTTCCTATGCCGTTAGTGAACGTTTTGCACTTCGAGTAATGTGAAATTTTCGGAAAATGACCTATGAACGGCTTTCTAAAAATCTGGCAGTCTGGAACTTCGTAACTTTTATACACAAATTTTGATCAATCTGATTCCTACTCCGAGCCCTCTGGCGTCGGTATGTGCTCATCTGTAACTATATGTTGAGTCCGTTAATTTACTTTTGATATGCATATGGTTTCTGCACTACTCCGTTCGTGCTATTTGCTATCCTTTCGTTCGTCGGTACCCGGGCCGACTTTGTGATCGTGCGCGCTATAACATATTCGGGAGTTATGATGTGTTACGGTTTTTGAGGCCTCGCCATAGGGCCGGTTACCGTTTATGGAGTTATGATGTGATATGGCATTTGATATGTTCTGATGATGTGATGTGTGTGTGATATGATGTGTCTGGAGACTGTACGGAGATTTGAAAACTTCTGGAGTTATGATGTGTTGTCGCACCAGCGTCGGGGGTGACCACGTTCCTAAACCCTATACACGATTTGATTTGCATTTGTACGTTTGCCTTCCGCACAAGTTTGCTTTGTTACGTTGACGTTCGTGTTTGTTTCTTCTGACTCCAGTTGTGTTTGTGATTTCTGTACCTTCTGCTTTACATACTCAGTACTTCTCCCGTACTGACCCCCGTTTCTTCGGGGGCTGTGTTTCATGCCCGCAGGTACAGAAGCTCGTTTGGGTGGTCCTCCAGTTTAGACTACTCATTCTGCTGTGTTGGAGAGCTCCCCTTGATCCGGAGCCTACTTTTGGTACATACCTTCTGTTGTATGTGTGTGTTCGGTACATTTGTGGATGTGTGGGTACGGCGGGGCCCTGTCCCGTCATATGTTCCTATGTTCTGTTTTGTTTAGAGGCCTGTAGTCAGATTTGTGGGTCGTGGGTCCGGTGTGTTTGTATGTGAGTCTGTTTTGCGTTCTTAAGCGGCCCGTACGCTACTACGGCCAAGTCGGCCTCTGAGTTTGTATATGTGTGTGTGCATTTGGGCGACGTATATTCCACCACCTTTCGGATTTTGATTTGACTAATCTGAACGGGCGACCGCTTAAGATAAGTGTTCGATAAATGTTTGCGTCTGGCGTCTGTTGTTCATTTTCAGTTCGAATAACGCATGTTGAGTTTGAATGAGTCTGAATACGATAATCTGGTTGTGAGTCTGGTTGGGGTGCCTATGTAGGGCACCAGTCGCGGCCCACGGGGTTGGGTCGTGACACCTATGACTCCATGATATTATTAATCGCACTCTATGTTACTGCTAGTATTATTTTCTATGCCTTACATACTCGGTACACTATTCGTACTGACGTACCTTCTTGTGGACGCTGCGTTCCATGCCGCGCAGGTCAGCAGACAGGTGGACTTGATGCTTAGGAGCTCTGTCAGCAGTACCCTACAGCGCTCCAGTCGTTCCGGAGCCTTATTTCAGTGGTACTATTTTGTGTATATATATAATCTCGGGCACGATAGTACTCGGCCCTTTCTATGTATAAGTGTACTATGTCTAGAGCCTCGTAGGCAGATATGTACAGTCAGACAAGTATAGTTAGATATATGGTGTTTTGGCATGTTAATGTTGTTGTATAAAGTGCTAACGAAGTTTATTAGCCTATGTTCAGAATGACGCTGCTAATGTTAATGTTCAAAAAAAAAATATGGCTCTGTTTACACGGCTTGCTAAGAGGTAAAGGTAATATGATAGGTAAGGAGTGCTCGGTACAAGTATCGGGTACTCGTCACGTCCCCTAGTCGGGTCGTGACAGAAGTGGTATCAGAGCAGTTCGGTCCTAGGGGTTTGTCTACGAGCCGTGTCCAGTAGAGTCTTGTTTATGAATGTGTAGCGCGCCACACTTATAAACAGGAGGCTACAGGGCATTTAGGAAATGTGACCTTCTTTGCATTCTAAAATCGTGCGATAGAGAAAGGCTACACTTCCATATTCCTTTTCCTAAACCTATGTTATGGTTTCAGTAATGCCGCCGAAGAGAAAGGCTACGATGGCCGAGAAAGCCAAGAGGGTGGCGGCCAGCAGAGTTGAACGGGAGCTAGAAGAAGAAGAATCTCATAATGAGGCTCCCCCTCAGACTGTTCCTGCTCCCCCTGCACTGGCAGAGCAGGGAAGAGCTCCAGCTCCAGCCCCCGCACCTCCAGTTCCACCGCCAGCAGTTCCGGGCCAGCAGATGGCAGAGGCCATCCAGTTGTTGACCCAGATGGTTGCCGCACAGTCTCTGCGGCAAGACGTAGACCTGGGAGATAGGGCGGTAAGCGCAAGGGCCCGTGACTTTATTACCCTGAAGCCGCCAGAGTTCTATGGATCAAAACAAGAGGAGGACCCGCAGAGTTTTATAGACGAGATGCTGAGGACACTGAGAATTATACATGCTTCGAATACGGAGTCCGTAGAGTTGTCTTCATATAGGCTGCGGGATGTGGCAGCTCTGTGGTACGGTAACAGGATATCATCGAGGGGAGCAAATGCACCCCCTCCGGTTTGGCAGGAATTCACTGAGGCTTTCCTACGACATTTCCTACCGCCAGAGGTTCGACGGGCTCAAGCCGATATGTTCTTGAACTTGAGACAGGGAAACATGAGTGTCCGAGAATACAACCTTCGTTTCAACTCGCTAGCCAGGTATGCCCCTGCCCTGATAGCTGATAGGGGAGACCATGTGCACCGGTTTGTAAGTGGGCTAGGGCCACATTTGGTTAAGGAGTGCTTGACGGTTTCACTCCAGGACGGGATGACTATTACCCGCATCCAGTTCCACGCCCAAAATCTGGAAGAACAGTACTAGTCACGGAGAGAGGAGCGTTATCCAGATAGGGGTCCCAGAAAAAGGGGCAGATCTTCTGGGGCTAAAAGCGAGTATAGAGGGGGGCATGCATAAGAGCAGTCTAGGTATTCAGGCCAATCAGTGGCCAGTGCACCACCTCAATTTGCGGATAGAAGATTTGACCGCTCCGCATATTCGGGATCGGATCAGGGTACTAGAGCTTCAGGATCCCAGTACAGAGCTGATTTTAACGGGACGAGGCTTCCCCCGCCACGATGTGCTCGGTGTGGCAAGCCACACTCTGGGCAGTGCTACCTAGACACCGGTGGTTGTTTTGCCTATGGTCGAACTGACCATTTTGCACGTGATTGCCCACTAAAGGATGAAGGAGGCCGAACTCGGCCAGCCGGATCAGCAACCGATTCATCGTCGACCGTGCGCCCTCGTGGACAGACTTCCCAGGCTCCAGCGGGCCGCGGCCGAGGTAGAGGAGGGGCACCTAGTTCAGCCGGTCCTCCGCACCGCCTATATACATTGACAGGACGACAGCACTCTGAACCTTCCGCAGACGCGGCCACAGGTACTTTTTCAGTATTTTCTATGATAACCGTGTGTTAATCAATTCGGATTTTATTTTACTCTATACTGTCCTCTGTATTACTGAACATATTAAGAGTTTGGAAATTTGGACGAAAAGTGGCCATACGCATAGGTAAAAGGCGGATACTGGAGATTGCGGAGGTTAGAACTGTAAATAAAAGAAAAGATGTGTTACGTGGACGTTTCGAAACCTGCTAAGACCCCAACGCGTCCCATGTTATGCGACATAAGTAGTACGGGGAAGCGGATGTAGAAGTACTAACACCGAGACACTGAAATGCATTAAAGTTTCAAGGTTAAGCGTGCTCAGGTGGGAGTAATTCCATGATGGGTGACCCCCTGGGAAATATACTGAAAATTTCATAAATGCGGAAATAAGAGACGAGTGTAAAATTAGGCAGCCCAGAGTAAATTGGGGTGTGGAAAGCGGTTAGAAACCCCACACGAGTCATATAGGCCGAGACGGACTAAACTAACAGAAAAAGGGAAGCCATGACAACAGAAAGCTTTGGGAGTGAAGGAGAAAAGTACAGGTGTCACAGAGTGAGGCCAATATTGAGTCCACACTAGCTAAGGCAAGGAATCCCTAATATGGCGGTATACGGGAACGTGTCTAGTGAGGGGATAGACGCGGCGGATGCCAAGAAAAAGGGATTATAACCGTGAAGATCGCAAAAGGAAACCTAAGCTCCTAAGATGGATATGCTAAGTGGCATGAGGTACCTACAGAGGAGACCTCCCCGAAGTGTTACAATACACTATGAGGCTAGTTTAACATTCGAGGACGAATGTTCTAAAGGGGGGGGGGGAGGATGTTATATCCCGCATTTTTCGCATTCGGATAATTTAAGGTAACTGCGGGAGATTAAGAGCAAGATTATAATTTTGATCTTGTTTGGTGTACAAGTTGTTTATAAAAATTTTGAAGTGGGAATATTAGGAAAGGTCAAGGGCATAAAAGAGAAACTCGCAATATGACTCGTGGAAATATGGAGGAAGACGAAGGGCAAATTTGGAAGTTGGAAAAAAAAATGTTTCCATAAACTACAAGGACTAGCCAAGGTAATTGGGCTTAAACATTTAAGCCAAAACAAGAGGCCCAACCGGCCATGCATGGGCTAGGCCCATGTGTGGAATTAATTCATTGTATTAAATAGATGACTAAGTCATCTTTATCATAGAATTGTCTAGAAATTTCAAGAAAACAAAAGAAAGAAAAGAAGGAGAAAAACCCTAAGGCCTTTCGGCCAAGAGTAGAAATTCCAAGGAAATTTGATAAAAATTCTCTTAAAAATCATTTCCTACCAAGCAAAGGGGCTTAACAAGGTAGAGTTGTTGTTGGAGCAAGAAAGATTCAAAATCATACAAGTTGCCAAGAGATAGGCAAGTGAGGAGTTGAAGAAGAAAGGTGAATTTCAATCTTGTTTTATGTGTTATACATGGTTTATATGTGTTGTAGTATGCTAAAATGAATGAAATTCATGAAGGAGAGGAATATAGTATATGGCCGTGTATATATATATATATATATATGTAGGAGTCATGCTCCAATTATTTGAATTAATGTTTGGTTGTTATTGTTGTGAATGATATGTGGAAAAAGGAAGTTGAATGAGTTTGGAAAGATTGTAGTGGTGAATGCATGTTGGAGCCGTGTATATGGCATATGTAGTCGTGTATATGTGTTGAATTGTTGAAGAATAATGAGCAAGTTATATTTAGTGTTTTAGTTGTTGTGTTGTAGATTGCATATTGCAAGTAAAGACTTGATAAGTTTGGTAAAGTATTGGTAATTGGAAGATTATGTATATTGAAGAATAATGTTCTTGCATGGGTAGTATGTAATGATATTGGTATGATGTCGTTGGAATATATACTATAAGGTTGTTATCGTGTTCATTGAAGTCGGAAGGTTTTGACGAAAGTGGTAAATTGAGATCATGCATCTTGAATAAAATATGTGAATCGCTAGTGTAGTTGTTGAATTATGTTAATAGTTTGGCCGGGTTTGAATTCCCGGATTGTGGTTGATAAGGATTTGGCTATGTTGAATGTCGAGGATGGTGAATTTACAGAGGAAATGCTGCCGAAATTTCGGTAGCCAAGTGTTTCCTTAAGATTCTAACTCTAAGTATCCTAATAAGAGTTTTGGTAAACATGACCAAATTGCAGATTTTGACGAGATTGCAACGTGAATTTGGAGTAGCAAAAGGAGCGGAAAGAGGTATGTAAGGCTTCACCCTTCTTTCTATGGCATGTCTTAGTTGTAATAAGTTGGGTACGAGCCTCGGGGACAACTCGGTTCCCCGGAATCCGCACCTAAAGTTTTCCACTTTTTGTTCAATAGAATTGAACTAGAAAGTGTGTCAATTGTTGGAAAAACCTCCTACACCCTTAGAACTTGTATAAATGGGACCCGATTACCCTAAGACCCTCACAAGTAACGCTATGACACGTAACATACGTAAATCGTATACGCTACCTCATCCGGCCCGAGGTGGGCCCGTTACTCTCGGATTTTCCTATAGTCGTGGTTGACTTACTTGAAGTAAATCCAAAGGGGACTTTTGATCCCAATCTCGTTACCGAATGATAAGTACTATGACTACTCTAACGAGAATGTTTCTATGAGGATAAAGATAATTACAATGTTAGACAAGAGAATGTACCTTTGATAAGTACGACCGGAACGACTCTATGACTAAGATGACTAAGCTAAGTATCTTATGTAAACATGAATGTGATACACTAATTTTTGAATCGTATTTATATTTCCTAGCTATATCTTTATTTTCTCTGACTCCAAAGCCTATGACGGTCATCTATGATGCCCACGATTTCATTCTACGGTAACTGTAATACTATTCTCCGTTGATAGTCTCGCCTTAAAATACTTGTTCCTTCAAGGTGAGACAAAGCTATAACTAGCATTCCATAACGTAATCGGAGGTCACCGACCTTACGTCACTCCGGTGGATACATGATTTCCCTTGGCTCTTGTGTGCTTATATGATATATGTATATAAAACAGGTATATGTGTATGGATATGTATATATAAATAAGATAAGTAATTGTATATGAGACGTGTATATGTATAAAAGATAAGCAAATGTATATGTATATGTGTATGGGGAAAGGGGAAGGGTCACTGTTATATCACCACCTGATTCAGCTGGATTCCATCCTGGACGCGGGATGCCCGGACGCGGGATATGGGAGAGCCGTACGCGGCGTCTGTATATATATATAATGTATGCTGCCTATATATGATGTAATGTGTTGGGACATCGTTGGGGAGGGGGCTTGGGAGAGCCGATGTATTCGGCGTCTGTAAATGTGAATCAAAGATACTGTTCACTGAATTGTACTGTTTTCTGTACACGAGAATAAGTAATATATAAATGTTAATTCCTATGCTTATGAAAAGAAACGTTTCAAAGACGAAAGGACAAGCCTACATGACAGCCGGCCTGAAAAGGGGCCTTCCTATGTACAGGTTACTTTCTTGCCTCGTTATATGTCCTATGACTCCATGATATTATTAATCGCACTCTATGTTACTGCTAGTATTATTTTCTATGCCTTACATAATCGGTACACTATTCGTACTGACGTCCCTTCTTGTGGACGCTGCGTTCCATGCCGCGCAGGTCAGCAGACAGGTGGACTTGATCCTTAGGAGCTCTGTCAGCAGTACCCTACAGCGCTCCAGTCGTTCCGGAGCCTTATTTCAGTGGTACTATTTTGTGTATATATATAATCTCGGGCACGATAGTACTCGGCCCTTTCTATGTATAAGTGTACTATGTCTAGAGGCACGTAGGCAGATATGTACAGTCAGTCAAGTATAGTCAGATATATGGTGTTTTGGCATGTTAATGTTGTTGTATAAAGTGCTAACGAAGTTTATTAGCCTATGTTCAGAATGACGCTGCTAATGTTAATGTTCAAAAAAAAAATATGGCTCTGTTTACACGGCTTGCAAAGAGGTAAAGGTAATATGATAGATAAGGAGTGCTCGGTACAAGTATCGGGTACTCGTCACGGCCCCTAGTCGGGTCGTGACACCCATGGTGTCAAGGATGAGAAACTCTATGAATATTGCAAATAACTCAACAATTTACTGCGGAAACTAAATACACCTCG
Source organism: Lycium barbarum (assembly GCF_019175385.1). NCBI lineage: Eukaryota > Viridiplantae > Streptophyta > Magnoliopsida > Solanales > Solanaceae > Lycium > Lycium barbarum. The sequence continues at coordinate 93,700,691 of NC_083345.1, read as the reverse complement.
GAATAATTACGCTGACCAATGGGGTAACCTTCCTTAGTAGTGACAAGCGATCTCTCCCAATCAGTAACACACATACATCAACAAACCCTAGGACTTAGTATCCATTTATACACTCGTTGTTATTCTAGTTACTATATATACTTAGTATCCATTTATACACTCGTTATTCTAGTTACTATATATACATACAACTTTCCCTTAATCTACATGTGTATCGATCCAAACTCCTTGTCTGAAGACCTAATCGTGCTTCCTCCCGTAAATTCTACATGCATATACGACTCACTAATTAAAGTCAAACTTAAGTAAACCATAACCTACCTCGATAATAAGCAGCTATTCGAACTTCCATGAAGTATCAACCTTCCCAGCCCGTAGCCGACATCCGTGAGGGATGATAATTGATAGAGAAGATGTGAAGAATGTTGTGGAGCCTCTTTTTCTTCGTATCAAGAGTTTTTTCTCTTAATGTATTATCTAATAGTAGCCTTGAAGGGTCTTTTAGTAAAAAGGAGGGTGAAATATAAGGCTAAGTGTGGGAAAACACATTTAATGGTCCGTGATGTTCGCTGTGGCAGACAAGGGGCTCGCTACTACGAGTCTGCTGAGGAGGATCAAGTCTCGCTACGGCGAGACCGCTGTGGCGACGCTCTGTCCGCTGCGGCGGGCCAAGCTTGCCCGGGCCCATGACTTTTAAGTATTTTCAAAATTGATTTTTCCCAATATTATTCATTTAAACACCCCATAGGGATTATCTTTTAAGATTTTAGGCCTTGATTTGGTATGGGTTTGCGAAGTATTAAATAACGACTGGGCGGATTGTTACATCAGATACCAATTAAACCACCGTTCATCCCTAAATGGCGTGGGATGGGGTAATGGTCACACTCCTAGCCCTTACACCATAGGAGGCAGGATTCCGAGTTATTGTCGCGAAAAGGGAAAAATTACAAAGCAGTTGGATAATGCGCGGTCCGCTACAACAGTCGGTAGCCCGCTATAGCGGCGCTGCCGCAACGATCATTCCATAGCTGCAGCAGGACACAGGCAGTTTTAAAAATGGGGTGATTCAGTTCACCCCTCATTCTTCCCCCCATTACACCCCATAACCAAAAACTCTCCCACTCCTCAAGAAAAATTTTCTCCCCATTCATCTCCCTAGACCCCTTATCTCCCCCCTCGCTTCCCATTTAAACACCCTACCGCCTGCATTACTCATTCTACTACCCACATACTTAAAGAAAAGGAATAAATTCTCGAGAGCCCAAGGGTCACTTTTTAGCGCATATGCCTGCAGATCTCTAAATTTTTCAAGATATGTACTCCTTCTCGTCGTCCTACAACTTGATGCCTAAGTTTCTAGATTAGAGCAAAAATGTTGGTCCTTTGAAACAGGGGTTTTTGATCTCTTGGGGTATCAAGTTCTTGGGTCATGGTGGGTTATTTCGTCGTTCACACTATCCTAACAATACTTTCTACTAAAGATCTTCTTACAATAGGGTAGATTATGCTGGGGTGGGGGTGTTTGGTAGAAGGGCATTTTAGATGATTTTGCTTAAAATTTTGGTGCTCATTGTGGTTGAAATATGGTGCTATAAGTTGTTAGAGTCATGCATGCTATCATAGTACTTCATCCTCACAAAAAATATTGGAACTATGGTGAACTTTTTGGGGTTTTCAAATTTGGGATCGTAGGATTTCTCGCTGAAGAAGAGGCGGACCATCTTTCGCTACAGCGATGGCGCTGCGGCGCTCGGGTAATGGCGGGCACGGAAGAAAGATTTTCGAAGTTTTCTACTGTAGCGGATAGCTACTAGCTACGGCGATCCCACAACAGCGGTAACTGCGTTGCTGTGGCGAAACATCGTCGCTGGGGCGGTCCCTTTGCCGCTATGGCGGCTTCGCCGCAGCGGTCACCCTACCGCCGCAACAAAGCTGCTAGAGGCAGAACCTTATACACGAAAATAGTCCAGGTTTTAACTTAATTCATGCATGTCTTATCACTGTCTAATCTTGGTGCCACATTATTCTAACTCAATCTTCCCTTTACAGGATCACTATCTCCTTCTGTTATGGAAAATCAACAACAACAACAAGCACCCGCTTCCCCCACCTATGTTAGGTTTGCTTTGAATGCGTGCAAGAGACGCTACATGGAGTAGCAGACCAAGGGTCTACTTCATTAGAGGGCCTTTGTCGTGGATCGAGTGGAAGAGCTAGCCCCAAAATTTTATCAACTCTTACATCAAATTGGTTGGGGTCCATTGGTCGAGGAGCCGAGAGATGTTAATTATAACTGGGTTAGGGAGTTCTATGCCATGCTTCCTACTGTTGATTCGACTATTCCGGAATATGAGATCACCATTAGAGGTGTCAATATAAAGGTTGGTGCGGAGGCGATTAATGTTGTTCATAGTTTGCCCAACCCTTCGCAAGCTGAATTGAGGGCCAAGGGCACGAGGGAAATGGGCCTTAGTTGGTGAGGACATTAGTACAAGAGTCCAAGATAAAGAAGACTACTTGGGGTATTACCCAATCTGTCATCAAGAGCCGTCACTTTACTCCAGAGGCTCAGGGGTGGCTGAACCTTGTTACCCGAAAGGTTCGCCCTTCGAATAACACTACTGATGTCACTTACCCCCGGGGCCCTTATAGTTCTTGCATTCTAGATAGTGTACCAGTGAATGTAGGGATGTAGGTGATTGAAGACTGGCGGAGTTTCATGGCCAAGGCTAGCCCGAGCTTGATGTTTCCCACCCTGATTACCCATTTATGCAAAAGGACGGGTGTGACTGTGGAGCCTGGCGACCTATATGTTGAGTGTGATGTTCCTTTCCACCTTTTGAAGGTAAAGTGGTCACAGGGCAGGGGTAAGAGGAGGAGGACAGAGTCGGATGGTGACTAGGCCGGCGAGGGACAAGAGGGAGGCGGCGACGATAGTGGTCCTTCACAAGCCTCGGGTACTTTAGAGCGTATGGAGGCAGACATGGCAGTATTAAAGAATGATATGATGGGGTTTGCACGGCCTTCCATGGAGACCGGGTCGTCTGGTGCTGCTGTTGATGCTGGTTATTTCATCGCCGACGAGATGAAGGGTTACCTGGACACCCAGAACAAAATGGGGGACGCTGTGGATGCCTTGCAAGGTGCTTTTGGATCTCTTGCCCAGGCCCATGTAGATCTTTGAGAGAACTTGGACAGGGAGAAGAAGAAGAACCGGGCTAGGGATAAGGTATTTATGAGGATGTAGAAGGGCGTTAAGAGCCTTCTGAAGACCCTAGTCCTGAAAGAGAAACTCCCCAAGGTGACCACCCGGGATGCCCCGCAGTTTTTCATTCTCAGTGCGTCCGGGCTGGGCAGCGATGACTCCGGTGACTCAAATGCTAGAGTTAATGAGGTGAGCGGTAAAGGAGTGGCTTAGATATCCTCCCCCCCCCCCCCCCCCACCCACTTTTTATGTCAGCTTGGTTCCCATTTTCCCTTGTAGGGCTTGTTTTTAAGACTATCTTGTTGCTTTTGTTTGTTTTGAATGTTTAGATAATTTCTTTTGGTTTAGGTGCGGGTGTCCCGGTTTAAGGACACTCGTAAGACAATTGCCCTAGTTGGGCAAGATATTTCTATGTAGTTCTTTTACTTTGAAAAAGGCTTTCCATTGAATTTTGTTGAAGGATGAACAGGTTAAGAAAGTATGGAATAGGGGAGCTCACTGGTCCGTGGCGCTGCTTCGGCTGTCACTTGTCCGCTGCAGTGAGAGCGCTATAGCGGGGAGGGTCTCGCTATAGCGGGACTGGGGAAAAGTCTGGGTCCGCTGTATCAGACAGTGGTCTGCTATAGCGGAACCGCTGTGACGGTTACAGATTCAGTGGGCAAATTTTGATGCCTACCAACTCAGGGCACGACGGGGCTCGTTCGTTTGCTTAGCGCGTACAAACACAGATTTCAACAAACGAGTACCAATGAATTCTCGATTTACTAACCCTCATAATATATGTACACAATTTACACCACCTAATATTAGCAACGGACTTCCATTTATTTACACACTTAGCACACAGAATACCCACAGAAAGTCTTCATTGGGACATTATAATTAGATACCAATTGGGATTGACAAATACCAATTAGCACGTCAAGATACCAATTGGAATCGCCTAGATACCAATTGGATTCAACTAGGAGTTTGAGTATTGGAGTAGCACGATAGAATGAACGAAGGGAAACTTCTAGATGTCTTATAGCCTCTTGTGGATGAGTACGGACGTCATCGTACCATTCCACATGACTCTACTATACATTTTCTCTTGTACTTGTGAGACCGGTAACCTAGGCTCTGATACCAACTGTCACGAACCAATTTACGGGTCGTATGGGCACCTACCGTATTATAACCTAGTAGGAGAACCCTTACTAACCAACCCAATATTCAAACACATTTTTAATACCAGAGATGTAATCATTGACCACAGCTGAAAATAAATATTATAAGGACTCTGTTATCAATACAAGAAAACTGAAAAGTTCTCGGGATCTTGTCTAGACAGGTACAAGAGCTCCTATTACACAAGAATAAAACCAAAATAAATGACACAACCTCTGCCTGGAATGAGGTGAGCAAGGCCGTGGGAAGATGTCCGGTAATCCACTAAGAGAAACTTCAAGTAATAACCTGCAACACATTTACACCTAAAAAGGATGTAGCAAGAGAAGTATCAATACACCACACGTACTGATAAGCATCATAGGTCGACTAAGATTAGTTCACGCAATACAATATAAAATCAACAAGGTAAACATATAAGTCAACGTACACCCTGAAGACTCCCAATATAGACAACTACACCGGTACAAACTCAACTCCCTAACTCCTGGTTATTCTGGTTCACTTATTCCCACAATAACACCAGCAATCAGACTAGTCAAAGTGTAGTCCTACTTCGTATTTCTTTTAGGGTAAAATAATTAGTCTTTATTTCCTAGATTCAATTAATGTCAACCCTTTTGTTATTAGCCCTAGAGTTTTCTATTCGGTTCGCTCGCTAGGGTATGATGTATCCACGGAAATGTACTCAACACAGTTTCACCAAACATTGTGACACTCTAAATCCGTCAGATTTAACACAGACATTCTAGAACTCAATAATTCATTCTTACGCCAACACCTTCATGCATGATCAGAACTCCTCAAACAGTGATGCAAAATGCAAATATAGTAGAATGACAACATGTAAGCATGAGGATATGAAGTTATGTAATGCAATGCAATGGCCCAATACAAAAACTGTAAATACATGGTAATTGGTGTCTTTGCCCAATAGTCATGACCTGCAGGGACCCATGGTGTCCAAGTACCACTCGCTCCGCAACTGACCTCGGATCACGAGCCCTAATCTAGGTCACATCCTCACCCCCTATCAAATGTGCCTTTAATCTAGGTCACATCCTCACCTCCTGTCAAATGTGGCATTTCATATATATATATATATATATATATATATATATATATATATATATATATATATATATATATATATATATATATATATATATATATATATATATATATATTGTCACATCACTTTCAATGATCGATTATCAAGTAGTACCTCATATTCAACCCAACTCGATCATGAAATCGGGTAGTACAACTGATATTTACTCAGACTTTTCGCTCCATACAACATTCAATAAATGCAAGAAAATATATGGAACGATGCTAATAAATACACTAAATATCATGTAACATGCCCTGGACAAGCGCAAAACTATTATGCCTTAGCCTCAACCCACCCAATACAACCCTTTTATTAGCAAGGATGAACAACCCCACGAATATTGCAAATAACTCAACAGTTTACTGCGGAAACTAAATACATCTCAGAATCATTACGCTGACCTACGGGTTAACAATAAAACAGAGACATCAACAAACCTAGGACTTAGTATCCATTTATACACTCGTTTCTATTCTAGTTACTACATATATATATATATATATATATATATATATATATATATATACAACTTTCCCTTAATATACATGTATATCCATCCGAACTCCGTGTCTGAAGACCTAATCATGCTTCCTCCCATCAATTCTACATGTATATACGACTCACTAATCAAAGTATAACTCAAGTAAACCGTAACCTACCTCGATGACGAGCAACTATTCGAACTTCCATGAAGTATCCACCTTTCTAGCCTGTAGCCGACATCCATGAGGGATGATAAGTGATGGAGAAGATGCGAAGAATTTTAGAGGAGCCTCTTTTTCTTGGTGTCATGGGTTTTTCTCTTAATGTATAACCTAACAACACACTTGATCGTTCTTTTATTAAAAATGAGGGTGAAATATAAAACTAAGTGTGGGAAAATGTGTTTACTGGTCTGTGACATCCGCTGCGGCCGACAAAGGGCTTTATATCTCGAGATTGCTGCGGCGGACCAAGTCTCGCTACGGTCCAAGTCTCGCTATGGGGAGACTGCTATGGTGACGCTCTATCCACTGCAGCAGGCCCAGCTTGCCCGAGCCCACGGCTTTTAACTCTTTTCGAAACTGATTTTTCCAACAATTAATCATTTAAACACCTCGTAGGGCTTATCTTTTAAGATCTTTGGCATCGATTTGGTACGCGTTTGTGAAGTATTAAATAACAACCAGGCGGGTTGTTACAATAAGCTAAATAAATGAAATGACTAAGTATAGTATTTATACTAAGAGGCTAAACAAGACTAAACTAGCTTATTAAAAAAAATACCCTTAATGAGGTAAGGGTCTTTTTTGGCCTTCTTTGATGATGGCTTGAATTCAAAAATAGCCCTTTGCATAAATAGCAATCTTCCGGCCTTGAATCACCCAAGCTTGCAATTGTAGCCACTTTAACAGGTAAGCTTTGGGCCTTGGATTCTTGGTCTCTTGACTTTCTCCCATGCTATCTCCCATAGCTTGAAGGCCCTCCAATGACTTCATTTAAATGCTTCCAAAGCTTCATCCTCTATGAATCCACTTCTAGCAAAAGTCCTTGGAGAAGTTTGAGTAGTTGAGCCATTTGTGCCATTTCGGATCATATCAGCATGTCTATTAGAGTCTCGTGGGTAGGTATGATGAGCTCTGTACTTATCTGCGAGAGGCTATAGGACATTTAGGAAACTTTCAATTCTTCCATTCTCTCGAGTGACTTCATTCAAATTGGTATCTAGTCGATTCCATGTTATAGCCCGTATTCTGTACGTTCGGATATTTCGAGGTAGTCGTGGTAAGTTTAGGGCAAGATCATTTTCCAAAATTATTTAATGTACAAGTTGGTTATGGATATTATTTATGAGTATTATTATTATGGAAATATTGAGAAAGACTAAGGGCAAAAAGGGAATTTCACAAGATGGTTCATGGTAATATTGAAGAAAGCTAAGGGAAAATTCGGAATTTGGAAAATAGTTTTTCATGAATTGCAAGACCAAAAAAAGTGGGCTTGGAAATTAAAGGGGCCATTTGGCCGTCCACAACAAATGGGCCAAGGCCCATATGGAAGCTAAATAAATAAGTCCAAAGATGACTTATTAGTCATATTAGTCATCTTCACTCTTTAGAAAGTTCAAGAAGCTTGGAGAAGGAAAAATAAGAGAGGCCATTCGGCCATGTGTGGTTGAGCAAGAACCTTGAAAAAAAAAACTTGTTCAAAAATTATTTTCTACTAATTGGAAGGTCCCTAGCAAAGTGAAGTAATTATTGGAGCAAGAAAAACATCTATTCTTGCAAGGAGCAACTTTAGCCAAGAAGGAAGATAAGTGGAAAAGGTAAGAATTAATCTTCTTTTATATGTTATGGATGATTATGTATGTTATAGTATGTAAAAGTGGATGAAATTCATGAAAACATGAAACCTAGGTTGTGGCCGTGTATATGTGTGGTGTGTAGGAACAATGATTCAATTATTTTATTTAGTGTTTTAGTTGTTGTTGTTGTGGATTCTATGTTGATAATGAAAGTTTGATGATTCTAGTTGAAGTTGTAAGTGTTGGAGAGTGATTATGGAAGCCAATGTGACTATAATACTATTTCTTGTATTCATGGAAAACAATGTTGCTAGCATGTGAATTGTTGGTAGAGTTCATGAATTTGGAAGAAGAAAATGTATTTATGTTGTTCTTGTTGAATTTGAAAGGTTTCGGGTAGTATGTTGATTTGGCCGTTTGGAATGTCACGTGGATTTTTGAAGTGTTCTTGAATATTGTTTGAATGGTTTCGGATTAATACTTGAAAATGTGAGCAATTGTGAATTGAACATAAGTGAAACGCCGTCAAGTTGTAGAAAGAAGTTGCTAACGTCGGAATGCATGTTGAATTGAGTGTTGGTATTGTTAGAATGACTGTTGGTATTGTTGCTGGTAAATTGGCCAAGTTGAATTCTCGAATTTGTTGTTGTATATTTGGCCGAGTTGAATTCTCGGGGATGTTGCATTTACAGGGGAAATGCTACCGAAATTTTTGTAGATAAAGTGTTGGTTTAGAATTGGACTCTTAAGTGTTATGGCTAATGTTTGGTATATATGAATATTGTTGTAGATCTTGCGAAGCGAAAGACTTAAGTTCGGATTAGCATAGAAAGTGGGCATGGTATATAAGGCTTACCCTTTCTTTCTTTTCGCATGTCCTAGAGCTCAGTAAGGTATGACATGACACGCACCTTGGGGTAACTCTACTCTTTGATTCCGAGCTTGATTATGATGCTTATTCTCTATTGTCATGAGCATGTTACATATGGTTGAGGCTATTGTATTATTAATAAATGAATAAGCTACTTCACATGGTTTTGATATGTATCCATGATTCCGAAGTTCCGTTTGATATGTTTCCGATTTTGTCTATGATTCTTATTCACTTTTGATATGAGTACGCTCGATATAGTTGAGCTTATTATATGATTGAATAACGAGATGAGCATAAAGTATTCTGTTTCTAAATGAGTTCTGTAATTTTTAATGTCCCTAACTTTCGTAAAAGATCTTGGATTTGCTTTGAAATGTTCGTAAAAGTTCTGTGGTAAAAATGTCCGTAAATTTCTCATACTAACTCGGATTGACTCGAAACATGTTTATGATCCTTCAAATGTCGGTAAGTGTACGTATCTATCGAGTCTTGATTTATGTGCATATGGTTTCGCACTACTCTGTTTGTGCAAGTCTCAGTATGTCCTCCACTGCGTCCCGGGCCAGGGTATGTTCTCGTGCGTACTTCTCTGCATTGTTCACCGCGTCCCTCTCACTTGCGGGCCGGGGCATGTTATATATGATATGATGACATGATGATATGATGACGGGGTGGTGGCCAGGATGGCATATGATGACTCTATTCACCGCGTCCCGCAATAGAGGGTCGGGCCACGTTACATGCATACATGATACATGATGTTGGCATACATGATTTCATTTACCGCGTCCCTCACTAGAGGGCCGGGGCACGTTATATGCAAATATGATACATGATGATGACATACATGATTTCCTTTACCGCGTCCCTCAGTGGAGGGCCGGGGCACGTTATATGCATAAATGATATATGGTAATGACATGCAAGAATTTACTCACCGCGCCCCTCACTAGAGGGCCGGGGCACGTTATATGATATATGATATATGATATATGATGATGGCAGACATGATTTTCATTATGATTTATGATGACATACATGATTTTCAATTCAAAAAGGCAAGTGCTTGATGTCTTAAAAGTTCGTACTTGGTTCTGGTAAATCTCTGTTTTAGCTATGATTCTCTTTTCTATATTCCATGCCTTACATGCTCAGTACATATTCCGTACTGACCCCCTTTCCTCGGGGGCTGCGTTTCATGCCACGCAGGTACACCCAAATGAGTAAAGGACCTTACTAGAAGATGCTTCAGCTGAATTGGCAACTCCATTTGCTCCTGGAGTGTTGCCGGGTCGGAGTATTATGCTATAATGTTTTGTTCGAAGTTAGAGACTTTGCAGACAGAGTCGTGGGTATAGAATGTCAGTTTTGTAAGCGGCTCCATCAGCCGATGTGTCATTCTGTGTTATCATATGAATTTCATATGATTACAGATTTTGTTTGATTTGAGAACAATGAAAAAGAATCTTTCTGAAAGTTGCACTATGTATTTCATCTTTATTTGTGTTAAAAGTCCAAAAATATTTTGTGTGCACTAAGGGTCAGAGGGTTCGCTCGGCCCTAAGTAAGGGTCGGGTGCCCATCACACCCTAGGGAGATTAGGGTGTGACATTCCAACTGGTATTTGGAGTTCTTATCCTAATCACCCTCGGAGGGTGGAAACTCATCCTCAAATTCTTATGCAAATGGTTGATCTATGATGTGTTGTGGTATGATAAGAGATGTGTTGTTATGATTTGAATACGTGATCAAATTCATTCTCTAGTGATGGCCTAATGATTTGATAGTGTAGAGTAGCGATTAGACTTGGTTGTTGTGCGGAGTCGTGATTAGACTCGTTTATTGTGGGAGTTCGTGAGAAATGGAAGATAGTTCTGAGGGTTACAAGGTCTCTATGTTTCAGTGTTAGGTTGCTCTAAAGTGACAAAGTGCATTTATGGCATAACAATAGTCAGTTTCTGGATGATAAGATCGGTTTGGGAAACGCTTCAGCTTCGTCAGGCTTTATGATGGTATGCGTGAAACAGGCGTACTAATGGCGGGTCGACGATTCAGCAGCGGTATAGTATTAGACATCGGTATGTGATGACAAGTGTAAGTTCAGTAATGACCATCGAATTTGGCCAAACGTATTGGGATCGCGTGTAATGAAGAAAAACGTTGAAAATAAGGACATGAATGAAGACTTTTGTGTAAAGCGTGTAGAGAAGTGAGACTTCATAAAATATCTTAGACATGAGCACTTTTCGTGAGATTGGGAAAGGAAAAATTGGTATTTGACATGGTTGTTAGGATAAAATTTCGACTGGTGCTAAGGTTCATTCTTGTTATAGGCGAATGCGATGAGTTAATCACTTGAGGAGCTACTGGTTGTTTCACATAGATTTGAGAAGGAATATTGATAATGTTTTGTGGTTCGTTGGGCTTAGATGGATGACTAGTTTAGAGGATCGAGTGGATTTGAGTGTTTGTCGGTTGATAGTGATTAAAATGATTTGAAGTGAAATACGGGAACTGAAGGATTACAATGAGGCATCTTGCAATCTGGTTCAAGGGATCGAGGTTCGTAAGACTTGAGGTGAGTTATTATGGGTACTTGAGTCATGTTTGGATTGTGGTGACATTATATCATGACCTTCAGTAAAAGGTGTGACCGATGAGGTTGATTGGTGTCTTGAAGGTTAAGGGCAGCAGGGGAATTACTGAAACGAGAGCCAGTAACGTGAGTGCTTGGTTACGATGGTACAGTGTAGAGTGGGCTTAAGAGTTTATGGATGAGTTGGTATATTCGGTTGTGTAGTGGGCTAATACAGGCCAGTGGTTGATGAATAGGACGATTATCAGTATTTGGCCAGTTTGAAAGTTTAGTACTCAAGAGGGTTAATCAGGTGTTGCACCTAATGTTGTACTAAGGTTGGGGGCTTTGTATTCATTCTGTAAATTTGACTAGATCCCGCTACTAGTGGTGTTATTACTCGGCTTATATGATTGGATAAAAGGGATAGTCGTGCGAGTGGTTAGAGGTGTTTAGATTCAATGAATGAGGTACGAGGTGATTCTTTGAGGGCTAGCAACGTTAAGAATTTTGAGTAAGGGGTTATTAAACAAGGATGCTTGAAAGGGTAGATCCATGATGGGTTAACTGACTTACGTGCAAGATAACATTTCGGAGATTGAGTAAGATAATTTCGGCAAGGACAATTCAGTGGGATACATGAGGATATCAGTAAGATTGGTGATGTGATACGCCGAACATGGGATTAAGTGATACGCTGGATTTAGAGAGTGTTCAGTTTAGAGTTGTAAGCGTTAAGGAAACTCTAATGTTCAGAGTGTGTGGTATGATCCTCTCTCCGGGATTGATTTGGCTGGCTTTCAAGACTTATGATTATGTGGTATTTAATTGAGTGGATTCGAGGATTGATTACGGTATCGATGATAGTGAATTGATTCGAAATTGGAGGAAATATACAAGTCAGTAAAGGGTATAGTGATGGAGAGTCGGTAGGAATGAAATAAATCTTCGGGATTACTTGGGTTAGTATAGATAGTGGTGATGTTGTCCTGCATGTTTTAGATGAATGTGATTGTTGAGTATTCTTAAAGAAGGAAATCTACAGGAATGAACTATGTGATATTACAGAGTTCCACGAGGTTTCATGATCAGCGACTAGTGAGAAACAAGTTTCAAGTAACCAACATGTTAAGGCTTAAGGATGTGGCTTGTGTGGTTCACTGTTGAAGAATTTCATAATACTATTTAGTGGATGAGTTAGTGTGGTTCAAGGGAAAGTAATTGTGGATATCCCTTTTATGGGAAAGCTAGAGTTACATTTTCGATATGCGACCATATTTGTGGTAGTGTATTATATTGCAAGTAATATTGACTGGTTAGCTTGGGTGATCACTTTGGATATTAAGGACTTGGGAGGAATTATGTGAGATTTAGAGTTGCAGCTGTAAGATTGGATACTTTCAAAAAATTTATGGTCATATCGAGGTGATACAATGAGAGGTTCGATGGTTAACTAATTATTATATGAGGCTTCAGGTTTTGCGTCGAAAAGTTTGGGGTTGTATCGGATTTACATGTCGAGTAAAGGTTGAGAAGCATGAAGATTGGAATCGTTAGGTATAGCTCTTCGGTACTAAGTTCATAACTTGGACAGGACTCAGCTTGTGGAGTTGAGGGGACAGACAGGATTTGTTATGCATGAGTAAAAGATTAGAATTGGCCACCACAAATTTGCTATAGGACTGTGATTGGTTTCAAAAATTCGAAGTCAGTTCAAATGACTATTAGTGGTATTCGAGAGTTGTGGATTGATTCAGGGTCAAAATTGTTCGTGTTAATCTTAATGGTCTATGTTTATATTTCTAGGAAGATTTTTGAGGATTCGATGCGTTTTGGCTCAAATTTGAGGTATGACAAATTTACTGAGCTTTGTCAGGGTTTTCTAGTGGATTTGATGATATTTTCTGTGAACAGTTACTTGGATAGAATAATTGTTTAGGATGAGCTTAGTACAGATTTGAAGAGGAACTGTTGTGCGAGAGGTCTTTATAGTGATTAGTTGGGTTCCGATGGACTTTGCTCGACGAGATATTAAGCGGTATGGTTCCTGTATTGTGTTTTGAAGGTTTAAGAAGACTTGGCAGTAACCAAGTTAACTGTTGGTAAGATCAGTTTTGATGGAATTACGTAGAGATCTCAAATGGATCAAGGATTCTTTCTGGTGAGAGTAAGTCATGGTTTCAGGTTTGTGGTATGTGTGTTCATGGATTTTTAAGAAACCGCAGTGTGAAAATAGCTTTAGCAAGTGCGAAGAAAGGTTAGCGGAATCATAATATCTTCTCAGTTAAGAATGGGCTATGGTTTGTGGCCATGTTCCGAAGGATTGCATTGGTTTGGGAAAGTGTTTATGGGGCCTATTGATCGCGTTCAGAGTTGCAGTTTTATCAATCGAAGAATTCGAGCAAAGAAATTTGTTTATTCGAGGACTAGTTAAGAGGTTAATTCAAATATGGAGATATGAGAATTGGAGCTTAAGCTAAGTTTAGAGACTTGTGGCTGGTAAAGTGAGCCCAAGATGTATTAGCCGGTTTGAGACTATCTGTTATATTGATCTTGTATTTTATGAGTTAGTTTTCATCAGGCCTGTCGGGTGTTCATATATTTTCCATGTTTATAGGTTGAAGAAGTACCATTCTGAATGTTCCTATATCATTCTTTGGGATTCAATTCTGTGCGATGGGAATCCTTCCTATTAGGAGGAACCCGATATGTGTTCGAGATATCCCCAGTTATTGCGGGCTCAGGTATCTTCCCTGTTCTCTTCGTTGTCGCTCGAGGATGAGGGATTGTTTAATTGGTATGTCATGTAATGATCTGTTTGGTCGTTATGGCTAGTTTGAACCCGTTGACTCTTCCCAAGCTATGTTAGTGTATATTTGACTCGCGGAGGCGGAGGTGTGATTTCTAAGGTGATCGGATGCGAAATAGGTTACGTTTTGTCAAATTTGTCTTAAATAAAAAAATAGTTGACTCAAAGTTGAATTTGGGATTTTGTGAGTTGACTTGGTCAACGAGACCTCCATTGAGAATTTCGAGGCCACGGGTGCGTTTGTAGCGCGTTTTTATGTATGTCTGCATATTTGTTTTAATCTATGGGGTCTCGGGTGATAGTCGTATTTCGGTGTGGAAATAAAGAAACTTGGTTGATTTTGCTGGTGTCTGATGTGGTGCGTTGGGCGAGCCACTGTAGCTGGTTATACAATTTCCTTTAGGGCGCTGTAGCGGCAGGTATCTTGCTGCAGCGGGTCCGCTGTAGCAGATTGCTGACAGCTGCCGCGAGTAACGGGCTGAGTTAAGTATAAAATCTTAAGTTAAAGCCCTTAATTGCCTCATAACCTTATACTAGGTTCTAAGGATATTTTGAGAGCTTTTCAAGGTTTCTTGGCACATTCTTCTCATTGGTAAGCAATTCCACCCTTTTACTTCATTAAATTCATATAATCTGCCCTAGCTAACCTCCATTAAATGCTAGAATTCTTTAGAACTTGAAAAATAAAAAGGGGTGTTTTAATGGTTACTTCTCTAAATGGGTTTTAGTCTTCCAAAGTGAGAATCATTGTGGGTTTATCTTCCTTAAGCATGAAAGTTGTTGAGATAATAATCAACAAACTTGAATCACCCATTACTTGTTGATGAATTAGAGAGGGTTTTTGGGTTTTTTTTCTTGAATAAGTTGTTAATTATAAAACATTGATTTTTTTGGTGGATTAAGCTTGATTAAGTATGGAATTGATGAGTAGTGGCTATATAAACATGATTCCTTCATTATTATTGACCAATTTGTGAGAATTAAAGTTAGGGTTTATACCCAAATTTGTGGGTTTTGCCTCGAATCCGAATTTAAGTGATTTTTAGTTCTTCTAGCTTATATTGTGGGAATTGATCACCTAGAACATTAATTTCATGTTGAGACCTATAGATTCCTAATTTCATCTTTCTAGTTCATAGAACACATTCCATAGGTTGGGATTTGGGTCTTGAATAGAAATAAGGATTGAATGATGTTTCTTCTTGATTCTAATTCCATATTCGGATTTGGCTAGACTTTCATTACTTTGAGGCGCAACGAAAGGGAAAGGCGCAAGATTGACACTTTGAGTTTGTTGTTCAGCCTTCCAGGTAGGTTACGGCTTACCTTCTGGTTTGACTTCGGCTAGCGAAGCATATGTATAGTTAGTTTTTGTTGGAGAAAACATGTGGACCTTCAGGTATGAAGACGGGTTGGATATTGTCTTAGGTTGGGCTTTGTTGTGTGATTTGGGGGCTAGCCACCCCGTTGCGTTGTAGACTTATCTTGTCTATTTACTTATTGGCTTGTTGCCACGTTGAGACAATGGATATTGGTGATTAGTGAAACATCATGGCTATGCTATTGCGGTACTTTACTTGATTGATATTGTGATTCCATTGTGGCTTATGGTGTAGCCTTATTATTGACTCTAGTTATGTGCCATGTGTGGTACTGTTAGGGATTGAATTGGTTGTCGATATTACATTGCATCGTATTCATACTCATTTCCATGATACATTGATATTGCATGGTTATGGTAGTGATGATCATAAGTGAGAGATTGTAGCCTCCGAGGTCTTTTCCATAAAGCACATTTGATCGGAGGTGATGATGTGGCCTATGTTGTTTCTTGGAAAGGTGTGAAGGGTGGAAGGGTCGTCTCTAGGCTATGTTACGGAGCGACATGGTACATGGACTTTGCGGGTCCGCCATGGGTCATGACAGTTGAGACGTGATGTTCTGCTGGTGGCATGTGTGTACACGGTATTGATATATGGTCATTGAATTCATGTCATCCATATTATTGCATTGCATTGCACTTGTTATCATCATTGTGATTCGATTGTTATTGTGTTATGGATACTTGATCGGATACTTGATTGAATATTTTATTAGTTATGATGAGTACTTGGAACACTTGAGATTAGGTGTTTTAACAATAGGCTTGATCGGATATGTTGAGACTGGGAACATTCAGGTTTAGATACTTCACTATAGTCTTGATCGGTTATGGAACCTTGTTGGTAGCTGATGGTTTGAATACTGATGTGAATTGTTGATACGTGAGGACTTGATATGTATTGATGAGACTGTATTATACTTGTATTTGATTCTCAGCATGCCTATTTTTCATTTAGTTTCTGTATATATGTTAGCTAACTGAGAACGGCCTATGATACTTACTAGTACTAGTTGTTTGAACTGACCTGCACTTGCTGCATTCTTTTATGAATGCAGAGTACCAGGATAGATCTACTTCTACCTCTCGTGGCTGATATTCGAGGATTGCTAATTCGAGTCTCTTCAGGGTGAGCAAGAGGACGTTCGCTGCCCGAAGACACTTCCTATTATTATGTCTTGATTTCCATTCTGAGACATGATTTTGAGACTATTATGTATTATTTTTCAGACTTGTAGTAATTAGTTTAGGTGCTCTTGTATGACCAGACGAGATACTGGGGTGGATTTCTTTTACTTCCGCACTTATTTATATTATATTTTGTG
This sequence comes from Lycium barbarum, assembly GCF_019175385.1. Taxonomy (NCBI): domain Eukaryota; kingdom Viridiplantae; phylum Streptophyta; class Magnoliopsida; order Solanales; family Solanaceae; genus Lycium; species Lycium barbarum. The sequence continues at coordinate 93,683,951 of NC_083345.1, read as the reverse complement.
AGACTTAAGTTATTTTTCTTTTTTCCGCTATTTTCTATAAATTGTGAATGTTGAGTTAAGGGTTCGCCTACCGAGGAGGGAAAGGTAGGTGCCCGCACGACTTAGTGAAATTGGGTCGTGACAGACCTGCAATTGCTGCATTCTTTTATGAATGCAAAGTACCAGGTGGGATCTACTTCTACTCCTCGTGGCTGATATTTTAGGATTGCTGATTCGAGTCTCTACAGGATGAGCATGAGGACGTTCACTGCCCGAAGACTCTTCTTATTATTATGTCTTGTTTTCCATTATGAGACATCATTTTGAGACTACTTATGTATTATTATTCAGACTTGTAGTATTTAGTTAGATGCTCTTGTATGACCAGACCAAATACAGTGGTGGATTTCATTTACTTCCGCAGTTATTTAAATGATTATTGTGTGACTTACGTTATTTACTTTCTTCCGCTATTTTCTTCTATTATTTGTGAATGTGGAGTTAAGAGTTCGCCTACCGAGATGAAAAGGTAGGTACCTGCACGACTTAGTGAAATTGGGTCGTGACACCTATGCAAACAACCTGGACACAAGAAAACCATTTGTAATTTGAATATGTCACAAAATGAGCAGAATTCCTCACAAGTTGAGAATTCATAAAATCAACAGTGAATGTGTTGTTGGTCTATTCGTCTATTTTCTATTTGTCTGCTATGGCTGTAGTAAATGTATTTTGTTGTTGGTCTATTATCCTGTTGTCTGTTATGCCTGTAGTGAATGTATTTCTGTTGCCATTTTGTTTTTGATACGCCTGCAGTGAATGTATTTCTATTGTTGGTCTATTTAAAACTGTTGTTGGTCGATGTATAAATGTTGTGTCACGATCCATTTTAGGGTCGCGCGGGCACCTACCATTCCCACCTCTGTAGGCGAACCCTTAACCCAAAACAAAATCACTTGCAAGTAAAGAGCGAGATTAATTAATCTTCAAATTATAACATAATCAAAATGCGGAAGTAAAACCAATATATATAATAAAGCGGAAGTGTTTACAACAACTTTTAAATACACTGACTCATTTCTCATGACCTGGTCTAGGCTAGTACAAGAGCGACTAAGATCAAAGACTAAATACAATAACGAATATAAAGACTAAACCTCCATCTTGGAATGAAAATGATGGAGGCCTTCAAGATAGGCGCCGTGCATCTTCTGGAAAACTCCAATCAATCAATATCCCGAGAAACTCAGCACCCCAAAAGGGATGTAGCTAAGAGTAGTATCAGTACAACACTAGTAATGGTAAGCATTATGGGCCGACAATGGTTAGAATAACATAACAGTAATAGAATTCGCAATAAGCATGGGAGGGAAAACTAAATCAATAGTACACATCTCCTACCGCTCGTCTCAAAAAGTATAAGGTTCCTAATTCCATTAACTCTTCCTTAGAGATCCATTTGTTTAACTACATTACCACTCACCTTATAGCATATTTAATATACAATAGACAATTATGCTCAAGTATCACCAGTCAACTATCATTACAATATTCACTCTAGTTTTTAAGGAAAGTTCTCTCGTTGTTCTAGTATTCATTACTCACCCAACCTAGCAAATCATACACATCCTGTTACACCTTGGAAAATTCCCCGTTAATGTACAGTAAATAGGCTAGTGAGGAACACGAGGTATACGATGATTCGAAGAAGTGAGAGATAGCATTTGACTACCCTAACCAAGATTCAAAGACATTAGACGTAAAGGAATAAGTTTGGCAAAGAGGTAAAGGATATGTCGCGTGTTGGGTAAGGATTACGAGCGACGAGTTAATGATGGCATAATGATGTCTTAGAGACGAGTGATAATGTCCCTTAGATTGGTATTGAGGTGTTAAACAAGTGTCAAGAAGGTTCCATAAGGATCGGAGATCAAACGAGTCGATGAGAACAAGTCCCGGACAACTGGACATTACACGGCCAGACATACTGTCCGTATAAAATCCACTGACCGTATGTCCAACCGTAGATTCAGCCCAGAATAGCATACTTCACTGGACCAAATATACGGTCCAACATACGGGCAGTGAAAAATATACGGACCGTATGTTGGTCTGTATAAGTTGGTCAGGACAGCTTTTTGATTTAATATAAGGGACCCCTTTTTCATTTCATTCCCACTCTCTACACTTCAAGAAAACTCTAGAACACTCCATAATATTCATCCACAAGAAAATCAAAGGAAATCCATGATCAACTACTTCAATCCATGAAAACAAGTGTATGAAACCTAGTGAAAGTCATCCAAGCCAAGAAATCCCAAGAGAAGTGAAATAGGGTTTTGGTCATAGAAGAGTATTTCCACCCAAGGCTTGTTCATCCATCATCTAAGGTAATTTTCATGATCATATCATGTTGTTTAAGGTATTGGAAGGCTAAGACACTTGAATTGTAGAAAGACATTGAAAGTGGGTCATAAATGAGTGAATAGTGTCAATGTTGAATAGTGGTTGGGGGTGAATTATGAATGATGGTATGTTGTGATTGTGAATGTTTCATAAATGACATTTAGACCATGGAATAGGTATTATATATGAGAAAACGCTATAATGAGCTATAACCATAATTGTGGAGAAATTGAAGAGAAATGGTGAATTGTGGTAAATGTAGATAAATGATAATTGTCGTGTGCGACATTGTGAATGTTGATATGAACGTTTGGGAGTTGATATAGAACATGGGAAAAGTAGTATAAACAAAGGAAGTGCTGCCCAATTTTCTCTAGTGTTAGTATGTCCGTTCTTATAATTGTTAGCTAATGTCGATACGAATTCTCTTGAAGGTAGAACGTGTGCATTGAAGGAGAACAAGAAAGCGATAGATTAGTTAAACGACAAAGGTATGTAAATCTAGTCCCTTCTTTCTAAGGCATGAATCCTATGATATGATATTTCCTCCTTCTCCATGAATTTCCTACATTCCAGAAAAACTAAGAGTCTATGCTTATGAGTAGCCATATGAGTTAAGATAAGAGATATTCCACGAGCATGATAATGATGATGATGAGTTAAGTATAAAGAATCGTATAGTAAAGTAAGATGTCCATGAAGCTAATGATTCTAAGTATGGTTCCATTGATGCTTTCCCCTTGTGTACACTCACCTTAAAATGCTAGTTCCTTCAAGGTGAGATATGATGTTGATGATTACTGCATAATATAATCTGGGTTTCACGACCTTATGTCACCCCGACATAGCCACAGTTGCCTTCAACTTCTAATGTATGTGTTGATGATAAATGTATAATAAAGCTAAGTCATGATATGTCTATGAGATGTACAATAATGTAAGTCTATTATATGCCTATGCCATGTATGAGAATGTTGAGTTACGATGGGTATATGACGATACGATTCCACCGTGCCTAAATGGCCAGACATGTCACCGCTAAGGCGGGCTGCTTATGATTCCACCGTGCCTAAATGGTCGGACATGTCATCGCTAAGGCGGGCTGCTTATGATTCCACCGTGCCTAAATGGCCGGACATGTCACTGCTAAGGCGGGCTGCTTATGATTCCACCGCACCTAGAAGGCCGGACATGATCACCACTAGTGGGCGGCTTATGATGGTTACCTGGACGCGGGTTAACGATGATGATTTATATGATACAATGATGTATGCGCTATGATGATACATGTACTATGAGTTATATATATGATATATGTGTAAGAAATGTATCCACTCTTAAAAGTTACTCAGGTTGTATCTTCACCTTCTGATTTATGATTTCTCTATCATGTTCAGTTCATTCATGCATTACATACTCGGTACAATATTCGTACTGACGTCCGTTTTCTTTGGACGCTGTGTTCATGCCCACAGGTAGACAGGGAGGTGATCCAGACTCGTAGAAGTTATCATCAGATTTATAGGAGCACTCCATTACTTCGGAGGTGCTATTTGGTTTATTCTTTTGTGTGAATATATATATGTATTTTGGGCACGACGGGGTCTTGTCCCGTCCATATGTCTAGTACTCTAGTAGAGGCTCGTAGATACGCAGTGTGGGTTATGTGGTCTCACGAGGATACTATTATGTATATATAATATTTTGATGACCGAGAGGCTTATGTATATGGCAGTATTTATGTTTTCAAATGAAAGATGATTTTCTTATGATTTGAGTATAAATTGATAAAAGAGCATTAAATGAATAAGATGAGTAATAGAACGAGCGGTGCTCGGTGGTTAGCCCCGGGTACCCGTCGCAGCCCCTAGTCGGGTCGTGACACATCCATATTAAGGTCACCTAGCAACCCATCATCGATCTATCATTAATCTATCATCGGTTAACCCATCATAGATCTATCATTTCATGTATCCATGTTTACTAATCCCCTACATAAATCCTTAATGTAACTAGTCCTCGAAGAATAACCTCCTACCTCAATTATCGAATCTAAGAACCTCTAACCATTCGTACAACCATCTCTTTTTATTCAATCACGTAAGTCGAGTAATAACGCCATTAGTAGCGTGGTCTAGCCAATTTTTTTCACAATGAAAATAAGTTTCCCAACCTTAGTCCGCCGCTGACCTCTATTAGTTTATGACATAACCGAACATACTAACTCATCCATACACTCTCAAGCCCACTCTACATTGTACAACTTCAACCAAACTGTCATATCACTAACTCTTGCTTCAACGATTTCCTTTTTGCCTTTAACCTCGAAGACACCAATCAACCTCATCGGTCACACCCCTTACTGTACGTCATGATATAATGTCCCCACAGTCCAAACACAACTCGAGTACCCATATTACCTTACCTCAAGGTTTACGAAGCTTAATCCCCTGAACCCGATAGCAAGATGTCTCATTGTAATCCTTCAATTCTCGTATTTCATTTCAAATCACTTTTTATCATTATATACCAACAAAAACTTAATCCACTCGATGCTCTAAACTAATCATCCCGTAAGCCGAACGAACCACACAGATATCAATGCTTCTCCTCAAATCTAAGTGAAACAAGCAGTAACTCCTCAAGCCATTAAATCGTCGCACACTCCCGTATTTGAAGTCCTTTCCATCAGTCAATTACTAACTCCTCGGAAGTCTACAACCCAATCAATTTACCAATCAAATGATGTGCTCATAGCATTCACTTAATAACGGAGTAGTCCTTAACATCAACAAGCTTATATCAAGAATGACCCTTAGCACAAGTCGCAACCTTCTCCTGACAATCGTGTCAGATACCAATTTTTCCTTTCCCAATCTCACGAAAAGTACTCATGTCCAAGATATTTATGAAGTCTTACTTTGCTACGCGCCTTCCACAAAGTCTTCCTTCATGTCCTTATTGTCAACATCTTTTCTTTATTACACACGATCACAGTACGTTGGCCCACATTCGATGGTCATCAGCGAACTTGTCCTCACATACCGAAGTCTAATACTCTACCGTTGCTGAATCGTCGACCCGCCATTGGTTCACCAGCACCATCACAAAGCCTTGACGAAGCTAAAGTCAAACCGATCATATCATCGAGCAACCCACTACTCTTAAGCCATAAATGCACTTTGTCACTTCTGAGCAACCCAACGTTGAAACATGGAGACCCTGTAACCCTCTGAACTATCTTCCCATTTCTCATGAACTCTCACTATAAATGAGTCTACTAATGACTCCACACAGCAACCGAGTCTAATCGTGATTCCACACAATCGAAACCTCAGGCCATAACTAGTGACTGAACTGGGTCATGCGTCCGAATCTGAATAACACATCTCGTACCATACCAAGACACGTCATAGATCAACCATTCGCGTAAGAATTTAAGGATGTATTTTCATCTTTCGAGGATGAACAAGATAAGAAGGTCCAGATACTAATTGGGATCAGCCAGATACCAATTTTAATTAAGTCGCACAAGATAGTGAAAGAGTTGGAAGTTTCCTGAATGTCTTATAGCCTCTCGCCAATAAGTACAGAGCTCATCATACCGATCCACGCGACTCTACTAGACACACTCTTGTATTATGACCGGGTAATCTAGGGCGCTGATACCAACTTATCACCACCCAATTTAGCTAAGTCGCGTGGGCACCTACCTTTCCCACTTGATAGGCGAACCCTCAACCCAACAATAACAAAAACATGAATAAATAAGTAAATAAGCGGAAAAGAAAAATCACATAAGTCTGACGATAAAGATATAGAAATATGCGGAAGTAAGGAAAATACACCCCCAGAGTTTGGCCTAACCATACAAAAGCATCTAATTAGAATCTATAAGTCTGGAATTATCAATAATACATCTAAAGTCTTAATATGTGTCGGAATAGCAAATAAGATATAAATAAAATAAGAATCTTCAAGGCGGCGAACATCCTTTTGCTCACCCTGTAGACTCTAAAAAACAACTCTCGGAACGACAATCAACCACGAGAAACAGAGGTCAATCCCACCTTGAATTCTATATTCACAAAAGAATACATCAAGAGCAAATCAGTACAAACAATAGTCCTGGTAGGTATCATAGGCCGACTAAGACTAGTTGACATATATAAGACAATAAGGTAAGAAATAAGCAAACCACAGAGTACAAGTCATGCTTCCACGAAATCGACTCACATAATCAAGCCTTGATGTAACAATTAGCCCAAGTGAAAAAAAATCCAAGTATACTGAAAACCAAGTCTTATCAGGACAAAACAACACGTAGCCCATATCAAAATACAGTCCAAGAATATGACCCATACAGTATCCAAATCATAAGCAACCACGAAGCATAATCAAGTAATGCACTATGAGATATGAATTTAATGCAATGCCTGTACTTTTGTACTTTGATAGTGGGATACCTCCACGCCTTGGCAGCACAACCCATGAGGGACCCGCGAAGTCAAAGCACCGTCACTCCACACACAGCTCAAAGGACCAAATTATCTACAGGTATCGCATTATCAGTGTTCTATTTCATCCCCTCAGCACACAACTCAGAGGTGACTTACCATGTTTCATAATCAGCCCCTCCACACACAGCTCAGAGGTGACTTACCATGTTCCATAATCATTACTGTTCCTTCTCATTTCCATCAATATTTCCATTCACACAGCATAATTAGATGATACGAAATGAATATGGAACGATGCAAGTACAAACAATGAATAATATCAAGTTCAAGTTGTACCACACACAGCGCACCAATATCATCAACAAGTGATCCACATAGCAACCATAATGAATTTCCAATTTTACTGGCAATAAGGGCCAATTATTAAAAAATGTCTATACCAATAACGAGGCGTACACTAAGTACCAATATTAATATCGAGTAATTTCATCTTTCCGATTTACTCCCAATTCACAAACAATCTACCAATTTATACGCAATGTACCAAACAGGGTCCTATGGAGTCTACATGTCACGACCCAACCTAGGGCCATGACGAGTGACCGAGCTTAACCTGCCTGATAACCCAACTTATGTTACCTGTACTCAAACATGGCATTCAATAGGGTTTATTTGACTAAGTTCAAAAGCTGTAAATAGAATACCAAAGTCGACCTGTAACCCAAAACATCTCAAAACATATTTATATATACGTAACGTATCACAATGCAAGCCAACGAGGCTGCCGATACTTCTGTACAACAAAACGATGGCCGGCAAGGCCAAACAGTATCCATGACACCCACGCTGTTCGCAGACTACTAGAAGAGTATGACCGTGCATAAGTGACGGGACAGGGCCCCGTCATGCCCATAATATATACACACAAAATTATACCAAAATAGGAACAGTCTCCGAAGCAAGTGGAGCTGTCTGACTCTCAATGCGGACTCCTCCTAGGTGGCTGGATTGTTGAACCGCATCCCTGAACCTGCGGGCATGAAACGCAGCCCCCCCCCCCCCCCCCCCGAAGAAAGGGGTTCAGTACTGAATATGTAAGGCAGTACTGAATCGTAAAACAAGAAAAAACACAACAGTAAACAAGTTTAGAACGCAACCCGGGAGTAACCTGGAACAACATTTTCAACCATGTCATGTGGTTCCTTACACAAATTCTAGCATACACAATATAAATATAGAATATCCTACTCGTAGCCGCTTCCAGCTAATAACACAATAGTCCCTTTGGACGGCCGCTTCTGGCGTAGTCATGATGGCCCCTTCGGGCAGCCACTTCCGGCTTAGCTAGGGTGGCCCCTTCGGGCAGCCGCTTCCGGCTTAAGAATATCATAGATACGTATCAAGACATAATAAAGTAAGTTCTAAGAATCAAGGACATTAGCCATCCTAGTGGCTCTAAGAATAGGAGCTTATATATGTATCGACTACTATCCAACGTATAGAAAACTGAAGAGGGAGGCTCAATCACTTGAGAGTTCTAACATCAAGAAGTGAATAAGAGTTATAAATCACACCCAAAATCTATGAGTAGAATTTCCCCAAAGTTCATACCATTCATCACTTAGATCTAAGACATGCCAAAAGAAAGAAAGGACAGCTTTGCATACCTGTTAGCGACTATTTGCAAACCCATTCACCTTGTCGCTCTTTTAGCCTATTTAATATAAAGGTAATGTTATTGTCAGTAACTATATTTTTAGTTCGTAAATCTATAGCCCATTTCTTTATAGAACTTATCCTTTAGCTTATACATTCTCGTTTAAGTTTTTCCATTAGTTAAAGATTTAACGAAAATCGGGCAGCATTTCCCCTATATATTCGCCTAACCCGAATTTCCAATTACCCTCCTGTTAACCCAGAAATACAAACAACAACATGTAGACATAATCATATCCTCAATCCTTTCGATTCCATAAGGATAACAACATGTTCATAACAACCCAACTTTAATCTTAACTATCTAATTCTTTCATTCCTTCACCATATAATCCATGATAACAACAACTATAATGCAACTTAAAATTAATTTACCATTTCCAATTAAAGTAGCCCTCTACACGACCCAATTTATATTTCAACATCAACATCTACAACTTCTTACATTCATCACATATTTACAAATTTATACAAGTTTAATCACCTCCAAAACGTGCTAAAAAAAATTAAATCATACCTTAATAAACTTGGCTCCTTAACCTTGCTAATCACTTGGATGTTACTACAATTTCACACATCCAATTCCTTTTTTTTCTTCAACCTCTCTCTCGGCTAAAAATGCTCCATGGTCGAGAGCTTCATGGTCTTGTTTCTTTTTTTTTTTTTTTTGTTCTTATTTTTCACATGAATGTTGCATTTGTGAATCACCATCTTGGCTTATATACTTGTGCCTTGACTCCTACATGTGCCCCCTAATGTGTCATCTATTTGATGATTTGTTTTTTTCTTTTTTTAATTAAAAATCGGGTGGGGCCCAATTTGTAATTAACTTTAATTAATTTAATTAATTACTAATCCCCACTTAATAATCTAATCACAATTAATTAATTCCTAATCTCCAATAATAATATTTTTTTACACTAAATAGAATTTATAAACAATTTATGTTCTAATTAAAATTGAAAATTAAGGATTTCTATTTCGTGTCCGAAAATGATCCTGTCTTTAATTTGAGTCGACTTGCTTGCGAATACTTCGACGTATAAATATACGTGGTATAACACTACAGGCCACTAGCCCGATCAAACAAGTTACAAGAAATACAAAACCCTAAGGCAACATTTAACCCACCTTCATACCCGAAGGTTTACATGAAATCTCCCACAATATCATCTAAATATACACTTCGCTAGTCGAAGTCTTACCACAGGGATAAACCGTAACCTACCTGGATGGCCAGACACGAATATCACCAATAACCAAACCTTAGTCTTCCCTTTCCTTTGAGCCTCAAGATAAATAAAGTCTAAACAAATCCAAATCATGAAATTAGAATCAAGATGAACATAAATTATCATGACCCAACTAGAGGGCCATGACGGGTACCAGGAGCTAACCCACCGAGCACCTCTGAACATACATCTCATAATCATTTCTAGGTGGACCACGAAGACAACTCATTGCCATCATAATCTGTAAAGGCATATGTCTTAAGATAAAGACACATTAGCGCATAATCATCAATAACTATGTCCATAAACATAGGCCAACAAGGCTGCCAAAATATAACACAGAAATATGAACTGGTAACGATACGGGACATCTAGATACACATATCTGTCTACGATCCTCTACATAGAATACAGGAATCCATGAAGACGGGGCAGGACTATGTCGTGCCCAAATTTATACACAAAAGAGTAGTACCAATAAGCTACAACTCCGGAACAACTGCCCAAATTTATACACAAAAGAGTAGTACCAATAAGCTACAACTCCGGAACAACTGGAGCCTTTCTGAAACTCTGCTCATGAAGCCCTTAAGGATCAGATTTGTCTCCCTGTCTACCTGTGGGCATGAGCGCAGCGTCAACAAGAAAGGAGTATGAACAATGTACTGAGTATGTAAGGTATGAATAATAACATAACACGAGTTATCGAACATAACATGAAATAAAGACAACCTGTACATATGATTGCCTCATAAGGCGAATACCATGCACACTAACTTTATCTTTTAAAACAGCATCGTAAACATGTACAAGTAAACTGCCCAGCCATATAGGCACAGTGTTAGCATCATTAGCCCACGTCCGGGGTAATCATCTCACACCGCCCACTAGTGGTGTCTGCTCGGCCATGTAGGCACGGTGTAATTAGCATTATCCATAAGCCGCCCATCGAAGTGGTGTCTGCCCGGACAAATAGGGACGGTGTAATCATACATAAACATAAGCATGCATAAGAGCCAAATCAAAAGCTACAACTCTATCGGAGTGACGTAATGTCGGTAACCTCCGATTATATTATGGAAACATCATCATCGTTATATCCCACCTTGAAGGAAAAATTATCATAAGGTGAGACCAACAATAATGAATGAAATCAAGAAACTCATGAAATAAGCTCAATAATCTCATAATAGCATCAAGACTGTAAACTTTGGAATCTCTAGAAATGGGATCGTCATCATCATCATTATCATCACAGAACATACTTATCACTAGCATCATAAGAAACTCTACGAATTGTGAGCTTCTAGCTTTTGTGAATAAGGATATTATGGAAATCATGTATGGGTGCATAAGAAAAGAATCATGTCTTTAGAAAGAAAGGGACTAGCCTTAACATACCTTTTCGGTCGCCTTAACTTTAACTACTTAACGCTTGCTCTCCACAGCTCGTAAATCTACATTCAAGAGAATTTATACTATTGTTAGGCTTATCATCGTATGCTTATCTTAAGTCATCAAATTAATTCCTTTTAAAATCTACCGAAATTTGGGCAGCACCTCCCCTGTTTATATCCCTAGCTCGAAATAACAATACCAACAAAACAACAACAATAGCAATACTGATATCAACAACATCATCATCAACACCAATATACTCCATAAAACACCCCACACGGCGTTTTTTCCAATTTCTCAACCAACCGTAACAATATCCACAATACCATAATCAAAGAATTATTTTCAATTTAATCTCAAATTAATCCAAAATCTCCTTTCAAATTCATCCCATAGTCATCATCTTCAATTCAATACTTTCGGACTTCTCCACTTTGACTCTTTTCCTTTTCAAGAGTTATTAAACCTTTAAACCAACTCAATCATATAACTAAGATAGGGGAATTACCTTATAACGGAAGAATGTCACCTCACTCAACTTCTCCCAAGCTCAAGTTCATCACAACATTGAAGAGAAACAAGAATAATAATCTTCCATAGATTATCTTAAGATTTTGATGTTTGATCTTCTCTTTCAATGGTATGGAAGGTTGTGGAATGTTGTAGAACCTCCAAGAATGCTCAATAACTCTCTTGTAAAGGGAGATAAGTGTGGAAGTCTCTAGAGAAGTGTGGAGATAAGAAATGGTGAGAAATTAGGTGATTTAGATGACTTAAAGGGGTATATATAGTAGTCCAATTCGGGTTGGGCTGGTAGGCCGAAATTAGTGGACTTTTAAAGCGGTTTCTAGAATTTCGGAGTAGGTTCACGGGCTTTTGGCAGTCCGTTTTAAAATGCCCATAACTCCCTACTCTGATGTTATATTGACGAACGATTTGTTGCATTGGAAACTAGACTCAACAAACTTCATTTTTTGCTCTTGAAACACCTTAAAACTCGTGATACACCCGGAGATATACCCCTCTAAAGTTGACCCAAAATTGTTGTCCAAAATTCTACCAACTTTTTTCAAATTTTTGACGAACTTATTTTCTTTGATTTTCTTGATCCCGGAACCTTTAGACACTCGCTTAACACTTGTTAAGAGTATTCCTTAACCTTATAAGGGTTTCATGACCTCTCCGAGCTTACGTAAGTTTACTTACAACGCAAACGACGCAATTGTTTTTTGAGGTTTAACATAAATCAAACCTTACTTCTATTCAAAACCCAAATTCCCAACCTATGGAATGGGTTTTATGAACTAAAAGGGTGAAATTAGGAATATAAAGCTTGCAAAGTGAAATTATAGCTCTAGGTGATCAATTCCCATAATTATCAAGCTAGAATAACCAAAAATTACTCAAAATTCAGATTACATAGTAAAACCCCAAATTTGGGTATAAACCCTAGCCTTTAATTCATAAATTAGGCCTTATAAATGGAAGATTCAAGTTACTATAGTCATTACTCATCAATTGCATGCCAACCCATGCTAAATTCATTAATAAACAAGGTTTTATACTCACAAGTTCATTAGAGGAAGATAACCCGAAACGCACTTAGTTTTCATAACTTTAGGAAGATTCTATCATGGACTAATGATAACTAGATGAGATAATGAATCAAGATTATGTAGAGATGATAGATGAGTTTACCTCTAATAGTTTGACCCAATAAACCTCTAGAAAAGCTCCCAAGACGAACCACTTTCGGAAAAATAAAATGAATGAAAAGACTTGGGGTTTTATATCATTAGATACCCCAGTCACTACCCGATCATAGCTTCCGCGGTCACTCAAACCGCTTCAGCTGCAGCGCTTCGGCGCACTAGGGTAACGCTTCGACGGTCCCTCAGGAGATGCCCAGACAGCTTCAGCGGTCCACCTACTACTTAGGTGGTACAGCTTCAGCGGTGCTGGTGCTGCCGAGACAGGCACCAGCATGTACACCAAAAAATTCCCCAACTTTCATAAACTCCACCTGAAATCCTGACTAACGCTCAAAAATCTCTTCTCACATACCATATATGCTACCCCCTATAAAAATGCGCTATGAACGCGCTCGTTGTTTCAAAATTTCCATCGCGGGCCCCGTTGATCGAGTCAACTCCCGAGAGCTCTAAACTAACTTTCCAACTCCAGTCCCAAAATGCACCCAAGTTTCTCGGAAACCAAACCAACCATGCACACAAGTTTTAAATGAACATCTGGACCTCTCGGAATCGACGAATCCCCGATCAAGGTCCGTTTATGTCACGACCCGACTAGGGGCCATGACGGGTACCCGGAGCTGACTACTGAGCACCACTCATTATGATAATCATCATACCCCACCTAAACACATATACTCTTCAAAGTAATATATAAATATATATTGGCCCTCAAAGCTGCAAAAATGATATACAAAAATGTACACTGATGAGGTCATCATGGGACATCTACTACCCATACATACGTATCTACGAGCCTACTAGAGTGCTAGACATATGTATGGGAAAGGAACCCGTCGTGTCCAAATATATACATAAAATAATATCTCAAAAATAGAACCTCCGGAATAATGGAGTGCTCCTGTGAATCTGCGGAGTAGCTCCTAGGAATTGGGCCACCTCCCTGTCAACCTGTGGGCATGAACATAGCGTCCAAAGAGAAATCACGTCAGTACGAACATTGTACTGAGTATGTAAGGCATGAACAATAATAACATATCAAAGAAATAAAGAGGCATCAAGTGAGGAAACAACCTGTAACTGAATGTCACATAAGAATGAATAATGCATGCTAGCTTACATCATAAACAACATGATATCGAGTATGTATATATAAGCTGCCCGACCATATAGGTACGGTGTGATCATCATTAGCCCGCATCTGGGGTAACATCTCATGCCGCCCACTAGTGGTGTCTGCCCATGCCCTCTAGACATGGTGTATATGCCGCCCGCCATAGCGGTGTCTGCCCGGCCATATAGGCATGGTGTAATCTCATCATCATATACTTATCATAAAGCATGCATAAAACTCAAGAATAAGCTATAACTCTATCGGGGTGACGTATGGTCGAGAACCCCCGATTCCATTATGGAGTAGTCATACTCATCATGCCTCACCTTGAAGGAACTAGCATTATAAGGTGAGTGTAACAACAATGAATAACATCAAGGAATCATTAGCTCAAGAATTTTTAAACGTAGACTCATCATCATCATTATCATATTGAGAACATATCTCTTATCTTTATCTCATGAGAAACTCTTTATAAACATAGACTCATAGTTTTCGGAATGTTAGAAGGTCATAGAAAGATAACGGGAATCATGTCATAGGAATTATGCCTTTGAAAAGAAGGGACTAGCCTCACATACCTTGATGTCGCTCTAACTTTATCGATTAAGCGCTTTCTTCCAATGTTCACGATTCTACATTCAAGAGAATTCATACTAAGATTAGATAATCGTAACTATACTTAAGCTTAAGCTAAAGCTAACGAAAATTGGGCAGCATTTCCTTTGTTACTATAACTTTCGCCATATAATATAACAATTCCCAAACATCAACAACACACCTACAATATCATAATCAATAAACATCGTTAAGTTAGTCATTATTCAATTCTCAAAATCTCCTCTCAAAGTCATCCGTAACTATGGTTATCACCCAACGTCGCATTCATTTTCATATAAGGCTTCTTCCACATTCTTAACACCATTCATAACAAGATTATACTCATAACATCTCAAGAATTATGACTCATGTCAAACTACTATTCAAGAATATCACAAGTTCCATATTTGTACTCTATATTTTACCTTCTTCCATAATCTAAGTCTTTCACCCCTTCAATATTATAAATAACATGAAATGATCATAAAACTTACCTTTAATTGTGTAGGAATGTGCTTTTGATGAAGGTAATTCACTTGGAAAAACCCCTAGCTCCACTTCCAAAGAATTTCTTGACTTCCAACAACCCTAGAGAACTCCCTTGCACTTGATTTCCTTGAATTGATGATATTGATCTTTGATTTCCCTTGAGTTTTTCCAAATGGAGTGAGTGGAATATTCTAGAGACTTAGAGAGACGTGGAGAAGTTGGAAAATGAGAAATTAGAAGTGGGATCACATTTTTGTACTTGGAAAATGTTCAGCCTGTCGGTACTTATACGGACCCTTATACAATCTGTATAATCTTATACGGTTCGTATAAGTGACCGTATTTGACCATCAAGGAAATCTTCATTTCATTTGGTTTATACGGACCCTTATACATACCGTATAAAGTTATACAGACCGTATAAGTGGTCTTATAACTCCACTTTCCTGAAATTATTTTCGTCATTTCGTTTGATCTCCAATCCTTATGGAACCTTCGTAGCACTTGTTTATCCCTTCACCAATAACCTGAGGAGCGTTACAACTTTTCCTCAAGACATTAGTAAGTCAACATTATCTCAATACTTTGCAAAATCTTTCCGAAACACAACGTATACTTCGCCTTTCTTAACGAACTTTCTTTTCTTACTTCAAACGTGTTTGAAATCTTAATTAAAACCGTCGAGTACTACTTCTTTCTTGTGGAAACATCATATACTACTCACTCTGTGTTAGTCTATCTACCACACAATTACATGAAATTTTTCTAGGTGTAACACTCTTCCCCCCTTTAAAAACATCCATCCTCGAATGTTAAGTTCTCGAGAACCTACAGAAATTTCGCTAGAGTTTCCCCTGTAATATGGTTCTATCATCCTGTTACAACAGCCCACAATAACATCGCCTCACAGGTCTATAGGACAATAGCAAGAAATTATGGCCACACACGACCAAAAGCATTAGAAAGAAAAGAATTACATACCTTATAATACTGATGCCTCATCTTGAATCTCTTCCGGGGGTTGAAACAAGTGTGGGTACTTGGACTTCATGTTTTGTTCCGCCTCCCAAGTCATATCTTCTCGACAATTGTTTCACTACAAGACCTTAACTTAAGCTACTTCTTTGTTTCTAAGTCTCCGCACTTGTCTATCTAGTATGGCAATGGGTACCTCCTCATAAGTCAACATTTCCGTAACATGGACATCATCTACCGGCACGATTCTAGTTGGATCTCCAACACATTTACGGAGCATTGATACACTGAATATTGGGTGGACTGATTCAAGTACTGGGGGTAACTCCAGTTCATAAGCTACTTGGCCTACCTTACGGACAATCTTGTAAGGTCCAATGTATCGAGGACTTAATTTTCCCTTCTTGCCAAATCTCATCACGCCCTTCATCGGTGATACCTTCAGAAATACCCAATCATCAATTTGGAATTCTAAGTCTCGCAGACGGTTTTCCGCATAAGATTTCTGGAGACTTTGGGCTGTTAATAATCGATTTCGGATAACCATGATATTTTCCACCGCTTGTTGAATCAACTCCGGACCTATCAGTTGTATTTCCCCTACTTCAAACCACCCAATTGGGAATCTATACTTCCTTCTATATAGAGCTTCATGTGGGGCCATCTGAATACTGGAATGATAATTGTTATTGTATGCGAACTCAATAAGAGGCAAATGATCATCCTAGCTACCTCCAAAATCTAGCACGCATGCCCGCAACATATCTTCCAAGGTTTGAATAGTGCGTTCGTCTTGCCCATCATTTTGTGGATGACACGCTGTGCTAAGCCTTACCAGAGTACCCAAACCTTCTTGGATAGACTTCCAGAATTTAGCTGTAAATTGTGCTCCTCTATCTGTGATAATAGATATCGGGACACAATGAAGTCGCACAATCTCCTTAAGATACAACCTTGCATAATCTTCTGCCGAATATGTGGTTCTAAATGGAAGAAAATTAGCTGATTTCATGAGTCTGTCCACGATCACCTTTATGGAGTCATACTTGTGTCGGGAACGAGGTAACCCCACAATGAAATCCATATTAATCACTTCCCATTTCCAAGTTAGAATTTTCATTGCTTGTAACAATTCTCCTGGCTTTTGATGCTCTATTTTCACTTATTGGCAATTTTGACATTGAGCCACAAATTCTGCTATGTCTTTCTTCATTCCCTCCCACCAATACATTAACTTGAGATCGTGATACATCTTTGTCGCTCCTAGGTGAATAGAATACTGAGAATAATGAGCTTCTTCTAGAATAGGACGACGTAGCTCGGCAACATTTGGAACACGTAACCTGTCTTGATATCTAAGGACTCCATTTGTAGAAACTTAAAATGGCGACTTCTTTTTCTCCGGAAATGTATCCCTATAGTGACTCAACTAGGGATCTTCATATTGAAGCCTTTTTACTTCTGTGTCTAAGGACAAAATAGCTGGATTGTGAATAACAATACTTGCATCGCCTGAATCAATTAGATGAACTCCAAGACGGGCTAGCTGATGAATCTCACAGATTAATTCTTTCTTCTGCGGAGGGACCTCACATAGACTACCCATTGATTTGCGGCTAAGTGCATCAGCTACTACATTCGCCTTTCCTGGGTGGTATAAAATACTCACATCATAGTCCTTTAATAATTCTAACCACCGCCTCTATCGTAAATTTAATTCCTTCTACTTGAAAATATACTGGAAAACTCTGTAGCGTCTCCGCTATAGCGTCTTGGGTGAGCCCTATGGTGGTACATAGGGAAATACATAGGGCGCTGTGGTAGTTGGATGCCCGCTATTGCAGTACCGCTACAGCTATCTGATGAGCCGCTATAGCGGCACCTGCAATATCAGGCACCATTTTCTGCAACTGAACAATTGGTCATCCGCAATAGTTTTTTGCCGGGTTATTTTAGCTGAAAACACTAGAATTGATACAAATCTGGAGTAACAAAAAATCTAACCCATTTTTATCTCTTTTCCAGGCAAGATGTCTCAAGAACAAGAAGAAGTTCCACAAGACCAAGAAGAAGAGGTTCCCACATATGAGAAGCTTCCTGCCCCCCCCCCCCCCCCCCCCCAAGCCAATGCTTACAGTTCAGCCAAATGACTATGCCTCTACTGTTGGAGTGGGGTTTCGATATGAGTAACGTACACAAGCGCGCCCTAGAATTCCTTGAGAGATTGGTAAGAATCAAGTGGACCCGTTTGGTCAGGGATCCCAGTTACTGTAATGAAACGCGGGTGAGGGAGTTCTCCGCGATGCTGCCTATGGTAGATTGGGATTCTTCTGAACCGGAGATCATTATTATGGGTGTTTCGATGAAGGTGGGGGCAGGAGTGATCAACCTAGTTTATAAACTAGATAATCATCCAGAGGAACATTTAGCAGCCAAGGCAGCTGAGAAGAATTCAGTGTGGTTGGCTTCTAAGTTAGTACATGAGGAGGACATATGGCATGCTCATTGGGTTCATGGTGTAACACCCAGTATCTTAGAACTAAGTTTAGACTCATATCATTAGAGTTTTAGTGGAAAAACTGAAGGTTTGAACGTTTTGCGAAAATGGTTGATAGGTCTACTTCGGGCAGCCATAAATCCTTTATTAGTTAGGAATTTGGGAAAGTACCCTGAATGAAAGTTGTAGTATGTAGAAATACCTTTCTAAGGATATAAGGACCAACCCAATCAGAGATCGGAGCAAGGAGATATGATCGTCTCAATATGGCTTATAGTAAGGCACTTAAAATTCTATAGAATCGACTAAGTTTTCGATACGTCTGCCTTCCAGTCCAATGTCGTGAAAATGCATTGGGAATTTGAAAACACTTAAAACATAAAAGTTGTAGCCCTTTGAAATAGGTTTCCAACGGTATATTGTGGATCCCAAACAGAGCTTTTTACAAGGAGTTATGACCATGTTACCGAACACTGCCGGGAACCGACACACTGGGCGCTTGAGGGCGCGTGAGAGCGCGTGCGATGGCTCCGCATCGCGGGCCGATCGCGCAACTCTGAGTATTGACCTGCAGAATGTCACGCGATGCACCCGCATCGTGGACCCATCGCGAAACAGGTCGATTTCAGGTTAAAAGTTGGGATTTCGCGTTTTAAGTTATATTTAAGCTTGGGGTTTATTTCCCTAACACCCCTAGTCACTAAAAATTACCCTAATGTCAGGAAGAACAAGTCTCAAGCCCCAAGAACCTTCCAAGGTAAGTTTTATCATGATTCTAGGTTGAATTCAAGTTCCTAATCCCTTTCTAACTTGAGTAAACCTTTCCAACTCAATTCTAATATATACTCTAATAATTTAAGCAAGAAATCATTTTTCCTAAACTAGGGTTTTCAAGAAAACCTATCCCAAGGTTCAAGAATTTAAGACTTTGGAATTCTTCTTTAAAGATTCAGACTTTTCTTCAAGTTTTGGAGCGATTAAGGTATGTAGAGTTACTATCTACGTGTAGGAACATCATTGTTCTTCCCCACGCCTCCTAATCCATAAAGTATGAAACTTTACAAAACTAGGGTTTCTATTCTATACTATGCTCATGATAACCCTAGGTCCATGTCCATGATTATATTATGTATGTATTGATATGATTCTATCATTGTGTTCTTAATAACTCCATATGATTATTGAGAATCAGTCCGTAATCAATGAAAAACCCATATCTCGTATTCCATGGGTTCTTGCATGCATGTTTTTAAATAAAAATGATTATTTCTTGAATATCCTACATGTATACAAGTTTTGATGAAACTATATTATATAATTACTTTCATGCTAGGATACAAGATACATACATACTAAATACAAGTTATTTCATGAAACCATGTTTACAAGTTATTTCATGAAACCATGTTTACAAGTTATTTCGTGAAATCATAATTAAAAGAGAAGTAAAATTTAATTCACGAAAATCATGGCTTCTTATCCAACTATATTATGTTCATGTTTTTAGGAGTTGTACGAATTAACGAGAAGGCTCAGATAGCCTGAAACTACGTAGCCACCATAGGACAAGGATCGCTCCGCCCAGATAGGACGATACCTTAATTTTACACTGAATGGATCCATCAGGCACGATACCACCTTATACCCTGGCAAGGTATGAGGGCTCTGCTGGTCCGACGAGGTTCCAGACTCCACGTACCCACATGGTGATATCACATGTCGGTTTATGAAATGCTTTCCCTACTTATCATGTTTTACTTATGTTATATATATATATGTACTCATGCTCATGCTCATGTTCATGTCTAGGTTTTCAGTTTAAGTTCTTATCATGTTATTTCATGTCCCATGTTAATTCATTCAGTTGTTTTACATAACAGTACATTCAATGTGTTGACGTCCCCTTTTATTACCCGGGGGCCTGAATTTCACGATGTAGGTTTGTATTTACAGGATGCCGCATCTGCTTAGTAGGATTTGCTCGTATCAGCTCATTGGTGAGCCCCATCTCATTCGGGGTTTAGTCAGTTATCTTTATTTTACTAGTCATGCTTTTAAAGGTATGCTGGGAGGCCTTGTCCCAGCAAATATGTTTTCCAGTCAAAGTTCACGATAAGAGATTTCATAGACTAGTCAGTTTAGTTATGTTAGACATGCAAGGTTTTTAGCCATCTTTGGCTCAACTCATGTTACTTTTGCATTTATGATTTAAACAAGTATTTCATTAAATTATTATGACATCTCATGTTTTATAAAATCTCATCACGTTCATGTTATATTTCCGCTCATGTATGCCTCATGATGATTCAGCAAGCCATGTGGTTCGCTCGGTCACATGCAGTATGGCACCGAGTGCCGTGTTACGCCCAGGCCATGGTTCGAGGCGTGACACATGGCAAGGTTGCGATCCATAGGGACTTATTAACTGCGGAGGCGAAGAGATGGCTGAATATCATCTCCCACTGGATCCGTCCTTCTAGGAATGTCCATGATGTGACCTTCTCCAAGGCTCTCGTTGGTTCTTACATTTTTGCTGATGTACCGGTGAACGTGGGCTCATTGATAGTTCAGGAATGGCTGGAGATATTGAGGGATGGTGCAGCGAGTTTGATGTTTCCATCACTGATCCCTTCTTCATGCAAGAGGGCCAAGGTTCTCAAGGAGGATGAAGATAACTGGATTGGATCTGATGCCCCGTTTCACCCACTAAGGGTAAAAGGTCACAGTACCACGATCATCAACAGGAAGAAAAAAAAGGTGGATGATGCAGGCAAAGGAGGGAATGGAGCTGGAGCCAATACTGAGGCTGGGGATGGGGCTGATTATGAGGCTGAGGCTGCGATCCCTCGTATCCAGGGCCCTTTTGAGCGCATGGACTCACGCTTTGATAAGATGATCCCGATGTTTCCAAAGATGTCCATGCCTTCCGACGGGTCAAGTTCATCAGGGTCTGCTGCGGGTTTCGTCACTCATGAGGGAATGAAAGGTTACTTTGATACTCAGAAGAAGATGGGTGAGTCACTTTCCACCCTACAGACTACGTATACTACACTGGCCAAGAATCATGGCGAGCTTTGCAAGGAATTTAACAAAGAGAAGGGGATTAACAGGTCCTGTGACAAGCTTCACATCAAGGCATTGAGGGGTATCAAAAGGATATGGAAGGCTATGCACCACCATGAGCGGATCCCTGTGGAGGATAATGATGATTCAAAGCAATACTCTTTCGAGAGCATGGCCCAAGGTGATGGTGGTCAGGGTGGACTGAGTGATGGGGCCGACAGCTCAGATGATGATGATGCGACGAGCAGGATAATGGCCTATAGACTCTCCGTCTTTTATGGTGATGTTTTTGGTTGCCCTTGTAGGTCTTTTACTTTTGGCCACTCTTTTATTAGTTTGTATTATTTTGGTTGGAGGTTTGGACAATCTTTCTTTCTTGGTTTTTCATTTTTTTGATTTGTAATAGTGACTAGAATGGTTTTGCCCTTGTTAAGCTTGTTTTTATCAAACTTTGGTTGTGAAATCTGTTGGTTTGTTTTTGGTTTTTGCTGAATTTGTTGAACAGGGGAATGATGATGAAACAGGGGAAGGCTGCAAGTTCTCAGGTTCTATACTTTGGCTTCTGCGGTCAATCAGACCGTTATGTCGGTCCCGCTTCGGCGGTATAGAGATGCGTAGGAGCGGCAAAGGAGGAAGTATAGGATGCCGCTACAGCGGTGATATATCCGCTATAGTGGTAACGCTACGGCGGCTGACTGACCCCTGTGTCACTCATTACTGAGTAGTGACATGCACTTCATTCCCGAATAACTTCTGCAACTAAGAAATTAATCGAGTAGTTGTTTCACATGAACTAGGTCTAATTAGTAACACAAAATAATTACACGCTTAGATACCAATTGTAGTCGTCTAGACACCAATTAAACCGATCGAGATACCAATTTGACCAAAGTAGCACGAATAGAATGATTGAAGGGAATTTCTGTCCTATAGCCTCCCGTGGATGGGAACAGACGTCTACGTACCATTCCACGAGACTCTAAAAGACATTTCTCTTGTACTTGTAAGACTGGTAACCTAGGCTCTGATACTAACTTGTCACGACCTATTTTAGGGTCGAGCCAGCACCTACCATTCCCACATCGGTAGGCGAACCCTTAACCCAAAATAAAATCATTTGCAAGTAAAGAACGAGACTTATTAATCATCAAATTATAACATAGTCAAAATACGGAAGAAAAAACAATATATATATAATTAAGCGGAAGTGTTTACAACAACTTTTAAATACACCGACTCATTTTCCATGACCTGGTCTAGGCTAGTACAAGAGCGACTAAGATCGAAGAATAAATAAAATAATGACCATAAATACTCAACCTCGATCTAGGAATGAGAATGATGGAGGCCTTCAAGATAGGCACCGTGCATCTTCCAAAAACTCCAATCAATCAATATCCTTAAAACTCTACGCCCCAAAAGGGATGTAGCATGAGTAGTATCAGGACAACACTAGTACTGGTAAACATCATAGGCCGATAATGGTTAGAATAACATACCGGTAATAGAATTCGGAATAAGCATGGTAGGCAAAACTAAGTCAACAGTACACATCTCCTACCGCTCATATAAGGTTCTTAATTCCAATAACTCTTCCTTAGAGATCCATTTTCTTAACTACATTACCACTCACTTTATAGATCATTTAACATATAATAGACAATTATGCTCAAGTATCACCAGTCAACTAACATTACAATATTCACTCTAGTTTTTAAGGAAAGTTCTCTCGTCGTTCTAGTATTCATTACTCACCCAACCTAGCAAATCATACACATCCATATTAAGGTCACCTAGCACCACGCTTATCCAATCCAAGATCACAACCTATAGTTATAGCAACTAATCCCAACTATGACCAATCTGAATCAGTATATAACAATCATATCACAACAAGTCATCACCTATGTTACAACATCTAAACCCATCAGTGCCAAGTCTCAGTAAAACTAAGCCGAACCAATACATAATAATCATATCACAATAATATCACAGGAAAGCAAAAGGTACAATGCAATGCAATAATGTATGTATGATTGATGCAATGTATATGCACCATACACATGTACTCTGACAATGGAACATCACATATCGGCAGCACAACCCATAGGGGAACTGCAAATTCCATGTACAACTGACTCCAAAAAATGACCTTGGATCACGAGCACTCTCTCGATCCCGGCAAGAGACCTCGAGCATTGTACACTCATTCGTTCCTAGCAAGAAACCTCGGGCAACATACACTCAGTCCGCTCCGAAAAATGACCTCGGATCATGAACTCTCATCTTTCTTTTATGCTCTCCGGCAGACACCTCAGAGGCTATACTCTCTCACTTATCATCATCAGTACCATAACCATGTAATATCAATCTATCATGGAAATGAGTATGAATACAATCTAATGTAATACCAACAACCAATTCAATCCCGAACAGTACCACACTCGGCACACAAGTAATATCAATAATAAGGCTACACAATAAGCCACTATAAAATCACAATCTCATCTCAATAATCAAGTAAAGTACCGCAATATCATAGTCATGATATATCACTAGTCACAATTTCCCAATGTCTCAATGTGGCAACGAGCCAATAAGTAAATAGAACAAGATAACTTAATCAACACAACGAGGTAGCTAGCACCCAAATCATACAACAAGGCCCAACCTTAGAAAATATCCAACCCAACTTCATACCCAAAGGTTTGCATGCATTCTTCGACAATATTGTCTAAACATACGCTTCCCTAATAAAAGTCTCACCATAAGGTAGTCATAAATCCACTACTATATTAGTGCCACATAATAACCGCTACTTCTTATGTGTTATCAATCTAAATCTCCAAAACCCTATACATGCATTCTCCTTTTCATCTAACACTCTTATATGGCAATCTAACTAGAGTCTACCACGAGAGGGAAGCCGTAACCCACCTCAAGGCCGATAGGTACGCGAACATCCACTTGGATTCTATCTTCCATCTTTATAGGGAAATTGTAGATTCGAGAGGTCTAGGAACGGTGGATACATTCATTTAAGAAATAATTTAGGAATTGGGGTCATAGGGATAAAACTGTCATTTCTCAAATAATAATTGTAGATTCTTGATTTATTGCTATATCACCTCTTTTATGGAAATCAAGGTTTACATAAGTCAAACTTACCTCTAATTCACATTCATCATTAATAGCATCTAACAAGTTAACCCATTTGAGAAATAGAAAGAATTTAGTCTTAGAACTAGTTATTAATCTAATTCTTGCAATAAATAAGCCATCCTAGAGTTACTAATTACTCTAGGTCAACAATACCACTTTTGCCCAATAGTCTTAGAATTATTTTTAGAAAGGACCCTTATTTAATGATTTACGATAATCATAAATGGTGTAAGAAGAAATAGGGAATTAAAGGAAGGTGAAATGAGGGATTTAAAGAGGTTACCTTCCCAATATTCAAGTCTCTAGGGCTGGAATTTTCTCTCTGTAGTGGCTGTAACTTGGGCAAATGAAATATTAGGTCAAGTCAATAAATGGGGCTTTAAATAGGACAATCACTGGTCGTCTAACACTTCAACGGTCAGCCTACCGCTTTAGTGGCATCGCTTCAGCGGCCTCGAGACCGCGAAAGTGATCTTATGAAATCATTCCCACCTTCGCTTCATCGAAGCATAGGTCGCTGGGCCGTGACCGCTATGGCGATCAACCTAGCACTAGGGCGGTCTGACTGGGTCCAAAGCTCAAAATTCGATATTTTAATTCCCATTCACATGACGGGTCCAGTTAGGCTAGATTTTCACCGGGGATACATAACAAACCGAAAAAGTCCAGGATGTCAAAGTTGCAAATCTTTCAGAATTACGCTAACGACTAAATGGGTCGTTACACTTTGCCTTTTTGTCTTCGTTTTTAACGAATGCATTCGATCTATACATAAACTAAGCTGTAACGGAAGTCAATTGATTATAAAAGGAAACACATTCAAAAGGAACCACAAACGACCCATTTGAAAATTAAAAATGACACTAAACACAACCATAGTATGTTCATCTTTTTTTTTTCAACTTCAGATGCCTTCAATTATTTGTTTGCCTGATCCCTCTGAGTTTCAGCTTCCTTCAGTTTATCTTCATACCAGTCCCTCAGCACTTCCCCTTCCAAAAAGAGTAGTCTGACTTCTTCCAATGAATCTTCAGCTTTGTGGAGTCTATACATTAAACCTAATTTCTCCTCGCCAAATATTGTATCATCATCGATCCATCTAAAATAACACCGCAACCACTATCTTCTTTCTACACAAATAAAAAAAGTTAATAGTGTATCAAGTTAAAACACACATAAGCAAATTAAATACTAACTTTTCCCTTCGCACAACCATAAAAATCCCTTTCAGGGTTTAATGGTGTCTTTGAAGTCCTAATGGGATCTAAAACACTATACCTGCATATTACCTTTTGTGTGCCATACGAATTAGGAGACTTTTGTGACATTTTAGTAATAGATGGACCAACGCTTCTAATAATCTTCCCTGGCTTGATAATAATTTGTCATTTTTTTCCTCTTTGGTAAAAAGCCTGGGGTTGTGGTTATTTACCATGGAAATATTATTGTTGTTTGAATGTTGGGTTTGAAAAAAGTTACCATTGGAGTTACATGTGAGTTCTGAACGTTTTGTTTATTATACATCGACAACATAGTATTAGAATATACAATGCAGTTATCAGTGCATATTTTTTTCATTTTCAATAATGTCTAGTAGAATATATAATAGGTCTAGTGCCTATGTGTGGCAGTTATCAGTGCATATTTTCCCATTTTCAATAACGTCTAGTAGAATATACAATCGGTCCAGTGTATATATGTGGCAATTACCAGTGCATATTTTTCCATTTTTTAATAACGTTTAGTAGAATGTACAATCTGTTTGGTGTCTATGTGTAGCATTCTTCAGTTATCAGTGCATATTTTTCTCATTTTTCAATAACGTCTATTAGAAGAAGTAAATAATGATATGTCACGACCCAACTCACCTTATTACAGTCTATGTGTTGCAGTTATCAGGTATTTCTTATCAGTGGCTAACTGTAAAAGGAAATAATGGGGAAGAAGTAAATACCGATATGTCACGACCCAACTCGTGGGTCGAATGGGAACCCATGCTATCCCCCTGGTGGCCGAATCCTTCCCTTTACTTAACCGTTTTTAATTATCACACGCAGAAATTAAGTAATAAAAGCAGTCTCAATATCATAGATAAACTCTAAGAGTAAAAATACAAACAACACCCCAAAGATCTAATCAAGGCATAGTACAAGAGCCACTATAAAACTACATAAGTCTGAAATGTTAAAATACATAACTGTCTGAAATACTGTCTCGAAATAGAAAGAGAGAGAGAGAGTTTTTCGAGCTGCGGTCTGGAACAATGCTCACCCTAGAAACTTGAATATGATGCCACGGGAATCACTCATGAGGGCCTGACATGAAACTTGTAATGAAGTCTGCTATCAGAAAAGAGTACAACAAGGTAGTATCAGTACGAACACTATGTACTGTTAGGTATCACAGGCTGATAACAATTAGTTTACATTTATGAAGAAAGTAATCGACTAGTAGACATGTAAGCAGTCAAATGCAGTCACTAAGCATATTTAAGCAAACTCACAGTAATAGGAACCCCAATGGATCTCAGTAACCTCAAGTCATACCCTAGAAGAATGTCTCTAATCCTCGAGTCCGTCAAGTCACTAAATAAACACCTTACAAGCAAGCATCAGCTCAATGAATTAGCAACAAAGAAATCAATGCGGAAAGGTACCATGCAATGATATAAATGAAAATAACAAAATCAATAATATGAGTGGACGTAATATGAATGCATGTGCGATGCAATGCAATGCAATGCACATGCCAACTGTCTCATAACGTACACACATGCTATGGACGAAAACCCTCCACGTCTTGATAGTCATGACCCATGGGAGCCTCGTGAAGTCCATGTCCTAGCCACTCTGCACACAGCCCAGAGGTGACTTTCGTCTTTCACTTTCTTATCATAATCTCTTTTCCACCATATTTTTCCATTTCAAACCACATCACATTATCATGAGAAATACAAGATGAAATGCAAGCATGAATGTCGAATCCAACAATAATCATGGGGGTTAATAACCATAACAACATCCGTAAATAAACTACCAATACACACTAATCCCCAAATTTGTGCAATGCCACGTCCAAAACAATTTCCCTTCGGACCACATAGGTAACATCAAATAATATATGCATGAGATGCCATATGAAATGTGCCTGTAGCAAAAAACATAATAAGAAGCCTGGGATGTTTCACTTCCTCACTTATCATCATTAGTATCAAGTCACAGTTCAACCAATGTATTAGATGAAATGAGATTGCATGCCATGCAAGATAACCTTATTAACCACAAACCATAATCAAGATCTCAGTCGTGTCATATCATAAGTACACATAACAATTCTAACCTAAACTATTATCCTTTCCTTTTTTCGGTGATAAGTGACATAATAAGAGAGAGTTGAATGCATAGCAAAACACAACATAGTAAATAGGACGACAAGACCAACATATCACATATGCCGACAAGCCCAATCATGATGACAAGGCAATCAACCCACATAGCCAACAATAATACCAACCTAGAAGTATCCATCCCAACTTCATACCTGAAGGCCTAACATGCTTTCCCCATCAATAGCTAACTACTACATATGCTTCACTAATTGGAGTTTAACCAAAAGGTATGCCCTAACCTACCTCAATGCCTAGTTGGTGCCACGAATTATCAAACGCGAGCCTTGCCCTTCCGAAGAGCCTCTGAAAACTCAAAGTCTATTCATTACTGAAATCTAAGTTAGAATCGGAGATTAGCAATACTCATTGCTATACGTTCGTTCAAATCGAAAGTCAAACTATAGAAAAGAGGGAAATCAGACCCACGAGGGTAAAACGGGAATTTTAAGTTTTGAAATGATAATACAACGTTCTAGAAGTTCAATTTTACTCTCCAATGGCTAATTAGGATCAATTTCGTCATTCAAATGAAAACCCTCATATTAGGCATAAACCTAGTTTTCTATAATCAATTCTTTAACCCAAATTAGAGATTCAAGCTTATTATCTACTAATCCACTAGATTCCATGATTAAAATAGCAAGATTCATCAAGTAAACTCATATTCATAGCCTAAAATTCAAATATCAAACTTAAATGAAAAACTCATCTTCTCCAACTGGCCTCACTAGATTCCACCACAGATTCTAGCTGTTGGAAGGTAAATAAACATGAACAAGGTGAAGGAAACTTACCCCAAGATGAAATAACTATGAATACTCTTCAAATCACCCTTGCGTCGCTTAGAGAATTAATTTTGGGAATGGGAAAAGAGTGGTTCGAAATGGGACATTTAATGCTTCTGATTCAGCGACGTTCTCTCTAGTGGATAGGGTTCTGCATCCGTGATCTTGCCTCAGGTTAGAACTATCGCTGAGGAAAAAATTATTAACATGACAGGGATTCGTACCTACTGACCAAGCCTCACTGGGGAGGATTTGTTGAGGCACAGAAAGTCTCGCTGGGTCGAGACACCAAAAACTAAAAATATTCTGGTTTTCACATCCACACATACGTAAAAACAAGCTACAAACTCACTCGTGGCCTTGAAATTCCCAACGGAGGTCTATTTGACCAAGTCATCCCCCAAACAGCCAAAACCAAATTTTCAACAAATGGCACAAATTAGTCCCGAATGCTTTGGGAACTGAACTAAATACCCCCACCAAGTCATAATCGACCCTCCGGACCTCAGGAAATTGATGAATATTTTTAAAAACGTTCGTTCACCCAAATGTCAACTACTGGTCAAAGGTTTTTTCACTTAGGGCTCTAATTCTCATGAATCACAATAAATCTTCTCCGATTAGCTCGGGAACTATTTCGCCCATCCTTGTAATGACCCGTAAGGTCATTTTGGTTGTTTTCTCATTTTTTCCTATTTTGACCTTGTGAACTCGCCCATTGTCTTATTTTGGGATTTTTTTTGTAGTAGGCATGGTTGTCACGATTCTCGAGGTGGTTGTAATCTCTTAAGATTGAAAATTTGCAAAGTTAAGGAATCTTTAAGTGTTGGGTTGACTTTAGGCATCATCAGGGGTATTTGTGTCATTTTAGAAATTTCATCAGTTCCATTAGCTTCGGAACATCGAATATAGGCTATTTCAGTGTTTAGTTCAATTCTCGAGGGTCTTGGGGGAATTTTGGTCATTTAATTAGGAAGTTGGTTCGCCCGTTCGGGATTAACTTGTTCAACAAGAGCTCTATTGGGAATTTTGAGTGGGCGAGTGAGTTTGTAGCTGGTTTATACATGTATCTACATATTAGGTTTGTATCGGGGAGGTTTCGGGAGATTATCGGGATTTTGGGTGATGAGAGTCAAAAGCCAGATTTTGGGTGCTAGCCCACCCGGGCACCCTTGGCTTACACATATACTTACATCTAGGTGAGCCATACGATTAAACATACATTTCCTTTCATCAATCACGCTAGCCCCGTTGGACGGCAACATCTTTAAATCATCATTGACATCTATGCCACATCAATGTACCTAACCAACGAAGTTATCAAAAGATGTACAAAATATAGGCCGACAAGGCCGGACATATCTAACCATATACACGTGACTACGAGCCTCTAAGAAGAGTATAACATATCACATGAGCGGGACAGGACCCCGCTATGCCCATAATTATGTACACAAAAGAATAAGTACCCAAAAGCTATGGCTCCGAATGAAATGGAGCTCTGCTATGTAATCTCTGAGAAAGCAACTATGGATCAAGCCTGTCTCCCTGTGTGCCTGCAGGCATGACACAGCGTCCATAAATAAAAGGACGTCAATACAAAGAATGTACTGAGTATGTAAAGCATGATCAATATCAATATGGAAGCATAAGTAGCAACACAAGAAATAGCATAGAATGGGAGATGGCAATATCATCGTCATATGCACTTACTTGTCTTTCATATGAACTTTCCATTGCTAATACGTATTTGTGTACATACATCATTATCCGTATTCCATAATAGTACCCATACCATAATTGTGCTCGGATTCGTATACATGGCCTTATTCACATTTATTTACACAGTCATATCATATTCATATTCACGTCAGTGTAACATTCTCCCCCCTTAGGAACATTCGTCCTCGAATGTTAAAGTCTTCAGGGATTCTATAAAAAATTCGCCAGAGTCTCCCCTATATGTAAGGCTACTCCCCTATAATATGGCACTACCATCCTGTCACAACAACCCATAATATCGATGCCTCACAGGGCCACAACACAATAGCATACAAATTTAGCCACACACGACCCAAGAAGCATAAAAGGAAATATACATACCTTAAAATATTGACGTCTCATCTTGGATTTCATCCACGGGCTGAAATAACTGCGGGTATATAGATCGCATACTTTCTTCCGCTTCCCATGTCATTTCCTCTCATTTGCTGCTTCTCCATAGAACCTTAACTGAGGCCACTTCTTTGTTTCTAAGCCTCCGTACTTGCCTATCTATTATGGCAATGGGTATCTCTTCATAAGATAACTTTTCTGTCACATGTACATCACTTATTGGCGCGATCTTAATAGGATCTCCTACACACTTCCGAAGCATCGAAACATGGAAAACTGGATGGACTCGCTCCAAATCCGGAGGTAGATCTAATTCATAGGCTACCTTGCCTACTTTTCGTACAATCTCATATGGCCCAATGTATCGAGGACTAAGCTTCCCCTTTTTGCCAAATCTCATTACACCGTTCATAGGCGACACTTTCAAGAATACCTAGTCTTTCACTTTGAACTCCAAGTCTCTTCGACGATTATCCGCATAGGACTTTTGGCGACATTGGGCTGCTAACAACCGATCTTGTATGAGCTTAACTCTCTCTACAGCTTGCTGGACCAAATCTGGCCCTATCAATTTAGCCTCTCCTGTTTCAAACCACCCGATTGGGGATCTACACTTTCGCCAATATTAAGCTTCATACGGTGCCATTTGAATGCTAGAATGATAACTGTTATTGTAAGCAAATTCAATGAGTGGAAATGATCATCCTTATTTCCTCCAAAATCTATTATACATGCCTGCAACATATCTTTAAGAGTCTGAATGGTACGCTCGGCTTGAGCATCAGTCTACGGGTGAAATGTCGTACTAAGGTTCACTTGGGTCCCTAGACCCTCTTGGAAAGACTTCCAAAAGTTAGTTGTAAACTGAGTTCCTCCGTCTGAGATAATAGATACAGGAACACCATGGAGTCTTACTATCTCTTTAAGATAAAGCTTTGCATAATCTTCTGCCACGTACGTCGTTCTGACCGGTAATAAATGAGCTGACTTTGTGAGTCTATCCACAATCACCCATATGGAATCATACTTACGTCGAGAACGGGGTAAGCCTAAAATGAAGTCCATGTTGATCGCTTCCTATTTCAAAGTTGGGATTTCTATAGCTTGCAACAATCCACCCGACTTTTGGTGCTCGACTTTCACTTGCTGGCAATTTGGACATTGAGCTACGAATTCCGCTATATCTTTCTTCATTCCATTCCACTAATATATAGACTTAAGGTCATGATACATTTTCGTCGCTCCGGGGTGGATAGAGTAGCAGGAACAATGGGCTTCCCTCATTACTTGGTGGCGTAAGTCTGCCACATCGGGAACACATAACCTGCCTCGATAGCGGAGAACTCTGTCTCCTGAAATATCAAATGATGACTCCTCTTTCTCGGGGAGTGTATCTCTGTACTGCATTAGCATGGAATATTCGTATTGTCGCTTTTTCACTTCTGCTACTAACGACGAGACTGCTGAATTCTGAATAGTAGCTCCCCTGCTACCTGAGTCCACCACTCGAACTCCTAGGCTAGCTAACTGATGGAGCTCACGGGCCATTCCTGTTACACCCCGGAAATTTTTCGTTAGCATGTGAAAAATAGGCTAATAAGGATAAAATATGTGTGTGGCGTTTTGAAGGCAAGTAATAAGGTCCCGTAGATTGGTATCGAGGAGTTGAACAACTTTTACGAAGGTTCCATAAGGATCGAAAATGAAACCAAGTCAAGAAAATAAGCTTCAGTGAACTGGGAGTATACGGTCCATTATACGGACCGTAAAAGTGTTTTGCGGTTCATTATACGGACCGTAGAAGTTTCACAGAAGAGGTTGGCTGAAGGGTGAGTTATACGGTGTACTATACGGATCGTATAATGGTTTGACGGTCTGTAAAATGAATCATCAAAGTGTCACAGAATGAGGTTGAAAGAAGGACGATTTTACGGTGAATTATACGGACCGTATAATGATTATACGGCGCGTCAAATGGATCGTCAAATGGTTACAGAAAGGGGTGATCTCTGGGTCCATTTTACGGCCAGTTATACGGACCGTATAAATTTATACGGACCGTATAACGAACCGTATAATGACATCGGGACTGAAGTTGAATTTTATAAAATATGATCCAAGTCTCATTTTCTTCATTCCCACTTTCTACTACACGATCCTCTCTCTCTCTAGAATATTCTACACTCTTCCAAACCAAGAACGCAAGTAGAAATCTAAGATCAAATTCATCAATTCACCATAACCTAGTGCAAGAACACATCAAAAGGGATTATTTGAGTCAAGAAATTCCTAGAAGGAGGAACTAGGGTTTTGTTTGAGTGAAGCATTTCAACTCAAGGGTTGTTCAATCACCATCCAAGGTATGTTTCATGACCTTATTAAGTTATTTAAGTGTTAGAAGCATAGGAAAAGCTTGAATTGTAGAAAGACATAGAAAAATGGGTCTTGAATGGGTGAATAGTGCCACCATTGAGTGATGATGGAATTGAATCATATATGTTGGATTGTAAAGGTTATGAATATGCTAGAAATGGTGATTTTAACCATGAAATAAGTATTAGAGGTGTGAAAACATGATGATAAGCTAGGTAGGAAATTATGGAAAAATTGGAGGAAAATGGTGAAATGTGATGAGTCGATATGAATGATGGTTGTTGGTGGTAATGTTGTAGGTATTATTGTGAATGTTGAGAATTGATATAGACGATGGGAAATGTAGAATAAACAAAGGAAGTGCTGCCCAATTTTCTTTAGAAAATACCGACGCGTTCTTATAGCCCACTAACTAACGATAATTCGAATTCCCTTATGAAGGTAACGACGCGATATTGCGGAAGAGCAAGTGAACGGTATTCTAGCTAAGCGACCAAGGTATGTGAGGCTAGTCCCTTTCTTCAAATGGCATGAATCCCATAGCATAAAATCCCATTCTTTCCATGAGCTAATAGATATGATATGATAATGCTAAAGCGATTATTATGTCCTCATTGTCCACACTCACCTCATGTACTAATTCCTTCGAGGTGAGGCAGAATGTCAGAAATTGCTCCATAAAGAGATCGGGGGATCACGACCCTACGTCACCCCGGTAGAGCACAAATGATCATGAGCTCACGCATGTATTATGATAAGATAAGCATGTTTCAAAAGTATTTTATGTTAAGCATGTCATGATTGCATTTACACCGCGCCTAGTTGGTCGGGCAGACACCGCTTCGGCGGGCGGCTACACGGATACACCATGACCCTCTCGGGCATGGGCAGACACCACTAGTGGGCGGCACGAGATGGTACCCTGGACGCGGGAGGCCTGGACGCGGGCTTATATTATTGGTGATCACACCGTCCCGACATGGACGGGCAGCTTGCATGATATGTATACATGATATGATAAAGAGTATGAGTAAGACAGCATGCATCATCCTTCCTATGATTATGATTCAGCTTCACATGTTCACTTTGATGTTCATTATGTTGTTATTGTTTCTCTCTTCATTATTTATGCCTCTCATACTCAGTACAATGTTCGTACTGACGTCCTTTTCTTTGGACGCTGTGTTCATGCCCACAGGTAGACAGGGAGACGAGCTAGATCCAGAGCCATAGGGGCAGTCAGCTGTTGAGAGCACTCCATTGTTCGAAGGTGCTTGTGACTTCTTTTGTGTATACGTATATATATATATATATATATCCATTGTGGGGCATGACGGAGTCTTGTTCCGTCCATTGTATAGCATGTCAGTAGAAGCTCGTAGATGTGCAGTGTGGGTTAGATGGTTCCACAAGATGTTACTATATGTATATACTATTTTGATAGCCGTATGGCAAATGTATGTAAAACAAGTATGTTTCTTGTAAAGTATGATCTTCACATGTTTCGTCTATAAATTCTGAAGGGAGTATTTAATGAGTAATTGAGTATTAAGAAGAGCGGTGCTCGGTGGTTAGCCCCGGGTACCCGTCGCGGCCCCTAGCCGGGTCGTGACAAAAGTGGTATCAGAGCGGTTCAGTCCTAGGAAGTGTCTACGAGCCGTGTCCAGTAGAGTCTTGTTTATGGTGTGTAGCGCGCCACATTAATAAACAAGAGGCTACAGGGCATTTAGGAAAATGACCATCTTTCTTTTCAGAGATCGTGCAATAGAGCCGTGTGTAGGATTTTATTCTCTTCTAAAAGTGCGTTATGATTTCAGAATGCCGCCAAAGGGGAAAGCTACAGCTGCCCAGAAGGGCAAAGCTACGACACAGAAATGAGCAGAAAGAGAGCCTCCGGCGAATGTGGAAGAGGGTGAATCCCAAAATGAGGCATTGCCTAATGTATAAGGGCAAGGAAGAGCCTCGGCTCCGGTTCCTCCACCAGTTGCTTCGGGTCAACAAGTGACCGAGGCCATACAGTTATTGACTCAGTTGGTTGCCGCCCAGGCACAACGACAAAGTGCGGGCCCGAGTGATCGTTCAGCTAGTACAAAAGCCCGTGATTTCATGACTCTAAATCCCCCGGAGTTCTTTGGGTCTAAGCCGGATGAAGACCCGCAAAACTTTATTGATGATATGTTGAGAACCCTAACGACTATTCATGCTTCCGAGACAGAATCCGTAGAGTTGTCTTCTTATAGACTCCACGATGTGGCGGTGATATGGTATAACAACTGGATGGCATCAAGGGGAGAAAATGCACCCCCTCTGGTTTGGCAAGAATTTGCGGATGCTTTTGTTCGTCATTACTTGCCACCCGAGACCCGCCGAGCTAGAGCGGACAGGTTCCTGAATTTGAAACAAGGGAACATGAGTGCCCGAGAGTATAGTATGCAATTCAATTCTCTGGCCAGGTATGCTCTGAGTATAGTAGCCGATATGGGCGATCGGGTGCACAGATTCGTGAGTGGTTTGGGGCCACATTTGTTCAGAGAATGCTTGACGGCCTCTTTGCAAGATGGGATGGATATTTCCCGAATACAGGCCCTTGCACAGAATCTTGAGGAATGACGACAATTACAGAGAAGTGATTATGACAGTGACAGGAGACAAGGAAAAAGGGCTAGATCGATGGAAGCAAGTAGCGAATATAGAGGGGGATCGAGGCAGATGCATTCTAGGCACTCAGGTCAGTCAGCGACCACTGCCCCTTCTAGGTTCCCAGATAGGAGGGTTGATCGTTCTTTTCAGCCAGGACAGGGCCAGAGTTCGAGAGCCTCAGATTCCCAGTTCAGGGGAGATTTCAGTCAGCGGAGACCTCCAGTACCGCGGTGCAGTCAGTGCGGTAAATTGCATTCTGGGCAGTGTCGTCAAGGTTCAGATGCATGTTACGCCTGCGGGCAGGTTGGTCACGTTATGAGAGATTGTCCTTCCGCGAGAGGCAGAGTGGGGACTCAGCCCACAGGTTCAGCAGTGGGTTCTTCTTCAGCACGCCCGACAGCACACACTTCTCAGACCACAGCAGGTAGAGGTAGAGGTAGAGGGGGAGTATCCACTTCAGGTGCTGTTCAGCCCCGTGTATATGCTTTAGCCGGGCGACAGGATCTTGAGTCCTCCCCAAATGTTGTCACAGGTACATTGACTATATTTTCCCGTGACGTGTATGCCTTGATTGATCCAGGCTCTACTTTCTCTTATATTACTCCGTATGTTGCTGGTTGCATTGGGGCGAGGCCTGAGTCAATTAAGCCCTTTGAGGTACTTACTCCGGTTGGTGAACCCGTGATAGCAAAACAAGTATACAAAAATTGTGTCATTGTTATGTGTGACCGCCAGACTAGAGCCGATTTGATTGAGTTAGAAATGGTCGATTTCGATGTAATTATGGGTATGGACTGGTTGGCGTCATGCTATGCTAATGTTGATTGCCGGACGAAAGTGGTCCGATTCCAATTTCCGGGAGAACCCGTAGTTGAATGGAAAGGTAACACTGCATCCCCAAAGGGTAGGTTTATTTCCTACCTTAAGGCGAGGAAGATGATAGCAAAGGGTTACATTGCTCATCTAGTTCGAGTTCATGATATCGAGGCAGAGCCGCCAACTTTT
The DNA here is from genome assembly GCF_019175385.1 of Lycium barbarum. Classification (NCBI taxonomy): domain Eukaryota; kingdom Viridiplantae; phylum Streptophyta; class Magnoliopsida; order Solanales; family Solanaceae; genus Lycium; species Lycium barbarum. The sequence continues at coordinate 93,646,842 of NC_083345.1, read as the reverse complement.
CAAACAGTTCCGGTGGTAAACGAATTTCCAGACGTATTCCCAGATGAACTCCCAGGTGTTCCTCCAGAAAGGGAGATTGATTTCGCTTTCGATGTATTACCTGACACCGAGCCTATTTCTATTCCTCCGTACCGAATGGCACCAGCAGAGTTGAAGGAATTAAAGGTACAGTTGAATGATCTACTTGAGAAAGGGTTTATAAGGCCTAGTTCATCGCCGTGGGGAGCACCAGTCTTGTTCGTAAAGAAGAAAGATGGATCTCTGCGAATGTGTATCGACTACAGGCAATTGAATAAGGTGACAGTAAAGAATAGATACCCTCTTCCCAGAATTGATGATTTGTTTGATCAATTGCAAGGCGCTAAATGGTTCTCTAAGATAGATTTGCGATCGGGTTATCATCAGGTGAGAATCAGGGAAGCAGATATCCCCAAGACTACCTTCAGGACGAGATATGGCCATTACGAGTTCCGAGTAATGTCGTTCGGGTCAACAAATGCCCCGGCAGTGTTCATGAACTTGATGAATAATGTGTTCAGACCATTTTTGGATCTCTTCGTGATAGTATTCATCGATGACATCTACGTGTATTCTCGCACAGAATCAGAACATGCAGACCATTTAAGGATTATCCTTGGCGTTCTCCGAGCCCGAGAATTATATGCAAAGTTCTCAAAGTGCGAGTTTTGGCTTAATTCTGTGGCATTTTTAGGCCATATTATTTCAGGTGATGGCATCCGAGTCGACACTCAGAAAATTGAGGCTGTGAAGACTTGGCCAAGGCCTACGACACCGACAGAAGTTCGTAGTTTCCTGGGTTTGGCAGGATACTATAGGAGATTCGTAGAGGGGTTTTCCTCCATTTCAGCTCCCTTGACGAAGTTAACTCAGAAGTCGGCAAAATTTCAATGGAACGACGCTTGTGAGCGCAGCTTCCAAGAATTGAAAGGCAGGTTGACTTCCGCCCCAGTGTTAACACTTCCCGAAGGACCAGATGGCTACGTGGTATATTGTGATGCTTCCGGCATGGGATTAGGATGTGTATTAATGCAGCATGGCAAAGTTATTGCATATGCCTCGAGACAACTGCGTAAACATGAACAGAATTACCCAACTCATGATCTTGAATTGGCTGCAGTTATTCATGCTTTGAAAATATGGAGGCATTACTTGTATGGAGTGCACGTCGATATATATACAGATCACAAGAGTCTCCAACACATCTTTAAGCAGAAGGAGTTGAATCTGCGACAGAGACGGTGGTTGGAATTGTTGAAGGACTATGATGTAAATATCCTGTACCACCCCGGAAAAGCAAATGTGGTAGCCGACGCGCTTAGCCGTCGATCGATGGGTAGTTTATGTGGAATTCCCTCAGAAAAGGAAGAAATGGTCCGTGAGCTTTATCGATTAGCCAAACTTGGAGTGAGTGCAATTGATTCGAGTAAAGCAAGTATCAGCATTAATGACCCCACAGTTTCATCTTTAAATGCAGAAGTGAAGGAACGGCAATATGAAGATTCTCAACTAAGCCGTTACCGAGACCTATCTTGTGAGAAGGAAAAGTCTCCATTTGAAGTTTCCATTGATGGGGTTCTACGATATCAAGGCAGGCTATGTGTGCCGGATGTGGCAAATTTGCGCCAACGGATCTTAGAGGAAGCACATCATTCCCGGTATTCTATCCATCCAGGTGCAACTAAGATGTATCATGACCTCAAACTAATATACTGGTGGGATGGCATGAAGAGGGATGTAGCAGAATTTGTAGCGCAGTGCCCAAATTGCCAGCAGGTAAAAGCAGAACATCAGAAGCCAGGAGGGTTGTTACAAGCCATGGAAATCCCTATGTGGAAATGGGAAACCGTCAATATGGATTTTTTTGTAGGATTACCCCGTTCACGAGGGAAGTATGATTCTATATGGGTGATCGTGGACAGGCTCACGAAATCAGCTCATTTCCTCCCAGTCAGAACTACGTACTCGGCGGAAGATTATGCCCGGTTATATCTAAAGGAAATTGTGCGACTCCATGGGATTCCTTTAGCCATTATTACGGACAGAGGGGCACAGTTCACAGCCAAGTTTTGGAAGTCGTTTCAAGAGGGCCTAGGTACCCAAGTCAAATTTAGTACGGCATTTCATCCACAGACCGACGGGCAGGCCGAGGGTACTATTCAGACCCTGGAAGATATGCTACGAGCATGCGTGCTGGATTATGGTGGTAGTTGGGATGAGCATCTACCCCTCATTGAGTTTGCTTACAACAATAGCTACCATTCCGGTATTCAAATGGCTCCATATGAAGCTTTGTACGGAAGAAAATGCAGATCTCCAGTTGGCTGGTTTGAAATAGGAGAGTCACAATTAATAGGTCCCGACCTGATTCAACAAGCGGTCGAAAAATTCAAGATTATTCGGGATCGATTGCTAACAGCCCAAAGTCGCCAAAAGTCTTATGCAGACAATCGCCGACGAGACCTGGAATTTCAAATTGGTGATTGGGTGTTTTTGAAAAGTGTCGCCAATGAAGGGAGTGATGAGATTTGGCAAGAAAGGGAAACTAAGTCCCAGGTATATCGGACCCTATGAAATCGTTCGTAAAGTGGGTCAAGTAGCTTATGAATTGAAATTGCCTTCGGAGCTTGAATCCGTTCATCCAGTATTTCATGTTTCGATGCTCCGCAAGTGTATTGGGGACCCCACAAGGATTGTTCCGGTAGAAGATGTGCAAGTGACAGAAAAGCTAACATACGAAGAGGTACCTGTTGCTATTCTAGACAGACAAGTGAGAAGGCTTCGGAACAAAGAGGTAGCATCAGTCAAAGTTCTATGGCGGAACAATAATCGAGAAGAAATGACTTGGGAAGCGGAAGAAAAGATGAAGTCCAAGTACCCCCAATTGTTTCAAATCCCAGAAGAGACTAGACATGAAGCAACGACGAATTGAGGTATGTACACTTTATTTCTATGATTTTGGTCGTGTGTGACCATAGATGTATTGATATTGTAATATAGCCATGTGGGGAAATGATATTATGGGTTGCTGTGACAGGTTAATAGTGCCAGATTACAGAGAAAACTCTGGCAAAAATTTCTGTAGAATCTCGAGTGTTTAACATTCGAGGACGAATGTTCCAAAAAGGGGGGAAGAATGTTACACCCCGGAAATTTTCCGTTAGCATGTGAAAAATAGGCTAATAAGGATAAAATATGTGTGTGGCGTTTTGAAGGCAAGTAATAAGGTCCCGTAGATTGGTATCGAGGAGTTGAACAACTTTTACGAAGGTTCCATAAGGATCGAAAATGAAACCAAGTCAAGAAAATAAGCTTCAGTGAATTGGGAGTATACGGTCCATTATATGGACCGTAAAAGTGTTTTACGGTTCATTATACGGACCGTAGAAGTGTCACAGAAGAGTCTGGCTGAAGGGTGAGTTATACGGTGTACTATACGGACCGTATAACGGTTTGACGGTCCGTAAAATGAATCGTCAAAGTGTCACAGAATGAGGTTGAAAGAAGGACGATTTTACGGTGAATTATACGGACCGTATAATGATTATACGGCCCGGCAAATGGATCGTCAAATGGTTACAGAAAGGGGTGATCTCTGGGTCCATTTTACGGCCAGTTATACGGACCGTATAAATTTAGACGGACCGTATAACGAACCGTATAATGACATCGGGACTGAAGTTGAATTTTATAAAATATGATCCAAGTCTCATTTTCTTCATTCCCACTTTCTACTACACGATCCTCTCTCTCTCTAGAATATTCTACACTTTTCCAAACCAAGAACACAAGTAGAAATCTAAGATCAAATTCATCAATTCACCATAACCTAGTGCAAGAACACATCAAAAGGGATTATTTGAGTCAAGAAATTCCTAGAAGGAGGAACTAGGGTTTTGTTTGAGTGAAGTATTTGAACTCAAGGGTTGTTCAATCACCATCCAAGGTATGTTTCATGACCTTATTAAGTTATTTAAGTGTTAGAAGCATAGGAAAAGCTTGAATTGTAGAAAGACATAGAAAAATGGGTCTTGAATGGGTGAATAGTGCCACCATTGAGTGATGATGGAATTGAATCATATAAGTTGGATTGTAAAGGTTATGAATATGCTAGAAATGATTATTTTAACCATGAAATAAGTATTAGAGGTGAGAAAACACGATGATAAGCTAGGTAGGAAATTATGGAAAAATTGGAGGAAAATGGTGAAATGTGATGAGTCGATATGAATGATGGTTGTTGGTGGTAATGTTGTGGGTATTATTGTGAATGTTGGGAATTGATATAGACGATGGGAAATGTAGAATAAACAAAGGAAGTGCTGCCCAATTTTCTTTAGAAAATAGCGACGCGTTCTTATAGCCCACTAACTAACGATAATTCGAATTCCCTTATGAAGGTAACAACGCGATATTACGGAAGAGCAAGTGAACGGTATTCTAGCTAAGCGACCAAGGTATGTGAGGCTAGTCCCTTTCTTCAAATGGCATGAATCCCATAGCATAAAATCCCCTTCTTTCCATGAGCTAATAGATATGATATGATAATGCTAAAGCGATGATTATGTCCTCATTGTCCACACTCACCTCATGTACTAATTCCTTCGAGGTGAGGCAGAATGTCAGAAATTGCTCCATAAAGAGATCGGGGGATCACGACCCTACGTCACCCCGGTAGAGCACAAATGATCATGAGCTCACGCATGTATTATGATAAGATAAGCATGTTTTAAAAGTATATGATGATAAGTATTTTATGTTAAGCATGTCATGATTGCATTTACACCGCGCCTAGTTGGTCGGGCAGACACCGCTTCGGCGGGCGGCTACACGGATACACCATGACCCTCTCGGGCATGGGCAGACACCACTAGTGGGCGGCACGAGATGGTACCCCGGACGCGGGAGGCCTGGACGCCGGCTTATATTATTGGTGATCACACCGTCCCGACATGGACGGGCAGCTTGCATGATATGTGTACATGATATGATAAAGAGTATGAGTAAGACAGCATGCATCATCCTTCCTATGATTATGATTCAGCTTCACATGTTCACTTTGATGTTCATTATGTTGTTATTGTTTCTCTCTTCATTATTTATGCCTCTCATACTCAGTACAATGTTCGTACTGACGTCCGTTTCTTTGGACACTGTTGTCACGACCCGACTAGGGGGCCACGACGAGCACCCGGTGCTAGCCCACCCGGGCACCCCCTTATCATGCATATCATAACATCTAGGTGAACCATAATTCATTTCATGCATTTTAAGTCATTAATCAAGCTAGTCCCATTGGACGACCATCATCAATTAACATATCATGGGCATCTATGCCATGTCAAATATACAAGGCCGACGAGGCCAACAAAAGATATACAAAACATAGGCCGACATGGCCAAACATGTCTACCCACATACACATGACTACGAGCCTCTAAGAGTATGACATATCATGAGCGGGACAGGACCCCGCTATGCCCATAGTTATATACACAAAAGAATGAGTACCCAAAAGATATGGCTCCGAAGGAAATGGAGCTCTCTATGAAATCTTCAAATAGGCAGCTATGGGTCAAGTCTGTCTCCCTGTGCACCTGCGGGCATGACGCAGCGTCCCCAAACAAAAGGACGTCAGTACGAAGAATGTACTGAGTATGTAAAGCATGATTAACATTGATATACAACATAATGAACAATATATGGAATAGCATAGGAGGGGAGACAATAATATCATCATCATCATGTCGCTTACTTACTCACATCGTCATTCGTGCCCCATAATAAAACTCGTACCATGCTTGTGCTCGTATTAGTGTACATATCCTCATTCATATTCTTATACATAGTCTCATCACATTCTTTTACATAATATATATATATACATACATAATCATTTCGTATACATGGCATTTACATAGCGTACCCGACCTCATTGGATCAGTATTTCATATACATACTTGGCCAACCAAGGCTCAATGTTACTCATACCTGGCCCTACCAAGGCTTCAGGGTTATCCGTACCATCTGCAGATGTGTGCGCGCGTTTCGAAATTGTATACATATTCTATACATATTCATACACATATATTCTACCCGGCGTTATAAGCTCGGGGTTTCATTATAGCCCTTCATGGGCACGTATGAGCATAACAGCCCGTAAGCACTTTTATCATCATTATTATCACCATCATCATTACTATCATTATCGTTATTGTTACTTCTATATCGTAGTCCTACTCGTCACATGAGGTGCGTAGCGCATTCGTAGTACCAATCAAGGATAGTGAGCTTATGAGCTCGGAATGTGAAACATTTGTAGTCAACATGCTCATATAGAGGGATTAGGAGTTTGGCCAAAGAACCATGCCTTATGAAAGAAGGGTTAGCCTTACATACCTCTTTGTCGAATTATTCTACACTTGCACGTACTCCTTCGATGCTCACGTTTCTTCCTTCATTAAGGCCATACTATCATTAGTATCGATAACTAGTGCACATGGCTAGAACTAGAGAAAATTGGACAGCATCTCCTTTATCTATACAACATTTGTCCATATCATAATTCAACCCCAAACGTCAACAACACATTTATAATATCATTTCCATGGCCATTAATCATCTACATTATCCACATTCTCAATTCACTTACATTTGTCCCTATTTAGGGTCACAACACCCAACTTCGTTCATCCATATACAATGTTTATTTCATGATCTTAACATCATTTATAACACACTCCTATCACAATACAACAACAATCATGATTCAATTCAAACTATGTCTCAAAAACGTCACTATTCATCATTCATGTCCTAGTGGACCATGTTTTCTACAATCCATGCATTTTAATTCTCCAATACCGTAAACATCATATAAAAATCATGAATCTTACCTTAGAAGTTGTAGGGACAAGCTTTTGTTGATAATACTCCACTTTGAGTAAAACCCTAGTTTTTCTCCATTTGGGTTTCTTGACTTTAGATGATCCTTGATGGGTTTCTACCTTGGATTTACTTGTTTAATGTGGTTGATGGATTAATACCCTTGAAAACTTGTACAAAAGTTGTAGAGAGATGTTTTAGAGAGAGAGAGGAAATGTGGAAATGATTTTCATGAACTTGGTCTTTATTTATTAAATCATCACCGAACTGTCGGGTTCCATTATACGGTCCATTATACGGTCCGTATAATGGTTATACGGTCCGTATAATAGACCGTGAAATGGGTCTGCCCAGCACCCCTTCACTGTGACTACTTGACGGTCCGTTATACGGTCCGTAAAACAGTTTTACGGTCCGTATCACTGACCGTAAAACGTTACCAGTGAGCAACCTTTCACTGTGACCATTCGACGGTTCGTTATACGGTCCGTATAAATTTTATACGGTCTGTATAACTGACCGTAAAATTCCACCAGCAACCAACCTTCACTGTGATAGTTTTACGGTCCACTATACGGTCCGTATAACATTATACGGTCCGTATAATGAGCCGTAGAACTCATCAGTCACTAAACTTAGTTTCGCCACTTCGTTTGATCTCCGATCCTCATGGAACCTTCTTAGCACTTGTTTAACACTTCAATACTAATCTAAGGGACGTTATAACTCTTTCCCAAAATGCCCTTAAGTCATCATTAACCCGATACTCGTATTTCGCTAGTTCATTCACTTGCGTACCAACGGAAGATTTTTCCGAGGTGTAACATTCTCCCCCCCTTAAGAACATTCGTCCTCGAATGTCGAGCACACCCGGGATTTTATAAAAATTTCACCAGAGTTTCCCCTATAACATGGCACTAACAACCTGTCACAACAACCCATAATATCGATGCCACACAGGGCCACATCGTAACAACATGAAAATTTTGGCCACACACGACCCAGAAGCATAAAAGGAAAACATCCATATCTTATGATTTTTGACGTCTCATCTTTGACTTCTCCCAAGGGCTGAAATAAATGCGGGTACTTGGATTGCATATTTTCTTCCGCTTCCCATGTCATTTCCTCTCGATTATTATTTTTCCACAAAACTTTAACTGAGGCCACTTCTTTGTTTCTAAGCCTCCGTACTTGCCTATCTAATATGGCAATGGGTATTTCATCATAAGTTAACTTTTCTGTCACTTGAATATCATTCACTGGGACGACCCTCGTAGGATCTCCAACACACTTCCGAAGTATCGAGACATGGAAAACCGGGTGAACTGACTCCAAGTCTGGAGGTAAGTCTAATTCATAGGCCACTTTGCCTATCTTTCGCACAATTTCATAAGGCCCTATATACCGGGGACTAAGCTTCCCCTTTTTGCCAAATCTCATAACGCCCTTCATCGGCGACACTTTCAAAAACACCAAATCCTTAACTTGAAACTCTAAGTCCCTTCGACTGTTATCCGCATAAGACTTTTGGCGACTTTGAGCCGCCAACAACCGATCTTGTATGAGCTTGACTTTCTCTATGGCTTGTTGGACCAAATCGGGCCCCATTAACTTGGCCTCTCCCGTTTCAAACCACCCAATCGGGGATCTACACTTTCGCCCATATAAAGCTTCATATGGTGCCATTAGGATGCTGGAGTGATAACTATTATTGTAAGCAAACTCAATGAGTGGCAAATGGTCATCCCAATTTCCCCCAAAATCTATCATGCATGCCCGTAACATATCTTCAAGAGTCTGGATGGTGCGTTCAGCTTGCCCATCGGTCTGTGGGTGAAATGCCGTGCTAAGGCGCACTTGGGTCCCTAGACCCTCTAGAAAGGACTCCCAAAATTTGGCCGTAAACTGAGTTCCTCTATCGGAGATAATAGACACTGGGACACCATGGAGTCTCACTATTTCTTTAACATAAAGCCTTGTATAATCTTCTGCCACATAGGTCGTCCTGACCGGTAAGAAATGAGCTGATTTAGTGAGTCTATCCACAATCACCCATATGGAATCATACTTGCGTCGAGAACGAGGTAGCCCTGTAATGAAATCCGTATTAATCACTTCCCACTTCCAAGTTGGGATTTCTATAGCTTGCAATAAGCCACCCGGCTTTTGGTGTTCTATTTTTACTTGTTGGCAATTGGAACATTGGGCTACAAACTCCGCTACATCGTTCTTCATCCCATTCCACCAATATATAGACATAAGATCATGATACATCTTCGTCGTTCCAGGGTGAACGGAGTAACGGGAACAATGAGCCTCTCTCAAAATCTGGTGGCGTAAGTCTGCCACATCGGGGACACATAGCTTGCCTCGGCATCGGAGGGCTCCGTCTCCCGAAATATCAAATGGTGACCCCTCTTTCTGAGCGAGCGTATCTCTGTACTGCATTAGCCTGGAATCCTCACCCTGCCGCTCTTTTACTTCCGCTACTAGCGACGGAACTGCCGAATTCTGAATGGTAGCTCTGCTGCTACCTGAGTCCACTACTCGGACCCCTAGGCTGGCTAGCTGCTGAAGCTCACGGGTCATTTCTCTCTTTTCTTGTCGCACATCGCATAAGCTTCCCATAGACCTGCGGCTAAGAGCATCGGCCACAACATTTGCCTTTCCGGGGTGGTACAGGATTTCGACGTCATAGTCTTTTAGCAACTCTAGCCATCGTCGTTGCCGCAAATTTAACTCTTTCTGCTTGAAGATGTACTGGAGACTCTTATGATCTGTATAAATATCCACGTGGACACCATATAAGTAATATCTCCATATCTTTAAAGCATGGACCACCGCGGCCAATTCTAAGTCATGGGTAGGATAATTCTGTTCATGTTTCCGTAATTGTCTAGAAGCATACGCGATCACCTTACCATTTTGCATCAATACACAGCCTAGCCCGACGCCTGAAGCATCACAATAAACAACATATCCTTCCACTCCCTCTGGAAGTGTCAAGACTGGGGCAGAAGTCAATCTGTCTTTCAACTTTTGGAAACTACGTTCACAAGCATCTGTCCATTGAAACTTAGCTGACTTCTGAGTCAACTTTGTGAGCGGTGCAGAAATAGAAAAGAAACCCTCAACAAATCTTCTGTAATACCCGGCTAAGCCCAAAAAGCTACGAACCTCTGTAGGGGTTGTGGGCCTTGGCCAAGTTTTCACTGCCTCGATCTTTTGACTATCCACTCGAATACCATCAGCTGCAACAATATGGCCCAGGAATGATACCGAGTTCAACCAAAACTCACATTTGGAGAATTTTACAAACAACTCTCGAGCTCGAAGAACTCCAAGGACGGTTCGCAAATGCTCCGCATGCTCAGCCTCGGATCTAGAGTACATTAGGATATCGTCGATGAATACAATCACGAATAAGTCCAGAAAAGGCCTGAATACATTGTTCATTAAGTCCATAAACACTGCCGGTGCATTAGTTAGCCCAAACGACATTACTCGGAACTCGAAATGGCCATATCTTGTTCTGAAAGCTGTCTTAGGGACATCTTTCTCCCTAACTCTTACTTGGTGATACCCGGACCTCAAATCAATCTTTGAAAACCATTTGGCACCATGCAATTGATCAAATAAATCATCAATCCTCGGGAGGGGATACTTGTTCTTAATTGTCACTTTATTCAATTGCCGATAATCAATGCACATTCTCAAGGAGCCATCCTTCTTCCGGACGAACAATACGGGTGCTCCCCACGGGGATGAACTAGGCCGAATGAAGCCTTTTTCAAGCAAGTCTTTCAATAGCTCCTTCAACTCTTTCAACTCTGCGGGTGCCATCCTATAGGGAGGAATAGATATGGGATTAGTGTCTGGCAACACATCAATCGCAAAATCTATCTCGCGCTCGGGAGGAAGGCCTGGAAGCTCTTCCGGGAACACATCCGGAAATTTGTTCACTACCGGAACTGATTGAAGAGTCGGCGACTCAACTTCTACATCTCGAACTCGCACTAGGTGATAAATACACCCTTTAGTGATCATCTTCCTCGCTTTTAGATAGGAAATAAACCTACCCTTTGGTGACGCCGTATTCCCTTTCCATTCTAAGACTGGTTCGCCCGGGAACTGGAAACGAACCATCTTCGTTCTACAATCAACATTGGCGTAGCAAGAAGCCAACCAATCCATGCCCATAATAACATCAAAATCTACCATTTTTAGTTCATGCAAATCAGCTACTGTACGGCGGTCACATATCACCACTACGCAATCTCTATACACTCGGCTAGCTATCACCGATTCGCCAACGGGCGTAGACACCTCAAAAGGCTTAATAGACTCCGGCTCAATTATAGATCGACCCGCAATATATGGAGTAACATAAGACAATGTGGAGCCCGGATCAATCAAAGCATATACATCATGAGAGAATACCGATAATATACCTGTGACCACATCAGGAGAAGACTCAAGATCTTGGCGTCCAGCCAAAGCATAAATACGATGCTGAGGACCGCTGGAACTGGGAGCTCTGCCTCTACCTCTACCATGGCCAACCTGCGCATGTGAACCTGGCCCCATAGGGCGTGCAGATGCTGAAGACCCGGCTATCGACCCTGATGGCTGGGCCCTACCTCTACCCTGTACTGAGGGGCAATCACGCATAATGTGGCCTGGTCGACCACAAGAATAGCAAGCATCTGAACCTGATCGGCACTGACACCAATGCAACTTCCCACACTGGGAACATCGTGGCACGGGTGGTCTAGACTGGCCTGAATCATCAGGAGAAGACTCAAGAACTTGGCGTCCAGCCAAAGCATAAATACGGTGCTGAGGACCGCTGGAACTGGGAGCTCTGCCTCTACCTCTACCATGGCCAACCTGCGCATGTGAACCTGGCCCCATAGGGCGTACAGATGATGAAGATCCGGCTATCGACCCTGAAGGCTGGGTCCTATCTCTACCATGAACTGAGGGGCAATCACGCATGATATGGCCTGATCGACCACATGAATAGTAAACATCCGAACCCAACCGGCATCGACCCCAATGTAACTTCCCACACTGGGAACATCGTAGTGCGGGTGGCCTTGCCTGACCCGAATCATCTCTGAACTGAGACCCCGAATAACTCTGACTCGGCTCGGAATGAGTAGATCTGTCGAATCTCTGGCCTGAAAACCGTGGAGACGCGCTAGAGATAGAATAGCCTGAGTGCCTGGACATCTGTTGCCTGTGCCCGCCCCTAAACTCACTCATCGGACCTGAAGATCTGGCCCTCTTGCTATGTCCCCTATCCTGTTCACGTTCATTCCTCCGCTGCTGTAGGTGTTCCTCCAATTCCTGAGCATGCGCCTGAATACGTGCAATATCCATGCCATCCTGAAGAGATGCAGTCAAGCATTTATCCATCAAATGTGGCCCTAGGCCCTTCACAAACCGGTGCACCCGATCGCCCATATCCGCTACCATGGCCGAAGCATACCTAGCCAAGGAATTGAAGCGGAGACTATACTCTGTAGCACTCATGCTACCTTGCCTCAGATTCAAGAATTTATCGGCCCTAGCTCGCCGAACTTCTGGAGGCATACCGGCGGAGGTGCATTGGCTCCCCGCGAAGCCATCCAAACCGTGTACCACTAGATTGAGACATCTCTCAATCTGTATGACGCTAGCTCCACCGATTCGGTGTCTGAAGCATGTATCAATCGGAGCGTCCTTAGCATACCATCAACAAAGTCCTGGGGATCCTCCTCCAGTTTCGACCCAAAGAATTCTGGGGGTTTCAAAGCAATGAAGTCACGGGCCCTTGCGCTAACAGTCCTGTCACCTTGCCCCGCGCTTGGCCTCTGAGTCTGGGCCGCAACCAACTGAGTCAACAAATTAATGGCCTCTCTTACGTCTTGGCCTGAAGCATTCGGCGGAGGAGCTGGAGCTGGGGCTGAGGCTCCCACGTGCTCCTCAGTAATAGGCACTGTCTGGGAGAACTGAGATTGAGCCGCACTCTGGGACTCATCTTCCTCTACTACTGGTGGCGGTGCTCTTTCAGCCCGCTTTTCTGCCACCGTCTTGCCCCTTTGGGCTGCTGTAGCCTTTTTCTTTTTAGGCATCTCTGAAATACACAACACACGATTTAAGAACAAGAATTTCTTACATCATAGCTTTATCGCACGATTCTTATGAAGAAAGAAGGTCATATATTCCTAAGATGTCCGCAACTTCTCGTTTATAAGTGTGGCGCGCAACACACCCATAACCAAGACTCTACTAGACACGGCTCGTAGACACATCCTAGGACTCAACTGCTCTGATACCACTTTTGTCACAACCCGACTAGGGGGCCACGACGAGCACCCGGTGCTAGCCCACCCGGGCACCCCCTTATCATGCATATCATAACATCTAGGTGAACCATAATTCATTTCATGCATTTTAAATCATTAATCAAGCTAGTCCCATTGGACGACCATCATCAATTAACATATCATGGGCATCTATGCCATGTCAAATATACAAGGCCGACGAGGCCAACAAAAGATATACAAAACATAGGCCGACATGGCCAAACATGTCTACCCACATACACATGACTACGAGCCTCTAAGAGTATGACATATCATGAGCGGGACAGGACCCCGCTATGCCCATAGTTATATACACAAAAGAATGAGTACCCAAAAGATATGGCTCCGAAGGAAATGGAGCTCTCTATGAAATCTTCAAATAGGCAGCTATGGGTCAAGTCTGTCTCCCTGTGCACCTGCGGGCATGACGCATCGTCCACAAACAAAAGGACGTCAGTACGAAGAATGTACTGAGTATGTAAAGCATGATTAACATTGATATACAACATAATGACCAATATATGGAATAGCATAGGAGGGGAGACAATAATATCATCATCATCATGTCGCTTACTTACTCACATCGTCATTCGTGCCCCATAATAAAACTCGTACCATGCTTGTGCTCGTATTAGTGTACATATCCTCATTCATATTCTTATACATAGTCTCATCACATTCTTTTACATAATATATATATATATACATACATAATCATTTCGTATACATGGCATTTACATAGCGTACCCGACCTCATTGGATCAGTATTTCATATACATACTTGGCCAACCAAGGCTCAATGTTACTCATACCTGGCCCTACCAAGGCTTCAGGGTTATCCGTACCATCTGCAGATGTGTGCGCGCGTTTCGAAATCGTATACATATTCTATACATATTCATACACATATATTCTACCCGGCGTTATAAGCTCGGGGTTTCATTATAGCCCTTCATGGGCACGTATGAGCATAACAGCCCGTAGGCACTTTTAGCATCATTATTATCACCATCATCATTACTATCATTATCGTTATTGTTACTTCTATATCGTAGTCCTACTCGTCACCTGAGGTGCGTAGCGCATTCGTAGTACCAATCAAGGATAGTGAGCTTATGAGCTCGGAATGTGAAACATTTGTAGTCAACATGCTCATATAGAGGGATTAGGAGTTTGGCCAAAGAACCATGCCTTATGAAAGAAGGGTTAGCCTTACATACCTCTTTGTCGAATTATTCTACACTTGCACGTACTCCTTCGATGCTCACGTTTCTTCCTTCATTAAGGCCATACTATCATTAGTATCGATAACTAGTGCACATGGCTAGAACTAGAGAAAATTGGACAGCATCTCCTTTATCTATACAACATTTGTCCATATCATAATTCAACCCCAAACGTCAACAACACATTTATAATATCATTTCCATGGCCATTAATCATCTACATTATCCACATTCTCAATTCACTTCCATTTGTCCCTATTTAGGGTCACAACACCCAAATTCGTTCATCCATATACAATGTTTATTTCATGATCTTAACGTCATTTATAACACACTCCTATCACAATACAACAACAATCATGATTCAATTCAAACTATGTCTCAAAAACGTCACTATTTATCATTCATGTCCTAGTGGACCATGTTTTCTACAATCCATGCATTTTAATTCTCCAATACCGTAAACATCATATAAAAATCATGAATCTTACCTTAGAAGTTGTAGGGACAAGCTTTTGTTGATAATACTCCACTTTGAGTAAAACCCTAGTTTTTCTCCATTTGGGTTTCTTGACTTTAGATGATCCTTGATGGGTTTCTACCTTGGATTTACTTGTTTAATGTGGTTGATGGATTAATACCCTTGAAAACTTGTACAAAAGTTGTAGAGAGATGTTTTAGAGAGAGAGAGGAAATGTGGAAATGATTTTCATGAACTTGGTCTTTATTTATTAAATCATCACCGAACTGTCGGGTTCCATTATACGGTCCATTATACGGTCCGTATAATGGTTATACGGTCCGTATAATAGACCGTGAAATGGGTCTGCCCAGCACCCCTTCACTGTGACTACTTGACGGTCCGTTATACGGTCCGTAAAACAGTTTTACGGTCCGTATAACTGACCGTAAAACGTTACCAGTGAGCAACCTTTCACTGTGACCATTCGACGGTTCGTTATACGGTCCGTATAAATTTTATACGGTCCGTATAACTGACCGTAAAATTCCACCAGCAACCAACCTTCACTGTGATGGTTTTACGGTCCACTATACGGTCCGTATAACATTATACGGTCCGTATAATGAGCCGTAGAACTCATCAGTCACTGAACTTAGTTTCGCCACTTCGTTTGATCTCCGATCCTCATGGAACCTTCTTAGCACTTGTTTAACACTTCAATACTAATCTAAGGGACGTTATAACTCTTTCCTAAAATGCCCTTAAGTCATCATTAACCCGATACTCGTATGGCAAATGTATGTAAAACAAGTATGTTTCTTGTAAAGTATGATCTTCACATGTTTCGTCTATAAATTCTGAAAGGAGTATTTAATGAGTAATTGAGTATTAAGAAGAGCGGTGCTCGGTGGTTAGCCCCGGGTACCCGTCGCGGCCCCTAGCCGGGTCGTGACAATTCCCCTCTTCTCTTATCGTACATCATATAAAATTCCCGTCGATCTGCGGCTAAGAGCATCAGCTACAACATTTTCCTTTCCAGGGTGATATAAAATATCGACATAATAATCCTTTAGCAGTTCCAACCATCATCGTTGCCGCAAATTCAACTCTTTCTGCTTGAAGATGTACTGGAGACTCTTATGATCTGTGTAGATATCCACATGGACACCATATAAATAATGTCTCCATATCATTAACGCATGGACCACTGCGGCCAATTCTAGATCATGGGTCGGATAACTCTTCTCATGATTCCGCAATTGCCTTGAAGCATACGCAACCACTTTACCATGTTGCATCAATACATAGCCTAGCCCAACACCTGAAGCATCACAATAAACAACATATCCGTCCAATCCCTATGGGAGTGTCAAGACTGGGGCAGAAGTGAATCTATCTTTCAACTCTTGGAAACTACGTTCACAAGCATCTGTCCATTGAAACTTAGCTGATTTCTGGGTCAACTTAGTGAGCGGTGCAGAAATAGAAGAATAGCCTTCAACAAACCTCCTGTAATAACCTGCTAAGCCCAGAAAGCTACGAACCTCCGTAGGAGTTGTGGGCCTTGGCCAAGTCTTCACGGCATCAATCTTTTGACTATCCACTCGAATACCATCGGCTGCAACAATATGCCCAAGAAATGCAACTGAATTCAACCAAAACTCGCATTTGGAAAACTTTGCAAAGAACTCTTGAGTCCGAAGAACTCCAAGGATAGTACGCAAATGATCCGCAGGTTCTGCCTCAGATCTAGAATATACCAAGATGTCATCAATAAATACGATCACAATTAAATACAGAAAAGGCCCGAACACATTATTCATCAGATCCATAAATGCCGCTGGCGCATTAGTTAGCCCAAATGACATCACCCGAAACTGAAAATGACTATACCTTGTTCTAAAGGCCGTCTTAGGGATATCTTTCTCCCTAACTCTCACTTGATGATACCCGGACCTCAAATCAATCTTTGAAAACCACTTGGCACCTTGCAATTGATCAAATAATTCATCAATCCTCGTAAGAGGATATTTATTCTTAATCGTCACCTTGTTCAATTGACGATAATCAATGCACATTCTCAAGGAGCCATCTTTCTTTCGGACAAACAATACGGGTGCTCCCCACGGGGATGAACTAGGCCTAATGAAGCCTTTATCAAGCAGGTCTTTCAATTGCTCCTTCAACTCTTTCAATTCTGCGGGAGTCATTCTATAAGGAGGAATAAATATCGGCTTAGTGCTTGGTAACACATCAATAGAAAAATCAATCTCCCGCTCGGGAGGAAGGCCTGGAAGCTCTTCCGGGAACACATCCGAAAATTCGTTTACTACGGGAACTGACTGAAGAGTCGGTGATTCAGCTTCTACATCTTGAACCCGAACTAGATGATAAATGCAACCTTTTATGATCATTTTTCTTGCCTTTAGATAGGAAATAAACCTACCTTTTGGTGACGCCGTATTCCCTTTCCATTCTAAAACTGGTTCTCCCGGAAATTGGAAACGAACCATTTTCATTCTACAATCAACATTAGCATAACAAGAAGCCAACCAGTCCATGCCCAAAATAACATCAAAATCCATCATTTCTAGCTCATGCAAATCGATCATGGTACGACGATCACAAATCATAATTACACAATTTCTATATACCCTGCTAGCTATTACCGATTCACCCACGGGTGTAGACACCTTAAAAGGTTTGATCGACTCTGGTTCGACCCTAAAGCGGCCCGCAATATATGGAGTAACATATGACAATGTAGAACCCGGATCAATCAAAGCATATACATCATGAGAGAATACCGATAATATACCTGTGACCACGTCAGGAGAAGACTCGAGAACTTAGCGTCCATCCAAAGCATAAACACGGTGCTAAGGACTGCTAGAACTGGGAGCTCTCCCTCTACCTCTACCATGGACGACTGGCGCATGTGAACATGGCCCCATAGGGCGTACAGATGATGAAGATCCGGCTATCGACCCTGAAGGCTGGGTCCTATCTCTACCATGAACTGAGGGGCAATCACGCATGATATGGCCTGATCGACCACATGAATAGTAAACATCCGAACCCAACCGGCATCGACCCCAATGTAACTTCCCATACTGGGAACATCGTAGTGCGGGTGTCCTTGCCTGACCCGAATCATCTCTGAACTGAGACCCCGAATAACTCTGACTCGGCTCGGAATGAGTAGATCTGTCGAATCTCTGGCCTGAAAACCGTGGAGGCGCGCTAGACATAGAATAGCCTGAGTGCCTGGACATCTGTTGCCTGTGCCCGCCCCTAAACTCACTCATCGGACCTGAAGATCTGGCCCTCTTGCTATGGCCCCTATCTTGCTCGCGTTCACTTCTTTGCTATTGCAAGCTTTCTTCTAAGTTCTGAGCATGGGCCTGAATGCACGCAATATCCATACCGTCCTAAAGGGATGCAGTCAAGCATCTATCAATTAAATGTGGCCCTAGGCCTTTCAAATATCGGTGTACCCGGTCACCCATATCTGCTACCATGGCCAAAGCATACCTAGCCAAGGAATTGAAGTGGAGACTATACTCTAGAGCACTCATGCTACCTTGCCTCAAAGTTAAAAACTTATCGGCTCTAGCTCGCCGAACTTCTAGAGGCATGTAATGTCGGAGAAAAGCATCAACAAACTCTTACCACACCGGGGGAGGTGCATTGGCTCCCCGTGAAGCCATCCAGACTGTATACCATTGGATCGAGACATCTCTCAATCTATATGACGCTAACTCCACCGATTCGGTGTCCGAAGCATGTATCAATCGAAGCGTCCTCAACATACCATCAATGAAATCTTGAGCGTCCTCTTCCGGCTTTGACCCAAAGATTTCCGGAGGGTTTAAAGTAATGAAGTCACGGGCCCTTGCACTAACAGCCCTATCACCTTGCCCTGAAATTTGCCTCTGAGTCTGGGCCGCAACCAATTGAGTCAGCAAATTAATGGCCTCTTTCACATCTTGGCCCGAAGCATCCGGTGGAGGAGCTGGAGGTGCTGGAGCTGGGGCTGAGGCTCCCTCACGCTCCTCTAGTATAGGTACTGAACGGGAGGACTGGGATTGAGCCGCACTCTGGGACTCACTTTCCTCTACTACCGGTGGCGGTGCTCTTTCAGCCCGTTTTTCTGCCACTGTCTTGCCCTTTTGGGCTGCTGTAGCCTTTCTCTTTAAAGGCATTTCTGAAATACATAACACACGATTAAGGAACAAGAATTTATTACATCATAGCTCTATTGCGCGATTCTTACGAAGAAAGAAGGTCATTTATTCCTAAAATGTCCGCAGCTTCTTGATTATAAGTGTGGCGCGCAACACACCCATAAACAAGACTCTACTAGACACGGCTTGTAGACACACCCTAGGACTGAACTGCTCTGATACCACTTTTGTCAAAACCCGTCTAGAGGGCCGCGACGAGCACCCGGTGCGAGCCCACCCGGGCACCCTTGGCTTACACATATACTTACATCTAGGTGAGCCATACGGGTAAACATACATTTCCTTTCATCAATCACGCTAGCCCCATTGGACGACAACATCTTTAAATCATCATTGACATCTATTCCACATCAATGTACATAAGCCGATGAGGTTATCAAAAGATATACAAAATATAGGCCGACAAGGCCGGACATATCTTACAATATACACGTGACTACGAGCCTCAAAGAAGAGTATAACATATCACATGAGCGGGACAGGACCCCGCTATGCCCATAATTATGTACATAAAAGAATAAGTACCCAAAAGCTATGGCTCCGAATGAAATGGAGCTCTGCTATGTAATCTCTGAGAAAGCAGCTATGGATCAAGCCTGTCTCCATGTGCACCTGCGGGCATGACGCAGCGTCCACAAACAAAAGGACTTCAGTACGAAAAATGTACTGAATATGTAAAGCATGATCAATATCAATATGGAAGCATAAGTAGCAACACAAGAAATAGCATAGAATGAGAGATGGCAATATCATCGTCATATGCACTTACTTGTCTTTCATAGGAACTTTCCGTTGCTAATACGTATTTGTGTACATACATCATTATCCGTATTCCATAATAGTACCCATACCATAATTGTGCTCGGATTCGTATACATGCCCTTATTCACATTCATATACATAGTCATATCATATTCATATTCATGTCATATATATAATCATATCATATACATAGCATTTCCATAGCATACCCGACCACATAGGATCGGTGTTTCATACATACTTGGCCAACCAAGGCTCAAGGTTACTCATACCTAGCCCTACCAAGGCTTCAGGGTTACATCTACCTGGCCCTACCAAGGCGTCAGGGTTATCCGTACCATCTGCAGAGGTGCACACGCGTTTCATAATCGTATACATACTTATTTACATATCGTGCCCGGCCTCATAAGCTCGGGGTTCCATAATACACTACAAGAAAACTGGCTATTAGCGACGGGAAAATTGGTCCCTGAAAGTCTAAATCCGGTCCCTAAAATTCATTAGCGACCAGAAAAATCTGGTCGCCACCCGTCGTTATAGGCTCTGCCACTAAAGGTGAATAATGACGGGACATAGCTCCCAATCTTTAAAACACTTTAGCGACCGAAAATACTCTGGTCCTTAAAGTACATTTAGGGACCATTTTCCTCGTCCTAAACTTATATATAGAATAGCTTCTACTGGTCAAAGAAAGTCTTTAAGAACGAGAAATATGGTCCTTAAAAGTGCTTTTTACCGACCATAAAATTTTGTCCCTGGATGATATATATTCTTTTACAAGAAACATTATCCAATTTTTAATATATATATATATATATATATAAACACAAAATTATCAATAATGTCATGCTTGCATGAATAAGTATATAGAAATCGTAACATCCCACTAGTAACTGTACAACCATGAACTGTTTACAAAACCACTTAACAAGAAAAGTAATTGTCCTAAGCAACCAACAAAAAGATAACCAATTTATCATTTATATCAATTCTTGAAAAGTTGTTGCCTGACTTGTAGCTTCAAGTCTTCTGACCCTGTAAAAGGTATAAAACAAATGCTCCTAAGAAATTATAAGATCACATAGTATTTAAAGATAACTTAATACTAATTGCATACCTGAAGAACAACAATGGAAAGGAACACCTGAATACGGTATACTTCCCTCTTCTTCCTAACTTTTTTGGAGCGAGATACTAAATAAGTAAATAAAGTATCATTAATTCCTCCGCTTCATTACTCCTCACTCCCTTACTGCATCACTACACACGTTAAAATCAATTAAAATGCTAAACCACATTTGTCTAATAGCACTGAAACTATGGCCACGAAAGGTAGAAAATTCAGAGATTTGACCAAGTCTCCCCATTTAGTCTTTTTCTGAACATCAGTATGTAACATTAGTAGCATGAATAGGAGAAGCCAAGAAAAACCAAAAACTAAGCTAACTGAAATTCTATTGGCCCATAAAAGATAAGAGTAAGACTAGAAACGATAAAGAAAATGCAGTGAAGTAATTGTCACAACACAGACAATATAAAGTAAAGTGGAAAGACAGAAGAAGGGGAACAATCAAAATACATGAGCAAAATCATGAATATTAAGCTAATATTTCTCCTTGTTCAAATCTGAAAGCCACCGAAAAGTGGTTGAGCATAAAAAATTGCTTAGCTATGGGGTCAAATAAGATAGTCAATAGTGGGGTCTGGGACATTGTTTACTAAGTGCCTACACCCACCATGTTGGAAAACTCAAACTAAACATCTCGTGTCCCAAATTGTGTCTGTAAGACCAATGGAACAGAAATATTGCTACACCCTTCCTAAAATAATTTTCTTGGAGTGAAAGTGATGTATATTACAAAATTTTGAAGTCATTAACAATTACTGTAGCTCCAGAATCATGCTTTATTGATTGATCTACAGGAACGACACATTTAATATCCACAAAAACTCATGTAAATTTGAAGGAAAAGAGGAGAAATAACTTTCGTGCGTAGAAGTATGCGACCAACCAATTTGAAACTGTAAAGAAAAAAATAGAGATAGAACTTACCCAAGTTGATATGCTTCAAAACTAATATAAAAGGATAAGTACTAATAAAAGGCTGCCTCCTTGGTAGCCTTCACGCATTACTTAGCAAAATAGGAAGTGTCAATATCTTGCGCCTCTAGGAGAGACTTAACACTCAATAGCCTGAAACCAAATGAAATTAAGATTAATTTCCTTGTTTTCTTTGGCACACATAAATTTGGGATGCTCTTGCAAAAACAAGGTAGTTGGTGCCCATGTTGTGCACGGGCCTATGCCTGCAATTATTGTTTGTATTTTTTATACAACAAAAAGGAATAGTTTCTAAAACTGATGTAAAAGTTGAACCATGTAATACACAATCTAGAGAATGCTTGCCAATGTCTCCCTGAAATAAAGTTAAATAAGTCAATCAGCTGGGTGGTGCAAAGCATTTTAGAGCCGAATAAAGCATTTTAGAGCTTCAACTGTACCTCTTACTCCATTGAAAGTACCAAAAGATTCAAGATACTGCTTCATCAAGAGCAGACAAAAATATAGAGAATCATGAATTATCATCTGTAAAAAGGATTAAAGCATGCCCTATCAACCAAACTAAATATCACATAAGTTTACTTATTGAAAATTAAAGATAAGAACTTCACCTCCTTATTTGAGGAGTAAGTTCTGAACATGGTTATCAAAAAAATTATTAAGGAAGTTCTAGATCTAAATACCTTGCTTCACAGCTAGAAAAGACTTATATTATAATACTATATGCCTAACTTTAAATAATGAAATCAAAGTAAGATGCCTATGTATCAGTCGGATCTTCCAATGCACATAGAGGTCCTAAGGCTATCACATTGATTTTTTTGAGTAAAGAGAGGCTCAAGAAGACTTCTCCACTATACTACTACTTAAGTATTATTCTTGAAAGAAGCCAATTTACAACTACAGGCAGCAATAATCAAAGATGATGTTAGCATAAAACAATAGCTGTAGAGGTCACCCAACCTCCAACATCTTATCCCGAAAACTGACTTTGCAGAGATCTCAAACTTCCATCATACGATAACAAAACCTAATGCTGTACAGGGCAGATTGGTTTTCTAAAAATTTAATTTTTTTTCCAAATAGCCTTTATAAATTTCAGCATCGAAGGAGAAATTTTTACCATCAGCAGCCTTAGAGTACTAACATAATCACTACTGAGTAATAAAATTGCAAACCATAGGATTATAGAATACCTCATGACTCTCATGGTGAGACAAGCTAGAAACTGTGCAACCCCAATATTGGTTTACTCCTTGCCTTCCCAACCACCAATTTCATACTGACCTCCTACCAAAAAGATTTATGCAAAGGAATCATCAATTGTATACTAAAGTAATAAAAATCCAAATTAAATACAATTAACTTGATGAACTCATGGGTACATATTTGTAATAGGCTACAATTTATACGTTATTGACAAGTAAATATTTATTGAAAGAAAAGGCAACACAAGGAGTCAAACCTATACAGTACACACACTCAACACCACCAGAAGGCCAAAAAAGATCTGGTAACACCTCCTCATTAGACCAATTCAAAAACCCGCTAAATCATTTAGGGATGAAAGACATGACATTGGGAGTTAAATCATGTTGTACATTTCGAGGATGAAGCCCATGAAACTATTAAAATGACAGTTTCTTTCAAAGACCTCTTCCTTAAGGATTTTCAATAACTCTAATGAGGAAATTCTGTAAATCAGAACAGAATATAGATAATAAATTATCAAAGAATAAAAATCATGTACACTCGCATGCTAGTAAAAGAAAACTGTTAAAGCAAAAAAAGGTATAGAAAGCAGAGATGAGTAGCGTCTTCACTTACAAGATCAATATGATATCAGTTTTATTATATAATATTCTTTTGCATATATATTTTGAATCAGACCCTAATGTTTCGTTGCTTATTAACCCCATTCTCACATCCTGAACTCAGAACCCGACGTCAAATTTAGAAAAGACAAAATACATCTAGAGTTACCTGTTAAACCAAAATAAATAGATCAATAAAACAACTCTTGAACTATGCGGTTACCTTAATGGAGCATAACATATTGGAGCTGAAAGCACATTATCTGAAACCCAATTTCTCCTGTCAAAAACTTGCTTGAGATTCCACAAAGTGAACTAGATTTTAAACCAAGGAGATGAAAATACCAATAAACTGATACGCGGAGCTATTTGCTAAAAAGAAAAAATGAACAGAACATACACAATCAGTTAAAATGAACAAAAGAACATATCTAATCTGTGAAACTTTAGTTTCAGTGCAAAGAGATGAATAATTTTGTGAATATTATAAAATTCCATGAAAGAGAATGTTCTAAATAAAAGACTGAAATAGCAAACAAATACAGTAATAGACAAAAGAAGATTAGTTCATTTGTGGCTTACTAATTTTCATCGGCCACTCTATTTTAGAGATTCGAGCCCTTGATGTAAGGGTAACAAATGCTTAAACTAACTTGCAAAGCAATTTTGAGGCTAAAACAGTCTTCTATTAACGTCAATGCACTGAAGGGTTCGAAATAACCATCCAACTTTACATCACCAAACAGAGAAGAAAATAAGGATATCTTTCAGAGGAAAACATCAATTACGAGCCAAAACATATGAATCAAAGAAGGTACTCGCCCAAAATCAGTAAGAAAAATAAATTGGACAGATGTGGTTTTACCTTTCCTAGGAAAAAAGACGGAAATACACTCAGCGAGATATATACTAACTGAAAGCAGTTTAAATAGGGATAAAGCTCCAAAGCTTACCCTCCAATTCAGATTTTCCCTTTTCCTTTAAAGCATATTAGTTTAAAATCAAGCAAAGTGCACCACCTGCACATATCTGCTAATACAAACTTCATTGCAAATATACGATACCCGATAGTTAACTCTATTGTAGATGCTACATCAGCAATTTGCATCCTCAATGACTTTAATCTCTTTCGAGAGTAAAATGGGATATGATTCATCTCTTGTTCACTCAACACATCACAAAAGATCGAAGACACCATAACTTTGCAAATTTTCAGCAACCCTGAAAAATGCAATCTTTCCGATATAAAATTATCTTAAAAAGCAATTCTTAAATAATCTAACAATCTCATTGAAGGGTTTCATAATTTTCCCTATACAATTTCGACGCATAGATCGAACAATAAGTAACAGAATAATACAATACAATTAAAAGGAGTTGGATAAGAAGAAGACCGACCTGTTAGAGTAAATTTTAATGAGATGGTTGACGGAAAATGACATAATCTAGCAACCCTAAAGAGAAAACTGAAAACCTAAGATATGGAGAAGAAGAACTTCTTTCAGATTGCATAAAGAAGAAACCCATTTAGGGGAAATAATTATTTAGGTGAAAGATTTTTCTCGTGGGATATCTAAGGCTGAGAAATTAATTTGGGAGAGTGGCGAGCCAGTCTTTGAAGATTAAGCTTGATTGAACCGGTAGCAATTATTTTGTAGCTGAATTTGGGGCAACGGCGAGCTAGTCTAGGTTTAGGGATTTTAGAGAGATGAAGTAATTTTTAGAATAAGTATTGTTAAATTTCTTTATTTTTTTTTAGTTCCTTTTACTTTTCTAGAGGCAAAAATCAACCTCGGTCTTTTGTCCCGCTCAATTTAGGTTTTTAGGACCAGATTCTCATTAGTTTTGGGACCAGATTTAATCTCATCCCTAGTTGAAGGGACGAAAGTGAAATTTTGCAACCAGAAAAAAAACCTGTCCCTATATGTATATATTTAGGGACCAGATTTTCAACTCGACCTTAAATGTTGGTGTTTGATGAGCCTTTTTCTTGTAGTGATAGTCATACATATACTAGCTCATAAGCATCATTTCTATTAACATCATTATCATCATTGTCATCATTATCGTCATCGATATCATTATCACTATTATCGTCATTTGTCCCATTTGCCTTAATATGCCTACTAGTCATACGAGGAATTTAGTACAATCGTAGCATATCGAGAATCATAAGCTTAGTAGCTTTGAAGGTAGAAGCATTTGGAGAACATCATAAGCTCGTAGAAGATTTAGATGATTGGCCGAAGAACCATGCCTCATAAAAGAAGGGTTAGCCTTACATACCTTTCCGTTGCACTATTCTACACTTCGCGTCCTCCTCCAATGCTAGCGTTTCTACCTTTATTGAAGTCATACTATCATTAGAATCGATAGCTAGCATATATGACTAAAGCTAGAGAAAATCGGACAGCATCTCCTCCATAACGTATCTCAACTCCTAAACGTCAATAATAAATTCACGATGCCATAACAATAGCCATTCCTCATTCATATTATCCATATTTCTAGACTTACATTCAATTCATCCATAACCATGGCCATAACACACACGACGTCCATTTACATACATTGTTCATCTCATGTTCTCGACATCATTTATATCGTATTTACATCACAATACATCAAGACCCATAGCTCAATTCATACTATTTCTCAAAATGACACTATTCCATATTCATGACTCATTTTTCTATACTCTTCTACAATCCAAGTATTTCAACTCTTAACTACCTTAAACAACATAGAAATATCATGAATCTTACCTTAAATGTTGTAGGAACAAGCTTTAGTTGATAATACTCCACTTTGAGCAAAACCCTAGTTTATCTCCATTTGGATTTCTTGACCTTGGATGATCTTGATGGTTTTCTTACACTTGATTCCCTTGATTTATGTTGTTGATCACCAAATATCCTTGAATTCTTATGGAATATATGTAGAGAGATGCTCTAGAGAGAAGGGGTGTGATGCAGAAGTGAAATGAAATAAGCCTTGGTCCCCTTATTTAATGACTTAAAAATCTGATTTGGAGTGCACAGTGGTCGTAAACTTGGTTTACGGTCCGTATTCCAGTTTACGGACCATCCTTCGTGGTCGTATTTAATCATATCAGAACCAAAAACTAATCTTGAGATGTGGTGATTTACGGACGCAGTTTATGGGCCGTAAACCACTTTACGGTCCGTATTTTGGGTCGTATTTAACCATTTGCTCATTTGGCAGAAAGTTGAAGTTTTGGAAGCCAAAATACGACATCGCAGTTTACGGAACGTATACCACTTTACGGTCCGTATTTCATTTACGACCAACTGGCCAGAATGCAAACTTGCAACTTTTCACATTTCAAAAACCTATAATTATTCATTATGGAGCATAACCTATCTCTTATTGCAATTGCCTTCGGAATCTTACTTAGGGTCATAAAATGTTATTTCTTACTCAAGAAAAAATCGGATACTCGTACTCCTCGCGGGTCTTTTCACTTGGACAACAACGGAGGATTTTTTCGAGGTGTAACATCTATTGAAGGGTTTTGGAACTCAACCTAAGCATTGGTTTTTTTTTTAGAAACTAAGCATGAATTAGTGATTATTATTGGATGATTTTCAGTTTATGAGTTATATCAAGTATGACTAACATGATTCTAGACTCAATTTACTATTTTGGCCTTTAGGTTCGGAATCCTAATTTTAGGGCTAAATTTGGGGGTTTTGGATTATGTAGCGATATGGGTATTGTTGGATTCGTTTTCTAACGTATAATCCATATTTGATTAGACTTTGTTCGTTTGGAGCCTATGTGGAACGACAACGGGCTTCGTGATTCGAGATTCGGCAATTTCAGCCATGTTGAGACTTTGAACTCATTCTTGAATGTGTGTGTTGGCTAAAATGAACCTAATAAGAGGGAATTGGGTGAATTAATGTCACACCCCAGTCCTGATAGGGCATGATGGGCACCCGACCCTTTACTTAGAGCCGAGCGAACCTGCTGGTTCTCGTTATGTTCATAATCTTACTGGACTCTTAAATCACGAAATGAAATGCATAATGAAAGCTTTTCAAAATTATTCTTCTCATCTTTCTCAAATTAAGTAAAATCTATAACCATATGAAATTTGTAACATAATACATAATGATACATCGGCTTGCAGAGCCGCTTGCAAGACTGACATGCTATATACGTGACTCTGTCTGTAAAGTCTCTAACATGAATCAATATATCATAACATAGATACTCTGACTCGGCAACACTACGGAAGGAAATGGAGCTCGCCAATCCAGCTGGAACATCTTCTAGCAATATCCTCTACTCATCTGTATACACCTGCGCGGCATGAAACGTAGCGTCCACAAGAAGGGACGTCAGTACGAGCAATGTACTGAGTATGTAAGACATGAACAGTGACATAGTAAAAATACCGAACATGGAAAATAATATAGTGGGCATATGAGGATAAGGTAATATAAAAGAGATCAACCTGTGCCTTTGAATGCCCTCTCAAGGCGAATATCGTGCACGCTTAGCTTTTTAAGAACTTTTCCATACATATCCATATATGACATACATACATATGCATTCACATACATTTACACTCACTATACACACATCTATCATATCCGTACCCGGCCCTTTCGGGACTCGGTGTGATCCGTACCCGGTCCTTTCGGGACTCGGTGTTATCCATAACCGGCCCTTTCGGGACTCGTTGTTATCCGTACCCGGCCCTTTCGGGACTCGATGTTATCCGTACCCGGCCCTTTCGGGAATCGATGTTATCCGTACCTGGCCCTTTCGGCACTCGGTGTTATCCGTACCCGGCCCTTTCGGGACTCGGTGTTATCCGTACCCGGCCCTTTCGGGACTCGGTGTTATGCCCAACTGATCAGTGGGATGCAATGCATACATACATACATACATACATAAAAATACATAAATGAAACCAACATCATCATTAGCATTACCGTTGTTAGTATATCATTCCTTAAAAGATCAACCATCGCAAGATGAAATCGACGATGTCACGAGAGTCTCGAGAATCATGAACTTAGGTGGCACTGGAAATAGAATAGTTATCATCGCTATATCTCACCTCGAAGGAACGAGTAATACGAGGTGAGAACATCAACAATAAGTACGGTTGAGGGATTCATGGAATGGCTCAATAATCTCATAATGCGCTCAAATCATAGCTTCGGAGTTTCAAAAGAAGAGAATCATCATCATCGTCACAATCATCATAGAACATATCCCATTTAACATCATAAGAGGTTTTAAGGGTCATGAACTTCGAGCTTTTGAAAACAAGGCTATTATGGAAACATTTATGGAATCATAACGTAGGAATCATGCCTTTGAAATAAAGGGCCAAGCCTTAACATACCTGTTCCACCTCCTATTAGCTACACTTATTTGTCCAAGCTCGCAAGTCTACATTTAAGAGGATTTACACAATCATTAGACTCATCGTTATACGCTTGTCGTAGTCCTTTAAATATATTCATTTATAATCTGCCAAAATTTCGGTATCATCTCCCCTGTTTATATGCCTAGCCCAGAATTACAATTTAGCAACCAATCAACAAGAACAACAATACCAACATCAACAACACTATTATCCATACCAATATATTCCATAAACATCCCACACGATGTTTTTCAACATACACTTTCTTCCATCCCAATCAAGGAGTATAATCTCATCAACCCACCAACAATGTTAGATATCATTTTTATACACATAAATCATCCCATCCACACGGCCACAACATGCTCAAAACAGCCCATAAACACAACAACTACAACATAACACTTTATGACCTTTCCTCCATAACTATTTTCATTTTTAAGGCTTGCTAGACCTTCAAATAAACTCAACATAAGAGATGGGATGAATAACATACCTTATACTTGAAGAAACTCAGCCACATCAACTTTTCCAACACCAAACGTAAGTAGCAGCAAGAACAATCACCTTTCACGGACTGATTTGGTGTAATCGTGTTAAATTCTTGATTTATCGGACTATAATGTTTGGGGGAGGTGTGGAGAAATTTCTAGGACTCTTTGGAATTGTATTATGCTGAAAAAAACGGTTTGATGGGGTATTTATACCCCCCTTAGGTCGGTTCCACCGACTTACTCATGTGGGCCCCCGGAGCCATTTTGACAGCTTAGGGTGTTCCTCTTAAAATGGCCATATAGTTTGATCCCGATATGGTGTGAGGGCCCACGACCTACTGTTGGAAATCTATTTAAATTATCTACAACTTTCATTCTTTGTGTTTTCCAAATTCCAAACTTATAATAGTGTTTTGGCCCCTCCAAGTCAGGTCATCCGAAAACGTATCTTTAAATCATCTTTTTGGAGGGCTTATGCCCATATTTGGCTTAAGGGTACTTCTTAGGACTTGCTCAACTTCACATGTACTACTCATATATCTCTTCATATGTCCTTTATAAAATCCCAACATGTGGGCCCCACCTTAACTTATGGTTACGAGGGCTATCATCGAGTAACGTGTTAACTGATTTACTCCATAATCTCCAAATGTCATATATATATATATATATATATATATATATATATATATATATATATATATATATTCTTATGCTCAACAACACTATTATCCATACCAATATATTCCATAAGCATCCCACACGATGTTTTTCAACATACAACAACAACATACACTTTCTTCCATCCAAATCAAGGCGTATAATCTCATCAACACACCAATAATGTTAGATACCATTTTTATACGCATAAATCAGCCCATCCACATGGCCACAACATGCTCAAAACAGCCCATAAACACAACAACTACTACATAACACTTTATGACCTTTCCTCCATAATAATTTTTCATTTTTAAGGCTTGCTAGACCTTCAAATAAACTCAACATAAGAGATGGGATGAATAAAATACCTTATACTTGAAGAAACTCAGCCACATCAACTTTCTCCAACGCCAAACTTAATTAGAAGCAAGAACAATCACCTTTCAGGGACTGATTTGGTGTAATCGTGTTAAATTCTTGATTTATCGGACTATAATGTTTGGGGGAGGTGTGGAGAAATTTCTAGGACTCTTTGGAATGGTATTATGCTGAAAAACACGGGTTGATGGGGTATTTAAACCCCCTTTAGGTCGGTTCCACCGACTTACTCATGTGGGGCCCGCGGAGCCATTTTTGCAGCTTAGGGTCTTGCTCTTAAAATGGTCATATCTTTTGATCCCGATATGGTGTGAGGGCCCACAACCTACTGTTGGAAATACATTTTAATTATCTACAACTTTCGTTCTTTATGTTTTTCCAAATTCCAAACTTATAATAGCGTTTTGGCCCCTCCAAGTCAGGTCATCCGAAAACGTATCTTTGAATCATCCTTTTGGAGGGCTTATGCCCATATTTTGCTTGAGGGTCCTTCTTAGGACTTGCTCAACTTCACATGTACTACTCATATATCTCTTCATATGTCCTTTATAAAATCCGGACATGTGGGCCCCACCTTAACTTATAGTTACGAGGGCTATCATCGAGTAACGTGTTAACTGATTTACTCCATAATCTCCAAATGTCACATATATATATATATATATATATATATATATTCTTATGCTCAGATAATTTAATCTTCATCCCTAATCCTTGTATAACGTTGCTCTCCCTTGAGCTCATACTAAGCCATCCACAGTCTTGGTAACGCGAAATTTTCCGGGGTGTAACATCCTTCCCCCCTTTGAAACATTCATCCCCAAATGTTTAGACTAGTCTCGTACCCTGTCCATGATCCCATTCTCGGGTACATCCCTTTATCGGATCATTCTTCCTTTGATGTTATCATAATTGATGCACTGTTCCATTTATTTTCTACGACCTGATCATTTAGTTGTCCAACTCGCGCTGTTCTGTAGTCTCCCTTTACTGGGTGATCATACCATAGTAAACATCGTAGGTATTCAAATAGCTTGTCAATCTTTGTCCCCTTCACTGGAATATTGTTCAATTTCTTTTCTTCCTCACAAATTAGTTTCAGTTCAATCTCAAAAGGTACCCTTTAATCCTTACTTTCAATTTTAAGCCTAATACTTCCCTTTCATCGATTCACATAATGTCCATACTGAAATGTATATCGATAACAACTATATCTTTTCCGTATAACTCTCACTTTTTTTTGTTTGTTTTAGGGTCTATACTTGTCACATCTTAGGATTCGTCATTTCAATCTCTACACTTATGCTTTCTTTATTTGCTTCCCCCCTTTTAGGGTCTTACTGATATCACTCGCAAATCCATTACCTCACCAACAATCTCGAATTCATGTATCCCTTTCCTCAATTCCCTTATTATATTGCATCATATTCATGCCATTTCCCATAATTTATAGTTGCAGTAATTCATGTGTGAAGTATTAACATACTCATCTTGCAGTTGCGTAATTCTGTAGTACAGCCAACGGAGCAATCCAAACAAGGATGTATTTTACTTAGCTCAACCGTTAATTATGAGTCAATATTTACCTCCGCTCCAATTAACCACTCTGTCCCATGGGGATAATCAAAATAATAGTATGTTTAACCGTCTGTACCATCCATGTAGTGTTATCCCATTCTTCGATAGTCAGCATTTACTGGTTGCGTCATCTTCCCCTTTTCTTTCCATCTCAAGTTATTTTTCTCTTTCCCGTAATCGACTTACAGCAACCGTAAATGCATTTCCCTTAAACCGCCATCTGTCTTATCAAGGATCTAAGTCTCATGCTCAACTAATACCCTCCCCCCTTTGTACGTCATACTCTTTTATTCTTGCGTTGTACTCAGCATTGATTTCAAAGACAATCATAATCATATCTTTACTTGTTATTGGTGATAGCCTTAATTTATCACTTTATCGCCATGTGGCAAACTCGTAACTCACAGCCACACATTTTTTCCAACTTATTCCTTTATGTACCTTACTTGTTCTATCTTATTATAGGGTATCCGTAAGAGACGCATCTTCCTTTTCTCATAATACGACTACTTCTTAAGCTTGTGTACTTCTCGTGTTTCCTTTTCTTTCTATACCCATACTTACTCCGTTTTATAATTAATCCTTTATTCCTCGCACAAGGAACCCTATTCTTAACTCAGTACCACTTTGTCCTTCAAAATATATTACTTCTATACAATCCATTCTTCACTTTCAACACTTATCCTACTCATTCCCTCTCATCCTTATTATGCTGATCCTTTTCCTAACAATTGTTCTATTTAGTCATTCATCTTTCCATATTCTTAGTCTTTTACATCCAGCCAAAATCATTCATGATCTCGATTCTCCGCCACTACTTTGCTATGTCACCTTTCTCTGACTTTTTTTTCGAGTTAACTTCCTCTTCCCTCATGCTTTCTATCACTCCTGTCATTGTGAAACCTCTATGCTGAACTTTCCCTAACAAGGTCTTATGAGTTTTCTTATCCACTGCTTCATGGCTCGCTTATTGGCTTCACACTTGCATTCACTCTCTATTCACATAGAACGTGTCACCTCTTCAGTCGTTTTCTCGCCATACTTTACTTACTTTGTATTACAGTTTTTGCTACGTTCTCATTACATCCCAATCATAATCAATTCTATAGGGTACCACTTCTTGATCTCATTCGTAACACTACTTATAAAACAGAATAAACCTCATGGAGTAAGCATACTTAACCTGTAACTCCTTCTGATTGACCCTATTACGCTTACCACATGAGTTGTCTTACCAAGTTATTCACATTCGTTACAAACCTTCGTATTCTATGTCCCTGTCTCTGTCATGTTGTTACTTCATTTTTCTAATAGACTCGTCGTATTTCACTTGTGGTTATCCATCCCAATCGATACTTCCGTATCAAACTCTATTAGAGTTAACCTTTCCCCTTTTTAAATCATATTTTAGTGCTACCAATCTTCCAAATTTTCTCTGGTATTTCATTTTACCATAAACACCATTCCGTGTAATCATCCTTACCTTCCTCTTTCCTTTCACTTCTGGTTATCTTTTAATGCTTCCTTTCCTTTTGTACTCTAGTTCTGTCTTTGGTCCTCTTTGGATCTCAATTTCGTTATGTTCCATTTAGCTTAACTCGACGATACTTTCATAGCTTGCCTTATGTCCTTTCACTCTTATCATTCCTTAACATTCTAACCTGAGTTGCCTTGCACTTTTCCTCAATTCTTCTGTAATATCATAGGCGTATGTCCTTCGCTTATCATCCTACCTTTGGCCTCAACTCTTCGCGTAGTCCCTTCATACTGTATCGCCTCATTAACGCAAATCTACTATTCCCCTCAATCCAACTTGTATGCAACTATCTCCATAGCTTCGACATCTATAATATGTCAAGATTAGGCCGTATCTATATGCGGTAACACTCTTTAACTTGACCTAAATGTATAAGTAATCCCATAATCCTTTCGATACTTTAATATCTTCGAATTTGTCAAAATAACCTTCTCTTTGTATAACTCACCTTCCTCACAGATCATTCTTCAGGCCACGCCAAATCCATAACTCCACTAAAGCAACACATCCCACTTATTGTCTATTTATGATATTTGCTTTTCACGCTTCTTCCTGTTAGATGTACCTAACCAAATTACCTGATTTTGAAAAATTCTGGCAGAGTCTCCTTTGTAATTCTTACTATCCAAAACCTCATATATCACGCCTCGAGATGTACCTGATCCTTTAGTGATCTGCCCTGTTATATCTTCTTATTTACCTTTCCTTTTCATTCTTCATCTTTACATCTCAATCATACATGCAATATTTTCCTTACCCGACACACATCTTTCGTGCCATTGCTTTCCTTTATACTGATTCATTCAATTGTCCGGTTCACAAACTCATGACTGAACTCATCATCAAGAGAAACATTTAATCAATTCCTCTACTTGTACTTACACTGATTTACCTCTATGTCAACCGATCCATTATCATATAAATATATTCTGATAACGTAGCCTCAACGAAATGACTTACCTCTGTGACTTCCCATATCATCACTCACTTTCTCCCGTTGATACTGTGCTTCTGCTGAGATCAAAGGTTAGTACATGAAATCTCATTTCCTATGACTTGGCTCTATCGCACGATCTTAGATGTGAAAGAAGAGTAACCACCCTAGATGCCCCGTAGCCTGTTGTTTATAAATGTGGCGCGCTTCACACCATAAACAGGACTCTACTGGACACGACTTTCCAGACAACCCCTAGGACGAACTGCTCTGATACTGATTTGTCAAACCCAGTCCTGATAGGGCATGATGGGCACCCAACCCTTTACTTAGAGCCGAGCGAACCCACTAGTTCTCGTTATGTTCATAATCTTACTGGACTCTTAAATCATGAAATGAAATGCATAATGAAAGATTTTCAAAATCATTCTTCTCATCTTTCTCAAATTAAGTAAAATCTATAACCATATGAAATTTGTAACATAATACATAATGATACATCGACTTGCAGAGCCTCTTGCAAGACAGACATGCTATATACATGACTCTGTCTGCAAAGTCTCTAACATGAATCAATATATCAAATCATAGATACTCTGACTCGGCAACACTTCGGAAAGAAATGGAGCTCGCCAATCCAGCTGGAACATCTTCTAGCAATATCCTCTACTCATCTGTATACACCTGCGCAGCATGAAACGTAGCGTCCACAAGAAGGGACGTCAGTACGAGCAATGTACTGAGTATGTAAGGCATGAACAATGACATAGTAAGAAATACCGAACATGGAAAATAATATAGTGGGTGTATGGCGATAAAGTAATATAAAAGAGATCAACCTGTGCCTCTGAATGCCCTCTTAAGGCGAATATCGTGCACGCTTAGCTTTATAAGAACTTTTCCATACATATCCATATATAACATACATACATATGCATTCACATACACTTACACTCACTATACACACATCTATCATATCCGTACCCGGCCCTTTCGGGACTAGGTGTGATCCGTACCTGGCCCTTTCGGGACTCGGTGTGATCCGTACCCGGCCCTTTCGGGACTCGGTGTTATCCGTACCCGGCCCTTTCGGGACTCGGTGTTATCCCTACCCGGCCCTTTCGGGACTCGATGTTATCCGTACCCGGCCCTTTCGGGATTCGGTGTTATCCGTACCCGGCCCTTTCGGGACTCGGTGTTATCCGTACCTGGCCCTTTCGGGACTCGGTGTTATCCGTACCCGGCCCTTTCGGGACTCAGTGTTATCCGTACCCGGCCCTTTCGAGACTCGGTGTTATGCCCAACTGATCAGTGGGATGTAATGCATAAATACATACATACATACATAAAAATACATAAATGAAACCGACATCATCATTAGCATTACCGTGGTTACTATATCATTCCTTAAAAGATCAACCATCGCAAGATGAAATCGACGATGTCACGATAGTCTCGAGAATCATGAACTTAGGTGGCTCTAGAAATAGAATAGTTATCATCGCTATATATCACCTCGAAGGAACGAGTAATATGAGGTGAGACCATCAACAATAAGTACGGTTGAGGGATTCATGGAATGGCTCAATAATCTCATAATGCGCTCAAATCATAGCTTCGGAGTTTTAAAAGAAGAGAATCATCATCATCGTCACAATCATCATAGAACATATCCCATTTAACGTCATAAGAGGTTTTAAGGGTCATGAACCTCGAGCTTTTGAAAACAAGGCTATTATGGAAACATTTATGGAATCATAACGTAGGAATCATGCCATTGAAAGAAAGGGACAAGCCTTAACATACCTGTTCCACCTCCTATTAGCTACCCTAATTTGTGCAAGCTCGCAAGTCTACATTTAAGAGGATTTACACAATCATTAGACTCATCGTTATACGCTTGTCTTAGTCCTTCAAATATATTCATTTATAATCTGCCGAAATTTCGGCAGCATCTCTCCTGTTTATATGCCTAGCCCAGAATTACAATTCAGCAACCAATCAACAAGAACAACAATACCAACATCAACAACACTATTATCCATACCAATATATTCCATAAACATCCCACACGATGTTTTTCAACATACACTTTCTTCCATCCCAATCAAGGAGTATAATCTCATCAACACACCAACAATGTTAGATATCATTTTTATACACATAAATCATCCCATCCACACGGCCACAACATGCTCAAAACAGCCCATAAACACAACAACTACAACATAACACTTTATGACCTTTCCTCCATAACTATTTTCATTTTTAAGGCTTGCTAGACCTTCAAATAAACTCAACATAAGAGATGGGATGAATAACATACCTTATACTTGAAGAAACTCAGCCACATCAACTTTTCCAACACCAAACTTAAGTAGCAGCAAGAACAATCACTTTTCACGGACTGATTTGGTGTAATCATGTTAAATTCTTGATTTATTGGACTATAATGTTTCGGGGAGGTGTGGAGAAATTTCTAGGACTCTTTGGAATTGTATTATGCTGAAAAGAACGGTTTGATGGGGTATTTATACCCCCCTTAGGTCGGTTCCACCGACTTACTCATGTGGGGCCCCCGGAGCCATTTTGACAGCTTAGGGTGTTGCTCTTAAAATGGCCATATAGTTTGATCCCGATATGGTGTGAGGACCCACGACCTACTGTTGGAAATCTATTTAAATTATCTACAACTTTCATTCTTTGTGTTTTCCAAATTCCAAACTTATAATAGTGTTTTGGCCCCTCCAAGTCAGGTCATCCGAAAACGTATCTTTAAATCATCTTTTTGGAGGGCTTATGCCCATATTTGGCTTAAGGGTACTTCTTAGGACTTGCTCAACTTCACATGTACTACTCATATATCTCTTCATATGTCCTTTATAAAATCCCAACATGTGGGCCCCACCTTAACTTATGGTTACGAGGGCTATCATCGAGTAACGTGTTAACTGATTTACTCCATAATCTCCAAATGTCATATATATATATATATATATATATATATATATATATATATATATATATATATATATATATATATATATATATATATATATATATATATATATATATTCTTATGCTCAGATAATTTAATCTTCATCCCTAATTCTTGTATAACTTTGCTCTCCCTTGAGCTCATACTAAGTCATCCACAGTCTTGGTAATGCGAAATTTTCCGGGGTGTAACAATTAAGGGGGTTCTGATATTCATGAGGTGACGAGCACCAGTATCGGATATCGGTCATCATGTTATGGGTATGTGTGCTATTTTAATTATATAGTTGTGTGATGCCATGCTTTGGGCACTAGCTGATAGAATAGTACGATCCTTTGGATCTATTATTGGGGTCTGATGCTCGTACTTTATCTCTCTTATTATTATTGCCTATTTTTTCTGTTAGTGTGCATATCAGTCATATATCGTCATTAAAGTAAAAGGGAAGTAAAAAGGTGAAGCCTATATGATATTGTGAACATGAGGATGGATTCCATGCTTATATGTTTGTTGTTGACTTGATGCATGTCATATTCATACGTTATAAGTATTCATGCATATGATTTGAGCATATGATTGTGAGTCCGATGGGATTTTGTTCTTGACGAGTGATGATGCTTTAGCACGTTCCGTTGAGAAATGGGTCTAGTCGGCTAAGTGACAGGTACTTAAGATATGATATGTGGAAACTGTGATCCGAGGTTGCTATCGGAGCAGTCCGTGATCCCATGATTTTTTGGAGCGGTGATATATAGGACTCAGGAGCACCCCATGGGTCACGATTCATTAATATTTGATCGTGTGTATATCGGGAAGTCGAAACAAAGGCCTTGCATTGTATTTGCATTTGCATCTCATTCATCTTATCTTATGTTATTGTTGTGATTGTTGGTATTTGACTTGCCTTTTCTTGGATTCTATTTGCTATTAGTGCTTAATCATTAAAGCATGGTTATCTTGTATTTTGGACTAATGGCTGACAAGTGTGGTTGTGGTATTTTAACCAAC
Organism: Lycium barbarum; assembly: GCF_019175385.1. Lineage (NCBI taxonomy): Eukaryota > Viridiplantae > Streptophyta > Magnoliopsida > Solanales > Solanaceae > Lycium > Lycium barbarum. The sequence goes on along the minus strand of NC_083345.1, from coordinate 93,608,009 downwards.
CCTCGTCTCCGTCCTGGAAAGGGTCGGTCAACGATGTTGCTGAGTACCCATTGTATTTGTACTCACGCTACACTTGTTGCACCTTTTTGTGTGTAGACTCGGTTCCTAGCACGAGTGAAGCTCGCGACTACCAGGCAGCCCGCTAGAGCCTTACGTGAGAGACCGGGGTGAGCTCCTTGGATTCTGGAATGCTCTGAATTCTCCTTATCCTTTATTTTCTATCTTCTTCAGTTCGGACAGTTTCTTATGTATTCAGACTATTCCATACTCTTAGTAGTCCTTGTGTTATGGTGATATCAGATTTTGAGAAGGATTATAATAACTATTTAAGTATTTCTATTTAAGATTGTTAAGACTTGAACTTAACTTGTATGATTTATTCCACTTTTAGTATTTCCGCTTATTTTGGGCTATTAATTGTTGGTGTTGGCTTACTATTACGGTGGGACTAGTGCCATCATGACTTGGTAATTTGGGTCGTGAAAAACTGGTATCAGAGCCCTAGGTTAATCGATTTCACCAATACAAGGAAACTGTCTAGTAGAGTCTCGCGGATGGGTATGAAGTGCTCCGTACTTATCTTCGAGTGGCTATAGGACATTTAGGAAACTTCATTCCTCATCGTGCGTGTTTCATTCTGTTAAGGTCTAAACTTCATTGTTCCAATCTCTTACTGATGATGAGGATACGTTCTCGACATGCGAGCAACTAGATGTGACATCGCTTGGTATGGTTCGAGATGTGCAACCGTGATAGGGATACTTGATCAACCTCAGGTTTCCGCTATGATTAGAAGACTCGATAGAGTGGGGTTATGAATTCAATTCTCAGGCTCGGTGACATCCCTAAGAAATGGGAGTTGAGGAAGCGATTTGTGGTATATCAAGTGATGGGAATACATCGTCGATTCTAAAAAGGTACAGTTAGTGAAATAACCATGTGATAAGTGTTGTGGCTTTGAAGACTACGATCGAAGGGTTTCCTCATGACATAAAGGTTTCTTAGGATGCAACAAGATGGGACATGTATAAATACTCTGAAGACGAGGAAAATTTGGATAAATCAGTTGATTGGAAAAAAGAAATAGTTGATGAGGTTGTGAAGAGGAGTTTAGAAAGCATATAATGAGGAAAGATGAGGTTTTTTGGTAAAGTGTGAGGATTTGGGACTTCATTTTAGGATGCGTGTGGAGAGTCTTCAACTACTTGACGGAACATGGACGTAATGAAAGGAATTCGAATAGATCATTCTCAGTTATAAGATGAGCATAAGTGGTGGATGAGCTCGTCTGGGCAAAGGTTACTATAGGTGACTGAATCTTATGGAAATGGTCGGGTATCGTCTTTCAGTAAAGGGTCGTGTTTGTTGGTTCGATTGATATCTTGGGAATATTGTTATAAGAAAGAATTATTTTGAGCTTCGAGCTGGTTGATTATGTGAGACCATTTTCATTTATGAAACGTTGCTAAGGATCTTGGGTTAGTCGGTATGTGGGCTATGTCATAGGCTTCTGGAGGAATCAGTGGTCGGTTAATAAGAATAAATCTAGTGATGGATGAGTGTGAGGATTTAAATACTTGGAGAGTTATTGATTGTTGCTCCTAACTTAGAGAAAATGTGGATTTTTGTAATTGTGGCTTTAGCTCAACAAGTTATATGATTAGTAGTGGGTGTTATATAATTCAAGTCGTGAAGAACATTTTAGCGATTAAATTGAGGATTAGTGGAAACAGTCTAGGAAATGGCGGTGATTTCACTAGAGGACTTTGGGTATTCGTGCGGAGTTGGTAAACTCGTGAACTAATATGGAAGAACTATTAGCCTATTAAGGGATTTTGACAAGGAAATCGGTATGACCTATATGAGGTCGTTGGTAAAAGTTATGTGTATCAGTCAAGGATTGCCTACAGATTATGGACCACCTCATAGTGTTTGAGATGTTGCATCGGTAGCGGTCAGTTATTGGGATAACCAGGGTTGGTCAAGTATTTTGTGGTAAGAAGGTATTGTGAGGAATGTTTTATGTGATGCGTTATACTTAGAGGAACATTCAGTTATAAGGTCCGAGTGAGGCAAAGGGAACTCTCAGATGCTCTAGATCGATGCTTACTACTCTCTCTATGACTGATTTTGCTATTTTGTAAGATTTATGATATTCCGATCCACCCCTTAGTATGTTTGAGTAATTTCTGATTGATGATGATAAAAGTGGTCTTGAATGGAAGATAGAAACTAGAGATTCGGGATAAAGGGCATCTTACTATCGGCTTCAAAGGATTTGGGTTCATAAGACTTGGATTCGTATCAGCATGACTACTTAAATCATGTGCGGGTTATGGTGACGTTATGTTATCTAATTCGGTTGGGTGTGGAAATGCTACGTCTGATTGAGGAAGTGCATTTATGATTTGACTTATGAACTGGCAGGTGCAGCAGGACCTTATGATGGAATATTGATGAGAAGGAAACTTGTGTGTTACTAAGATAAGTATTTCCGCGGTATACTTGAATGGACAAGTAAGAGTTGATTAATAAAGGGAAGTCTCCACGATGAAAAGCTGGAGTCATGTTACACCTCGAAAAATCTTCCATGAATGCATAAGTGAATTGACTAGTGATGAGTACGAGTATACGATATGTTCATGAGTAAGCGATGAACCTCGACGAACTCTAGATAAGATTTCAAAGATGTTAGAGATGGGGGAAGAGGATTGCCAAGAGAAGGCAAAGTATTTGATAAGTATTGGAAAGGAAATACAAGTAACTGGTTAGCAAGGCTTTAAGCATGTCTTGGGGAAGAGTGATGACGTCCCTTAGATTGGTATTGGAGTGTTGAACAAGTGTTAAGAAGGTTCCATAAGGATTGGAGATTAAACGAATCGACAAAACGAACATCGGAACCCCTGGGAGTTATACGGCCAAACATACTGGCCGTATAATTTATACGGTCCGTATGTTTGGGACTGTATAACCATCCCAGCAAGCCAAAGGTTTCTGGACCAAATGTACGACCAAACATACGGCCCGTACAATTTATACGGACCGTATGTTGGTCCGTATATTTGGTCGGGACAGATTTGGATCAATAAATGAAGGGGCCAAGTGCTATTTCATTTCACTTCCACTTCACACCCCTTCTCTCTAAAACATCTCTCTGCATATATTCCACAAGTTTTCAAGGGTTTTTAGTGATCAACAACACAAAACAAGTGAATCAAGTGTAAGCAAACCCATTAAAGATCATTCAAGTCAAGAAATCTCATTGGAGATAAACTAGGGTTTTTGCTCAAGTGGAGTATTATCAACTAAGGCTTGTTCCTACAACATCTAAGGTAAGATTTATGGTATTTATATGTTGTTTAAGGTATTTGGAAGTTGAAATGCTTGGATTTTAGAAGAGTATAGCAAAATGGGTCATGAATGATGAATAGTGACGTTTTGAGAAATAGTTTGAATTGAATCATGATTGTTGTTGTGTTGTGTCATGAATGGGTTATAAATGACATTAAGATCATGAAATGGACATTGTATGTGAATGGACGAAATCGTGTGTTATGATCTTGAATATGGATAATTGGAAGTGAATTGAGAATGTGGTTAGTGTAAATGATAAAAGGATATTCTTATGATATTTTAAATGTATTGTTGACGTTTGGGAGTTGAATTACGATATGGAGGAATGTTGTATGAATAAAGGAGATGTTGTCCGATTTTCTCTAGCTTTAGCCATTTATGCTAGTTGTCGATTCTAACGATAGTATGACCTTAATGAAGGTATAAACGCAAGTATTGAAAGAGAACGTGCAAGTGCTATATAGTCGAACGATAAGGTATGTAAGGTTAATCCTTCTTTCAGAAGGCATGGTTCTTTGGCCAATCATTTATCCTTCTACGAGCTCACGATGTGCTCCATATGATCCTATTCTCAAAAGCTACTGAGCCTATGATCCTTGATGTGTACTACGATTGTACTACGTTTCTCATATGACGAGTAAGCCTATAGTACAGACGTAACGATAATGATGATGAGAGTAAAATGATGTTAGAGATGCTTATGAGCTATTATATGTATGTGTTCCTATGAAGGGCTATAATGAAACCCCAAGCTCATAATGCCGGGTAGAATATATGTGTATGGATGTATATAGAGTATGTATATGATTACATAACGCGCGCGCACGTCTGCAGATGGTACGGATAACCTTGATGCCTTGGTAGGGCCAGGTAGATATAACCTTGAGCCTTGGTCGGCCAAGTATGTATGAAACACCGAACCTTCAAGGTCGGGCACGCTATGTATATATGTATGTATATATATATATATATATATCTGTATATGCTATGTATATGAAATCATTAAGAGTACGAATATGTTATGAATATGAATATGAATGCAAAAATGATTACAAGGGTAATTAAGTACGGATATAGTTGTATGTATGCGGATACGCAATAGAAACAAAATGTCCCTATGGAAAACAAGTAAGTGTCATGATGATGATATTATTGTCTCCCCTCCTATGCTACTTCATATGTTGTCTATTATGCTTCTATATCGATATTGATCATGCTTTACATACTCAGTACATTCTTCGTACTGACGTCCTTTTGTTTGTGGACGTTGTGTCATGCCCGCAGGTGCACAAGGAGATAGACTCGATCCATAGCTTCATTATTCAGGGACTACATTGCGGAGCTCCATCTCATCCGGAGCCGCAGTTTTTGGTATAGATTCTTTTGTGTACATATTTATAGGCACAGCGGGGTCCTGTCCGGCTCATGTGATATGTTATAACCTTCTTAGAGGCTCGTAGACATGTGTATGTGGTTAGGTGTGTTTGGTCTTGTCGGCCTATATTTTGTATATCATTTTGTTAGCCTTGTCGGCTCATGCACATTGATGTGGCATAGATGCCTATGATGATATAGAGATCTTGTAGTCCAATGAAACTGGTATAATTGATGGATAGAAATGTATGTTTTACTATGTGGCTCGCCTAGATGTTATGTGAAAGTATGTCAAGGGGTGCCCGGGTGGGATGGTCACCGGGTGCTCGTCGCGGCCCCCTAGTCGGGTCGTGACAAGTCATGATTTCGAGATCAGACAATGTCAGCGGTAGTATACTATATCGAAGTGTTGATGGTTAGGTAGTATGGTTGAGTATTTCAAATACAAAATACTCGAGGGTATCGCTCGAGGTAAGACTTATAGATTGTAAGATTGATACTTTTGGAATTGCTAAAAGCATAATAAGTATGGTACTCAGAGATTTTAGGGTTGTGAACTGTGTAATATTTGAAATGATGAACAAGTCAGTGGAAATGCAATAAAGAGAGAGATTGATGTATTTAGATTCTTTGAAGTTTATCATATTTGGGTGAGTAGTGCGAGTTGTCGGATATGAAGAATTAAAGTCTTAAGGTATAGCTCGTAAGTATTTGATTGACTATTTGGACAAATTTCAGATTTTGAGGTTGCAAATGATAGTGTGAGGTTGAGGAATCTGGAACAGCGGATTAGAATGGATCACCACAGACTTATGGAAATCTTACTGTTCACTTATAGAAATTTGGAAATAATTCGGCTGATTATTGGTGACATTCAGTGTATGATGCGTTTTAACAGGGCTAAGTCTGTTCATGTAATTTCAGGGGACTTATAGATGTGTTACCAGGTGATTTATGGCTATTCGAGTAACCCGTGTCTAACGATTTGATGGTTTTCTGTTCGGAATAAAGGTATCGTAGGTTTGATAATACCAAGTGGTTTGATAATATTTGGTGACGGCTGTTTTGGGCAAATTTTATTGGTCTGCGCAGATGCTTAGCGATGTGGAGGAGGTACAAATGGATAAGGGAAGTTTTTGGAGTGATTAGTTGATTTTTATAGCATTGGCGTAGCAAGATAATCCTAAGGATGATGTGCTCAGTACGTTACTTGCAAGATAAGAAGATTCAGTGGTTTTAACTCATCGAAACGGAACTGTTAGATTTTAGATCTGCATAATCGGCCTTGGATAAGGTTTGTTTTTTATATGAATGCTTTGGATTTGCTCAGGGTAAGCACAAATCCTTTTCTAGACGGACAGAGTCTTGATTTGTACTCATGGTGTGTGATAACATGATTTCTATGGATCCATGGTACTAAAGATGATTTTGGATGGTGTGGAAGAAAGATAAATGGAATTAGAGTACTTGGCGGATACAATTGACTATGGATGATGATTTCAGTTAGAAGATTGTGGAAACTATGATGATAATTGTGGAATCCACCGAATTGCGTCAGAGTTATTGTTAGAATCAGATTCAGGTATTTTAAGTAAGGCCAGACCGATTTTGTGTGACGATCAGATTATTGGACTAAGTTAGAGGAAGGTTTGGCGAATCAAGCGGAGAAGCAAATTGCTATGGACTTATAGTAGGATTACCTTGGTAGTTGGGGAAATTTCATTCATATCTGGCTTTTTATAGACCGATGGACTAAGTTATCTTATTGTGTATCGATTCAGACTATTTGCAAATTAGAGAAAATAGACAGGTTCGACTTTCGAGAGTTGGTTCGTTTGCTTTGGGTGTCTATTTCTACTGCTATGGATCGAGGCACTTAGTTTACATCTTGTTCTGGAAATCTATGCAAAAAGAGTTGGGTACTCGAGTGGAGCTTAGTACAACATCTAGCCTTCAGACTGATTGACTGTCACACCCCACCCTTGGTAAGGCGTGATTAGAACCTGCCACCTTACAGGAACCGAGCGAACCAACTCATAACTTACACCCTTCGCGGCTCAAATGGAAACAATAAGATCAAGAGATACATTCAATGGCTCAATAATGTCATAATGCTCTCAAATCATAACTTCAGAGTTTCTAGAGGAGAATCATCATCGTCACAATCATCATAGAACGTTTTTCATTTAACGTCATAAGAAGCTTTAAGAGTTATGAACTTCTAGCTTTTGAAAAAAAGGAGGTTATAGAAACATTTATGGAATCATAACATAGGAATCATGCCTTTTAAAGAAAGGGACAAGCCTTAACATACCTTTTTGGTCGCCTTAACTTTAGCTACTCAACGCTTGTCCTCCTAGACTCGTAAATCTATATTCAAGAAAATTTATACTACTGTTAGACTCACCTTTATACGCTTGTCTTAGTCCTTCAAATAAATTTTTCTAGAATCTGCCGAAATTTCGGCAGCATCTCCCCTATATTATTTGCCTCCTCCAAATACCAAAACAACTCCCAAAAAATACCAACAACATCAACAACCATATCAATACCAATATATTCCATAAAACATCCCACACGATATTTCTCCAATATTCAAACCAACCATAACAACATCCATAATACCATAATCAAAGCATTATATTCAACTCTTTATGATTTTTCTCCTATGATTCTTTCCTTTCCAAGAGTTACTGTAGCACGCGTTTCTGCTCGGTCAGCTGAACTTGTAACGTCCATAATTCTCTACTCCGATATCGTATGGACGAGCGGTTTATTGCGTTGGAAACTAGACTCGACCAACTTCATTTTCGACTCTTGAAACACCTTAAAGATCTCAATATACTAGGAGATATACCCCTCCAAATTTGACACAAAATTCTGTCAACTTTTTTCCAACTTTTCGACAACTTTTTTTTCTTCGATTTGCTTGGTCCCGGAGTTTCCCATAGCTTATTATATGAACGTAAATCGTCATGACCATAGGATTACTTCGTATAATATCATCTGTCCTTGAAAGGAACTCCAGTATCCATACTTAGAATGTCCAACACTTATAAATTTACACGTACTAAATTACGAGGTGTAACATAGATAGTCCGAGCGTACTATTCGGGTTCATGAGGATATGTCGCGAGTTTGTGTGATAAACTTTGATGGTCTTTGGGATCAATTTCTGCCTTTAGCAGGGTTTGTCTATGACAGTTATCGTTCGAGCTTTGAGATGGAACCCTTAAGGCCTTATATGGTAGGAGGTGTCGTTATCCAGTTGGTTAGTATGATGCATTGAGGTGAGACCTCGGGGTACAAACCTGTTTTGGGATTCTTTCAACAAGGACAGGTTGATTCAAGAGGGGCTTCTTACAGCTAATACTAGACAAAAGAGTTGTATGGGTCAGAAGGTTCGCGACATTGGGGTCATGGTTGGGGAGCGAGTATTGTTGAAGGTTTCACCCATGAAGGGTATGATGAGTTTTAGAAGGAAGGGAAAGTTTTTCTATTTGGGATCGTTCAACGTATTGGTGAGTTAGCCTATGAGTTGTGTTTGCCTTCTGGTTTGTTGGGTATTCACCCCGTATTTCATATTTCGATGCTAAAGAAGTACCATTCGGATGGTTATCGTGTGATTAGATGGGATTCAGTAATACTTGATCAGTTATGCGGATTAGGTATCTCCGGTGTTTTAGTAATTCAGGTATCTCTTCTTTCTTTCATGTTCGAGGACGAACATGTGTTTAAGTGGCGGATGATGTCAACCCATCTGGTCATTTTGGTTGTTTTCTCATTTTTTCCTATTTTGACCTTGTGAACCCGCCCCTTAGCTTATGTTAGGATTATTGTGTAGTAGGCGTGGTTGGCACGATTCCCGAGGTGGTTGTAATCTCTTAAGATTGGAAATTTGCTAAGTTAAGGAATCTTTAAGTGTTGGGTTGACTTTAGGCATCATCAGAGGTATTTGTGTCATTTTTTAAATTTTGTCAGTCCCATTAGCTGTAGAACGTCGAATATAGGCTGTTTCAGTGTCTGGTTCAGTTCCCGAGGGTTTTGAGGGAATTTTGGTCATTTGGTTGGAAAGTTGGTTTTCGCCCGTTTGGGGTTGACTTGGTCAACAAGACCTCTGTTGGGAATTCCAAGTGCGCGAGTGAGTTCGTACTATGCTTTTACATGCATCTGTATATTTGTTTTGTGTCAGGGAGGTTCCAGGAGAGTCTTAGGATTTCGGGTGATGAGAGTCAAAAGCCATATTTTTCGAGATCTGGTGTTCGGGTAGGCACAAGCAGGGTTCGGCCTTTGTAGACGCGCTCCAGTGAGAGGAGGCCGGCAGGAGCGAAGGCCAACTGGGTTAGCCTTGGTCTGCCCCTGCGAAGATATTCCCGCGGGTTCGTGTGTGCAGCCGCGAGCTGAGCTCCACCGCTGCAAGCTTGGGATATTTTGCGGGAATGCGCCTTGGTGAAGGCTCTTCCACCAGTGCATGTTCGATGGTGTGAACTTGGGTGCGCAGGTGCTCAATTCGCTAAGACAAATGTGGTTCTTTTAGTGTCTTCTTCCTTAAGTCTTTCATTCTAAAACCCTTAAGGTCAGAGTAATTTTGGAGGCGAATTGAAGGAATTTCTAGGAAGAATCAGTGGGTAAGTCTCCTAACTATATTTTACGATTATTTTCATGGTTAGAATCAAAACCCCATGTTTAGAATGTTTATTTTAAGAGAAATATTGAAATGTTTTGGAACCCAACCTAAGAATTAAGATTTTTTTAGAAATTGAGTATCAATTAGTGATTGTTATTGGATAATTTTCAGTTTATGGGTTATATCAAGTATGAAGAACATGATTCTAGGCCCAATTTACTGTTTTGCCCTTTGAGTTCGAAATCCTAATTTTAGGGCTAAATGTGGGGATTTTGGATTATGTAGCAATATGGGTGTTGTTGGATTCGTGTTCTAACGTATAATCCATATTTGATTAGAGTTTGTTCGTTTGGAGACTATGTGGAACGGCAACGGGCTTCGCGATTCTAGATTGGGCAATTCCAGGCATGTTGAAACCTTGAACTCTTTCTTGAATGTGCATGTTGGCTAAAATGAACCTAATAAGGCGTAATTGGGCTGAATTAAGGGGGTTCCGATACCCGTGTGGCGACAAGCACCTATATCGGATACCGGTCATCATGTTATGGGTATGTGTATAATTTCAATTATATAGTTGGTCTGATACCGTGCTTTGGGTAGTAGCTGATAGAATAGTACGATCCTTTAGATCTGTGATTGGGGTCCGATGCCCGTACTTTATGTCTCTTATTGTTATTCCATGTCTCGGTTGTTTGTATGTATATCAGTCATATATCCTTGTTAAAGTAAAAGGGAGGTAAAAAGGTGAAGCCTTTATGATATTGTGAGCATGAGGATGGATTCCATGCTTATATTCTTGTTCTTGACTTGATATATGCCATATTCATACGTTATATGTATTCATGCATACATTTGAGGATCTGATTGTGAGTCCGATGGGATCTTGTTCTGGATGAGTGATGATGCTTTAGCGCGTTCCGTTGACAAATGGGTCTAGTTGGCTAAGTGACACGTACTTGAGATATTATTTGTGGAAACCGTGATCCGAGGTTGCTACCGGAGCGGTCCTGTCACGACCCAACCCCGTGGGCCATGACTAGTGCCCGAGATGGACACCCGTATACGAACCTGTTAAATATAATCAAATTGATTCTATGAACAATATGGAAACTAGCAAAAGAACTCCAACAGTTCATAACATCATCATATAGGTGTATTTCGATAAACTGTCTCCAGAGGAGTCACAACTGATCAAATCATAAAACGATACGCAAGCCAACAAAGCCGCCACTACTCATAAATATCATGTCATATGCAAGCTGACAAGGCTGCCGCTACAGACGGACATCATATCATAGTACATCATATAGACACAGCTGGACAGAACTTATACACAACCCACACATATGTCTACAGACCTCTAGGAGTACTAACAGTGAAATATGACGGGACAGGGCCCCGTCGTACCCCTGGATAAACATACATATATATATATCATACGATCTGTACCAAGAGTCTAAACTCCGGAACAACAGAGCTCTCCAATACAGCTGAATAGAAGTCCTAAGCTGGCGGATCACCAAAGCGAGTATCTGCACCTACGGCATGAAACGCAGCCCCCCGAAGAAAGGGGGTCAGTACGAGATATGTACTGAGTATGTAAAGCATGAAAAATAGTAAAGAGGATCATAACCGAAAAAAGGAGTGCATGAGACAAGTATAACACCCATAATACCAAAACACTTGCCTTTTTAAACATAAATCATGCATGTCAATATCATATATCATACTCGGCCCATTGTGGGACTCGGTGAATAGGGTCATCATATGCCCTCCTGGCCGCCATAACATGTCATCATATCATCTTATCATCATATATATATATATATATATATATATATATATATATATATATATATATATATATATATATATATATATATACCGTACCCGGCCCTCTAGTGAGGGACTCGGTGAACAATGCAGTGAAACTGTGCACGATAACATACCCGGCCCGGGACTCGGTGAAAGACATATTGAGGCATGCAAGAGCAGAGTAGTGAGCAACCATATGCAATTTAAAACATTATCAAGACTCAAACAGAATAAGAAGAAGGGATTTACACCTGAGTATCAATAGCGACAATCATATCAAATATCCCTCGAACGTCATCATAGACAATATCAAAAGAGCCTTAGGAACCATAGACATATGTCAATATAGAATGAAACAGCTTATAGAAGTCAAGGACATCAGTTATCGTAGAGTTTCTAGGAATAGGAGCTTATATATATCGACTATTATCCAACGTACAGAAAACTGAAGAGGGAATCTCAATCACTTAAGAGCTCTAACATCAAGAAGTGAATAAGAATCATAAATCACACTCAAAACTTATGAATAGAATTACCCCAAAGTTCATATCATTCATCACTTAGATCTAAGACATGCCAAAAGAAAGAAGGGACAGCTTTACATACCTGCTGAAGGTTATTCGTAATCTCGTTCGCTTCGTCGCCCCTTTCGCCTATTTAATATAAAAGTAACGCTATCGTTAGTGCTATACTTTCTAGTTCGTAATTCCGCAGCTCATCGCTTATAGAACTTATTCTTTAACTCATACTTTCTCGTTTAGGGTTTTTCATTAGTTAAGGACTTACCGAAAATCGGGCAGCATTTCCCCTACATATTCGCCTAACCCGAATTTCCAATTATCCTCCTGTTAACACAGAAATACCAACAATGACAGTAATAGCAATATTCATATGGATTCCTTACAATTCAGCCCATAACAATTCTAACAACCCAACAACCTTTCTGAACCCATTTCAACCCACAATTTCATATAACATCAATTTCATGCATTTTCTTACTTCCAATTTCGTCCAATCCAATTTTAATAATTCCATTACAACACTATTAACACAATTACACAACAAAATAAGAAAATCTTACCTAAATTTTCTCGGAGGAATTTCTACGCTCAATTGCTCCAATGTTACAATTTCTTCTTCCCCAACTTTATATCCAATGTTGCTATCACCTCCTTGAACTTGCAAATGATCTTGGAATTAAATCAAAGCAAACAACAACATAATTTTCTTGACCATGGCTGGCCATGAGCAGCAGCCATGGCCTTGCTCTCTTCTCTTTTTTTTTTGTTGTTTTAATTTGCAAAGATGATTTCAAATGTTGAATCATTCTTCACTCAATTGTGCATTTATATGTTGCTCCATGTATTGACACGTTAATGCCACTCATCCTGATCAATTGATGCCACGTGTCAGCCTACTTGGTTTCCATGTGGCAGCCCATTATTGCTTTATTTTTTTATTTTTTATTTCGAGTGGGGCCCACAACTAATAATTAAATTAATTAATTTTAATAAATTATTAATCCTTACTTAATAATCTCATCAAAATTAATTAATCCATAATTTCCAATAATACTTCTACACTAAATAAAATTTATAAACAATTTATGTAATAATTATAATTGAAAATTAAATGTTACGATTTCATGTCCGAAGATAATTCCGCCTTTAACTTGAGTCGATTTTCTTGCGAATAATTCGACGTATAAATATACGGGGTATAACATCCTTCCCCCCTTTAGAACATTCGTCCTCGAATGTTAAACTGGTCCTGAACTCTCAATACTTCCTCAAGTGTTCTCTTATTTAATTATGCCCTTCACATACCTCTTCTGTTTGTCGATTCGCTATAATTTAGTATAATGCATCCCAGATCTCTACATAGTCATTCCTGTAATATTTCCTTTTTTTGTTGCTTCTCGAGGTAATCATTCCATGTCATTGTCTTTACTCCCTTCTTTATTTCGCAGTCGGTTGTCAGTAGTGTTGCGGGCTCTTCTGCTGAAATGTTACTGTCTCTCGCTTGTGCGCTTAGTCTTAACTCGACACCTTCTTTTTCTATAGTTACTCCCTTAAGATATCATTCCCTTCATCTTACCTCTTAATCTTTAAATAAGATTTTTATGACGCGCAGACGTCCCTCGTCGGTTCATTAGATTTTAATATCCCTAGAGTATTGCATGCCTCTGGTAACCTGTAGACCCTTCGCAGGTTCTACGAGTAAAACGGAATTTCCCAGAGGGTAACATTTTTCCACTCTAATATTTTTGCTTTACTCTGCTGTTACAGTCCGTATTCTGGAATCCTCAGCATCATGTGTCACTTTCTAACATTCTTTTAAAGGTTTTTAACTATCACTTGATTTTAGTTCTTGATCTCGATCTTTAGGGTTGGCTATCAAATAGCGCTAGAGTTCCCTCATATTATAACTTCACTGTCATCCCGTAACTCGCTTGTTATGATTGTCTCAGTTAAATCATTTCGTAATTTCCTTTACCATAACTGTCAATACTTTAGACATATTATCTCGTGTCGTTTCTCTATTTTTGACTCAAACTCTTCGATTGCCCCTTTACTCAAATTTGCTCTTAGTTCTCCTATCACGCATCCTATTGCAATCTTTTCATGAGTATGTGTAGGTGCTCAAATCAGCCCGGAAAATACCTTAGCGTCGCCACACCAGTCTTTATGCAGTCCCTATGTTCTTCTCTTATTTCTTTCAATTGATATCCAAAATATCACAATCACGTTGTTAGTACTGAATTCTTACTCTTCTCATCAAGTACTCACTTGGTCTCATTCTTAGCATACAAATATTCGTAGGTTGCATAACTATTCTTATACAATTTTTACAAAGTGCATCCAATCTTAGTCATAGTCTTTCCTTCTCCTGGTTTATTATGCTCTACATATCTTATTGTACTAAAACTCACTTGCTGTCTATTTTGTCATACTTCTTTCCCTTCCTTTACTTACCATTCAGTTTTCTAATATTCTACTATAGGAGAGATTTCATATCCTTTCTCTTTGCTACTTATATGTCACAATATCATTAGCCAATAACTCCGTTGCCAACATCTTAACTCCTAATCTAGTATAGCCTTGCTATCCTTTATAATATCCTTTAAGTTACTTGTTACCATTCTCTTGTCGCATTCTTCCTTTTTGTAAGCATCCACCTTCTGATGTCATATTATCCAAGATCTTTACCAATAATTCTCAGCGCTGTCTCAAATACCATCTTGACTTCTATCCGTTTATTGCTGGCTTTCAACTCTTACTAACTTGTCTCAGCAAGGGACCTCACTTGAAGTTAAAATATCCACATTAAGTGTGTTACAGTGTCCGTTGTTTTCATCTTACACTTGCATCTCTCTCATCCGCTTCCCCCCTTTTGGGTGTACCTACATCATTATCTATTTATATTCTACTCTATGTCCCCATTTCCAATTTTTCAAATTCATATGATTCCTTTCCAATACATTTGGTATACTGCACCATGTCCATGTCTTCCTTTATATCATCTATTATTTAGATTACCCATGTATGAAACTCCAACACAATCACGACGCAATGAGAACTCTCGATATATAGTACAAAATCTTATCTGATGGTTGGTACTCGAGTAATGTAATTAATGTAGCAATTTATCCGAAGCCACATTCCATTCATTCCAATCAGTAATTAGCTAGTGCTTGTTGTTTCAAATTCTCCATTCGGTAGCACTTATATTCTAATGATAAGCGTCCCAAGCTTTCTTATAACACTATCTTTACCCCAACGGATATCACCTGTTTCCTCTAATAAACTCATAATACATCAGTTGTTTCGCAAATCCACAATCCTTGTCGTTTAAGGATTTCACTATTTCCGAGGTGAAGTCACATATACGCAGTACTCCTTTATGCCTCATGCGCTTTCACCCTCGTTGTATACCCAACGCTAACTTCTAACTTACTCAAAATCATATCAAATTCGTCTTACTAGTGGTCTTGTCTTATCACCTTTTTCGTCGTACTACACCTTAAGTTTGTAGCTATATATTTCCCTTTTATCCTATACTCATACTCAATTAAGTACGTCCGTCTTGAGTGCTTCCTTTATTATTCCTTTCATTTCTCCAGTCTATGTCCATCTTTTATTTTGTGCACGAGGAATCTCATGCTACTCCTGTATCCTTCAGAAAATACTACTTCTACATAACCCTTTTTTCATTGTCAAAACATATTCTGTTCATCCCTATTTGTTCTTATCGTACCAGTCATTTCTGGCATTTATTCTGTCTCGTTGCTCATCTTTCTTGAGGTTGGTCTTTCACAATTCTGTCGCTTATATTACTCATTTTCTCAACTATATACGTCATAACATATCGCCACGCTGTAATCCCACTCGCTTTCTTCTTATCTTCTTCTTTCTATTAGCTCCTTCTCTTCCTGTGCTCGCCTACACTTTCGTTACTGTTATGTCCCGTGCTTTCGTATAATTGGAAATCGAGAAATAAACAAGACTTGTGTGTTATAAGGAAATATTTTTGATTTTGGTGAATATGACTATGTTGGTTGTGGAATCATTAATGTTAAGACAACGGGGAAGGCCGAGGGTAAATTTGGAATTTCAGAAATTAGTTTCAGGAATTACAAAACGGGACTTTTCATGAATTGGGCCAAGAAAAATACAATACAATTGAGGCCCAAAATTTGTGAGGATGGCCGGCCTTAGCCATGGCCCAAGCCCATCCTTTTAATGTCATGTGCTATGCACATGACTCTTAAATGGATATATATCATCTACACTTAGTAGTTATCAAGAAACAAAGCAAAAAATTCAAGAACACCACAAAAAAGGGGGTTCGGCCGAAGCTAAAGGAAAAGAGAAAGAAAAATTTCCAAGCTTTGTTGTTGATCCAAAAATATTAGTTTCTACATAGTTGTGAAGTGCTCAAGACCCTCTTCAACGGGGTATAATTAGTTTGGCACAAGAGCCTCGTTTGCGACAAGTCGGAAATTCAAGAAAAGGTAAGAATTTTGCCCCTCTAATGTTATAGAATTGAGATGAATGTGCTAAGGATTGAGAATAGACGAGAATCCCGTAACCTTGATGTATATAGAAAGCCGTGAGTGTGTGTGTATATTGCATGTTGGCCGTGAGCCCTAGGAAGAAGAAAGTGATGTGAATTGATCTTGTTTAGTTTGTATAATGTGTTTTTGTGACCTTCGTGTCGTAAATGATTGATTGATGAATTGGATTGGCGTTGGAAAATGATTTCGGAACGTTATCGGAAAGTGTATACCTTTGGTATAATTGTGTATATCATTGTATATCTAGGGTGCTAAAGACTTTAAATGTGATTTATGGTTGATGTTAATGAATTCGGAATGAAACGACGCAAGTTAGAATGTTCGTCGTGACTTTTGGTGTTTTGAATGGAATATGGAAAATAAGGAATTTCGGGAACTTTCGTATATGGTTTGGAATGTATTTGGGATGTGATTGAACAATCTTGAATGAGTAAATAAATATAATGATGTGGAAATAGATTTGGAGTCTTGGAAGTTTGAATGAAAAGTTGCCAACTTAGGTAATAAGGTGGAACTTTGAAGCTAGAGTGGTTTGATTATGATTTGTGTTGTTGTTGATGTATTTTGAGCCGAGCTAAGTCTCGGGGGTGTTAGATTTATAGGGGAAATGCTGCCGAAATTTCGGTAGACAAAAATGAAGTTAATGGCATTTTTAAGCCTAAGAATCTCAATTGGTAACTTTGACCATTTGCAGATTTCAGACGAAACCGGACTTGACTTTTGGGAGAGCATACGACGTCTGTAAGGTATGTAAAGCTTCCCACTTCTTCGTTTGGGATGTCTTAGTGTGATAGGCGAATATTGGAACTTCCAGAGCATTTCTGCTCCTCGAAACCCGATCCACAGAAAAGTTACTATTCATTCAATTCAATTGAAGCCTAAGGGCTCTATTTTGGCTAGAATGCCACCAATCGTCCGAAACCTATCGAAATGTGGTCGGGTAACTTAGAAATGATTATGTATGAACTTTTGGCCCCTAAATGTTCGTAAATTATGTTCGCCACCTCAATTCGACTCGAGGTGGGCCCGCTAACCCCGAGACGCCCTATTTGTCTTATTGGGCTGTCCTTTTGAATAAAGTTTGAAATGATACCTTCGATTTTGGAACTTCCTCCTACGGGATGTGTTTTGAATATTACGATACGCTAAGTTACGTTTTGAGCTATACGTACTATTTTGAAAACGTTTTGTGAAATGAAACCTTGTATCGACTAAGTATTCGACTACTTTGTATTATGAAATGACTTATGGGATTACTCTGTTTTGAAAGACTATTTTGAAGTATGATTTGCATTTGTTTGCTCACGACTCCGCTCGTGCCTTATTATGACTTCGTTCACCGGTTCCCGGGCCGGTTATGATTCGTGCGCCTTACAATAATTCGGCCGTATGCTGTGTTACGGTTCCCGAGGCTTCGCCATTGGGCCGGGTTCCGTTTGGAGTTATGCTATGATATGGCTCGTGATGCGATACGCTCACCTATGTTTGTGTTTGTGTTCGGAGATACGGAGATTTGAAACCTTCTGGTGTTATGCTGTGTGTGGCGCCAGCGTCGGAGTGGCGACCATGTTCCTAAGCGTTTGCATGATTTCGTTTGCATTATGTATACGTATATGATTTTGATACGGATTTTGACATCCCGATTTGTACTCCACTTTGTTATCTGATTTGCTTCCAGTTTTGATCCATATTTCTGTACTCCGTGCTTTACATACTCAGTACATATTTCGTATTGACCCCCTTTCTTCGGGGGCTGCGTTTCATGCCCGCAGGTACAGACATTGGTGATCTTCCACTGTAGGCTTCACTTTCTGCTATTTTGGAGTACTCCTTCTGATCCGGAGTCCACTTTTGGTACAGACTCCTTTTTCTATGTATATGCTCTGTATATTTGACAATTTGGGTACGGCGGGGCCCTGTCTCGCCATATGTCTTTGTTTGGAGTTCGTAGAGGCCTGTAGTCATATATGTGGGGCGAGGGTCCTATATATGTTTGTTTGATTTTGTTCTCTGGTCTTAAAGCGGTCCGTTTGTTTTGATGGCCCTAAATGGCCCTTATGCGTATATTTGCACTTCTGACCGGCGATGCCTATTCCGCCGCTCCGTTTGGATTTGATATGACATTTTGATTTGTGCGACCGCTTAAGACATATTTGATAAAGATTCAGTTTGATATGACTTTTATGAATTTTTGGAATATGCTCGGATTTGGTAAATGAATATGCGGTTTGGTCTGGGTACCCAGATAGGGTGCCAGTCGCGGCCCACGGGGCTGGGTCGTGACAGTTACCACTTGACTTCTATTCTGAACTTTCCCTATAGAACTTTTGTAAGTCTTTCTTATTCGTTCTACATTTGCTTTTCCGTCTCACACTAATCACGTCATATCCGTTAGTTACTTCCTTGCTAGGCTTTACTCATTTCTATAACAATCCTTATGGTATTCATATTACATCCTGCTCGTAATCCAACCTATAACGTAACACTTCTTAACCTCATTCACGATTCTTATTATGTTTTAATTACACTCTGTGGACTAGGCGTACTTAACCCTCCACCCTTTCTGATCAATCTTATCCTTGATATCTCACAAACTCTCTTATCAATACCTTCATAATTTGTCATAACTCTTCTTCCTCCGTACTTTTATCTCAATCATACCACTACTCCCTTTTAACTGTAAACTCATCGTAATATATCCCTACTTATCGGTTCACTCGATACCTCAATAAAATGTTTTGTTAAGAGTTGCCACCTTTTTCTAAATCATCCCTTAGTATCACAAGCCCTTCCGAATCATCCTAGTATTTCATCAATAACACGTGGAATACATGATCCATGACAGCTCACAAGTTTGAGTTTTCCTTCCACGAATTCCATCTCCAATTAGTTGATTAAAACTAATAAACTCAAAGAACACAAGAACACTCCCACTCCAAGGTTACGTCACCATGAAGCGTCCTCCGAAACCACACAAGAAGAACTAGAATCCGACAAGCACCATGAGACTTCTATCTCTTAATTCACATAGTTTACCCTCAGATTTATCCTTGTGTCGTGGACGAATTATTTAGTTCAAAAACTACTTGTTGTATGCTTTGTACTTTTCAATAAAAGTGAAACTTAACCGCTGGACGTTTTTAACCTTCAACACGAGCCTCTTCTAAGGTAAAATATGACTGGAAAGTATTCTGGTCCATTCAAATGAATTCCAAACATTGCGGCTCATATATGCTTCTTCCAAATAAAATTTCCCAAATAAGAGTGGCGCCTCTTACGGATGACATGGAGGGTATCTCTTAAAGCTTTAATCCGACATAATAAATTTACCCTATCGGTATCGACTTTCAAGACATATTATGAACTTATATCTCATTCTCTTCTTTTTCTATTTCTGGGAAAATTTGGGCAGAGTTTCCGCTGTACTTCTTACTATCCCAAAACCTGCACACAGGAAATACCAACAATGCCTCACAGGGCCAACATATATACGTGTATATCATATCATAGCCACACAGGCCTCCCAATTTCCAGTAAAAAGTATAAAGGTGTCGGAACTTACCTCACATATCACACCTCGAGTCGTACCTGATCCTTTAACGATCTGTCCTGTTATACCTTCCTATCTACCTTCTCTTTCATCCTTCAACCTTACATTTCAATCATATTTCAATATTCTTACCTTATCCGACATGCCTCTTTCGCACCATCGCTTACCTGTGTACTGTGTAGCTTCCAATATCATCAGTCACTTTCTTCTGTCAATATCGTTCTTCAGCTGAAATCAAAGGTTAGTATAAGAAATTTCACTTTCTATGGCTTGGCTCTATCGCACGATCTTAGATATGAAAGAAAGGTAACATCCTAAATGTCCTGTAGCTTCCTGTTTATAGATGTGGTGCACAACACACCGATAAACAAGACTCTACTAGACACGGTCTGTAGACACTCCGACGACTAACTGCTCTGATACCACTTTTGTCACGACCCAACCCCGTGGGCCATGACTAGTGCCCGAGCTGGACACCCGTATACGAACCTGTTAAATAAAATCAAACTGATTCTATGAACAATATGGAAACTTGCAAAAGAACTCCAACGGTTCATAACATCATCATATAGGTGTATTCAGATAAACTTTCTCCTGAGGAGTCACAACTGATCAAATCATAAAACGATACCCAAGCCGACAAGGCCGCCACTACTCATCAATATCATGTCATATGAAAGCCGACAAGGCTGCCGCTACAGACGGACATCATATCATAGTACATCATACAAACACAGCTGGACAGAACTTATACACAACCCACACATATGTCTACAGACCTCTAAGAGTACTAACAGTGAAATATGACGGGACAGGGCCCCGTCGTACCCCTGGATAAACATACATATATATATCATACGATCTGTACCAAAAGTCTAAACTCCGGAAAAACGGAGCTCTCCAAGACAACTGAATAGAAGCCCTAAGCTGGCGGATCACCAAAGCGAGTATCTGCACCTGCGGGCATGAAACGCAGCCCCCCGAAGAAAGGGGGTCAGTACGAGATATGTACTGAGTATGTAAAGCATGAAATACAGTAAAGAGGATCATAACCGAAATAGGGAGTGCAGGAGACAAGTATAATACCCAGAATACCAAAACACTTGCCTTTTTAAACATAAATCATGCATGTCAATATCATATATCATACCCGGCCCATTGTGGGACTCGGTGAATAGGGTCATCATATGCCCTCCTGGCCGCCATAACATGTCATCATATCATCTTATCATTATATCATCATATATATATATATACCGTACCCGGCCCTCTAGTGAGGGACTCGGTGAACAATGCAGTGAAACTGTGCACGATAACATACCCGGCCCGGGACTCGGTGAAAGACATATTGAGGCATGCACGAGCAGAGTAGTGAGCAACCATATGCAATTTAAAACATTATCAAGACTCAAACAAAATAAGAAGAAGGGTTTTACACCTGAGTATCAATAGCGACAATCATATCAAATATCCCTCGAACGTCATCATAGACAATATCAAAAGAGCCTTAGGAACCATAGACATATGTCAATATAGAATGAAACAGCTTATAGAAGTCAAGGACATCAGTTATCGTAGAGTTTCTAGGAATAAGAGCTTATATATATCGACTATTATCCAACGTACAGAAAACTGAAGAGGGAAGCTCAATCACTTAAGAGCTCTAACATCAAGAATTGAATAAGAATCATAAATCACACTCAAAACTTATGAATAGAATTACCCCAAAGTTCATATCATTCATCACTTAGATCTAAGACATGCCAAAAGAAAGAAGGGACAGCTTTACATACCTGCTGAAGGTTATACTTTCTAGTTCGTAATTTCGCAGCTCATCGCTTATAGAACTTATTCTTTAACTCATACTTTCTCGTTTAGGGTTTTTCATTAGTTAAGGACTTAACGAAAATCGGGCAGCATTTTTCCTACATATTCGCCTAACCCGAATTTCCAATTATCCTCCTGTTAACACAGAAATACCAACAATGACAGTAATAGCAATATTCATATGGATTCCCTACAATTCAGCCCATAACAATTCTAACAACCCAACAACCTTTCTGAACCCATTTCAACCCACAATTTCATATAACATCAATTTCATGCATTTTCTTACTTCCAATTTCGTCCAATCCAATTTTAATAATTCCATTACAACACTATTAACACAATTACACCACAAAATAAGAAAATCTTACCTAAATTTTCTCGGAGGAATTTCTACGCTCAATTGCTCCAATTTTACAATTTCTTCTTCCCCAACTTAATATCCAATGTTGCTATCACCTCCTTGAACTTGCAAATCATCTTGGAATTAAATCAAAACAAACAACAACATAATTTTCTTGACCATGGCTGGCCGTGAGCAGCAGCCATGGCCTTGCTCTTTTTTTTTTTTTTTTGTTTTTGTTGTTTTAATTTGCAAAGATGATTTCAAATGTTGAATCATTCTTCACTCAATTGTGCATTTATATGTTGCTCCATGTATTGACACGTTAATTTCACTCATCCTGACCAATTGATTCCACGTGGCAGCCTACTTGGTTGCCACGTGGCAGCCCATTTTTGTTAATTTCGGGTGGGGCCCACAACTAATAATTAAATTAATTAATTTTAATAAACTATTAATCCTTACTTAATAATCTAATCACAATTAATTAATCCATAATTTCCAATAATATTTCCACACTAAATAAAATTTATAAACAATTTATGTAATAATTAAAATTGAAAACTAAAGTTCCTATTTCATGTCCGAAGATAATTCCGCCTTTAACTTGAGTCGATTTGCTTGCGAATAATTCGACGTATAAATATAAGGGGTATAACAGGTCTGTGATCCAATGATTTTCTAGTGTTGTGAAATATGGGCCTCGTGAGCCCCCTATGGGTCACGATTCGTTAATATTCAAACGTGTGCATATCGGGAAGTGGAAACTAAGGCCTTGCATTGCATTTGCATCTAATTCATCTTACCTTATGTTATTGTTGTGATTGTTGGTATTTGACTTGCCTTTTCTTGGATTCGATTTGCTATTTGAGTTTAATCATTGAAGTATGGTTATCTTGTATTTTGGACTAATGGCGGACAAGTGTGGTTGTGGTATCGTAACCAACCCTCGTCTTCGTTCCGGAAAGGGTCGATCAACGATGCTGCTGAGTACCCGTTGTATTTTTACTCACGCTACACTTGCTGCACCTTTTTATGTGCAAACTCGGTTCTTATTACGAGTGGAGCTCGCGACTACTTGGCAGCCCGCTAGAGCCTTGCTCGAAAGACCGGGGTGAGCTCCTTGGATTCTGGATGGCTCCAGATTCCCCTTATCCTTTATTTTCTATCTTCTTCTCTTCAGACAGTTTCTTATCTATTCAAACTATTTCATACTGTTTGTAGTCCTTGTGTTATGGTGACATCAGATTTTGGGAAGGATTGTAATAACTATTTATTTCTATTTAAGATTGTTAAGACTTGAAATTGACTTGTATGATTTATTCCGCTTTTAATATTTCCGCTTATTTTGGGCTATTAATGGTTGGTGTTGGCTTACTAGTACGGTGGGACTAGTGCCATCACGACTTGGTAATTTTGGTCGAGACAATCCCCGGGGATCAAAAGTCATACTAACAGGGCCAGGGGAAGGGTCAACGGGGTTAAATGATCAAAAACACAATAACAAGCAAACGGGTCATTACATCAGATACAAATTAAACAACCGTTCGTTCTCGAAGGGAGAAAAATGAAGAGTGTGAACACCGACGAGAAGCCAAAGACTCTCCACTATAACCTCATGGAATCCTCTATGGGTAAGAGATACTCCGATATTACCGCTGGTTCACCTTATCAATCGAGCTACCTTTAACTTAGCTCAAATACCCATGTTTGCATTCATTTACACTCGAAATTTCTTTCACAATAGATCCCCACATACAAGAACTCTCTCCGCTTGAATTCTCTTATATTATATAACCACACGTCAGAACGCAATCAATTGATTCCCTAATTATCACTCCAATTGGCAAAACCTTTAGATATAACCACCAAACCTAGCCCACTCTAAACCCGTAGAATATTCTAATTCCACTAATATTTCTTGCGGACCTTCTACGGCCGTTCCCCACATCAGCATCCTTTAGAACCACACAGACACACTCCACTATCCCCAAACCATGACATACTCTTCACAGGTAAGAATCCTGCCTCCATCTGAGAAACCCTAAGCAATTCCATCAAAACTGATCTTACCCGTAGCCGATTGCACTAGTCCCAAGTCTGTTAGTTTTGTATCCCGAAATTGAACACACTTAGTCAACACCCATCGTCCAAACCTTTCAAATCATCCAATCACTAACTGAATGCATGCATACTGATTACCTAGCCGAGCAAAACTGTAGAAAACCATCTGATCACGCTAAAGACTTCCCATAACCATTTGTACCTTCTCCAAACGTGGCCAATACCGAGGTAAACCATCAGAACTGTTCGATTAGTACCGTAAGTAAAATACCATCAATCTCGCTGGTAAACTTTGATGAGACCTGATAACGCCGCCATGCCTCAATTCTGAATTGGAAATCTATCCACCCGACGAAGGTGATTTACTTGAATAGCCATAAGTCCTTTTGATAATATAAACATAGTTCCCAGCTTATAATTGAACCATTTTGACCCGAAAGTAAATGCACATCTTCCCGAATACCACTAATGGTCACCCAAACTGACTACAACTTTCAGAAACCAATCATAGTCCTATCACGCATCTGTGGCGACCAATTTGTAATCTTTTTTCTCATGCATGGTGAATCATGTTTTTCACCCTTGACTCCAAAAGCTAAATTCTATCCAAGTTGTCAACTCAGAAGTGAAAAACTATATCTTAGAATAGCAATCGTATTGTTTCTCAACTTTCACCTGACATACAAATTTGACTGAATCCCATGAACTTTAAAAACATCAAATTTCCCTCGTTCTTCCTCCTAACTCGCTCACAACTCTGATCACTTCAATCGCCTAGAGGGTGACTTCCACAATACAAGCCACTCCGCACACAGCCCAGAGGTGACTTTCATCTATCACTTTCATAATCTCTTTTCCATCTTTTTTTTCCATTTGAAACCACATCACATGATCATGACAAATGCAAGACGAAATACATGCATGAATGTCGAATTCAACAATAATCATGGTGGTGAATAACCATAACAACATCCGTAAATCAACTACTAATACACACTTATCCCCAAATCTGGGCAATGTCACGTGCGGAACAATTTCCCTTCGGACCACATAGTTAACATCAAATAATATATGCATGAGACGCCATATGAAATGTGCATGTAGCAAACACCACAATAAGAAGCCTCGGATGTTTCACTTCCTCACTTATCATCATTAGTATCAAGTCATGGTTTAACTA
This sequence comes from Lycium barbarum, assembly GCF_019175385.1. Taxonomy (NCBI): domain Eukaryota; kingdom Viridiplantae; phylum Streptophyta; class Magnoliopsida; order Solanales; family Solanaceae; genus Lycium; species Lycium barbarum. The sequence continues at coordinate 93,582,798 of NC_083345.1, read as the reverse complement.
ATGTATCAGATGAAATGAGATTGCATGTCGTGCAAGATAACGTCATTAACCGCAAACCACAATCAGGATCTCTCTCATGTCTTATCGTAAGTACGCATTACAATTCCAGCCTAAATTATTATCCTTTCCTTTTTCCGGTGATAAGTGATATAATAAGAGAGAGATGAATGCATCGCAAAACATAACATAGTAAATAGGGCGACAGCCCAACATATCACATATGGCGACAAGCCCAATCATGATAACAAGGCAACCAACCCACCTAGTCAACAACAATACCAACCTAGAAGTATCCATCCAAACTTTATACCCTAAGGCCTAACATGTTTTCCCCATCAATAACTAATCCTACATATGCTTCACTAATTGGAGTCTAACCAAAAGGTAAGCCGTAACCTACCTCGATACAGAGTTGGTGCCACGAAGTATCAAACGCGAGCCTTGCCCTTTCGAAGAGCCTCTGAGTACTCAAAGTCTAGTAATTACCGAAATCTAAGTTAGAATTGGAGATTAACGATACCCATATTGCTATACATTCGTTCAAATCAAAAGTCAAACTATAGAAAAGAGGGGAATCAGACCCAAGAGGGTAAACCGAGAATTTCAAGATTGGAAATGGTAATCCAATGTTCTAGAAGTTCAATTTTACTCTCCAACTGCTAATTAGGCAAAATTAATGATCAATTTCATCATTTTAAAGAAAACCCCCATATTAGGCATAAACCCTAGTTTTCCATAATCAATTGTTTAACCCAAATTAGATAATCAACCTTATTATCTACTAATCCAGAAGATTCCATAATTAAAATAGCAAGATTCATCAATTAAACTCATATTCGTAGCCTAAAATTCAAATATCAAACTTAAAGTCAAAACTCAATTTCTCCAACTATCCTCACTAGATTCCAACATAGATTCTAGCTTTTGGATGGTAAATAAATATGAAAAAGGTGAAGAAAACTTACCCCAAGATGAAAAACCTCTGAATACTGTTCAAATTACCCTTAAGTACCTTAGAGAATTAATTTTGGGAATGGGAAAAGAGTGGTTCGAAATGGGACATTTAATGCTTCTACTTTAGCGACGTCCGCTCCAGCGGATGGGGTTCTGCATCCGCAATCTGTCCTCGGCGGAGAACCATCGCTGAGGCGAAACTCATTAACATTACATGGATTTGCACCTGCTAACCAAGCCTCGTCGCGGCGGATCCACTAAGGGGTAGACAGTCTCGCTGGGGGGAGACACCAGAAACCAACAGAATTCTGGTTGTCACCAAGTTTCACCCCTAATGCCGACATCCCCTCGAGACCTCCCGGATACAAAATAGATCTGCACACATACGTAAAACCACGCTACAAACTCACTCGTGACCTCGGAATTCGCAACGGAGGTCTATTAGATCGGGTCAACCCCTAAACGACCAAAACCAACTTTCCAACCAACGGTACAAAGCACTCCTGAATGCCTCGGGAACTGAACTGAATGACCCACCAAGTCATAATCAACCCTCCGGACCTCACGAAATTGACAAATTTTTGAAAAAGGTTCGTTCACCCAAAAGTCAACTATTAGTTAAAGGTTTTTCAATTTAGGGCTCTAATTCTCATGAATCACAATAAATCTCACAAGATTACATTGGGAATCGTGTCACCCACTCTAATTCGAAAGTCATACTAACAGGGCTCGGGGAAGGGTCAACGGGGGTAAATGATCAAAAACGCAATAACGACCCGTTCCAAACGAGTCGTTACACGATAAAAGTAAAAAACTATATTAAAATTGACATAGGGTGATTAACATAACATTATACAAAACAACAAAAACAACACACTTACCAACTAACCAAAAATAACAACTAAAGAGAAACTACAACTACTGGTGGTTGTGAGGGGGGAGGGGAAGCTTGGGTGAAGCTTGAGGGGAAGGTGTTGGCACCTAATTTTTGCCCTCCACCATTATTATTTAATTAGTTGGACTTCTTAAATCACAAACAGAGTAGAATATGAAATTTTCTAGAGTCAACATGATTTTAAAAAATTGTTCCGGTGACATTTTGTCATTTCGTGTGGCAAAATATCATCCAGTATATCAACATATACCATTTGCATATTTCACACATTTATTAGCATTTTCAAACATATTTATCAGAAATTAACGTCAAAATGGTGAAAACAATTATTTAATCAATTGTTTAAATTAATTAAAAAGTTATTTATTGATAATTATTCTACTCTGTTAAATCAAGAAATTTAATTAATTAACTATATGATTAACTGCATCTCAATTTTACTATTAACTATAGCTTTAATTTCAATTAGTATCAGGTCTGATTACAATTTGAAATGTTTTAATTGACTCCACTAATTAAGATTACAATTTAAACGATTTTTATTATGTTTTAAAGTAATTCATATCCACCTTTTGCAAAATTAATCATTCTCTATTAACTCTTTTAATAGCTACAATTTTGGGCCAAAACCCATTCATTTTTGCCCTAACCCAGTCAAAAATTGATGTGACAGCCCGACCCAAAAACTAGTTAAAAGAGTTGAACCCTTTTCACTCTTCATTTTCAACAATATGTATGTAAAGGGAAAACCCTAGTACTCCCTTCATCTGCTCGCGTCACCATTGACGGAAATGGCAAGGTCAATGCAGCGCTTTGCTTTTCCAATCTTCGTCTGGCCTTTTCGGGCAAAACTCTTAAAGAATTTTGTCCCTTCCACCTCTCACCACCGTGGTTCAACCACTAAGAGGTGAGGTTGTCCCTCTTTTTCACTTTTTCTACGAATTATTTGTGAACTTTGTCCTATTGATTTTCAAAAACATGATTTTGATTGGATCATTGCATTTTTTAGGCATCCCCCCCCCCCCCCCCCCACTTTCACTTGTCCTACATCGGTTTTGGGCAATGAAAATCTCGGGTTTGGGGTTCTATTTAAAGAACCTCATTTTCTCTCATTAGACATACACACAAAGCTCACTACCTAGAAATTTCACTAACAAAGAGTTTTCGAGCAAAATTCGATTTACTTAGGGATTTAGCTGCAAGCCGAAACCTTTAACTAATTGTCACGACCAAAAATATAAGTCATGATGTCACCTATTACCAACCCGATAGGTAAGACAAAAAAATTTAACGGTAGATTCATTATAAGTAAATAAACGAAAAGTAAAGTGAAAACATGAAATATCCAAAGTCTATTTATTTAGTCAAAATGCAGAAACAACCCGAAATACCACCCAATACTGGTGTCATGTCTAAAAGAGATACTAAGAATACTAACACAAGTTTGAATTACCAAATACACTGTCTGGAATGTAAAAGAAACAAAAATAAATAAAGGTAGAAAGAGATTGGAGCTACATATCAACCAAGCAGCTCACCTCTAAATCTCCCGAATCAATAACCTCGGACTCAAACCACTCTACGAGACCCACTTGTATTCAGAACAAAATCTGCACCACAAAGAGTGCACCAAGTGTAGTATGAGTACAAAACCACATGTACCCACTATATATCATAGACCAACAACGTAAGAAGTAGTGAAGAAGTAATTAAGAAAAGATCAATTATATCATTACCATCTCACGTTATCCAAGAAACCTTTATCCATTCGTATTAGGACTATTCATTTCTTATTTAGGCCAATTCGACAGTTAATCAGAAAAAAAAAACAATCAGTTAAGGAAAATAACTCAATTAGCCAATTAGGAGCAACAACACAAATATTCAATCAAGGGAAGAATGATGATACTATGCAAAGGCAATACAATGAAATTTCTCAACCAAATGCTCCATACCTGTATATGCACAACACTCCGCGGTAATCTTTAGGAGCTCGTGACACATGAGGGACTCGCGAGGTCCATATATTCATTATAGGCGTGCAACCCAGCCAACCATATATAATCCATTGCAGGTGTGCAACCCGAGCCAACCATATATAATTCGTTGTAGGCATGCAACCCGAGGCAACCATATGCAAATGTATGATATAACACATAAAATATTCATCATCTCAAATCTGGACTTAATATGCCAAAGGTTTAACATCAATAACAAAACACCGGACTTAATAGCCGACAATTCATCAACATGTTATTTCAAGTGTACGAGGTTTCTTAAGATGTCAAATATAACAACAATCAAGTCTGCACATAGCACATAACAGCTAATTCCCACATGCTGTGACACTCTGACCACAGACATAATGAGTCAAATACGATACAAACTCCCAAATCAGGGCACCGATACTTCTACCAATGCTCGTTACATCATAGATGTGAGACCCCCTGTTACACCCATACCCCATTATTATTTAAATTTTTTAATCTTTACTTAACAAAACGTCCCTCAAACGATGTCTAGAAAGTCATAACATACCTCGAATGCCAAGCAAACGCGCCACAAAACCTCAAGATTTCGCCTTTCCTTTTCTGTAAAGCTTAGGAAGGCTCCCAATCTATAAATTATGATCTATTCGTAAAGAAACGAGTCCGTAGACACTTATATTGCTTTGATTTGAAATCCAAAAATGAACCCAAAAATTCAACCCCGAGCCCACAAGGGAAAAACTAGAATTTTATTACAAAATCGATTTACCCATAACCTATAGAGTCTAGATCTATAAAATAACTCAAAACTGACCTCAGTTCGATTTGCAATTTGAAGAAATTCATAATTTTAACTTAAGCCTTTAAAATCCCAAAAATTGACCCCGAACTCCGACGACCAAATAAAAAATTTTCTTTCAAAATTGTTTTCCCTCAATTCAAGGAACTTAAATGTTACACCTTGGAAAATTTTGCGCTACCAAGGTCGTACCAGCTTAGTATGGGCCTAAAGAAGAGCAAAGTTATGCGAGGATTAAGGAGAAAGGTTATATTATAAGAGTGTAATAATGGTACACATATGACATTTGGAGACCATATGGGTTGAATTGGTTCATATGTCACTTGCCGAAAAGCCCTCGTTGCTGTAAGCTAAGTGGGGCCCACACGCCGGAGTTTTATAAAGGACATATGAAGAGATATATGAGTAGTACATGGAAAGCTGATCAAGTCCTAAGAAGGACCCATAAGCCAAATATGGGCATAAGCCATCCAAAAGGACGATTTAAGGAAACATTTTCGGATGATCTGACTTGGAGGGGCCAAAACGCCATTATAAGTTTGGAATTTGGAAAAACACTAAGACTGAAAGTTGTAGATAATTGAAAGTGATTTCCATCCATAGATCGTGGGCCCTCACACGATATCGGGATCAAGAGTTATGACCTTTTTACTGAATGAAACGACGCGGACAACTTCGGAAAAAACTGTGAGTTCCACGACCCCTTTCACGGACCGTGAAACTTTACACGAACCGTATATTGGTCCGTGGAATGCCCAGCAGAGATGATGGTCTTCTGGTGGTGAAGCACGACCTGTTCCACGAACCGTACAATATTCCACGGACCGTGGAAGTCCGGACGAACAGAATAAGTTCTGATTATATATGTGTGATCCCATTTCATTTATTTCATTTCACACACATTTCTTCATCTCTCAAGACCTATAGAAGGTTCCATACACTTCATCCACAAGAATTCAAAGGAAATTAATGATCAACTTCATCAAACCAACAAGAATCAAGAGTGTGAAACCCATTAAAGCCATCTAAGTCAAGAAGTTTCAAAGGAAGTGAGTTAGGGTTTTTGGTGCAAGAAGAGTATTGCTACTCAAGGCTTGTTCCTACAATATATAAGGTAATTTTTATGATATTTTCATGATGTTTAAGATATTGAGAAGTTGAAACACGTGGATTGTTGAAGAATATAGAAAATGGGTCATAAATGTGGGAATAGTGCTATTGTTGAGTAGTAGTTTGGAATGGATCATGAATATGGATATGTTGTGATTGTAAGTAGATTATTAATGACATTTAGAACATAGAATGAGAATTATACGTGAAAGAACGTAATAGTTAATTATGACCATGATTATGGGGAAATTGAAGTGAAGTTTTGAAATGTGGATTATGTAGATAAATGATGATTGTTAATTATGGTATTATGAGTGATGTTACGGATGTTTGGGAGTTGATATAGAATATGGGAAAAGTAGTGTAAACAAAGGAAATTCTACCCCATTTTCTCTAGCATTAGTAAGCACGTTTATATAATCGATTAGCTAATGTTAATGCGAACTCCCTTGAAGGTAAGGACGCGACCATTAAAGGAGAACGATCAAGCAGTAGAATAGCTAAAAGAAAAGGTATGTAAGGCTAGTCCTTTCTTTCCAAGGCATGAATCGTATTATATGATATCCCCTCCTTCTTCGTGATTTTTCCTACATATCAAAAACTATGAGTCGACAATAAAGAAAAGAGACACGTTATGAGCATAACGATATTGATGATGAATCTAAGTCTAGGAGTCCTAAAGCCATGAATAACCTTCCTACGAAGATGGTAATCCTTATACGATTCCTATGACAGTATTTCCCCTACCTCTCCATGACTTTCTTATATTCCGGGAACTATGAGTCAACATTGATAAAGATCTTCTTATAAGACAAAGATGAGGAATATGTCATGTATGTGATAGTAATGATGATAAGCTGAAGCCTAGAGATTCTAAAGCAAGGAATGATGTCTATGAAGCTAATGATCCTTACGTTACTTCTAGGCTACTATGTTCCCTACATTTCCATGGATTCCTTATATTCCGGAACCAAGAGCCTATGTTCATAAATATCCACGTGAGATAAAAATAAGAGACATGTTATGAGTACAATAATGAAGATGATAAGCTTAAGTCTAAAGATTCTAGAGTTCATGGTATAATGTTTCTACCAAGCTAACGACATTAATTATGATCTATTGGTGTTGCTTGTTGTATACACTCACTTTATATACTAATTCCTTTAAAGGTGAGGCAGAATATCTATGAATGCTCCATAAGGTAATCGGGGGTTCTCGACCTTATGTCACCCCAACATTGTTATAGATTGTCCATGAGCCTTAACGCATGTCCTATGACCAATCTTCCGAAATAGTTACGAGTCTATGTTCATAGAGGTTTTCATATGAAATGAAGGTAAGAGGTATGGTATAGAAACGGTAACGATAATGATGAGCCTAAGCCTAGAGATTATAGAATCTATTATACGAAATTCATGCTACGAACATGATATGATTTTCATAGGTTGTCTTTATATTCAAATGTATGCTTTATTAAAAGGTTATGATAAGCTTATGAGATGTATGTTATGGCAATGATGATAATGAGATATACCAAGCCTTGTTATGATGTAAGTGATAATGTCGAGCCACTACATGTCCGAATACGGAAGATATGTATGTGATACTGTCGAGCCAGTACGTGGCCAAATACGGATACTGTCGAGCCACTATGTGGCCGAATACGGATAATGTCGAGCCACTACGTGGCTGAATACAGATATTGTCGAGCCCCTACGTAGCCGAATACGGATAATGTTTTATGTGTATGAGCAGATACGGTACTACGATGATGAATTATATAAAATAATGATGTATATGCTATGATGATTCATGTACGACGATTATGTATATGTGATATATGTATGAAATGTATTCATCCTTAAAGATCGCGTAGGTTTTGCCTTCACCCTATGACTTATGATTTTTCTATTATGTTTATTTCTTTCATGCCTTACATACTAAGTACAATATTCGTACTGACGTCTGTTTCCTTTGTCCTCTGTGTTTATGCCCACAGGTAGACAGGGAGATGGCGCAGACCTTTAGGAGATATCAGCAGATTTGCAGGAGCACTCCATTATTCTGGAGCTGCTAATCGGGTTTATACTTTTGTGTATATATGCATACTTTAGGCACGACGGGGTCCTGTCCCGTCCTTATGTCTAGCACTCCAGTAGAGGCTCGTAGATGCGCAGTGTGGGTTATATGGTCTCACAAGGTCACTACAGTATATATGTATATATGAGTATATTATCATTTTGATAGCCGAGAGGCTTACATATATAAAAGTATTTATGTTCCCAAATGAAACATGATTTTCTTATGATTTGAGTATACACTTGATAAAAGAGTGTTAAATGAGTATGATGAGTAATAGAACGAGCGGTGCTCGGTGGTTAGACCCGTGTACCCGTCGTGGCCCCTAGCCGGGTCGTGACATTAAATCCAGAAAACTTAGTCCAAAAGACTCCAACTTGACCTTCAAATTCTTATTTTTCCAAAAATCCAAACTAGGTGAAAAACCTCAATTTTCCAACACCTAACCATGAAATCAACTCTAAATAATATACGAAATTTATAGAGTACAATGAAATAAGGTTTAGATTCTTGACCCCATACGAGAAGAATACTTTGTGATCGCCTCAATCCGAGCTCCCAGACTTGTGAGAAAAAGTCCTGAAACAAGTTACAAAAAATGCTGCAGCTGTCCAGCCCCGAATTAGGTGCTAAATGATTGCGATGCTCACTTTTGATATGCCCAATAAAATCCTTGTGAAATTCCACCCAAGATAGCCTTTTGAATCCTAATTTGGCCTTAAAATGAGAGAGATATGATGTTTCAAGCTTTGATGAAATACTGAAATTTAACGGCGAGTTTAGGGACATAATTGGTATTTTCGGAATTGTTACACCAGGAAATTTAGAAATTGCAAAATGTTGGTTTTAGCACCTGAAACTCATCCAGATCTCCCAGACACAAATCATATATGCATTTCAATCATAAAACACGTTCCGGACCTGCTCGCACACTCAAAACACCAAAAAAAAAAAGTGTTCTTGACCCAGTGTTGACCAAGGCCAACTCCAATTCTTCAAAATACCCAATTTTCAACCAACTATCCAAATCACACCGTAATGCCTCGGGAGTTGAACCAATAGTTCAACCAAGCAAAAGAAATCACATTCCGGACCCAATAGAATCGATGAAACTTCAAAAATGACACATTTACCCCCAATGTTGACTTTGGTCAAACTTCGTCATTTTCTTAACTAAGGACTTTCAATTTCACTAAAACTGATCCGAAACTCACCCGTTTACCTGGAGGACTGCGCCACTCATCTCGGCAAGTGATAAATACAAAGATGAAACTATGCAAAGGGTATTAAGGGGAAAACAAGTCTAAAAGTTCTAAACGACCAAGGGTGTCGTTATATCATCTGCCACTTAAACACACGTTCGTCCTCGAATGATGAAAAAAGCACTAAACCTTGCAAGTTGTTACATCCTGTATTTTCATGCATTGGAAAGTTTGGGAGTTAGATGACATTAGTAACAAAAAACGAGGTTATCCCCCAAGCTTATAGGTGGTTAGAGTGATGTTACAGATGTGTCGTAAGGATTAGAAGTTAAACAAATCGAAGAAAAATAAGTTTCTTCGAGGTTCGAAATTTGTTTGAATAAAATACGGTCCAACCTATAATATCTTGTTTTTTTGGACTAGGAAATTGAACCGTCCAACATGAGCAAATTTACCCGAGCCCGGAGAATTTTGGTCATATTCAAGTATAAAAATGAAGAGCTGATTGTATAAATGGATAAAGACCCGAAATTATTTAGGGCTTAAAAGTTGGATGACGGTGATTGGAGATAATATTTCGTGTATGCCAAAAGAGGCTACGGACTAGTACCATATTACATTATCATAATAACGAGTATATAAATTGTGTTAAAAGCAATTAAACTTAAGTGAATTGGGAACAAGAAATTAATTACAAATTAAAGTGGTAGACAAAGGGACAAATGTCATGGTTGACATTGCCACGTGGCATCAGGGGAGCACTATGCATTATAAAGTCGTGTGGTGGCATGTTTTGGTGTAATTTGTTATTACCAGGTAAGGAGTGGTGGTCCCCATAGTCAAGAATCTTTATCTTCACACAATATTTATATATACTTACTAAAGATATCATTTGGCATTTTAAGATTAAATATAAAGCTACATGTACGGATATAGTAGGGAATACAGCAAGTATGCTTTCCATTTTGGGACCTTCTAAATTTTGATATTCAGCCAACCAACACACAAACATATGCAGCAATTTTGTGTCTTAAACAAGGTATTATTTGCAACATTTTTTTTCCAACATAGCAACAATGTAGCAAGTCTACCACGTGATTTACCCCTCAGAAAGTTCGTAAAGGTCATGTAGTCCCTCTCTTCCTCTTGTTGTTGATTTGGGAATTGTTGAAAGTTGAAGCAAGCTGGATTAAATGTTGTTCTAAGTAATTTGAGGTATGATCTACCTTATCTTACATGTATTTGGGTATATCTAAGTGTTGGTTTGGTTGTTAGAGTAAGAACTTAGGAATCAGCGGTCGAAAGTTGAATTTGGGTTGTGGTAGTTTGATGGGCTGTTTTGAAGTAGTGTGTATGATAGTTTTTGGCTGGAAATTGGTGGTACAGATTTAGCTATGTTGTTGTTGTTTGTTCTTGTTGTTGATATATGGAGTTGGGAGAAATGAGAAGAACGGGGGGAGATGTTGCCCATTTTGTTTTAGGACAAGCTAAATTTTCGTTATACGATTAAGAGAATCATTTGTATGGTTAACAATAGTATCATTATTGTTATCATATAGGTCGTGGAGCAGATACGAGTTGAGTTCTTGAGCTGCTGAGCTAAGACCGGGTATGTTAAGGTTATCCTTTCTTTGATTTGGCATGACCCATGATAGAACTAAACGTAAACAAATGTTGCTCCATAATGATTCTCCTCTTGGAACGTTAGAGTAGTCTACTCCTTGACATTCACATGATTGAGCTTCAAAGCGTATAGTTCCTTAAGTTCCTAAGTCCGTAAGGGGCATATACAAGGTTTCATATTTTGCATACGTTTTCTTGATTGATTCCATGTCCCGAAGAGGGCGCCTGATAGTAATCAGTGGAAAGTCACTCCGAAGGGAGTTCCGAGTCTTATAAGTTCTGTCATGCATTATTCATATACACATATATACATATTATATACTTATGTATCATGATTTTATGGGGAAGGGGAAGGGCTACGACGTTATATACGCAAACCACCTGATCAGCTGGTATATGATAATTATGATGCCCGACGGGGCGAAGCTCGAAGGAGCGAATGGGTAAAGGTACATATACATATATAAATGTTTTCAAAAGTACATTATTGATATTCATGGTCCTTAGCAACAGTCACAGGTACAAGTTGACCCTTACATCCTTCTTATCATTTGAGTATTGATATGTTGTTTCATTTCTGCCTTACATACTCAATACATTATTCGTACTGACGTCCCTTTGCCTAGGGGCGTTGTGTTTCATTCCACATAGGTGTACACAGATGAGTAGAACACTCTTGCTGTAGGATGTTCCCGGGCCATCAACTTGGTTGGTGAACTCCATTTCGATTCGGAGCATTGCTGAGTCGAAGTACGTATGTTTATATATATGTGTCATATGCATTATGGGTACGTCGGGGGCCTGTCCGACTTATGTTCTGGTATCATGGTCCATGTTAGAAACTTTGCAGACAGTGTCTTGTGTATAGTGTGCCGAGATGTCGATAGTGTCTATAGCGGTCATATAGATCTGCAAATTCATTTATAATCTTCACAAAGAGTTTTGCTGAGTTTTATGATAAGTCGATAACTAGGAAGAATAAATGGTTTATGGGCTCAAATAAGGATAATGGAAAAAGAATGAACAGTATGGTGACTCTCGGTCAGGCAGGGCATCCGGTGTCGGTTATGGCCCTCCGATTTGGGTCATGACAAAAGTAGCCCAAGAATCTACGTCATAAACCACATGAATGCCTCCACGATAACGCTGGTAGCTCCGCTTGTTCATTTTATTAGTCAAAACTTCCTTTAACTTAGCTCGAAGACCCAAATTTCTATTTTTTCCATATTCGAAATTTCTTTCATAGCTAATCCTCGTATATTTGAACTAACTATGCTCGAATCCCTTGATTTTCATTATAACCAAACCTCTAAACGCAATTGATTAATTCAACAAATTCCATCGTCGACACCACAATCCATTGCCAAATTTATACCGGTGAAATACTCTATTCTACTTATCTTTCTTCCTCACCTTCCAAAGTCATCTTTAGCTCTAAAAATATGTAGAAAATACGATGGCACACATCGCAAATCTAAACCATGAATCCCTTTTACTAGAACAGACTTTGTGTTTGTTCTGAGCCAATTCAAAGCATTTCCTTTTAAAAAAACTGATCTTATCCAAGGCCAATTATGCTAATTCCAAATTCGTTAGTGTCGTTTCCTAAAGCTGAAGCTACTAACTCGTAACCCATAGTTTAATTCCTCTTACATCTTTAAACAACATACTGTGTGCATGAACCTAAGGATGACTTCACCCTAAAGACTTCCCATAACCATTTATACCTTTTCAATACATCATAAATTTCTGGCGTAACCCATTAGAACTGTCTAATTAGCTGCCATCACTAAAATATCATCAAGCCCACTTGCAAACTCCAATAAAGCTCAATAACCCCGTCATACCTCTATTCTGAAAGGTAAATCTATCAAATCTTTTAAGATAGGTTACTAAAATTAGCAACAAATCTTTCTGGTAATGTATCCATAAGCTACCCAACATTACATGAATAATTCTTACCCGGTATAAAGTGCACAACTCCCTGAATGTCACCAATAGTCACCCGAACAAACTCCAACCCTCACAAAACAAATTATAGACCTTTCATAAGTCTGTAGTGACTCATTCCAATCTTTTTGCTCGTGAATACTCAACCGTATGTTGTCATTCCTGACTTCAAAAGCTGAATTCTACCCAAGTCATGAACTTAGTTCTGAGGAACTATACCTTATGACTTAAATCTCCCTGTTTCTCAGTTCACGAGTCATAAAAATCTTATAAAACTCCATAGGATCTAAATACATTGAATTCTCATTCATGTGCTTGCACTTAACTCGTTTACCACTTCAAATGCCTCAATGCCCCTTCACAACCATTGAATCTCTACTTGTAATACCTTTTAAATCCTTTAGCAAATCCAAAAGTATAATTCTTGCAATCCATGTTCTTTACCCAGCACAAAAACTCAGAAGTCGTTAATATTTAGAATACTCAACCATGCTATCCAGTCAATAACGCTTCGACATAGTTTACTATCACGAACACAATCTCACCTCGAAAATATGAGTTTAACTTTCAAACTAAAGAGATTGCAGGACTCCATTTTGTTAAACAACTATAGTCCTTTTGCTCAAGAATGCTATGAAATTAATCACCTTGGTACAATGTGAGTTGCTTCCCATCAATCTAATCATGTCAGTTATCTAAAATTTGCACCACACTAGTCGCCAATCGCAAAACCCTATGGTGATTCATCATAACACATAGTAAAATTATGTAGACTTCCCCCTTCAAACATGCTTAAGAATTACTCCCCATCTAAATGATGTAAGATAATGCCACCATTATTCATACCTGACTTGAGCAATCCCGTCGCTTCGAATTCAAATCGTTTACCTGAAGATGACCTTCAGTCCTCTCAAATTGAGAAGAGAAATTGCCTTTACTTTGATTCTTCAATTTCTATATCCCATTAACAATCATGCGTGCTATCAACCGCAAATAACTCAAACCCACTCGAGGGATGTATCAAAATATCATAACTCTTGCAGAATATCTAATCCGATTCATAGAGATTGTAGTAAGCCATAACTCAAACAACTAAGAGTTTCCCACACGTCGCTTGAGCCTCAAAACTGAAAACTCATCCAAGTCAATCGCATCACCAGTACCGTCCTTCACGAAGCCTTTCCACCAGAAAATACCAACCAACTCTGGGTATTCCAACAAAAATCAATTATTGCTGATGTAATATCTCAAACCACCACTGCGCTAATCCATAATCTGTAGAGCGATCCTTACTTAGCATTTACAGGATCCTACTAACATTCTCAAATGATTCCTTACCAGTATCCTTGCCAAAGATCCCTTAACTGAAGAATTCTTCTTCCATCTTAGCTTACAAGTACATCAACCCAATACCAATACACAAAAGCACGATTGTGGATTCAGTTTTCTGGGTTGCAACCAGTATTAGTGATCCTTAATTCGATTTTCGAAAGGCACTTCACAACTCGAATTAGTTAAGACTCACAATTGATCTACTACTTTAAAAGTCCTTAAATGATGCTTGCGTAAGAAGAACCATCTCTTACCTTATTTCGCCAAACTAGAATGCCTCCAACAAATTATGTGATTCTCCCTCTAACTGTGTCAACTCCACCGTGTCACATCATTGGTAATTGCAGAAACTTGTCAAGCCATATGTAATAGATACAAGGCCCACATCCCTTATCCAAAATTAAGTGCAACAATCTATAACTCCTTACGGCGTAGTTAAATTTACCGACTAATTCATTTTCCTTTAACATTCACTTCATAAATAGAGTAGCCTCATCCCATAACAAGTTAATGAATTCATCCAACTTACGACACCATAACCTTTGAAATATTCCATGCTAGTAGCACCCATCCTACTAGCACATCAAATAATTGCCGCGTATATCACAAAGTCAACAAGCGCTCGGCTAAAATAATCACTTTTTATCTCAAACCTCAAAATATCTGGCGGGCCTAAGAAATCACCATTTATTGAAAGATCACAACTGCCTATTCCCATAATGGTTTAATCGCAAACTCATCCTACTTGGCCTAAACCCAATTTCCATTCCCTTAGAAGCCCTCAAACCACTAGTCCTTACTCCACCACTACAATGCCATTCCTGTCAAACCTCTGCTTAGCCTTTCATACTCTCATGCATTAACAGACTTAGCACACCCCGCGCTCCGATCAGATGAATACTTTATTATTGTGACTGTTATGTCACCAAACTAGAACTATTCAAATTCTCTTAAGTAAATCCCATCTCCATAGGTAGAAAGAAAAATCTTCACACAAACCCTATGACAAGTCCTACCATCTCTGACCGCATCACTAAGGATCACCTTTCATGTCTTTGTCCTTTCTCAATTGATCCTCCCAAGCTTATCATTTTTTTCACACATCGACACATGTAGTTTTCCATTACTGAATCATTGACTTGTCGTTGATGCACTCGTGTCGTAAGATTGTTGTAATAAATTCGGATGATGTGGAAGCATTCTCATACCAATTACACCTCAATGAATCATTCTTGATATGTCAAACCTCCTGAAGTGCAGTCTTTATAGACGCAATGCTTATCACTCAGTTATTTTGCTAACCATACCAATTCGAATCGTTAACTCTCTTCTCATCACATTCTATACCATAATATTTCCTCTATTTCACAAATGGGTTACAAAGTGGGTTCTGAAATAGGGATTTTATAAGGAAAAGAGTATTATTTATGATTTTTTGAGTGAAATTAGCAATGAAACCCAGATTATTATTCAAAAGGAACTTAGAAAAGTTAGTTGAGAATAGATTCCGATTTTACACTTTGAAATACGAGGCTATGTATAAAATACCTAGAATTTGAACCTTGTTCTTTTGGGACTCATTGACATTCCTAGACCCTCTCTCATGAGTCACGGTTCAGAGATGCAAAGATGAAGATCAAATGGATGTTTGTGGCACCTTCTTGGCCTCGAGGTAGGTTACGTATTACTTGAGTAGACTCCGATTAGTATTTCATAATTGTGCAATAGAAAGAGATGGAGAAAGCATGCCTAGGTCTTCAGACAAGAATTATTCTAGGTTGGTATTTGTTATTCAAGTTTGTTGCATGTAGTATTTCGTTGAATTTGCCTTGCTAGATTTGGGTGTTGGTTGGTACTATTTCGTTGAGTTATTTCCATTGAATATGAACTATTAGTGTTGCTAGGTTACCTTTTTGGTTAGACTTCGGTTGGCAAATCATATGTAGAGTTAGTGATTATTGGAGAAAGCATGTGAACCTTTGGGGATGGAGTTGGGATATAATACTTAGGTTGGTATTGTTGTTGACTATGGCTTCTTGCCTTGTTGTGTTCTACTGACTTGGTTCTTACTTGTGAGCTATTGGCTTGTCGCCACGTGATTGATTCTAGAATAGATGCTTAGTCATTACCTTATGTTTCAGAGAGAATATTTATCATGTTTAAGGGTGTTTAAAAAGGGAAAGTAAGGTTATGATGTTGATATTGTGATTGAGACATTTGTCCATGTGTGGCACCATTGATTTATATACTCTCGTCGGCTTTGTTATCATGCATTCACTAATTCATACTTAAATTGGGATCTGGTTGCGTGTCGCAACACTTACTTGGATCGAGTTGTACGAACCAAACCACTGACTGGGATTGGGTTTCACGTTCCGCAAAACTGACTATTGGATCGGGCTGTACACCACCGCAGGTACATAGACTTAGCAGTCCCCCATCGTGGACATCTATCCTGACCCAAACCGATGAGTCATGATGAGTTCCATATCTAGTGACCAAACATCCCAATACTCGTATCTGAACAACACTACATAACAAAGGCCCATAATTAGCTCAATCTGAACTATACTGACTAGAAAAATGCAAGTCGACTAGGCCGCAACATATGTTGTACATAAAAGAATAGAAGCTGACAAGGCTACATCATCTGTCAATACATACAACTGTCTACAGACCTCTACTGGAGTATAAAGCTGTAGAAAGGACAGGACAGGGCCCCATCATACCTATGTCAAAAACATCTCAAAAGAATGGCATACCAAAATATACTGCAGCTCCGGATCAAATGTAGCGCATTGACCACCGCTGGGTAGAGGTCCTACTGAGTTGGACCGTCTGTCTGTCTACCTGAACCTGCGGGCATGAACGCAGCCCCCCAAGCAAGAGGGGAGTTAATACGGATAATGTACAGAGTATGTAATGTATATGAGTAACATAAACATAGGAATCATGAGCGGAATCTGAACTAAAAATCCAACTGACTGTCTGTATGCATCTTTATGACTGAGTATTTGAAAGTATTTACGTAAATCTGTATATTGACAATGCCTCTGTGGGCGCATAATATGCATGCTCTCAATGATAATCATGCTCATGTAAAGATATATATACACATGTACATACATATATAAAGGACATAGTGTTGAGGAATGTTTAGCCCGATCCATTATCTCATATCCCATTGGCCTCTCTGCGGCCATCATCATCATCATATATATTTTGTTGCGGAACGTGCAACCCGATCCATATATCATCATCATGGTGCACCAGCTGATCAAGTGGTAATCCGTATATAATGCCTATCCCTTCCCCCATACCCCATATACATATAATATACGCGTATATAACGCCTTCTGGTCACGGGTCAATATGCATATGAATATATGAAGGCAATGTATGTATAAACTGAATACATAAAACTCTCGGAGTGATACAAGGTCGTACTATCTCTGATGAACATCTTTTGAGCTAACATCATCAATATAAGGAATCAAAAGACCCATGAATAGATGGAACAATCATAATTGGGGTATAGGAACATCCAAGACTGAAGTACTCCTAGTGCTTCTAAGAGTAGAGTAATATGAAAGCTTGTTTACTCGCTTGTTCATTCATATCATAAGATCATGCCAAAACGAAGGAAAAGATAGCCTTAACATACCTTAAATTATCCTTAATCACTTAACGTCCTCCTTCCAATTTGCAAAGTCTACATTCAAGAGAATCATACTAAGGTTAAGTCTTGAAGAAACATTCTTAAGCTCAAACTAGCATAATTAATGAGTTAACAAAATTTGGGCAGCACTTCCCCTATTTTATCAACTTCCGCTATATGGCCAAACAACTCCCAAACAACAAAAAAAACATCCATAATATTACAATCAAGAATCTATATTCAATTTAATCCCAAATTTAGCTAAAATCCACTTTTCTAAGTTCACTCATAGTCATCTTCTTCATTACACCATCCATGGCTTCTCCACATTAATTCTTTTCCTTTCTAAGGGTTACTAAACCTTTATATCAACTCAACCATAAGAATAATATAGGAAACATACCTTGTAATAAAAGAACTTCACCTCACTGAAGTTCACCACAACTTTGAAGAAAACAAGAACAATCACCTTCCTTGGATTACCTTTGAGTTTTGATGTTGATTCCCTTCTTGGATGATATGGAATGGTGTGGTGGAATTGGGAACATTCATAAACCTTTATAAATCCTCTATAAAGGTAGGTAAATAAGTGTGGAAAGGTGGAAATAAATTTGGGGTCGTTTGGAACTTAAAAATGTGGCCAAATCACACCCGACTCACTTGGCGGAGAGTATGCGACCTTGCACACTGAGTGTGCGGACGCACACTCTCCCCACCACTTAGGGGTGGTGTTTGCCAGTGAGTATGCCCAAAATGGGAAGTTGGAATGCAGTGTTTGGGTCAGCACACTCAGTGTACAACCGCACACTACGCCACTTTCCCCGATTTCGTAAAATCGCATTCTTTTCAATTAGTTTGACCTCCAATCCTTATGGAACCTTCTTGGAACTTGTATAGAACTTCATTAACCATCTAAGGGGACTTATATCTCTCCATCAAAGTGATTATATGTGTCACGACCCAGCCCCGTGGGCCGCGACTGGCACCCTACTTGGGTACCCAGACCAAATTACGTATTCATTGCCAAATCCAAACTTATTTCAGAATTTCATAAAAATCATATCAAACATAACTTATCGAAAAATGTCTTAAGCGGTCGCACAAATCAAATACAAACTGAGCGGCGGAATAGACATCGCCGGTCAAAAGTGCAAACGTAAGCATAAGGGCCATTTGGGGCCATCATAATGAACAGACCGCTTGAAGACCAGAAAACGAAATCAAACCAACACATACAGGACCCTCATCCCACATATATGACTACAGGCCTCTACGAATTCAAAACAAAGACATATGGCGAGACAGGGCCCCGCCGTACCCAAATAGTCAAATATACCGAATATATACAAAGCAAAAGGAGTCTGTACCAAAAGGGGACTCCGGATCAAAGAGGAGTACCCCGGAATAGCAAAGAGTGAAGCCTACCTGAGCGGCACTACCAGAACCGCTAGCCAATGGACAGTATCTCATAAAGTGGCCCTGACCACCACAAGAAAAACAAGCTCCAGTCGCTCGGTAACACTCCCCGGGATGAGACTTCCCGCAATGAGGACAACGGGGCCTGGGTGGTCTGGCCTGGCTGGGACCCCTGGACACCTGTGAACCTGCCACTCTGGAGCTCTGACCGGCCCCAGACGGTCCCGTACTATCGAATCTCCGGCTGCCTGACTGAGTACTACGGCCGGACGAAGGAAAATGTCTGTCTGACTACTGCTGCTGAAGCTGTCCGCCTCGAGAATCTCCAGAATAACCTGCGGACCTAGCCCGCTTGGGCGGCCTCCTATCTCGATCTCTGCCAGAAGGATCAGACCTACGACGGTCCTCCATACCCATCGCATAGGCCTGAAGTCGGGCAATATCCATGTCTGCCTGCAATGACACTGCCATACAGCTATCAACCAAATACCAGTCCAATCCCATAACATATCTGTGCATACGATCGGACATATCTGCTACCACGGCCGGTGCATATCGGGCCAGAGAATCAAACTCAAGGTTATACTCGCGAACACTCCGACCCCTCTCCTGCAGACGTAAGAATCGATCAGCCCGTGCCCGCCGTAACTCTGGGGGCAAAAGGTGGCGGGTGAATGCTGTCACAAACTGATCCCAAGTGGCTAGAGGGGCACCTCTCCTCTAGACAGCTCCCAAGTCTCGTACCAGTGGGTAGCCACATCTCGAAGCCTGTGCGAAGCCAGCTCAACCGACTCGGTCTCTAAAGCCCTGACCAAGTCCAGTGAGCGTCGCATCCCCCGAATAAAGTCATGGGGGTCCTCGTCGGGCTTAGACCCGAAGAAGTCTGGAGGGCCACATAACAAAAACTCCCGAACTCTCAGGATGTCCCGCCTGTCATCGTCATCATCATCCCTCCGCCCGCGCCTGCGAGCCTGCCCTGCCACCAATGTGGTCAACAACTGTACAGCCTCTCTCAAGGTCCTATCCTCCGCCCCTGGCTGAGGAGCTGGAGTCTCAGGTGCGGGTACACGGACCTCTGGAGCTGCGAAAGGTCCTGCTCCAGGCTGTACTAGTGGGGGTGTAGCAGACCCCTCAGAATGAGGCATATCCTCAGGCAAATCATAAACACGAGACCGGGTAGCTCGCTGTGCCTGGCTAGTCTCTCCCATCCTCGCTTTGCCTTTCTAGGCCGTCGTTTCCTTCTTCGGAGGCATCACTGCAAACACAAAGGCGAGTCAGATCAAAATCATCCTAATAGCACAGCTCTATCGCACGATCTAAGATTCCAAAGAAAGTAACATCCTAAATGCCCTGTAGCTTCCTGTTTATAGATGTGGTGCACAACACATCGATAAACAAGACTCTACGAGACACGGCCTGTAGACATTCCGAAGACAAACTGCTCTGATACCACTTTTGTCACGACCCAGCCCCGTGGGCCGCGTCTGGCACCCTACTTGGGTACCCAGACCAAATTACGTATTCATTGCCAAATCCAAACTTATTTCAGAATTTCATAAAAATCATATCAAACATAACTTATCAAAATATGTCTTAAGCGGTCACACAAATCAAATACAAACTGAGCGGCGGAATAGACATCGCCGGTCAAAAGTGCAAACGTAAGCATAAGGGCCATTTGGGGCCATCATAATGAACAGACCGCTTTAAGACCAGAAAACGAAATCAAACCAACACATACAGGACCCTCATCCCACATATATGACTACAGGCCTCTACGAATTCAAAACAAAGACATATGGCGAGACAGGGCCCCGCCGTATCCAAATAGTCAAATATACCGAATATATATAAAGTAAAAGAAGTCTGTACCAAAAGTGGACTCCGGATCAAAGAGGAGTACCCCGGAATAGCAAAGAGTGAAGCCTACTGTGGAGGATCACCAATGTCTGTACCTACGGGCATAAAACGCAGCCCCCGAATAAAGGGGGTCAGTACGAAATATGTACTGAGTATGTAAAGCACGGAGTACAGAAATATGGAACAAAACTGAAAGCAAATCAGATAACAAAATGGAATACAAATCGGTATGTCAAAATCCGTATCAAAATCATATACGTATATATAATGCAAACGAAATCATGCAAACGCTCAGGAACGTGGTCGCCACTCCGACGCTGGCGCCACACACAGCATAACACCAGAAGGTTTCAAATATCCGTACATCCCCGAACACAAACATAATCATAGGTGAGCGTATCGCATCACGAGCCATATCACAGCATAACTCCAAACGGAACCCGGCCCTATGGCGAAGCCTCGGAAACCGTAACACAGCATACGGCCGAATTATTATAAGGCGCACGAATCATAACCGGCCCGGGAACCGGTGAACGAAATCATAATAAGGCACGAGCGGAGTCGTGAGCAAGCAAATGCAAATCATACTTCAAAATAGTCTTTCAAAACATAATAGTTTTACAATGCGTTCCATAGCACAAGATAAGCGAATACTTAGTCGATACAAAGATCCGTTTCACAAAAGTTTCCAAAGTGGTACGTATGGCTCAAAACGTAACTTATCATATCATAATATTCCAAATATATCTCATAGGAGGGAGTTCCAAAATCGAAAGTATCATATCAAACTTTATTCACAAAGATAGCCCAATAAGGCAAATAGGGCGTATCAGGGTTAGCGGGCCCACCTCGAGTCGAATTGAGATGGCGAACATATTTTCTGAACATTTATAGGCCAAAGGGGTCATACATAATCATTTCTAAGTTACCCGACCACATTTCGATAGGTTTCGGACGAGTGGTGGCATTCTAGCCAAAATAGAGCCCTTAGGCTTCAATTGAATTGAATGAATAGTAACGTTTCTGTGGATCGGGTTTCGAGGAGCAGAAATGCTCCGGAAGTTCTCATATTCGCCTATCATACTAAGATATGCCAAACGAAGGAGTGGGAAGCTTTACATACCTTACAGACGTCGTATGCTCTCCCAAAAGTCAAGTCCCGTTTCGTCTGAAATCTGCAAATGGTCAAAGTTACCAATTGAGATTCTTAGGCTTAAAAATGCCTTTAACTTCATTTTTGCCTACCGAAATTTCGGCAGCATTTCCCCTATAAATCTAACATCCCCGAGACTTAGCTCGGCTCAAAATACATCAATACAACAGCCCACACATCATCAAACAACACAAGTAATAATCAAACCACTCTAGCTTCAAAGTTCTACTTTGTTACCTATGTTGGCAACTTTCATTCAAACTTCCAAAACTCCAACTCTATATCTACATAATTGTATTCATTTCCTCATTCAAACTTATACAATCACATCCCAAATACATTCCAAGCCATACACGAAATTGCCCCAAAATCCATTACTTTCCATAATTCTTCAAAACATCGAAAATTCACGACGAACATTCTAACTTACGTCGTTTCATTCCGAATTCATTAATATCAACTATAACTCATATTTAAAGTCTTTAGCACCCTAAATATACAATGATATACACAATTATACCAAAGGTATGCACTTTCCGATAATGTCCGAAATCATTTTCCAACGTCAATTTAACTCATCAATCAATCATTTATGACATAAAGATCACAACAACACATTATACAAACTAAACAAGATCAATTCACATCACTTTCTTCTTCCTAGGGCTCACGGCCATCATGCAATATACACACACACCCACGGCTTTCTATATACACCAAAGTTACGGGATTCTCGTCTATTCCCAATCCTTAACACATTCATATCAATTCTATAACATTAGAGGGGCAAAATTCTTACCTTTTCTTGAATTTCCGACTTGTCGCAAACGAGGTTCTCGTGCCAAACTAATTATACCCCGTTGAAGAGGGTCTTGAGTACTTCACAACTATGCAGAAACTAAGATTTTTGGATCAACAACAAAGCTTGGGAAATTTTTTTCTCTTCTTTTCTAACTCTCGGCCGAATGCCCTTTTTGAGGTGTTCTTTGATTTTTGTTCTTTGTTCTTGATAATCACTAAGTGTGAATTGATATATATCCACATAATTGATCATGTGCATAGCACATGATCACTAAGGAAGAGGCTTGGGCCTTGGACATGGCCGGCCACTTCACAAGTTTTTGGGCCTCAACTTTGTGTCAAATTTTTCTTGGCCCAATTCATAAAACGTCCCGTTTTGTAATTCCCGAAACTAATTTCCGAAATTCCAAATTTACCCTCGGCCTTCCCCGAAGTCTTAACATTAATGATTCCATAACCAACATAGTCATATTCACTAAAATCAAATTATTTCCTTTTAACACACAAATCGTAATTATTTCTCGATTTCCAATCATACGAAAACACGGGACATAACAATATGCAATGTGCAACTCACATGGTGTAAAATCTCTCCAACATGACCCAACTTAAGCTTTCTCCGACGAACTTACTTCTATTGCTCCATATACCTTCAACACCTTAAGGTATACACTTAGCATTATCAAATATCCTCCTTAACCTTACAAGGGCTTCATGTCCACTTTAGGTTTACATTAGCATAATCATAATTAAAGCGACACAAATTTTCCATGGTGTAACATTCCTCCCCCCTTAAGAACTTCCGTCCTCGAATGTTGAGCTCTTAAGGATTTTACATAAATTTTGCCAGAGTTTTCCCTGTAAATATACTAATCCATCCTATGCACACAACTCAAAATAATTCCACACAGGGGCACATACTAAAATATACAACACCATGGCCTCACACGACCAATCACAATACCATAAATAAAAACAATACCTGGGCATGACGATGCTTCACACTAAGCTTCCTGGAACAATGGAAATAAGTGCGGGTACTTAGTCTTCATCTCTTCTTTAGCCTCCCAAGTCATCTCCTCAATATTATTGTTTCTCCAAAGCACTTTAACAAAAGTCACATCCTTAGTCCGCAATCAACTAACTTGTCTATCCAATATAGCTATAGGGATCTCCTCGTAAGATAACTGCTCGGTCACTTGGATATTATCTACCGGTACAACTCTCAAAGGATCTCCTATACACTTACGGAGCATGGACACATGAAATACCGGATGGACAGACTCTAACTCAGAAGATAGCTCCAACTCATATGCCACCTTAACGGCGATACGAATAATTCTATATGGCCCAATGTATCGCGGGCTCAACTTACCCTTCTTACCGAATCTCATCACCCCCTTCATAGGCGAAACTTTCAGGACAACCCAATCGCCCACTTCAAACTTGTTACACCTAGAAAAATCTTCCGTTGGTACACAAGTGAATGACCTAGTCATGAGTACAAGTGTATGACGTTCCATGAGTATGAAATGACGTTCGACGACCTTAGGCGAGATTTCAAAGGCATCCGATGCAAGACGAGAAAGTTGGCTAAGATAAGGCAAGGTATGAGATGAGCAAGGTAGGAAAATGGATGTGGATGATTAGAATGAAGAGTCAAGAAATGTGAAAATGTTGCAGGTTAAATACGGACCGTAAAATGGTATACGGTCCGTTAACTGGCCTGTCGTATTTTAGCATTCGAGACTTCAACTTTCTGCCAAATGATCAATGGTTAAATACGACCTGGAATACGGACTGTAAAGTGATTTATGGCCCGTAAACCATGGTCGTAAATCACCATATTGCAGCCTGAGTTTCTGATTCTATTATGGTTAAACACGACCACGAAGGACGGTCCATAAACTGGAATATGGGCCGTAAACCAAGTTTACGACCACTGCACTCTTCAATTCAGATTTTTAAGTCATTAAATAAGGGGACCAAGACTTATTTCATTTCACTTCTACATCACACCCCTTTTCTCTAAAACATCTCTCTACATTTATTATACAAGTTTTCAAGGATTATTAGTCATCAACAACATTAATCAAGTGAATCAAGTGTAAGAAAAACCCATTAAAGGTCATCCAAGTCAAGAAATCCAAATGGAGGAAAACTAGGGTTTTTGTTCAAGTGGAGTATTATCAACTAAGGCTCGTTCCTACAACATCTAAGGTATGATTCATGATATTTATAAGTTTTTTAATATATTGGAGAGTTGAAATACATGGATCGTAGAAAAATATAGCAAAATGGGTCATGAATGATGAATAACGACATTTTGAGAAATAGTTTGAATTGAATCATGATTGTTGTTGTGTTGTGACATGAATGGGTTATAAATGACGTTGAAAGACCATGAAATAGATATTGTATGTGAATGGACGAAATCATGTGTTATAGCCATAGATATGGGCAAATGAAAGTAAATTGAGAAATGTGGATAATGTGAACGACTAATGGCCATTGCTATGATATTGTGAATGTATTGCTGATGTTTTGGAGTTGAATCACGATATGGACAAACATTGTACGAATAAAGGAGATGCTGTCCGATTTTCTCTAGCTTTAGCCATGTGTGCTAGTTATCGATTCTAATGATAGCATGACCTTAATGAACTTAGAAACGTGAGCATCAGAGGAGTACGTGCAAGTGTAGAATAGTTCAACGAAAAGGTATGTAAGGCTAACCCTTCTTTCATAAGGCATGGTTCATTGGCCAATCATTTATCCTTCTATGAGCTCATAATGTGCTCCATATGATTCTATTCTCAAAAGCTACTGAGCCTGCGATCCTTGATGTGTACTACGTACCTCACACGACGAGTAAGCCTATAATGCAGACACACCGATAATGATGATGATAGTAATGATGACGATAATAACGATGATAGAAATGATGATGATAATAATAATGATGCTAAAGGTGCCTATGGGCTATTATACTTATGTGTGCCTATGAAGGGCTATAACGAAACCCCGAGCTTATAACGCCGGGTAGAATATATGTATATGATTACGTAATGCACGCGCACATCTGCAGATGGTACGGATAACCCTAAAGCCTTGGTAGGGCCAGGTAGATATAACCTTGAGCCTTGGTTGGCCAAGTATGTATGAAACACCGAACCTTCATGGTCGGGCATGCTATGTATACCAGTATATATGTGTACATGCTATGTATATGACATCATTAAGAGTACCAATATGTTATGTGTATGAGATGTAAATGATTATGAGGGTAATTAAGTACGGATATGGATGTATGTATGCGGATACGCAATAGAAACGGAATGTCTTTATGGAAAGCAAGTGCCATGATGATGATATTATTTTCTCCCCTCCTATGCTACTTCACATGTTGTTCATTATGCTTCTATATCGATGTTGATCATGCTTTACATACTCAGTACATTCTTCGTACTGACGTCCTTTTGTTTGTGGACGCTGTGTCATGCCCGCAGGTGCACAGGGAGACAGACTTGATCCATAGCCGCTTATTTAGAGATTACATAGCAGAGCTCCATTTCCTTCGGAGCCGTAGCTTTTGGGTACTTATTCTTTTGTGTATATAATCATGGGCATAGCGGGGTCCTGTCCCGCTCATATGATATGTTATACTCTGCTTAGAGGCTCGTAGTCACGTGTATATGGTTAGATATGTCTGGCCTTGTTGGCCCGTGTTTTGTATATTATTTTGTCAGCCACGTCGGCCCATGTACATTTGATGTGGCATAGATGCCTATGATGTTATATAGGAAATGTTGTAGCCCAAATGGGACTAGTATGATTGATGACTAGAATGCATGATTTGATTTATGGCTCACCTAGACGTTATGTGAAAGTATGTTAAAGGGGTGCCTAGGTGGGGTAGCGTCGGGTGCTAGTCGCGGCCCTAGTCGGGTCGTGAAAAAACTCTAACTTGCATCACCGATTATCTGCATAGGATTTCTGTCGACTCTGGGCTGTTAGTAATCTTTCTTGAATTACTTTCACTTTGTCAACTTCTTGTTGTATCAAATTTGGACCAGCTAACTGATTTTCTCCTACATCAAACCCTCCTATAGGCGATCTACATCTCCGCCCATATAAAGCCTCATAAGGAACCATTTGAATACTGGAATGGTAATTGTTATTTTAGAAAAACTAGAAAACAGGTAAATGATCATCCCAACTGGGTTACACCCGTACTTTCAGAAAAGCACTTATTAAATTTGAACGTAAGTATGTCGAGCTATGGCTAAGTACAACAACTTTGGATTATGAGAAACGAAGCATTATTAAGTGTATTGTATGAGTAAAGGATGAAATACGATCTCGTAAGTTGTAACTGGAAAGGACATTTTGAAATCAAAGGACATGACTGTTATCAAGTACGATTAATGATAAATATCATGTATGGAGAGTTTCGGAAGGTCCCGGGACCAAGCAAATAGAAGAAAATAAGTTTGTCAAAAATTTGGAAATTGGTAGAATTATGGACAGAATTTTGGGTCAACTTTGGAGGGGTAAATCTCCTAGTATATTAGGAGCTTTATGGTATTTCAAAAGGCTAATATGAATTTCGTTGAGTCTAGTTTCCAACACAACAAACCGCTCGTCGATACAACATCGGAGTAGAGAATTATGGACGTTACAAGTTAGGTTGATAGAGCAGAAATGCGTGCTACAGTAACCGACATGCTACAGTAGCTGCGCTGCTACAGTAGCCGCGCGGCTAGAGTCTACAGTACCGACTTTAGAATTCTCTAAAAGGGGTTTACCCCTCATTTTTCATCAAAAAACACCCTCTAAGCCTCCCACAAAATCTGGAAACTTCCAACAATTTCCATACATCAAATTTTAAGCCCAAATAAGCTATAATCCCCGAATTCTGGCCCGGACAGCGTATGGTTGCGATTACAAAATTGTATAGCGACGAGTTTTGGCTCAAGTTCAAGGGGAAAAATGAAGATATCGCAATATTAACGGGAGTAAGGTATGAATCTCTTTTTATTATTGTCAGTTTGGTTTATTTACGGATATACAGTTGTTAAATAGTCGTATAACGAGTTGGTTAGTTGTGGTACTTGGAAAACATCGTTTGGAATGCTTATGGAACATAATGGTGTTGGAACTGATGTTGTTGATGGTGGTATTGTTGTTGTTGTTGTTGTTGTTAATTGCTGGATTGTGATTTCTGGCGAGGCATATATATAGGGAGATGCTGCCCAAATTTCGGCAGATTTTAAATGAATTTTAGTTAAAGGCTTGAGATTAGTGTATGATGGTGCACCTAACAATAGTATGAATTGTATTATATGTAGATTATGAGACTACGAATGATCATAACTAGTTTGCAAGAGAGGAGGTAGGTTGGAAAGTCGAAAAGTAAGCTTCCAGGTATGTTAAGGCCAAACCTTTCTTTCTTAAGGCATGATTCCTTTGTTGTGAACCTATATATGACATCTTCAATAACCTTGTTTCTATAAGTACCAAAGCTTACAGTTCCCGATGTTTTTATGATATCCTTGAGCTTGTTTCATGGCTATTGATGTTATTCATTGATGTTGATCTCATCTTATGACTTTCTTCCTTCAAGGTGAGACGTGTTCATGATGACGGTTCCATAATAATAATCCAATGAGTTTAGGAAAAGGTTCATAAGGAATGTTTTATAGGAAAAGAATAGAATGCTAGCAGAGGATCTCTAATGAGGTATTCAATGTTCGAAGAGAGGTTCATGTTGTATCTTAGGTTTTGGTTATAGTCTAGTAAGTGGGAAGAAGTACTAATGGCCTGAGCTGTGCTTATAAGTCTTTCGTGATTATGTAGGCCCTACGTATTAAGTAATGACCACGGGAAATGTATAGAGATTACTTATAGAAGTTTAGTTATGATGTTGATTATAATTACCACTGGTCTACGACCAGTCGGGCAGATGTTACCACTGGCCTACGGCCAGTTGGGCAGTTATGTATTTACCAATGGTCTACGACTAGTTGGGTTGTTATGTATTACTACCATGCTACGGCTGGTTAGGCAGTTATTACCACCGTGCCACAGCTGGTCAGGCAGTTACCACTAATCAGTAAGGTAGTTGCACTCTACCGTCGGAGGATAATCAGACGGGCAGTTATTACCACCGAACTACGGCCGGTCAGGCAGTTACCACTAATCAGTTGGGCAGTTAACACTAGTACAGTAAGTAAGTTATAGATACAGTATTGTCTATAGATGCAGTTAGATACAATATTGTCTATAGATGCAGTTAAAGATATGAGTGTATTAAGAGACATGCATACTAGATTCTCATCAGTAAGTCAGAAGTGCCAGGTTGATTCTTATCCTCTTTCTTTGCAGCTTATGTTGATTATATTACATTTTCGCCTTACATACTCGGTACATTATTCGTACTAACGTCCTTTCTTGTGGACGTTGCGTTCATGCCCGCAGGTGTAGAGAGACAGCATAAGGATCTTCCGCAGTAGGCTACTTTCAGGTACCAATTTTGATTGGTGGGCTCCATTTCTTCCTGGAGCGTTGCCGAGTCTGAGTTGTATATGTTTTTTTTTTGTGACAAGACGGTATGTCGGGGGCCCTGTCCCGACTTGTGTTCTTCAGTCATGTCATAGAGGCTTTGCAGACAGGTTCCTATGTACAACTTAGTTATATTATGTCGGTTTTTATGTTGGTGTCACGGGTCAATTGTACATATAGTTATGCATGACATTATGTTCATATTTAGCCCTTAGCCTTATTTTTACAATTCGAGACAAGAAGGATGCAAGTTATAAGTTGGTTCGCTCAGTTTTCGTAGGGTGTCGTGTGCCAGTCACGCCTTACCAAGGGTGGGGTGTGACAAATTGGTATCAGAGCAGTTCTGTCCTAGCATTGTCTACAAGCCGTGTCTAGCAGAGTCATTTTTATGGTGTGCAGTGCACCACACTTATAAACAGGAGTCTGCAAGGCATTTAGGAAGATTTCCTTTCTTTCCTATCTTAGATCGTGCAATAGAACCGTGTTATGAGGATTATCTTTCTCCTGGCCATATGTTGTGATTTGAGTGATGCCCATGATGAGAAAAGCAACAGCAGCCCAGAAGGGCAAGGCAGTGGCCGGAAGAAGGACTAAGGTCCCTCAAAGTTTAATATTCGAGGACGAATGTTTTTAAAGGGGGTGGGGTGTGGGGGGTGGATGTTACACCCCATACTTTCAGAGAAGCACTTATTAAATTTGAACATAAGTACGTCGAGCTATGGCTAAGTAAAACAACTTTGGATTATGAGGAACGAAGCATTATTAAGTGTATTGTATGAGTAAAGGATGAATTACGATCTCGTAAGTCGTAACCGGGAAGGACAATCTTGTAACCAAAGGACATGACTATTATCAAGGACGATTAATGATAAATATCATGTATGGAGAGTTTCGGAAGGTTCTGGGACCAAGCAAATCGAAGAAAACAAGTTTGTCGAAAATTTGAAAATTGGTAGATTTTTTGGTCAAATTTGGAGGGGTGTATCTCCTAGTATATTGGGAGTTTTAACGTATTTCAAAAGCCTAAAATGAAGTTCATCGAGACTAGTTTCCACCGCAACAAACATCTCGTCGATACGACATCGGAGTAGAGTATTATGGACGTTAAAAGTGTTACACCCCGTATCTTCGAAGAAGCACTTATCAAATTTGAAACATAAGTACGTTGAGTTATGGTTAAGTAAAACATCTTTGGAATGTAAGGATCAAGCATTATTAAGTATATTTAATAAGTGAAGGATGTATATATGGTATACCGGAAGGTTTTATAAGGAAATGAGTGGAAGTAATAGAGTAGTACGACTTTGGAGAAAGGATGGGTGAAGTTTGTGTGTGAAACTTTTAGTCCAACTTAGGGACGAATATCTTTTCGCGTATGAAGTGAAGTGAAAAAAAAGTCTAAAATGAAGTTCGTCGAGTCTAGTTTCCAACGCAACAAACCGCTCGTCGATAGGACATTGGAGTAGAGAATTATGGACGTTACAAGTTCGGCTGACAAAGCAGAAATACGTGCTACAATACCGACGTGCTACAGTATTGCTACAGTATTTTCCACCAGATTACTACAGTACTGCTACAGTATTTTGACCCTTATATAAGGGGTAAAACCCCCCTTTTTTTCTCCAAATTTTAGCCCAGAAATCAGTACGGAGAGTGTGGGTACCAAAAAGTGAGCAATTTTCAAGTGACGGAATATTAGTTTAGGTCCGGATAACGCATGGTTGTGATTCTAGTATTGTTTTGCGGTCGATTTTAGCGTGGATATTACTTTCTTAGAACAAAAAAAAGGTATGAATCTTTCTCTTTTGGTATTATTTAAGGCTTATTCTCGGAGACAAAGTCGTTAAATAATTGTGTAGTAAGTTGGTTAGTTATGGAAGTTGAAAAATAGCGTGTGGGCTGTTTTATGGTACATATTGGTGTTGGAAGATATTAATGATGCGTGTATGGTTGTTGTTGTTGTTGGTTGCTGAATTGAGATTTCGGGCTAGGCATATAAACTGGGGAGATGCTGCCCCGATTTTCGGAAGGATATAAAATAGTTTAATTTGAAAACTTAGGACAAGTGTACGGTGATGAGTCTAATGTTAGTGTAATTGCTCTCGAATGTAGATTTACGATCTCGGGCAGATAAGCGTAACTAGTAGGAAGTCGAACAAGTATGTTAAGGCTCGTCCCTTTCTTTCAAAGTCATGATTCCTATGGTATGATTCCATGAGTGTTTCCCTAACCTCCTTGATTTCAAAAGCTAGAAGTTTATGACTCTTAAAACTTCTTATGATGTTAAAAAAAATGAGAATGTTTTTATGAGGATTACGTTGAGGATGATTTTATGCTTAAAGGTCTCAAATATGATTTCAACGATGATGTGAAAATGTTAAGCTATTTCATGATTTTCTCGATTTATTTCAATGTTGTTGATCTCACCTTATAAATTGTTCCTCCAAGTTGGGATAGAACGATAGTTTTCATTTGAACTCCTATGCATGCCATGAGTATAATATATGTATATGGCTATTTTGTGACATTACAGAGAGCTCTATTATTTCATTTTAATTATGCACTGCACTCATTTTCATTCTTCATGTATATATACGGCACAGTTGACAGGAGGTGACGCTGTGACCTTTGTTGTGTATTACAAGGCCCAGTTGACAGGGGGTGATGGTGTGGCCCTTGTTGTGATGTGTATATGTATGGCATAGTTGAAAGGGGGTGACGTTGTGGCCTTTGTTATGTTGTGTATATATGGCACAGTTGACAGGGGGTGACGCTGTGGCATTTGTTGTGATAGTTCTATCGATATATGTGTTTCTTTGATATAGCTGCACTGATGCATTTATTTTGCCCATTCATTGACATGTCTCAAATGTTTTTCAGGATTTTATGTATATGTTGATTTCATGCCTTACATACTCAGTACACTATTCGTACTGACCCCCTTTCTTCGGGGGCTGCGTTTCATTCCCGTTGATACAGACACTCAGTTTGGTGATCCTCCGGCTTAGGACTTCTGCCCAGCCGCTTGAAGAGCTCTATTGTTCCGGAGCTTGAGTTATTTTGGTAGAGATCCTTTTGACATAGACTTGGTTATACTCTTAGAGGTCTGTAGACATATTTGGGTTGTGTATATACGATTTGGTCTGCAATATCGATGTAGTTCGTCTTGGATGTCCCCGTGTATAGTGGCAGCCTTGTCGGCTTGCATATTTGTTATGTTTTGGTTAGCTGTGGCTTCTCAGGAGACAGGTTCTCTTTGAAGTATGACATGATGAGTTCATAGAATGCTTTTACAGAGTGCCATATTGTTTTCTGTTTCAGTCTGATTATATCTAGCGGGTCGTGTACGGGTGCCCAGCTCAGGTACTAGTCATGGCCCATCGGTTTGGGTCGTGACAAAAGTGGTATCAGAGCAGTTCATCCTTAGAGTAGTTCATACAGAGCCATTTGAATATTGGAATGGTAGCTATTATTATATGCGAACTCAATAAAGGGTAAGTGGTCATCCCAACTACCACTGAAATCTAGAACACATGCTCTCAACATATCCTCCAAGGTCTGAATAGTACGTTCGGCTTGTCCATCAGTCTGCGGATGAAATGTTGTGCTAAGTTTCACTTGGGTACCTAGACCTTCTTGAAAGGATTTCCAGAACTTGGCTGTAAATTGTGCTCCTGTATCTGTAATAATGGATAGTGGAATACCATGGAGCCGCACAATTTCTTTGAGATACAACCTTGCATAATCTTCCGCTGAGTATGTGGTTCTGACTGGGAGGAAATGAGATGCTTTTGTTAATCTGTCCATAATCACCCAAATAGAATCATACTTGCTTCGAGAACGAGGTAACCCTACAATAAAATCCATATTGATAACTTCCCATTTCCAAGTAGGGATTTCCATTGCTTGTAATAATCCCCCTGGCTTTTGATGTTTGATCTTTACTTGCTGGCAATTCGGACATTGAGCTACAAATTCTGCTATGTCTCGTTTCATGCCGTCCCACCAATATATCAACTTGATATCGTGATGCATCTTTGTTGCACCTGGGTGAATAGAATATCAGGAATAATGTGCTTCTTCTTGTATTCGTCGGCCATGTCTCTGTAATGGCTCAACTGAGGATCTTCATACTGACGCTCTTTCACTTCCATATTCAGAGAAGAAGCTGTGGGATCATTAATACTAATCCCTGCACTACCCGAATCAATTACACGTACTCCAAGATTGGCTAACTGCTGGAGCTCATGAACCATCTCCTTCTTTCCTGGAGGAACTTCACATAGGCTACCCATTGATTGGGGGCTAAGGGCATCAGCTACCACATTTGCTTTTCCGGGGTGGTATAAAATATTCACATCATAATCTTTCAATAATTCTAACCACCGTCGCTGCCGCAAATTCAACTCCTTCTGTTTGGAAATGTATTGGAGACTCTTGTGATCTGTATAGATATCAACATGCACACCATACAGTAATGTCTCCACATTTTTAACGCATGAATAACTGCAGCCAATTCAAGATCATGAGTTGGGTAGTTCTTTTCATGTTTCCGCAGCTGTCTCGAAGCATAAGCAATAACTCTACCATGCTGCATTATTAAACACCCTAACCCAATGCCAGAAGCATCACAATACACAACATAACCATCTGGCCCTTCTGGGAGTGTCAAGATTGGAGCTGAGGTCAACCTGTTCTTCAGGTCTTGGAAGCTACGCTCACAAGCATCATTCCATTGAAATTTTGCTAACTTCTGCGTTAGCTTCGTCAAGTGGGCTGAAATAGATGAAAATCCCTCTACAAATCTTCTATAATAACCTGCCAATCCCAGAAAACTATGAACTTCTGTAGGCGTCGTAGGCCTTAGCCAAGTCTTCACAGCATCAATTTTCTGGGTATCAACTCGAATGCCATCATCTGAAATAACATGACCTAGAAATGTCACAGAATTCAACAAAAACTCGCACTTGGAAAAATTTTCATACAACTCCCGAGTCCGAAGAATTCCAAGAACAATATGTAAATGATCTGCATGTTCTGATTCTGTGCGAGAGTACACCAGAATATTATCGATAAATACTATTACGAATAGATCCAAGAGAGGACTGAATACATTATTCATTAAATTCATGAACACTTCCGGGGCGTTAGTTAGCCCAAATGACCGCACCCGAAATTCATAATGGCCATACTCGTTCTGAAAGCTGTCTTAGGGATATCTTCTTCTCTAACTCTCACTTGATGATTACCCAATCTCAAATCTATTTTGGAGAGCCACTTGGCGCCTTGTAATTGATCAAATAAATCATCAATTCTTGGAAGAGGATAGTTGTTCTTTATTGTCACCTTATTCAGCTGTCTATAATCGATGCACATCCGTAAGGAGCCATCTTTATTTCTTACGAACAAGACTGGTGCTCCCTACGGTGATGACTGGGTCTAATAAACCCCTTCTCAAGAAAATCTTTCAACTGCGCCTTTAGCTCTTTCAACTCTGCCGGAGCCATTCGATATGGAGGAATGGAAATGGGCTTGGTATGCGGCAACACATCAATAGCAAAATCAATTTCTCTTTCTAGAGAAAGGCCTGGTAGTTCATCTGGAAATTCATTCACTACCGGAACGAATTGAAAAGTTAGCGACGTTGCTTCAGTGTCATGTACTCGGACTAGATGATAAATATAGCCTTTAGCTATCATCTTTCTTTCCTTAAGGTAGGAAATAAACCTACACTTTGGAGATGCTGTATTACCCTTCCATTCAAGCACGGGCTCTCCCAGAAACTGAAATGGAACCACCTTCATTCGACAATCAACATTAGCATAACATGAAGCCAACCAGTCCATTCCCATAATCACGTCAAAATCTAACATTTCCAGCTCAACTAAATCAGCTTTAGTTTGGCGATCACATATCACAATCACACAATCTTTGTATACTTGTCTAGCTATCACGGGATCACTAACCGGAGTAGATACCTCAAAAGGCTTAATTGGCTCGTGTTTCACCCCAATACAATTAGCAACATACGGAGTAATATAAGATAGCGTAGAACCCAGATCTATCAATGCATACACATCATAAGAAAATACAGACAATGTACTTGTAACCACATATGGGGGGGACTCAAGATCTTGTCGTCCGACTAAAGCATGCACACGGGGCTGAGTGGCACCTGAAACAGATGCTACCCCTCTGCCTCTATCTCTGCCTGCTGGAATCTGGGAAGTTTGCTGTCACGACCCAGCCCCGTGGGCCGCGACTGGCACCCTACCTGGGTACCCAGACCAAATCGCATATTCATTTCCGAATCCAAACTTATTTCAGAATTTTCAAAAAAGTTATATCAAACATAATTTATATCGAAAATATGTCTTAAGCGGTCATATCAAGTCAAACTCAAACAAAGCGGCGGAATAGACATCGCCGGTCAAAATACAAATATATACAAAAGGGCCATTTGGGGCCATCATATCAAACAGACCGCTTTAAGACCCGAAAGCAAAATCAGACAATAAACACATAGGACCCTCGCCCCACAAAGATGACTACAGGCCTCTACGAATTCAAAACATAACATAAGGCGAGACAGGGCCCCGTCGTACCCAAACTGTCAAATATACAAAGTATATACAGAGTAGAGGAGTCTGTACCAAGAGTGGACTCCGGACCCAGTAAGAGTACTCCGAAAAGCAAGAAGTGAAGCCTACTGCGGAGGATCACCGATGTCTGCACCTGCGGGCATAAAACGCAGCCCCCGGAGAGAGGGGGCCAGTACGAAATATGTACTGAGTATGTAAAGCACGGAGTACAGAATTATGGATCAAAACCGAAAGCAAATCAAATGTCAAAGTGGGGTACAAACTGGTATGTCAAAATCTGTATCGGAATCATATACATATATTTTATGCAAATAAAATCATGCAAACGCTTAAGAACGTGGTCGCCACTCCGACGCTGGCACCACACACAGCATAACACCAGAAGGTTTCAAATCTCCGTACATCCCCGAACATAATCATAATCATCGGTGAGCGTATCGCATCCCGAGCCATATCACAGCATAACTCCAAACGGAACCCGGCCCTATGGCGAAGCCTTGGGAACCGTAACACAGTATACGGCCGAATTATCATAAAACGCACGAATCAAAACCGGCCCGGGAACCGGTGAACGAAGTCATAATAAGGCACGAGCGGAGTCGTGAGCAAACAAATGCAAATCGTATTTCAAAATGGTGTTTCAAAACAAAGTAAACTCATAAATCATATCCTATTACAAAATAGTCGAATACTTAGTCGACATAAGGTTTCATTTTGCAAAACGATTCCAAAATGGTCCATATAGTTCAAAACCCGGATTAGTGCATCGAATAGTCCAAACATACCCCGTGGAAGGATGTTCCAAAGATCAGAAGTGGTACGTTCAACTCTATTCTCAAAGATGGCCCGAAGGGCAAATCGGGCATTTTGGGGTAGCGGACCCACCTCGAGTCGAAGTGAGGTGGCGAACATATTTTTACGAGCAGTTATATGCCAAGGGTCATACATAATCATTTCTAGGTTACCCGACCACATTTCGATAGGTTTCGGACGAATAATGGCATTCTAGCCAAAAGGGAGCCTTTACGCTTCAATCGAATTGAATGAATAGTAACTTTCCTGTGGATCGGGTTTCGAGGAGCAGAAATGCTCCGAAAGGTCTCATATTCAACTAACACACTAAGATATGCCAAATAAAGAATTGGGAAGCTTTACATACCTCTCAGATGTCGTAAGCTCCACCAAAAGTCCCGTCCCGTTTCGTCAAAAATCTGCAAATGGTCAAAGTTACCAATTGAGATTCTTAGGCTCAAAAATGCCTTTAACTCCATATTTGCCTACCGAAATTTCGGCAGCATTTCCCCTATAAATCTAACATCCCCGAGGCGTAGCTCGGCTCAAATTAACCAACCACAACAGCCCACACATCAACCAAACAATGTAAACAACAATCAATTCACTCTAGCTTCAAAGTCCTACATGATTTCTTAAGTTGGCAACTTTCCATTCAAACTTTCAAAATTCCAATTCTATATCTACCTATTTGTATTCATTCCCACATTCAAACTTATACAACCACATTCTCATTACAATTCAAACCATACACGAAATTGCACCAAAATCCATTAGTTCCATAATTCTTCAAAACATTAAAATTCACGACGAACATTCTAACTAATGTCGTTTCAATCCGAATTCGTCAACATCGATATAGATGCATATCTAAAGTCTATAGCACCCCAAAATATACATTGATATACATAAGAATACCAAGGATATACGCTTTCCGATAATATCCGAATTCGTTTTCCACCGCCAATTTAATTCAACAATTAATCAATTACGATCTAAGGGTCACAACAACACATTATGCCAACTTAAACAAGATCAATTCAAACCATTTCTTTCCTTCCATAACTCACGGTGAAACACACTACACACACACACACATGACTTTCTATTTACGTTAAAATTACGGGATCTCCATCTACTTCCAATGCTTAACACAATCACGTCAATTCTATAACATAAAAGGGGCAAAATTCTTACCTTTCCTTGAAAACCCGACTTGTCGAAAACGTCGTCCTCGTGCCAAACTATTTATACCACGTCGGAGAGCGTCTTGAGTACTTCACAAATATGTAGCAACCAAGATTTTTGGATCACACACAAGCTTGGAATTTTTTTCTTTTCCTTCCTCTTTAGGTTCGGCCAAAGGCCTTCTTTGGGGTGTTCTTGATTTATGATTTGTTTCTTGGATATTTCTAAGTGTTCACTAGTATATATCCTTTTAGGGGTCATGTGCATAGCACATGACCCTTTTAAAATGGCTTGGGCCTAAAGACATGGCCGGCCCCCTTTCTTCTTTTTGGGCTTCATTTGAGTTGTAATTTCTTTGGCCCAATTCTTGAAATGCCCCGCTTTGTAATTCCCGAAACTAATTTACGAAGTTCTAAATTTATCCTCGGCCTTCCCCGAGGTCTTAGCATTTAAAGATTTCACAACCAACATAGTCATATTCACAAAAATTAAATTAGGTCCTTCTAACACCCGAGCCATAGTTATTTCTCGATTTCCAATCGTATGAAAACACGGGGCCTAACATTCTCCCCCCCTTAGGAACATTCGTCCCCGAATGTTAAATAAATCTTATAAAGACTCACAAGCATACGGGAAAACCATTTTATATAAATAGCACACATGGTCCATCCGTTCATTGGTACAACAAATACAGAAGTCTAGATTACAGGAGGCGTAGGGAATAAATGGGGGAATCTCTTCTTCATCTCATCCTCCGCCTCCCAAGTCATCTCTTCCCGGTTGTTATTGCGCCACAGAACCTTGACAGAAGGCACTTCCTTAGTGCGCAATCTCCTCACCTAACGATCCAGAATAGATACCGGCTGCTCGTCATAAGACAACTGCTCCGTCACCTGGAGATCATCTACTGGGAATATCCTGGAAGGGTCGCCAATACACTTCCGCAGCATAGACACATGAAACACCGGGTGCACGGACTCCAAATCGGATGGCAAGTCTAGCTCGTAGGCGACTGCGCCAATCCTCCGAACAATCTGATATGGCCCGATGTACCGCGGACTCAACTTACCCTTCTTGCCAAATCTCATAACGCCCTTCATAGGCGACACCTTCAGGAATACCCAGTCACCAGTCTGGAACTCTAACGGTCGACGTCGCCTATCAGCATACGCTTTCTGTCGACTCTGAGCAGCTAACAATCGCTCCCGAATGAGCTTCACCTTATCTACAGCCTCCTGGATCACATCAGGCCCAATCAGCTTAGTCTCGCCCACGTCAAACCAGCCAATAGGAGATCTGCATCTCCTGCCATAAAGGGCCTCATACGGGGCCATCTGGATGCTGGAGTGATAACTGTTATTGTAGGCAAACTCTATAAGCGGCAAATGATCATCCCAGCTGCCCCTGAAATCAATAACGCAAGCCCGTAACATATCCTCGAGCGTCTGAATAGTGCGCTCGGCCTGCCCGTCGGTCTGAGGATGGAAAGCTCTACTGAGGTTCACCTGAGTCCCTAATCCCTCCTGAAATGACCTCCAGAAATTAGCTGTAAACTGAGCACCTCGGTCGGTAATAATAGATACAGAGACCCCGTGAAGTCTGACTATCTCTCTGATATATAATCTGGCATAGTCCTCAGCCGAATATGTAGTCCGGACCGGAAGGAAATGGGCTGATTTCGTCGGCCTGTCCACAATAACCCAAATAGAGTCGTACCTGCGTAGAGTACGCGGCAACCCAACAATGAAGTCCATATTAATCATCTCCCATTTCGAGGCTGGAATCTCCATCTCCTGTAACAAGCCACCGGGCTTCTGGTGCTCGATCTTAACTTGCTGGCAGTTCGGGCACTGACTAATAAACTCAGCAATGTCTTTCTTCATGCCGTCCCACCAATACAAACACCAGAGGTCCCGATACATCTTGGTGGAACCAGGATGGACAGAATACCGGGCACAATGTGCCTCGCCCATAATCTGCCGTCGTAAGCCCGTAACGTCCGGTACACAGACCCTGCCGTCGTACAATAGTACTCCTTCAGGCGAGATTTCAAACTGAGTCTTTGCTTTACTAAGGGCCACATCTCTATACCGACTCAAAATAGGATCCTCAAACTGGCGCTGCTTTACCTCCTGAATAATAGATGACTCAGCAACTGGGCGAACAAAAATCCCAGAATCTCCAGAATCTGCCAAACGAACTCCGAGGCTGGCCAGCTGATGAATATCACGAACCAAATCTCTCTTATCAGATGGAACATCAGCCAGACTGCCTACGGACTTGCGGCTAAGCGCATCAGCTACCACGTTGGCTTTCCCTGGATGGTACAGAATATCAACGTCGTAATCCTTTAGTAGCTCCAGCCACCTCCGCTGCCGCAAGTTTAGCTCCTTCTGCTTAAAAATATACTGGAGACTCTTATGGTCCGTATAGATATCAACATGGACCCCATATAAATAATGCCGCCAAATCTTCAAAGCATGAATCACCGCGGCCAACTCAAGATCATGAGTGGGATAGTTCTTCTCGTGCGGTCTGAGCTGCCGGGAAGCATAGGCTATAACTCGACCGTGCTGCATCAATACACATCCTATCCCAATACCAGAGGCGTCACAATATACAACATACCCATCAGACCCCTCTGGAAGAGCCAAAACTGGCGCTGTAATCAATCTCTCCTTCAGCATCTGAAAGCTGCGCTCGCAGGCATCCGACCACTGGAATTTTGCTGCTTTCTGGGTAAGCCTCGTCAGTGGTGCTGCAATGGAAGAGAAGTCCTCCACAAACCTGCGATAATACCCAGCCAATCCCAGAAAACTGCGCACCTCAGTCGGTGTAGTAGGCCTGGGCCAATTCTGCACAGCCTCAATCTTCTGCGTATCGACCCGAATACCGTCTGCGCCGACAATATGACCCAAGAATGCCACAGAAGTCAACCAGAACTCGCATTTAGAGAATTTAGCATATAAATTCTACTGACGGAGAATGCCAAGTACCGTCCGCAAGTGATCTGAATGCTCCTCGGCTGATCGCAAGTAAATCAGGATATCATCAATAAACACAATAACAAACATGTCCAGGAATGGCCGAAATACCCGGTTCATCAGATCCATAAACACCGCTGGAGCATTAGTCAGCCCGAAAGACATAACTCTGAACTCATAATGCCCGTACCGGGTCCTGAAAGCAGTCTTCGGGATATCAGACTCCCGTACTCGCACCTGGTGATAGCCTGAGCGCAGATCTATCTTGGAGAAGTGTCTAGCACCCTGCAGCTGATCAAACAAGTCATCGATCCGGGGAAGGGGATATTTATTCTTAATAGTCACCTTATTCAGTTGCCGGTAGTCAATACACATCCGCAACGACCCATCCTTCTTTCTGACAAACAATACCGGCGCTCCCCAGGGTGATGTGCTGGGCCTGATAAAACCCTTATCCAGCAAATCTTTCAGCTGCTCCTTCAACTCCTTCAACTCAGCCGGTGCCATCCTGTACGGAGGAATAGATATAGGCTGCGTATCCGGCATCAACTCTATAGAAAAATCAATCTCCCGCTCAGGCGGAAGGCCAGGAAGCTCATCAGGAAAAACATCTGGAAACTCACTGACGACCGGGACAGACTGAAGGGTAGGTACCTCCGCGGAAGTATCATGCACACGAACCAAATGATAGATATAACCCTTTTGAATCATCTTCTTAGCCTTGAGGTATGAAATAAACTTACCCCTCGGCGATGCAGTAGATCCGAACCACTCTATGACTGGTTCCCCTGGAAACTGAAAACGGACTACCTTTTGCTGGCAGTCGACATTAGCATAACAGGAAGACAACCAGTCCATACCCATAATGACGTCAAACTCGAGCATGTCTAACTCTACCAAATCAGCCTTAGTGCTACGATCATAAATGGTCACAGAACAATCCCTATAGACCTTCCTCGCTATAATAAAATCCCCAACTGGCGTAGCTACCTCAAACGGCTCTATAGGCTCAGACACTATCCCAATCTTACTAGCAACCAGCGGGGAAATATATGATAAAGTAGAGCCAGGGTCAATCAATGCATATACAGATCTGGAGAAAACCAGTAATGTACCTATGACAACGTTTGGCGAAGCCTCCTGATCCTGGCGGCTGGCCAAAGCATATATGCGGTTCGAGGGACCGCTAGAACCTGCAACACCACCGCGACCTCGACCGCGCCCTGGCGGTGCTGGAATACTCCGCCCTCCAGGGCGTGGGACAGATGGAACAGAGGAAGAACCGGCGGCTGACCCTGTCTGCTGCGCCGCACTACCCGAACCGCTGGCCAAAGGGCAGTCTCTCATAAAGTGGCCCTGACCGCCACAAGAAAAACAAGCTCCCGTCGCTCGGTAACACTCCCCGGGATGTGACTTCCCGCAATGTGGACAACGCGGTCTAGGTGGTCTGGCCTGACTGGGACCCCTGGATACCTGCGATCCTGCCGCTCTGGAGCTCTGACCGGCCCCAGACGGTCCCGTACTGTCGAATCTCCGGCTACCTGACTGAGCACCCCGGCCAGAAGGAGGAAAATATCTATCAGACTGCTGCTGCTGCTGAGGCTGTCCGCCTCGAGAATCTCCTGAATAACCCGCGGATCTAGCCCTCTTGGGCGGCCTCCTGTCTCGATCTCTGCCAGCAGGATCAGATCTGCGACGGTCCTCCATACCCATCGCATAGGCCTGAAGCCGGGAAATATCCATGTCTGTCTGCAGTGACACGACCATACAGCTGTCTACCAAGTACCGGTCCAATCCCATAACATATCTATGCATCCGATCGGACATGTCTGCTACCACGGCCGGTGCATATCGGGCCAGAGAATCAAACTCAAGGCTATACTCGCGAACACTCCGACCCCTCTGCTGCAGACGTAAAAACCGATCAGCTCGTGCCCGCCGTACCTCTGGTGGCAAAAAGTGGCGGGTGAATGCTGTCACAAACTGATCCCAAGTGGCTGGAGGGGCACCCTCTCCCCTAGACAGCTCCCAAGTCTCATACCAGTGGGTAGCCACATCTCGAAGCCTGTGCGACGCCAGCTCAACCGACTCGGTCTCCGAGGCCCTGACTAGGTCCAGTGAGCGTCGCATCCCCCGAATAAAGTCATGGGGGTCCTCATCGGGCATAGACCCGGAGAACTCTGGAGGGCCACACAACAGAAACTCCCGAACTCGCAGGCTGTCCCGCCTGTCATCGTCGTCATCATCCCTTCGCCCGCGTCTACGAGCCTGCCCTGCGACCAGCGTAGTCAGTAACTGCACAGCCTCTCTCAGGGTCCGATCCTCCGCCCCTGGCTGAGGAGCTGGAGTCTCAGGTGCGGGTACACGGACCTCTGGAGCTGCAGATGGTCCTACTCCAGGCTGTACTGGTGGGGGTGTCGCAGACCCCTCAGACTGTGGCACATCCTCAGGCAAATCATAAACACGAGCCCGGGTAGCTCGCTGTGCCTGGCTAGTCTCCCCAATCCTCGCCTTGCCCTTCTGGGCTGCCGTTGCCTTCTTCGGAGGCATCACTGCAAACACGAAGGCGAGTCAGATCAAAATCATCCTAATAGCACAGCTCTATCGCACGATCTAAGATTACAAAGAAAGTAACATCCTAAATGCCCTGTAGCTTCCCGTTTATAGATGTGGTGCACAACACATCGATAAACAAGACTCTACGAGACACGGCCTGTAGACATTCCGAGGACAAACCGCTCTGATACCACTTTTGTCACGACCCAGCCCCGTGGGCCGCGACTGGCACCCTACCTGGGTACCCAGACCAAATCGCATATTCATTTCCGAATCCAAACTTATTTCAGAATTTTCAAAAAAGTTATATCAAACATAATTTATATCGAAAATATGTCTTAAGCGGTCATATCAAGTCAAACTCAAACAAAGCGGCGGAATAGACATCGCCGGTCAAAATATAAATATATACAAAAGGGCCATTTGGGGCCATTATATCAAACAGACCGCTTTAAGACCCGAAAGCAAAATCAGACAATAAACACATAGGACCCTCGCCCCACAAAGATGACTACAGGCCTCTACGAATTCAAAACATAACAAAAGGCGAGACAGGGCCCCGCCGTACCCAAACTGTCAAATATACAAAGTATATACAGAGTAGAGGAGTCTGTACCAAGAGTGGACTCCGGACCCAGTAAGAGTACTCTGAAAAGCAAGAAGTGAAGCCTACTGCGGAGGATCACCGATGTCTGCACCTGCGGGCATAAAACGCAGCCCCCGGAGAGAGGGGGTCAGTACGAAATATGTACTGAGTATGTAAATCACGGAGTACAGAATTATGGATCAAAACCGAAAGCAAATCAAATGTCAAAGTGGGGTACAAACTGGTATGTCAAAATCTGTATCGGAATCATATACATATATTTTATGCAAATAAAATCATGCAAACGCTTAAGAACGTGGTCGCCACTCCGACGCTGGCACCACACACAGCATAACACCAGAAGGTTTCAAATCTCCGTACATCCCCGAACATAATCATAATCATCGGTGAGCGTATCGCATCCCGAGCCATATCACAGCATAACTCCAAACGGAACCCGGCCCTATGGCGAAGCCTTGGGAACCGTAACACAGCATACGGCCGAATTATCATAAAACGCACGAATCA
This sequence comes from Lycium barbarum, assembly GCF_019175385.1. Lineage (NCBI taxonomy): Eukaryota > Viridiplantae > Streptophyta > Magnoliopsida > Solanales > Solanaceae > Lycium > Lycium barbarum. The sequence goes on along the minus strand of NC_083345.1, from coordinate 93,538,178 downwards.
AAACCGGCCCGGGAACCGGTGAACGAAGTCATAATAAGGCACGAGCGGAGTCGTGAGCAAACAAATGCAAATCGTATTTCAAAATGGTGTTTCAAAACAAAGTAAACTCATAAATCATATCCTATTACAAAATAGTCGAATACTTAGTCGACATAAGGTTTCATTTTGCAAAACGATTCCAAAATGGTCCATATAGTTCAAAACCCGGATTAGTGCATCGAATAGTCCAAACATACCCCGTGGAAGGATGTTCCAAAGATCAGAAGTGGTACGTTCAACTCTATTCTCAAAGATGGCCCGAAGGGCAAATCGGGCATTTTGGGGTAGCGGACCCACCTCGAGTCGAAGTGAGGTGGCGAACATATTTTTACGAGCAGTTATATGCCAAGGGTCATACATAATCATTTCTAGGTTACCCGACCACATTTCGATAGGTTTCGGATGAATAATGGCATTCTAGCCAAAAGGGAGCCTTTAGGCTTCAATCGAATTGAATGAATAGTAACTTTCCTGTGGATCGGGATTCGAGGAGCAGAAATGCTCCGAAAGGTCTCATATTCAACTAACACACTAAGATATGCCAAATAAAGAATTGGGAAGCTTTACATACCTCTCAGATGTCGTAAGCTCCTCCAAAAGTCCCGTCCCGTTTCGTCAAAAATCTGCAAATGGTCAAAGTTACCAATTGAGATTCTTAGGCTCAAAAATGCCTTTAACTCCATATTTGCCTACCGAAATTTCGGCAGCATTTCCCCTATAAATCTAACATCCCCGAGGCGTAGCTCGGCTCAAATTAACCAACCACAACAGCCCACACATCAACCAAACAATGTAAACAACAATCAATTCACTCTAGCTTCAAAGTCCTACATGATTTCTTAAGTTGGCAACTTTCCATTCAAACTTTCAAAATTCCAATTCTATATCTACCTATTTTTATTCATTCCCACATTCAAACTTATACAACCACATTCTCATTACAATTCAAACCATACACGAAATTGCACCAAAATCCATTAGTTCCATAATTCTTCAAAACATTAAAATTCACGACGAACATTCTAACTAACGTCGTTTCAATCCGAATTCGTCAACATCGATATAGATGCATATCTAAAGTCTATAGCACCCCAAAATATACATTGATATACATAAGAATACCAAGGATATACGCTTTCCGATAATATCCGAATTCGTTTTCCACCGCCAATTTAATTCAACAATTAATCAATTACGATCTAAGGGTCACAACAACACATTATGCCAACTTAAACAAGATCAATTCAAACCATTTCTTTCCTTCCATAACTCACGGCCAAACACACTACACACACACACCCACGACTTTCTATTTACGTTAAAATTACGGGATCTCCATCTACTTCCAATGCTTAACAGAATCACGTCAATTCTATAACATAAAATGGGCAAAATTCTTACCTTTCCTTGAAAACCCGACTTGTCGAAAACGTCGTCCTCGTGCCAAACTATTTATACCACGTCGGAGAGCGTCTTGAGTACTTCACAAATATGTAGCAACCAAGATTTTTGGATCACACACAAGCTTGGAATTTTTTTCTTTTCCTTCCTCTTTAGGTTCGGCCGAAGCCCTTCTTTGGGGTGTTCTTGATTTATGATTTGTTTCTTGGATATTTCTAAGTGTTCACTAGTATATATCCTTTTAGGGGTCATGTGCATAGCACATGACCCTTTTAAAATGGCTTGGGCCTAAAGACATGGCCGGCCCCCTTTATTCTTTTTGGGCTTCATTTGAGTTGTAATTTCTTTGGCCCAATTCTTGAAATGCCCCGCTTTGTAATTCCCGAAACTAATTTACGAAGTTCCAAATTTATCCTCGGCCTTCCCCGAGGTCTTAGCATTTAAAGATTTCACAACCAACATAGTCATATTCACAAAAATTAAATTAGGTCCTTCTAACACCCGAGTCATAGTTATTTCTCGATTTCCAATCGTATGAAAACACGGGGCCTAACATTTGCCCTACCGGGCGCATTGAAAATGAACCAGCCACTGATCCTGTGGGCTGAACCCCAACTCTACCACTCATCAATGGGCAATCTCGCATCATGTGCCTGATCCGGCCGCAGGCATAGCAAGCATTTGATCCCTGGCGACACCGTCTGGAATGTAACCTACCACACTAGCTGCACTGCGGTACTGGGGGTCTCCTCTGGCTATGATCTCCCCCAAACTGAGAATCTGGTGCCCTCGAACTCTGACCCTTTCCTGAACGAAAGGAGCGATCAAATATCCTACCTGCAAATCGGGGAGGTGCACTAGTCACCGACTGTCCTGAGTTTTTGGAATCGGTCTGCCTCAATCCCCTCTATAATCACTACCTGTCCCCATAGATCTGGCCCTCTTGCTTCGCCTTCTCTCAATGTCACGATCACCCCTTTGCGGATGTCGTTGTTCCTATAAATTCTGGGCATGGGCTTGTATTCGGGAAATATCCATCCCATCTTTTAATGAAGCCGTTAAGCAATCTTTAAATAAATGTGGTCCCAAGACACTCACAAAGCGATGCACTCTATCTCTCATATCAGCCACCATAGTTGGAGCATACCTCGCCAATGAATTAAATTGAAGATTATACTCTCAGGCACTCGTGTTCCCTTGCCTTAGATTTAAAAACCTATCTGCTCTAGCTCAGCGGACCTCGGGTGGCAAATAATGACGGGTGAAAGCATCTACGAATTCTTGCCTAACGGGAGGAGGTGCATTCCCTTTTGTCGATGCTATCCAATTATTGTACCACATCTCAGAGTCTATAAGATGCCAACTCCACGGATTCAGTCTCGGAGGCGTGAATAATATTTAATGTCCTCAGCATCTCATCAATAAATCCTTCCGAATCTTCATCCGACTTTGACCCGAAAAACTCCGGAGGATTCAAACTCATAAAATCACGGGCTCTGGTACTAGCTGCCGGATCACTTGAACTCACATTCTGCCGCTGTGCCTGGGCGACAACTAACTGTGTCAATAAATGAATGGTGACACACCCTAACCTTACTAGGGTGTGATGGGCACCCGACCCCATATTCGGAGCCGAGCGAACCCTCTAACTCTTATTACATACATACTCTTTTCAGACTTTCAAATCAAATAAATATGACACACATAGAGAGATTTTCAGAAACTTTCTGTCTATCGTTCTCAAATCAAACAAAATCTGTAACATATCACAAAATGTCACATCGGCTGATGAAGCCGCTTAAAAAACTGATGTTCTGTACCCACAACTCTGTCTGCAAAGTCTCTAACATAAATAAAAAATCACAACTTATAGACGCTCTGACTTGGCAACACTCCAGAAGGAAGTGGAGTTCGCCAATCCCGCTGAATCACCTTCTAGCAAAATCTTCTACTCACCTGGGTGTACCTGCGTGGCATGAAACGCAGCCCCCGAAGAAAGGGGGTCAGTATGAAGTATGTACTGAGTATGTAAAGCATGGAGTAATATGAACTGAATCACAAACGGAATAAATAGTACAGAAGATTAGTACAGAAAGTAAGTACGATATGCAAAGTAATAAAAACATTTACTGGAAACACAAACCATGCATGCCAAGAACGGTATCCGGCCCCTTGCGGGACCTGGGGAAACGTGGCGCCACCCTAACTTTGGCGCCACACACATCATACTCCAGAAGATTTACTCCGTAATCTCCGTCACACATAACACATCATAACATATACACGGTACCCCGGGAACCGGACATTTATACACGAGAACCCGAGAACCGGACACATCATACTCCATAACATATACACGGTAACTGGGGACCGGACACATATACACGGAACCCCGGAACCGGACACATCTAACTCCGGAATTATATATATGGAACCCGACCCTCAAGCAAGGGACTCAGCGAACCATACGCACGATACATACCGGCCCGGGACTCGGCGAAGGAGGTCATAACACATGCACGAGCAGAGTAGTGACAAACTATATGCATATAAATCAAGACTCGATAGATAAGTATACTTATCGACCCCTGAAGGCTCAGAAACGAGTTTCGGGTCAATCCGACTTAGTATGAGAAAGTTATGAGCGTTTGAAGTACAGAACGTTCTATAAGCGTTTCAGAAGCCATTTTTGGAAAATCAAAGCCATAATCATGCCAAGAACCTTTCGGATATCGTTATAGATCAAATCAAATAGAGCATTTAGAATCATATGTACCCGTATCAAAATGTATCAAAGACTCGAGGGAATAATCAAGCGTGCTATCATTTGAAAATCAAAACTTTAGTCATATCAATTTGTCTTTCGACTGCCATTCGGAACTTATCAAACAGATTTTTGGATATCATAGATACACGTCCAAACCATATGAAATAGCTTATGGAAGTCAAAAATATTGGCCATCCTAGTGGCTCTAAGAATAGGAGTTCCTTTGAGATCATACATATACGTCATTTGCTCGTTTCATAAACATCTTGCCAAAAGAAAGAAAGGTAAGCCTTACATACCTGTCCCACGACCAATTAGCTACGCTTATTCGTCCAAACTTGCTAGTCTACATTCAAGAGAATTGACATAATCATTAGATTCATAGACATATACTTGTCTTAGACTTTCAAATGAATTCACTTATATTCTACCGAAATTTTGACAGCATTTCCCCTGTAAATACACCATCCCCGAGAATTCAACTCGGTCAAATCAACAACCAAAAATCCGAGAATTTAACTCGGCCAATTTACCAACAACAATATCAACAATCATATCATTAACTTCAACGATCAATCAAAAACATATTCTAACATTAACAACCTTCGTCACACAATTCAACGGCATTTCATTTATATTTAATTCAATCACATATAACCAAGCCAATACCAATGATCCCACATTCAAGTATTAATCCGAAATCTTTCTAACATGATTCAAGAATACTTCAAACAATTCATATAATATTCCAATAACCCAATCAACATATTACTTCACCCGAAACTTTCCAAAATTCAACAAGAACACTAACAACACATTTCCTTCTCTCAAATTCATAAACTATACTAACAATCTATACATTAACAACTTTATTCTTATAATCACAAGAAACCATATTAGAATCACATTCATTCCTCCAATAGTTTCTCAACGATTACAACTTCATTTCAATTCATCCAACCTTCATTTTCGTCATGGAATTCACAACCACAACAATCAAAATATTAAATAAAATCACTTCATCACATCTTAGCAACACACTCTCTATGTTCGGCCACAACCAAAACACACCCTTTTCATGAATTTCATCCTTTTCTACATGCTACAATACTCACAATCATCCATAACACATGAAAGAAGATTGAATACATACCTTTTTCACTTAGCTTTTTCAACTTCACCACGGCTTCAAGTTCGGCCAACCATGGCCGAACACCCCTCTCTCCCTTTTTGTTTTCAAATCTTCTTATGTTGTAGAAAATGAAACCTCTAGATGATTTGCTCTTGCACACACATATATATATACATAGCTCCTTCAAATAACAAGTGGACACATGTCCCTTCTCCCTTTTTCTTAAAATTTCTTAAATTAAAAAGATGACTTAATTGTCTTGCTATGTAAGCTTCCTTATATTTATAATTACATAGCCCATAAAAGTATGGGACCCACACACATATACACACACATCACACGGCCAAATGGCCCTTCTTGAGCCTTCATGAAACTTTTTAAAATTCCCATTTTTCCCTTAGCCTTTCCACAATATTACCATGAACCTCTTTGCGAATTTCCCTTTTTACCCTTGGCCTTTCCCAATATTTCCATACTAATAATGTTCATAAATAATATTCATAAACAACTTGTACATTAAAATAATTTTTAGAAAATGGTCTCGCCCTTAACTTACCATGACTACCTCGAAATATCCGAACGTACAAAATACGGGCTATAACAAATGGCCTCGGTCACTTGTTGACCAGAAGCACCTGGTGGAGGAATTGGAGCGGAAGCTCCTCCTTGTTCTTCTACATTGGGCGGGGTGGAGGAAGTATTAGATAGGGCCTCGTTATGTGATTCTCCCTCTTCTACATTCATTGGCGGCTCTCTTTCCACCCGCCTTTTTTCCACAATTTTGCCCTTCTAGGCGGCTGTAGCTTTCCCTTTTGGCGGCATTTCTGAAATCACAACACACTATTAAGAGGGGAAATTCTTATAACAAAGCTCTATCGCACGATTTCTTAAGATAAAAGATGGTCATTTTTCCTAAATGCCCTGTAGCCTCTTGTTTATTAGTGTGGTGCGCAACACACCATAAACAAGACTCTACTAGACACGGCTCGTAGACACTTTCTAGGACTGAACTGCTCTGATACCACTTTTGTCACGACCCGACTAGGGGCCGCGACGGGTACCCAGGGGCTAACCACCGAGCACCGCTCATTCTACTACTTATCATGCTCGTTAAACGTTCCTTTATCCGATTCATACTCATATTATAAGCAAATCATCTTTCATTTTAAAACATGAATTCTTTTATATACATACGCCTCTCGGCTATCAAAATGATAATATACACACATATACATATGTACAGTAGTGACCTTGTGAGACCATATAACCCACATTGCGCATCTACGAGCCTCTACTAGAGTGCTAGACATAAGGACGAGACAAGACCCCGTCATGCCCAAAATACATACACATGAATATACACAAAAGAATTAACCAACTAGCACCTCTGAAATAATGGAGTGCTCCTGTAGATCTGATCATAGCTCTTACGAGTCTGGTTCAAGATCACCTCCCTGTCAACCTGTGGGCATGAACACAGCGTCCATAGAAAACGAATATCAGTACCAACATTGTACTGAGTATGAGAGGCATAAACAATAATAATACATCGTATGCCTTGCCTTCTCTCGGCAAACTTTCTTCTCTTATCTCAAATGCCTTTGAAATCTTAATTAAGGTCGTCAAACATCATTCCTTTCTTATTATAATATCGTATACTTGTATTCTTCGTTTTTCTATTCACTGTACGTAAATGGGGAATCTTCCAATGTGTAACAAGGCCGAGGGGTAGCATCTAATTCAAATGACACTCAGCCCCGTGTGTATGCTTTAGCCAGACGACAGGATCTCGAGTCCACCCCAGATGTGGTTACAGGTACATTATGCATATTTTCCCATGATGTGTATGCCTTGATAGATCCGGGTTCTGCTTTCTCTTGTATTACTCTGTATGTTGCTGGTCGTGTTAGGGTGAAACCCGAGCCAATTAAACCTTTTGAAGTATCTACTGCGGTTGGTGATCCCGTGATAGCCAGACAAGTGTATAAAAATTATGTAATTGTGATATGCGATCGTCAAAACCAAGCTAATTTAATTGAGCTGGAAATGCTGGATTTCGATGTGATTATGGGTAAGGATCGATTGGCGTTGTGTTATGCAAGCGTTGATTACCGAATGAAAGTGGTGCGATTTCAATTTCCGAGAGAGCCCGTGCTTGAATGGAAAGGTAATACGGCAACTCCAAGAGGTAGGTTTATTTCCTACCTTAAGCCAAGAAAGATGATAGCCAAAGGCTATATTTATCATCTAGTCCAAGTTCATGATACAGAAGCAAAGTCGCCAACTTTCCAATCTGTTCTGGTAGTGAATGAATTTCCGGATGTATTTCCTGATGAGCTTCCAGTTCTTCCTCCAAAAAGATAAATTGACTTCGCTATTGATGTGTTGCCGGACACCAAGCCTATTTCTATTCCTCCTTATGGAATGGCTCCAGCAAAATTGAAAGAGTTAAAGGCACAGTTGAAAGATTTGCTTGAGAAGGAGTTTATTAGACCCAGCTCATAACCGTGGGGAGCACAAGTCTTGTTCGTGAAAAAGAAAAATGGTTCCCTACGAATGTGTATCGACTGTAGGCAGTTGAATAAGGTGACAATAAATAACAAATATCCTCTCCTATGTATTGATGATTTATTTGATTAACTATATGGTGCCAAGTGTTTTTCTAAAATAGACTTGAGGTCGGGCTATCATCAAGTGAGAGTTAGAGAAGCGGATATTCCCAAAACAGCTTTCAAATCGAGATATGGCCACTATGAGTTTCGAGTGATGTCGTTTGGGTTGACTAATGCTCCAGCAGTATTCATGAATTTGATGAATAATGTATTCAGGCCACTCTTAGATCTATTTGTGATAGTATTCATTGATGATATTTTGGTATATTCCCGCACAGAATCAGAACATGCAGATCATTTATGTATCGTTCTTGGAATTCTTCGAGCCCGAGAATTATATGCAAAATTTTCAAAGTGCGAGTTTTGGCTGAATTCTGTAACGTTTCTGGTTCATGTTATATCAGATTATGGCATTCGAGTCAACACTCAAATTGAAGCTGTGAAGACTTGGCCAAGGCCTACGACGCCTACAGAAGTTCGCAGTTTTCTAGGATTGGCAGGTTACTATAGAAGATTTGCAAAGGGATTTTCCTCCATTTCAGCCCAATTGACAAAGCTAACCCAGAAGTCAGTCAAGTTTCAATGGAATGATGCTTGTGAACATAGCTTCCAAGAGCTGAAAGATAGATTAACCTCAGCTCCAGTCCTAACACTTCCAGAGGGGCCAAATGGTTATGTGGTGTATTGTGATGCTTCCGGTGTTGGGCTAGGATGTGTATTGATGCAGCATGGTAGAGTTATTGCTTATGCTTTGAGACAGCTACGAAAACATGAAAAGAACTACCCAACTCATGATCTCGAATTAGCTGCAGTCATCCATGCATTAAAAATGTGGAGACATTACTTGTATGGTGTGCATGTTGACATCTATACAGACCACAAGAGTCTTGAATACATTTTCAAGCATAAGGAGTTAAATCTGCGGTAGAGGCAGTGGTTAGAGTTATTGAAAGATTACGATGTGAGCATCTTATACTACCCCGGAAAAGCAAATGTAGTAGCTGATGCGTTTAACCGCCGGTCAATGGGTATCTTATGTGAAGTTCCTCCGGAAAGGAAAGAAATGGTTCATGACCTCCACCAATTAGCTAATCTTGGAGTGCGTGTAATTGATTCAGGAAGTGCAGGGATTCGTATTAATGATCCCACAGTTTCCTCCCTGAATATGGATGTGAAAGAGCGCCAGTATGAAGATCCTCAATTATGTCTTTACAGGGACATATCTCATGGAAAAGAGAAGTTCCCATTTGATGTTTCCATGGATGGAATTCTTAGATACCGAGGCAGGCTATGTGTGCCGAATGTTGCAGAACTACGTCGTCGAATTCTAGAAGAAGCCCACTATTCTCGGTATTCTATCCACCCAGGTGCAACAAAGATGTATCACGATTTCAAATTGATGTATTGGTGGGACGGCATGAAGAGAGACATAGCAGAATTTGTAGCCTAATGTCCAAATTGCTAGCAAGTAAAGATCGAACATCAAAAGCCAGGAGGGTTATTGCAAGCGATGGAAATCCCTACTTGGAAATGGGAAGTGATCAACATGGATTTTATTGTGGGGTTACCTCATTCTCGAGGTAAGTATGATTCTATATGGGTGATTGGGGACAGACCAACAAAAGTAGCTCATTTCCTTCGAGTCAGAACTACATACTCAGCAGAAGATTATGCAAAGTTGTACCTCAAAGAAATTGTGCGGCCCCATGGTATTCCACTATCCATTATCACAGATAGAGGAGCCCAATTTACAGCCAAGTTCTGGAAGTCTTTTCAAGAAGGTCTAGGTACCCAAGTGAAGCTTAGCATGGTGTTTCATCCGCAAACCGACGGACAAGCCGAACGTACTATTCAGACCTTGGAAGATATGCTACGGGCTTGTGTACTAGACTTTGGTGGTAGCTAGGATGATCATTTACCTTTGATTGAGTTCGCATATAACAACAACTACTATTCCAGTATCCAAATGGCTCCATATGAAGCATTATATGGAAGGAAGTACAGATCCCCGATTGGATGGTTTGAAACGGGAGAAGTACAGCTAATAGGCCCTGAATTGATTCAGCAAGCGGTAGAAAAAGTCAAAGTGATACAAGATCGATTGTTGACAGCCCAAAGTCGCCAATAATCTTATGCGGACAATCGCCGGTGAGGCATGGAATTTCAAGTTGATGACTGGGTATTTTTGAAAGTGTCGCCAATGAAAAGGGTGATGAGATTTGGCAAGAAAGGGAAGTTAAGTCCTCAATACGTTGGACCCTATAGAATTATCCGCAAGGTGGGTCATGTAGCCTATGAATTGGACTTGCCTTCAGAGCTTGAATCAGTTCATCCAGTTTTTCATGTCTCAATGCTCCGCAAGTGTGTTGGAGATCCCACAAAACTTTCTCCAATTGATGATGTTCAAGTGACAGAAAAGCTAACCTACAAAGAAGTGCCCATTACTATATTAGACAGACAAGTACGGAGACTTCGAAATAAGGAGGTAGCTTCAGTCAAAGTATTGTGGTGAAACAACAACCGAGAAGAAATGACTTGGGAAGCAGAAGAGAGTATGAGATTTAAGTACCCGCACTTATTCCAACCCCAAGGAGAGATTCAAGATGAAACACCAACATTATAAGGTACGTTTGCTTTCTTTTCATGCTTTTGGTCGTGTGTGGCCAATGTATATTTCTATTGTGTTGTGGCCCTGTGAGGCAATATTATTATGAGTTGTTGTGACAGGATGGTAGTGCCATATTACAGGGGAAACTCTGGCAAAATTTTTGTAGAATTCCCGAGTGTTTAACATTCGAGAACGAATGTTCCAAAAAGGGGGGAACAATGTTTCACCTTGGAAATTTCATGTCGTCGCATAATGAATGAACCAACGCGAGCTTAAGGGTCACATGAAATTTTAAGACTATAGCACGAATGTTTAGTGGTCTTAGAATGTGTACGACAAGATCTTGAAGTTATATGAATTGATGGAATAGGGATTGATAAGGATAAGTGAAGTATAAGTGAGATTTAGGAAGGGTTTCATAAATTAATTGTGTTGAGAATTTTTTGGTAAGGTCTTGAGGATGAGTTATAGGGATGTTTAGATCATTAATGACATATTAAAAAAGTGTTAAGAAGGTTGTATAAGGATTGGAGATCAAACGAGACGACGAGAACAACTTCGGAAGGAACTGTGAGTTCCACGACCACAACCACGGGCCGTGAAACTTTCCACGGACCGTGTATTGGTCCGTGGAATACCCAGCAGGTTTGATGACTGGCCAGTGGTGTCACGACCCGTCTAGGGGCCGCGACGAGTACCCGGGGCTAACCACCGAGCACCCCTCGTTCTATTACTCATCATACTCATTAATGCTCTTTTATCAAGTTTATACTCAATGATAAGATAATCATCTTTCATTTTGAAAACATAATTACTTTCATATACATATGCCTCACGGCCATCAAAATAATATATATATACATATTAGCAACCTTGTGAGACCACATCACCCACACTGCGTATCTACGAGCCTCTACTGGAGTACTAGACATAAGGACGGGACAGGATCCCGTCGTGCCCAACATATACAAATATACACAAAAGAATAATCAAGCACCTCCGGAACTAAGGAGTGCTTTCAATCAGCTCTCAGCTCCTACGAGTCTGGATCAAGATCGCCTCCCTGTCTACCTGTGGGCATAAACACAGCGTCCAAAGATAACGGAGGAAGGCCTGGAACATCTTCCGGGAATACATCCGGAAATTCATTCACTACGGGAACTGACTGAAGAGTTGGCGACTCAGCTTCTATATCTTGAACTCGCACTAGATGATAAATACATCCTTTCGTGATCATCTTCCTTGCCTTTAGATAGGAAATAAACCTACCTTTTGGTGACGCCGTATTCCCTTTCCATTCTAAGACTGGTTCTCCCGGAAGTTGGAAGCGAACAACATTGGCATAAGAAGAAGCCAACCAATCCATGCCCATAATGACATCAAAATCTACCATTTCTAGCTCGTGCAAATCAATCATGGTACGACGATCACAAATCATAACTATACAATCTCTATACACTCGGCTAGCTATCACCGATTCACCAACGGGTGTAGACACCTCAAAAAGGTTTGATCAACTCCGGTTCGACTTCTAGTCGACCCGCAATATATGGAGTAACATAAGACAATGTGGAGCCCGGATCAATCAAAGCATATACATCATGAGAGAATACTGATAATATACCTGTGACCACGTCAGGAGAACACTCGAGATCTTGGCGTCCAGCCAAAGCATAAATACGGTGCTGAGGACCGCTAACACTGGGAGCCCTGCCTCTACCTCTACCATGGTCGACTGGCACATATGAACCTGTCCCCGTAGGGCATACAGATGCCGAAGACCCGGCTACCGACCCTGATAGCTGGGTCCTACCTCTACCATGTACTGAGGGGCAATCACGCATAATATGGCCCGGTCGACCACACGAATAGCAAACATCTGAACCCAACTGGCATTGACCCCAATGCGACTTCCCACACTTGGAACATCGTGGTATAGGTGGCCTTGACTGGCTTGAATCACCTCTAAACTGGGACCCCGAATAACTTTGACTTGGCCCGGGATGGGTAGATCTGTCGAGGCTCTGGCCTGAAAACCGTGGAGGTGCACTGGTCGTAGAATAGCCTTAATGTCTAGGGAATTGCTGCCTGTGTCCGCCTTTGGACTCACTCATTGGGCCCAAAGTTCTGGCCCTCTTGCTATGTCCCCTATCTTGCTCACATTCACGCCTCCGCTGCTGCAGGCTTTCTTCTAGGTTCTGAGCATGTGCCTGAATGCGCGCAATATCCATACCGTCCTGAAGGGACGCAGTCAACCATTTGTCCATCAAATGTGGCCCTAGGCCCTTTACAAATCGGTGTACCCGGTCGCCCACATCCGCTACCATGGCCGAAGCATACCTAGCCAGGGAGTTAAAGCGGAGGCTATACTCTAAGGCAATCATACTACCTTGCCTCAAGTTCAAGAATTTATCGACCCTAGCTCGCCGAACTTCTTGAGGCATATAATGACGGAGAAAAGCATCAACAAACTCTTGCCATACCGAAGGAGGTGCATTGGCTCCCCGTGAAGCCATCCATACCGTATACCACTGGATCGAGACATCTCTCAATCTATATGACGCTAGCTCTACCGACTCGGCGTCTGAAGCATGTATAAACCAGAGCGTCCTTAGCATACCATCAATAAAGTCCTGAGGATCCTCCTCCGGCTTTGACCCAAAGAACTCCGGAGGGTTTAAAGTAATGAAATCACGGGCCCTTGCACTAACAGCCCTGTCACCCTGCCTCGTACCTTACCGCTTACTCTGAGCAGCAACCAACTGTGTAAGCAATTGTATGTCCTCTTTGACATCTTGGCCTGAAGCATCCGGGGGAGGAGCTGGAGCTCCCTCACGCTCCTCAGTAATAGGCACCATCTGGGAGGACTGGGATTGGGCCGCACTCTAGGCCTCATTTTCTTCTACTACCGGTGGCGGTGCTTTTCCAGCCCGCTTTTCTGCCACCGTCTTGCCCTTTTGGGCCGTTGTAGCCTTTCTCTTTACAGGCATTCTCTGAAATACACAACACACTATTAAGGAACAAGAATTTGTTACATCATATCTCTATCGCACAATTCTTATGAAGAAAGAAGGTCATTCATTTCCTAAAATGTCTGCAGCTTCTTGTTTATAAGTGTGGCGCGTAACACACCCATAACCAAGACTCTACTAGACACGGCTCGTAGACACACCCTAGGACTTGTCATGACCCAGCCCCGTGGGCCGCGACTGGCACCCTACCTGGGTACCCAGACCAAATCGCATATTCATTTCCGAACCCAAACTTATTTCAGGATTTTCCAAAAGTTATATCACACATAATTTATATCGAAAATATGTCTTAAGCGGTCATATCAAATCAAACTCAAACAAAGCGGCGGAATAGACATCGCCGGTCAAAATACAAATATATACAAAAGGGCCATTTGGGGCCATCATATCAAACAGACCGCTTTAAGACCCGAAAGCAAAATCAGACAACATACACATAGGACCCTCGCCCCACAAAGATGACTACAGACCTCTACGAATTCAAAACATGACATATGGCGAGACAGGGCCCCGCCGTACCCAAACTGTCAAATATACAAAGTATATATACAAAGTGGAGGAGTCTGTACCAAGAGTGGACTCCGGATCAAGTAAAAGTACTCCGGAAAGCAAGAAGTGAAGCCTACTGCGGAGGATCACCGATGTCTGCACCTGCGGGCATAAAACGCAGCCCCCGGAGAGAGGGGGTCAGTACGAAATATGTACTGAGCATGTAAAGCACGGAGTACAGAATTATGGATCAAAACCGAAAGCAAATCAGATGTCAAAGTGGGGTACAAACTGGTATATCAAAATCTGTATCGGAATCATATACATATATTTTATGCAAATAAAATCATGCAAACGCTTAAGAATGTGGTCGCCACTCCGACGCTGGCGCCACACACAGCATAACACCAGAAGGTTTCAAATCTCCGTACATCCCCGAACATAATCATAATCATCGGTGAGCGTATCGCGTCCCGAGCCATATCACAGCATAACTCCAAACGGAACCGGGCCCTATGGCGAAGCCTCGGGAACCGTAACACAGCATACAGCCGAATTTTATCATACAGCGCACGAATCAAAACCGGCCCGGGAACCGGTGAACGAAGTCATAATAAGGCACGAGCGGAGTCGTGAGCAAACAAATGCAAATCGTATTTCAAAATAGTGTTTCAAAACAAAGTAAACTCATAAATCATATCCTATTACAAAATAGTCGAATACTTAGTCGACATAAGGTTTCATTTTGCAAAACGATTCCAAAATGGTCCATATGGTTCAAAACCTAGATTAGCGCATCGAATAGTCCAAACATACCCCGTGGAAGGATGTTCCAAAGATCAGAAGTGGTGCTTTCAACTTTATTCTCAAAGATGGCCCGAAGGGCAAATCGGGCATTTTGGGGTAGCGGACCCACCTCGAGTCGAAGTGAGGTGGCGAACATATTTTACGAGCAGTTATACGCCAAGGGTCATACATAATCATTTCTAGGTTACCCGACCACATTTCGATAGGTTTCGGACGAATAATGGCATTCTAGCCAAAAGGGAGCCTTTAGGCTTCAATCGAATTGAATGAATAGTAACTTTCCTGTGGATCGGGTTTCGAGGAGCAGAAATGCTCCGGAAGGTCTCATATTCAGCTAACACACTAAGATATGCCAAATAAAGAATTGGGAAGCTTTACATACCTCTCAGATGTCGTAAGCTCCTCCAAAAGTCCCGTCCCGTTTCGTCAAAAATCTGCAAATGGTCAAAGTTACCAAATGAGATTCTTAGGCTCAAAAATGCCTTTAACTCCATATTTGCCTACCGAAATTTCGGCAGCACTTCCCCTATAAATCTAACATCCCCGAGGCGTAGCTCGGCTCAAATTAACCAACCACAACAGCCCACACATCAACCAAACAATATAAACAACAATCAAGCCATTCTAGCTTTAAAGTTCTACATGATTTCTAAAGTTGGCACTTCCATTCAAACTTTCAAAATTCCAATTCTATATCTACCTATTTGTATTCATTCCCACATTCAAACTTATACAACCACATTCTCATTACAATTCAAACCATACACGAAATTGCACCAAAATCCATTAGTTCCATAATTCTTCAAAACATTAAAATTCACGACGAACATTCTAACTAACGTCGTTTCAATCCGAATTCGTCAACATCGATATAGATTCATATCTAAAGTCTATAGCACCCCAAAATATACATTGATATACATAAGAATACCAAGGATATACACTTTCCGATAATATCCGAATTCGTTTTCCACCGTCAATTTAATTCAACAATCAATCAATTACGATCTAAGGGTCACAACAACACATTATGCCAACTTAAACAAGATCAATTCAAACCATTTCTTTCCTTCCATAACTCACGGACAAACACACTACACACACACACCCACGACTTTCTATTTGCGTTAAAATTACGGGATCTCCATCTACTTCCAATGCTTAACACATTCACATCAATTCTATAACATAAAAGGGACAAAATTCATACCTTTCCTTGAAACCCCGACTTGTCGCAAACGTCGATTTTACGCCAAACTAATTATACCCCGTTGAAGAGGGTCTTGAGTACTTCACAAATATGAGAAGAACAAGATTTTTTTGGATCACAAGAAAGCTTGGAATTTTTCTTTCTTTCTCTTCACTATTCGGCCGAATGCCCCTTTCCTTTGTGTGTTCTTGATTTTTTTTTTTGATTTGATCTAAATTACTAAGACTTCAAGTGATATATATCCTTTTGGGGTCATGTGCATAGCACATGACCCTTTTAAAATGGGCTTGGCCGGCCCCTCTCTTTCCTTTGGGCTTCAATTGTAATTTTTTTTATTTCTTTGGCCCACTTCTTGAAAAGTCCCGATTTGTAATTCCCGAAACTAATTTCCGAAATTCCAAATTTATCCTCGGCCTTCCCCGAGGGCTTAGCATTAAAGATTTCACAACCAACATAGTCATATTCACAAAAATTAAATTAGGTCCTTCTAACACCCGAGTCATAATTATTTCTCGATTTCCAATCGTATGACAACACGGGGCCTAACAGGACTGTACTACTCTGATACCACTTTTTGTCACGACCCGACTAGGGGGCCGCAACGAGCACCCGGTGCTAGCCCACCTGGGTACCCCTTAGCTTACACTCATACTCACATCTAGATGAGCCACATCATCAATTATACATTTCTAAGCATCAATCGTACTAGTCCCATTGGACGACAACATCTTTAATCATCATAGGAAGCTATGCCACAACAATGTACGTGGGCCGCCGAGGCCAACAAATTGATATACAAAATATAGGCCGGCAAGGCCAGACATAACTAACCACATACACGTGACTACGAGCCTCTAAGAGTATAGCATATCACATGAGCGGGACAGGACCCCACTATGCCCATAACTATGAACACAAAAGAATAAGTACCCAAAGCTATGGCTCCGAAATAGATGGAGCTCTGCTATGAAATCTCTGAATAAGCAACTATGAGTCCAGTCTGTCTCCCTGTGCACTTGCAAGCATGACGCAGCGTCCACAAACAAAAGGACGTCAGTACGAAGAATGTACTGAGTATGTAAAGCATGATCAACACCAATATAGAAGCATAATAGACAACTTAGGTAGTAACATAGGAGGGGAGACAACAATATCATCATCATGGCACTTACTTGCTTTCCATAGGGGCATTCCGTTTCTATTGCGTATCTGTATACATACATCCACATCCGTACTTAATTACTCTCACAATCATTTACATCTCATATACATAACATATTCACATATATACATACATATACATAACTTGCCCGACCATGAAGGTTCGGTGTTTCATACATACTTGGCCAACTAAGGCTCAAGGTCATACATACCTGGCCCTACCAAGGCATCAGGGTTATCCGTACCATCTACAGAGTTGTGCGCGTGTTACGTAATCATATACATACTTTATACATATTCATATACATATCTTCTTACCCGGCATCATAAGCTCGGGGTCATATTATAGCCCTTCATAGGCACACGAACATATAATAGCTCATTAGCATCTCTAGCATCATTTCTATCCTCATCGTTATCGTTACATCTATGTCATAGGCTTACTAGCTCAGAAGGTCAATCATTTGAAGGAATCGTAGACTTATAGAGGATTTAGACTTTTGGCCAAAGAACCATGCCTTATGAAAAAAGGGTTAGCCTTAGATACCTTTTCGTCGAACTATTCTACACTTGCACGTACTCCTTGGATGCTCACGTTTCTACCTTTATTAAAGTCGTACTATCATTAGAATCGACAATTAGCAGACATGGCTAAAGCTAGAGAAAATCGGATAGCATTTCCTTTATTTATAGGACATTCCTCCATCTCGTAATTCAACTTCCAAACGTCAACAATACATTCACAATATCTTAACAATGGCCATTAATAATCTACATTATCCACATTCTCAATTCACTTCCATTCATCAGTATTCATGGTCACAACACCCAACTTCGTCCGTTCATTTACAAAGTCTATTTCATGGTCTTAACGTCATTTATAATGCATTCATATCACAACACAACAACAATCATAATTCAATTCAAACTATTTCTCAAAAATGTCACTATTCATCATTCATAACCCATTTTGCTATTCTCTTCTAATGACCAAGCATTTCAACTTTCAAATCCCTCAAACAATATGTAAATATCATGAATCTTACCTTAGAAGTTGTAGGAACAAGCCTTAGTTGATAATACTCCACTTGAGCAAAAACCCTAGTTTCCCTCCATTTGGATTTCTTGACTTTAGATGATCTTTGATGGGTTCTTACTCTTAATTCACTTGTTTTATGTTGTTGATGGCTTATAATCCTTCAAAACTTGTGTAATTAATGTAGAGAGATGTTTTAGAGAGAAGGATAAAATGTGGAAATGATTTCATGAACTTGGCCTCTTATTTAATAACCCATCACTGATCTGTCGGATTCATTATACGGTCCATTATACGGTCCGTATAATTGACCGTGAAATGGGTCTTTCGTTCACCCTTCACTGTGAACGTTTTACGGTCCATTATACGGTCCGTATAAATTTATACGGCCCATATAACTGACCGTAAAACCTCACCAGCGAGCAACCTTTTTTATGATGGTTTTACGGTCCATTATACGGTCCGTAAAACATTATACGGTCCGTATAATGAGCCGTATAACCCATCAGTCCACTGAACTTATGCTCGTCACTCCGATTGATCTTCATCCTTATGGAACCTTCTTAACACTTGTTTAATTCTTCATTAACAATCTAAGGGACGTTATAACTCCTTCCCAAAATGCCCTCAAGTCATCATTAACCCGTTACTCGTATTTCCACTAGTTCATTCACTTGTGTTCCAACGCAAGATTTTCCGAGGTGTAACATTCTTCCCCCCTTAAGAACATTCGTCCTCGAATGTTAAAGTGTTCGAGAATCCTATAAAAATTTCGCCAGAGTTTCCCCTATAATATGGCACTACCATCCTGCCAAAACAACCCATAATATCGATGCCTCACAGGGCCATAACATAATAGCATTTAAAATTTGGCCACACACGACCCAAAAGCATAAAAAGAAAACATACATACCTTGTGATTTCGACGTCTCATCTTGGCCCTCATCCAAAGGATGAAATAAATGTGGGTATTTGGATCGCATATTCTCTTCCGTTTCCCATGTCATTTCCTCTCGATTGTTATTCCTCCACAGAACTTTAACTGAGGCCACTTCTTTGTTTCTAAGCCTCCGTACTTGCCTGTCTAATATGGCAATGGGTATCTCTTCATAAGTCAGTCTCTCTGTCATTTGCACATCTTTCACTGGGACGTTCCTAGTAGGATCTCCAATACATTTTTGAAGCATCGAGACATGAAATACAGGATGGACTGATCCCAATTCTAAAGGTAAATCTATCTCATAGGCCACTTTGCCTATTTTGCGCACAATCTCATAAGGCCCTATATACCGGGGACTAAGCTTCCCCTTTTTGCCAAATCTCATAACGCCCTTCATTGGAGACACCTTCAAGAATACCCAATCTTTAATTTGGAACTCCAAGTCCCTTCGACAATTATCCGCATAGGACTTTTGACGACTTTGGGCCGCTAGCAACCGATCTTGTATGAGCTTGACTTTCTCTATGGCTTGTTGGACCAAGTCTGGCCCTATCAATTTAGCTTCTCCAGTTTCAAACCACCCAATTGGGGATCTACATTTTCACCCATATAATGCCTCATACAGTGCCATTTGAATGCTAGAATGATAACTATTATTGTAAGCAAATTCAATGAGTGGCAAATGATCATCCCAACTTCCTCCAAAATATATCATACATGCCCGTAACATATCTTCAAGAGTCTGAATAGTACGTTCGGCTTGCCCATCGGTATGTGGGTGAAATGTCGTGCTAAGGATCACTTTGGTCCCTAGACCCTCTTGGAAAGACGTCCAAAAATTAGCTGTAAACGGAGTTCCTCTGTCCGAGATAATCGTTACTGGAACCCCATGGAGTCTCACTATCTCCTTAAGGTAAAGCTTTGCATAATCTTCTGCCACGTACGTCGTTCTGACTGGTAAGAAATGAGCTGATTTAGTGAGTCTATCCACAATCACCCATATGGAATCACACTTACGTCGAGCACGGGGTAAGCCTGTAATGAAATCCATATTAATCACTTCCCACTTCCAAGTTGGGATTTCTGTAGCTTGCAACAATCCGCCCGGCTTTTGGTGCTCTATTTTCACTTGTTGACAGTTGGGGCATTGAGCTACGAATTCTGCTACATCTTTCTTTATCCCATTCCACCAATACATAGACTTAAGATCATGATACATTTTCGTCGCTCTGGGGTGGATAGAATAACGGGAGCAATGAGCTTCTCCCAATATTTGATGGCGTAGACCTGCCACATCGGGGACACATAATCTGCCTTGACATCGGAGAACTCCGTCTCCTGAAATGTCAAATGATGACTCCTCTCTCTGAGGAAGGGCATCCCTGTATTGCACTAGCATGGCATCTTCATATTGTCCCGCCTTCACTTCCGCTACTAGCGACGAAACTGATGAATTCTGAATAGTAGTTCCCCGGCCACCGGAATCCATCACTCAGACTCCTAGACTAGCTAACTGCTGGAGCTCACGAGTCATTTCCCTCTTTCCTTGTTGCACATCGCATAAACTCCCCATAGACCTGCGGCTAAGAGCATCAGCAACAACATTTGCCTTTCCGGGGTGATACAAGATATCAACATCATAATCTTTTAACAATTCCAGCCACCGTCGGTGCCGCAAATTCAACTCTTTCTGTTTGAAAACATACTGGAGACACTTATGATCTGTATAAATATCCATATGGACACCATATAAATAATGTCTCCATATCTTTAATGCATGGACCACCGCAGCCAATTCTAAATCATGTGTTGAGTAATTCCGTTCATGTTTCCATAATTTCCTTGAAGCATACGCAATCGCCTTACCATTTTGCATCAATACACAGCCTAGCCCAACACCTGAAGCATCGCAATAAGCAATATATCCTTCCAATCCCTCGGGAAGTGTCAAGACTGGGGCAGAAGTCATTCGGCCCTTTAACTCTTGGAAACTACGTTCGAAAGCATCTGTCTACTGAAACTTTGCCGATTTCTGAGTCAACCTTTTGAGTGGTGCGGCAATAGAAGAAAATCCCTCAACGAATCTCCTGTAATAACCTGCTAAGCCCAGAAAGCTACGAACCTCTATAGGAGTTGTGGGCTTTGGCCAAGTTTTCACGGCCTCAATCTTTTGATTATCCACACGAATACCATCGGCTGCAAAAATATGGCCCAGAAATGATACTGAGTTCAACCAAAACTCACATTTAGAAAATTTCGCAAACAACTCTCGAGTTCGAAGAACTCCGAGGACAATACGCAAATGATCCGCATGCTCAGCCTCGGATCTAGAATACACCAAGATATAACTGATGAATACAGTCACGAATAGATCCAGAAAAGGCCTGAATACATTGTTCATCAAATCCATAAATGCTGCCAGCGCATTAGTTAGCCTAAACGACATTACTCGGAACTCAAAATGGCCATATCTTGTTCTAAAAGCTGTCTTAGGGATATCTTTCTCCCTAACTCTCACTTGGTGATACCCGGACCTCAAATCGATCTATGAAAACCATTTGGCACCTTGCAATTGATCAAATAAGTCATCGATCCTTGAAAGAGGATATTTGTTCTTGATCGTCACTTTATTCAATTGCCGATAATCAATGCACATTCTCAAAGAGCCATCTTTCTTTCGGATAAATAATACGGGTGCTCCCCACGGGGATGAACTAGGACTACTGAAGCCTTTATCAAGCAAGTCTTTCAATTGCTCTTTCAACTCTTTCAATTCTGCGGGAGCCATCCTATAGGGAGGAATAGATATAGGCATAGTGTCTGGAAACACATCAATAGAAAAATCGATCTCCCGCTCGGGAGGAAGGCCTGGAACATCTTCCGGGAATACATCCGGAAATTCATTCACTACGGGAACTGACTGAAGAATTGGCGACTCAGCTTCTATATCTTGAACTCGCACTAGATGATAAATACATCCTTTCGTGATCATCTTCCTTGCCTTTAGATAGGAAATAAACCTACCTTTTGGTGACGCCGTATTCCCTTTCCATTCTAAGACTGGTTCTCCCGGAAATTGGAAGCGAACCATTTTCATTCGGCAATCAACATTGGCATAACAAGAAGCCAACCAATCCATGCCCATAATGACATCAAAATCTACCATTTCTAGCTCGTGCAAATCAATCATGGTACGACGATCAAAAATCATAACTATACAATCTCTATACACTCGGCTAGCTATCACTGATTCACCAACGGGTGTAGACACCTCAAAAGGTTTGATCGACTCCGGTTCGACTTCTAGTCGACCCGCAATATATGGAGTAACATAAGACAATGTGGAGCCCGGATCAATAAAAGCATATACATCATGAGAGAATACCGATAATATACCTGTGACCACGTCAGGAGAAGACTCGAGATCTTGGCATCCAGCCAAAGCATAAATACGGTGCTGAGACCGCTAGCACTGGGAGCCCTGCCTCTACCTCTACCATGGCCGACTGGCACATGTGAACCTGGCCCCGTAGGGCGTACAGATGTCGAAGACCCGGCTACCGACCCTGATGGCTGGGTCCTACCTCTACCATGTACTGAGGGGCAATCACGCATAATATGGCCTGGTCGACCACACGAATAGAAAACATCTGAACCCAACCGGAATTGACCCCAATGCGAATTTCCACATTGGGAACATCGTTGTATAGGTGGCCTTGACTGGCCTGAATCACCTCTAAACTAGGACCCCAAATAACTCTGAATTGGCCCGGGATAGGTAGATCTGTCGAGGCTCGGGCCTGAAAACCGTGGAGGTGCACTGGTCGTAGAATAGCCTGAATGTCTAGGGAACTGCTGCCTGTGTCTGCCTCTGGACTCACTCATTGGGCCCGAAGATCTGGCCCTCTTGCTATGTCCCCTATCTTGCTCACGTTCACTCCTTCGCTGCTGCAGGCTTTCTTCTAGGTTCTGAGCATGTGCCTGAATGCGCGCAATATCCATACCGTCCTAAATGGACGCAGTCAAGCATTTGTCCGTCAAATGTGGCCCTAGGCCCTTTACAAATCGGTGTACCCGGTCGTCCACATCCGCTACCATGGCCGAAGCATACCTAGCCAGGGAGTTAAAGCGGAGGCTATACTCTAAGGCACTCATACTACCTTGCCTCAAGTTCAAGAATTTATCGGCCCTAGCTAGCCGAACTTCTGGAGGCATATAATGACGGAGAAAATCATCAAAAAACTCTTGCCATACCGGAGGAGGTGCATTGGCTCCCCGTGAAGCCATCCATACCGTAAACCACTGGATCTAGACATCTCTCCATCTATATAACGCCAGCTCTACTGACTCGGTGTCTGAAGCATGTATCAACTGGAGCGTCCTTAGCATACCATCAATAAAGTCCTGAGGATCCTCCTCCGGCTTTGACCCAAAGAACTCCGGAGGGTTTAAAGTAATGAAATCACGGGCCCTTGCCCTAACAACCCTGTCACCTTGCCTCGTACCTTACCGCTGACTCTGAGCAGCAACCAACTGTGTAAGCAATTGTATGGCCTTTTTGACATCTTGGCCTGAAGCATCCGGGGGAGGAGCTGCAGCTCCCTCACGCTCCTCAGTAACAGGCACCTTGTGGGAGGACTGGGATTTGGCCGCACTCTGGGCCTCATTTTCTTCTACTACCAGTGGCGGTGCTTTTCCAGCCCGCTTTTCTGCCACCGTCCTGCCCTTTTGGGCCGCTGTAGCCTTTCTCTTTATAGGCATTCTCTGAAATACACAACACACTATTAAGGAACAAGAATTTCTTACATCATAGCTTTATCACACGATTCTTATGAAGAAAGAAGGTCATTCATTTCCTCAAATGTCCGTAGCTTCTTGTTTATAAGTGTGGCGCGCAACACACCCATAACCAAGACTCTACTAGACACGACTCGTAAACACACCCTAGGACTGAACTGCTCTGATACAACTTTTTGTCACGACCCAACTAGGGGGCCGCGACGAGCACCCGGTGCTAGCCCACCCGGGCACCCCTTAGCTTACAGTCATACTCGCATCTAGATAAGCCACATCATCAATCATACATTTCTAAGCATCAATAATACTAGTCCCATTGGACGACAACATCTTTAATCATCATAGGAAGCTATGTCACAACAATGTACATGGGCCGACGAGGCCAACAAAATGATATACAAAATATAGGCCGCAAGGCCAGACATAACTAACCACATACACGTGACTACGAGCCTCTAAGAGTATAGCATATCACAAGAGCGGGACAGGACCCCGCTGCCCATAACTATGTACACAAAAGAATAAGTACCCAAAGCTATGACTCCGAATGAGATGGAGCTCTGCTATGCAATCTCTGAATAAGCAACTATGAGTCCAGTCTGTCTCCCTGTGCACCTGCGGGCATGAAGCAGCGTCCACAAACAAAAGGACGTCAGTACGAAGAATGTACTGAGTATGTAAAGCATGATCAACATCAATATAGAAGCATAATAGACAACTTAGGCAGTAACATAGGAGGGGAGACAACAATATCATCATCATGGCACTTACTTGCTTTCCATAGGGGCATTCCGTTTCTATTGTGTATCCGTATACATACATCCACATCCGTAATTAGTTAATCTCATAATCATTTACATCTCATATACATAATATATTCACATATATACATACATATACATAACTTTCCCGACCATAAAGGTTCGGTGTTTCATACATACTTGGCCAACCAAGGCTCAAGGTCATACATACCTAGCCCTACAAAGGCATCAGGGTTATCCATACCATCTGCAGAGGTGTGCGCGCGTTACGTAATCATATACATACTTTATACATATTCATATACATATATTCTTACCCGGCATCATAAGCTCGGGGTCATATTATAGTCCTTCATAGGCACACGAACATATAATAGCTCATAAGCTTCTCTAGCATCATTTCTATCCTCATCGTTATCGTTACATCTATGTCATAGGCTTACTAGCCCAGAAGGTCAATCATTTGAAGGAATCGTAGACTTATAGAGGATATATACTATTGGCCAAAGAACCATGCCTTATGAAAGAAGGGTTAGCCTTACATACCTTTTCGTCGAACTATTCTACACTTGCACGTACTCCTTGGATGCTCACGTTTCTACCTTCATTAAAGTCGTACTATCATTAGAATCGACAATTAGCACACATGGCTAAAGCTAGAGAAAATCGGACAGCATTTCCTTTATTTATACGACATTCCTCCGTCTCGTAATTCAACTTCCAAACATCAACAATACATTCACAATATCATAACAATGGCCATTAATTATCTACATTATCCACATTCTCAATTCACTTCCATTAATCCATATTCATGGTCACAACACCCAACTTCGTCCGTTCATTTACAAAGTCTATTTCATGGTCATAACGTCATTTATAACGCATTCATATCACAACACAACAACAATCGTAATTCAATTCAAACTATTTATCAAAAACGTCACTATTCATCATTCATAACCCATTTTGCTATTCTCTTCTAATGACCAAGCATTTCAACTTTAAAATACCTCAAACATGTAAATATCATGAATCTTACCTTAGAAGTTGTAGGAACAAGCCTTAGTTGATAATACTCCACTTGAGCAAAAACCCTAGTTTCCCTCCATTTGAATTTCTTGACTTTAGATGATCTTTGATGGGTTCTTACTCTTGATTCACATGTTTTATGTTGTTGATGGCTAATAATCCTTGAAAACTTATGTAATAAATGTAGAGAGATGTTTTAGAGAGAAGGATAAAATGTGGAAATGATTTCATGAACTTGGCCTCTTATTTAATAACCAATCACTGATCTGTCGGGTTCATTATACGGCTCGTATAATGATTATACGGTTCATATAATTGACCATGAAATGGGTCATTCCTTCACCCTTCACTGTGAACGTTTTACGGTCCATTATACGGTCCGTATAAATATATACAGTCCGTATAACTGACCGTAAAACCTCACCAGTGAGCAACCTTTTCTGTGATGGTTTTACGGTCCATCATACGGTCCGTGTAATGAGCCATATAACCCATCAGTCCACTGAACTTATTCTCGTCACTCCGATTGATCTCCGATCCTTATGGAACCTTCTTAACACTTGTTTAATACTTCATTAACAATCTAAGGGATGTTATAACTCCTTTCCAAAACGCCCTCAAGTCATCATTAAGCTGTTACTCGTATTTCCACTAGTTCATTCACTTGTGTACCAACGGAAGATTTTCCGAGGTGTTACACAGTACCTTAAAAAACATGGTATGGTAATGAAACTTACCTTAGATGATGGATGAACAAGCCTTGAATGGAAATACTCTTCTAGCACCAAAACCCTATTTCTCTCACCTTGAGTTTTCTTGGTGTAGTGAACTTTGGCTAGGTTTCATACACTTATATTCATTGATTTGGTGTTGTTAATCTTGGTTTTCCCTTGAATTCTTATGGATGAATGATGGAGAATATTCTAGAGGTTTATTGAAGTGTAGAGAGTGGAAATGAAATGAAATGAAATGAGAAAGGGTCCCTTATATTAAATTGAAAGCTATCCCGACCAACTTATACGAACCAACATACGGTCCGTACATTTTATACGGACCGTATGTGTGTCCGTATGTTTGGTCCAGAGAGTGGTGTCCCTCTTGGCTAATTATACGACCTCACATACGGCCAGTATAATTTATACGGTCGGTATGTTTGGCTGTATAGTGCCCAGTTGTTCCGTTTTCGTTCTCGTCGACTCGTTTGATCTCCGATCCTTATGGAACCTTCTTGACACTTGGTTAACACCTCAATACAAATATAAGGGACGTTATCACCCTTCTCTAAGACATCATTATGCCATCATTAATTTTTCACTCATAATTCCTACCCGACACATAACGTATCCTTTACTTTCTTTACCAAACTTCTTCCTTTTTGTCACATGTCTTTGAATCTCAATTAGGATCATCAAATGCTATTTCTTACTTACCCAAATCATCGTATACCTTGTGTTCCTCGCTAGCCTATTCACTGTACATTAACGGGGTTTTTTTTTCCAAGGTGTAACAAGTGGTGAACCACGACCAGTTCCACGAACCGTGAAAGGTTCCACGGACCGTGAAAGTGTCCGTGGAAGTCTCGACGAGCTGAACAAGCTCTGGTTATATAAATGTGTTCCCACTTAATTTATTTCATTCCCACACTTTTTTATCTCTCTCTCTCAATACTTCTAGAGAACTCCACACTCTTCATCCACAAGAACTCAAGAAAGATTGGTGATCAATTTCATCAAACCAACAAGAATCAAGTGGAAGAAACACATTAAAGTCCATCCAAGTCAAGGAATTCCTATTGAGGTGAATTAGGGTTTTGGTGCAAGAAGGGTATTCCTACTCAAGGATTATTCCTACACTATCTAAGATATGTTTCATGATCTTTCCATGTTGATTAAGGAAGTGAGAAGTTGAAACACATGGATTGTAGAAGGGGTATAGGAAATGGGTCACAAAGATGAAAACAATGAAGTTCTTGAGTTATAGATGGAATGAATCATGACTATTGAGGTTTTGTAGTTATAAGCATGTTATAAATGACATGTAGAACATGGGTTCAGAATTAAATGTGAGAGAACATAATAGTGAACTATGACTATGATTATGGAGACATCTAAGTGAAATTGTGAAATATGGATAAGGTGGGTGAATGATGATTGTTGCTTGTAATATGATGAATGTGATTATAGATGTTTGGGAGTTGATATACTATATGGGAAACTTGTATAAACAAAGGGAATGATGCCCAAATTTTCCTCGAAATAGTAAGCACATTTATATAACTGATTACCTAATGTTAATACGAATTATCTTGAAGGTAGAAACGTGAGTGTTGAAGGAGAACAATCAAGCGATAGGATAGCTAAACGAACTAAGGCATGAATCTTTCAAATATTCCATGATCTTCTTATACGATAGAGACTATGAGTCCATAAATATACGAAGCAACACACGCACATGACTAAGAAAGGAAGTATGATACGAGCATGATAGTAATGATGATACACATAAGTATGAAAAATCCTAGTATAATGAAGGATGTCCATCAAGCTAATAATTCTAAGTATGTTTCTGTCACGACCCGACTAGGGGCCGCGAGGCGTACCCGGGGCTAACCACCGATCACCGCTAGTCTTATTACTAATCATACTAATTTAACGCTCTTTTATCAAATTATACTCAAATCATAAGAAAATCATATTTCATTTGGGAACATAAACACTTTTATATACATAAGCCTCTCGGCTATCAAAATGATAATATACATACACATACATATATTCAGTAGTGACCTTGTGAGACCATATAACCCACACTGTGCATCTACGAGCCTCTACTGGAGCGCTAGACATAAGGACAGGACAGGACCCCGTCGTGCCCAAAATATACATATACATATATACCAAAAGAATAATCAATTGCACCTCCGGAAAAATGGAGTGCTCTTCAAATCGGCTAACAGATCCTATGAATTGCCTCCCTGTCTACCTGTGGGCATAAACACAACGTCCAAAGAAAATGAACGTCAGTATGCACATTGTACTGAGTATGTAAGACATGAATGAAATAAGTATAGTAGAAGATTCATAAACCATAGGAGAAGGATAAACCTGCGTGAGTTCTATAGGTGAGCACATTTCATACATATATCGCATATTTACATAATCATGGAACATGTATCATCATAACACATATAACACCACATCATCATCATCATCGTTAACCCGCGTCGGGGTAACCATCATACGCAGCCCACTAGTTGTATCATGCCCGGCCCTCTAGGCTCAGAGTAATCATAGCAGCCCACTAGTGGTGACAGGCCCAGCCATCCAGACACGGTAGAATCATAGCAGCCCGCATTAGTGGTGAGATGCCCGGCCCTCTAGGCACGGTGAAATCATAGCAGCGCACATTAGCGGTGACATGCCCGGCCATCTAGGCACGGTGGAATCATATCGTCATACAAACAATCATAGCTTCATCATTATTACACATCTCATAGGCATAACATAATCTTATATTATCGATCATCTCATAGACATATCATAACTTAGCATCGTTATACATTTATCATTTAAGACATACATTGGGATTTGAAAGTAGTTATGGCTATATCGGGGTGACATAAGGTCGTGAACCCCCGATCATATTATGGAGTAATCATCAACATCATATCTCACCTTGAAGGAACTAACAATCTAAGGTGAGTGTACGCAAAGAGAAGCATCGATGGAAACATACTTAGAATTATTAGCTTCATGGACATCCTTTATTATACTAGGATTTTTAATACTTATGTTTATCATCATCACTATCATGCTCGTATCATACTTCCTTTCTTAGTCATGCGTGTGTGTAGCTTCATATATTCATGGACTCATAGTCTCTATCGTATAAGAAGATCATGGAAAATTTGAAAGATTCATGCCTTAGAAAGAAAGGATTAGTCTTACATACCTTTTTCGTTTAGCTATCCTATCGCTTGATCGTTCTCCTTCAACACTCACGTTTCTACCTTCAAGAGATTTCGTATTAACATTAGCTAATCGCTTATATAAACGTGCTTACTATTTCTAGGAAAATTTGGGCAGCATTCCCTTTGTTTATACAACTTTTCCCATATAGTATATCAACTCCCAAACATCTATAATCACATTCATCATATTACAAGCAATAATCATCATTCATCCACCTTATCCATATTTCACAATTTCACTTAGATGTCTCCATAATCATAGTCATAGTTCACTATTATGTTCTGTCACATTTATTTCTTAACCCATGTTCTACATGTCATTTATAACATGCTTATAACTACAACACTTCAATAGTCATGATTCATTCCATCTACAACTCAAGAACTTCATTGCTTTCATCTTTGTGACCCGTTTCCTATACCGCTTCTACAATCCATGTGTTTCAACTTCTCATTTACTTAATCAACATGGAAATATCATGAAACATACCTTAGATAGTGTAGGAATAAGCCTTGAGTAGTAATACTCTTCTTGCACCAAAACCCTAATTCACCTCTATAGGAATTCCTTGACTTGGATGGACTTTAATGTGTTTCTTCCACTTGATTCTTGTTGGTTTGATGAAATTGATCACCAATCTTTCTTGAGTTCTTGTGGATGAAGAGTGTGGAATTCTCTAGAAGTATTGAGAGAGAGATAGAAAAGTGTGGGAATGAAATAAATGAAGTGGGAACACATTTATATAACCAGAACTTGTTCAGCTCGTCGGGACTTCCACAGACACTTTCATGGTCCGTGGAACCTTTCACGGTTAGTTGAACTGGTCGTGGTTCACCACTGGCCAGTCATCAACTCTGATGGGTGTTCCACGGACCAATACACGGTCCGTGGAAAGTTTCCCGGCCCGTGATTGTGGTCGTGGAACTCACAGTTCCTTCTGAGGTTGTTCTCGTCGTCTCGTTTGATCTCCCATCCTTATACAACCTTCTTAACACTTGTTTAATGCTTCATTAATGATCTAAACATCCCTATAACGCATCCTCAAAACCTTACGAAACAATTCTCAACGCAATTAATTTATGAAACCCTTCCTAAATCTCACTTATACTTCACTTATCCTTATCAATCCCTATTCCATCAATTCATATAACTTCAAGATCTTGTCGTACATATTCTAAGACCCCTAAACATTCATCCTATAGTCTTTAAACTTCATGTGACCCTTAAGCTCGTGTTGGTGACATAAGGTCGTGAACCCCCAATCATATTATGGAGTAATCATCGACATCATATCTCACCTTAAAGGAACTAACAATCTAAGGTAAGTGTGCGCAAAGAGAAGCATCGATGGAAACTGTCACAACCCGACTAGGGGCCGCGACGGGTACCCGTCGCGGCCCTTAGTTGGGTCGTGACAGATAAGTGGGACTAAAGGATAGTAACCACAACTAGAAATATGAAGTAAGAGAAAGAATGATCAGGCCTTGCAACGATACTAAGAGATTTCCAGCTCTCGAGAGGTGTATAAAGGGATAAATGTGTGGTCATACTGACACTGTTGCCTCGGACACGGAGAAGCTTTCCCAAAAGATGATTTAAGAATAGAACGGATCAGCATGTTTAAAGGAATATTTCACGAAATTTAGGGTCGATACTATAAGATAACAAGTGTTGAAGGGCACTCGGGGAGGAAGGAACTCAAGGAATATTTGAGGATGAAAGAAGGAAAGGTACACTAATGGGCTGGTCAAAAGGAGAGGAGAGAAGAAGAAGGGAAGAAAAGGAAAATTGAGCAATCCCCAAGGACAAGCGAGAGGATAATGAACTAACAAAGCTAACCGGGAGGTAGTATATCCATGACATGGGATGAGGATAAGGAATACCGAGATTCGATTATAAACGAAATAGAAGGACGTATGGGAAATATTCATGAGTATGGACTAGCCTTGGCGGCAGGAAGGAGAAGAAAGAAGAGATTATATTTGTAAGGATTTCACGACATGCATAAGAAGTGGTAGAACACTGGAAGAACTACAATGCATAGGTGGGATGCAAATAAGTAGTCAAGGAAAATTTCGGATAAGTGAGCTAAGTAAATAAAAGGAT
Organism: Lycium barbarum; assembly: GCF_019175385.1. NCBI lineage: Eukaryota > Viridiplantae > Streptophyta > Magnoliopsida > Solanales > Solanaceae > Lycium > Lycium barbarum. Next base: position 93,506,277 of record NC_083345.1, on the reverse strand, counting down.
TGATAGTGGAAGGGGAAGAGTGTAGCATATTAACTCTCAATGGTATATTGTAGACGTAAAATGAGACTGGAAATTTGGAGTAAGAAGAATTTCAGTGATACTAGTTATGGAGGAAGACGAGGGATAAAAAGAGAAAAGCGTGACCAAACGTTCCGTAAAATGTTTTGATGAATTCCAATGTTCCCATTAACCCGTTGATTCGGGAAATGTTCAGTCATAATAGGTAGAAGTAGAAAGGCCTTAAAGATGGCAGCGAGAATGGATCTGTAATGCATAAGCGCTTCGTTCAAATGAAAATCCCTCGATTAGCATAAAGGAAAATAAGTCAAGCTATATGATCAGAATATTAAGTTTTCATGCAAAAAAAAAAAAAAAGAATTCTGTTATTATGAGAGACCAAAGGAGCTGGAGGATCGTTAAGGTTGGCTGATGACTACTGATATTCGGGAGTTACTAGTGTAGAAGAACACCCTTAAAAGGGCGGAAGAGCAGATCTAGTCCTGAAATGAGGTATAACCCTATTAAAATTCCAAGGAAAGAAAGATGTTAGCTTAAAGAAGCCAAAATTCGGGATGTAGTGGCATATCAAGAATGCATTAAGAGGGAGCAGAAATGAATTAAAGATGAGCATACCACAAAGCACGTATGAAAAAGAATTAAAATGGGTCAAGAGAATACTTTATGCGGACGTGAGATATGACATTTCTAGACCTGGAAAATTTGTGTCGCACCTAAATAGGCAGCGACGTATCCTAAAGAGTAATAAAGAGAGTAAGAATGCTCTGCAAGCTAACTACAAAGAGAATAACAAAATTAATGAAGAGTACAAAGGACACTTTGGGTTACCATGGAATAAAATTTTGATATTAAAGGAAAAATATGAGAATCTTAACAAAGGGAGTAACCATAAGTGGTGTGGCGATCTCTAAACAGAGGAAGAACGAAGTGGGTGCAGATAGAAAGGCAACAACATCACTAGAAATTAGAAAGTATAGCACGGATCACTAACTATGCGGAGCATAAGAGTATGTATTATAGAATTACATGAATCATCAGCGTAAGGTTATGCCCTGCAGATGGGAATGGACACACCGAAAAGCCAACAAAGAATGACATCTAACTAAGTGATCACTGGAATGAGGAAGTCAAGGGTAAGTATACCATACCGATGTTGGAAAAGAAGCTGTGGTAAAGTGAGAATTGCCCTAACTTCATAATTATAAGTTATATTACATGATTTGAGGCAAAGGAATAAAAGGGAGAGTTTGACAAGAGCTCGAAGATATTGTGAGCTATAGACCAGTTCGAACAATGATTATTGGTTCATCGCAATATATAATCCTGCTACGAGAAATAATAAAGATGGTGATGGAACATTAGGAACCGTTAAGAGATTGTATTGAGGATATGCTATAACTGATCATGGAAAGGGATTAAGACGGATGGTTGAAGAAATGTAACCGTTAAGAATAAGGATTTGTCAGTAGCAGAGTACCGCTGAACAAGCAACGGGACATTAGTATAAGAAAACCTATGATGAATCGAAAAGCTTGGCTGATGAATTACGAGGGGATAATCTAGCACGTATCTAAGCTCAACAAGTACAAGTGGGGATAGCCAAGATAGCATCAGAGGAGTCAACAAAAGAAGGTGTTGTATTCAAGCAAGGGAGTTATCCGTTAATAAAGAAATGAGGAACGAAGAGGAAGGACGCTCGCAGGACGACGGGTAACCGTGGCATGGCTAGTTAAACCACAAGAAGTAAGACTGAATAAGAATGGAATACTAGCTAACTTGTATACATGAAGATTGAAGACTGTACGACATGCAAATGAATTTGATAAGGAGCTAACAAAGAGCAGGACGAAATGGACCAAATTATAGTATAAGTATATGGTAATCGAACAAAAAGTCAATAAGTATATTGAGGATCGGTGCACTACAACATTCGAGGACGAATGTTTTAAGGGGGGAAGGATGTTACACCCCGTATCTTCGAAGAAGCACTTATCAAAATTGAAACATAAATACATTGAGTTATGGTTAAGTAAAATCACTTTTGAATGTTATATTTAATGAGTGAAGGATGTATATAAGGTATACCAGAAGGTTTTATAAGGAAATGAGTGGAATTAATGGAGTAGTACGACTTTGGAGAAATGATGGGTGAAGTTTGTGTGTGAAACTTTTAGTTCAACTTGGGGGACGAATATCTCTTCGTGTATGAAGTGTTTTGAAGTGAAACGAAAGCCTAAAATGACGTTCGTCGAGTATAGTTTCCAACGCAATAAACCGCTCGTCGATAGGACATCATAGTAGAGAATTATAGACGTTACAAGTTCGGCTGACAAAGCCCCTTTTGACCCGAATTTGACCCTTATATAAGGGGTAAAACCCCCTTTTTTCACCAGATTTTAGCCCACAAATTTCCAGAAATCAATACGGAGAGTGAGGGTACCAAAAAGTGAGCAATTTTCAAGTGACGGAATATTAGTTTAGGTCCGGATAACGCATGGTTGTGATTTTCGTATTGTTTTCCGGTGGATTTTTGCGTGGATACTGAGGATATTGCTTTCTTAACAACAAAAAAAAGGTATGAATCTTTATCTTTTGGTATTATTTAAGGCTTATTCTCGGAGACAAAGTCGTTAAATAATTGTGTAGTAAGTTGGTTAGTTATGGAAGTTGGAAAACAACATGTGGGCTATTTTATGGTACATATTGGTGTTGGAAGATATTAATGATGTTGGTATGGTTGTTGTTGTTGTTGGATGCTGAATTGAGATTTCGGGCTACGCATATAAACAGGGGAGATGCTGCCCGATTTTCGGCAGGATATAAAATAGTTTAATTTGAAAACTTAGGACAAGTGTACCGTGATGAGTCTAACGTTAGTGTAATTTCTCTCGAATGTAGATTTACGATCTCGGGCGGATAAGCGTAATTAGTAGAAAGTCGAACAGGTATGTTAAGGCTCGTCCCTTTCTTTTAAAGGCATGATTCCTATGGTATGATTCCATGAGTGTTTCCCTAACCTCCTTCATTACAAAAGCTAGAAGTTTATGACTCTTAAAGCTTCTTATAATGTTAAAAAAAATGAGAATGTTTTTATGAGGATTACGTTGAGGATGATTTTATGCTTAAAGGTCTGAAATATGATTTCAACGATGATGTGAAAATGTTAAGCTATTTCATGATTTTCTCGATTTATTTCACTATTGTTGATCTCACCTTATAAATTGTTCCTCCAAGGTGGGATAGAACGATTGTTTTCATTTGAACTCCTATGCATGCCATGAGTATAATATATGTATATGGATATTTTCTGACATTATAGAGAGCTCTATTATTTCATTTTGATTATGCATTGCACTCATTTTCATTCTTCATGTATATATAAGGCATAGTTGACAGGGGGTGACGCTGTGACCTTTGTTGTGTATTATAAGGCCCAGTTGACAGGGAGTGATGTTGTGGCCCTTGTTGTGATGTGTATATATATATGGCACAGTTGACAGGGGGTGTGCTGTGGCCTTTGTTGTGATGTCTATATGTATGGCACAGTTAACAGGGGGTGCGCTGTGGCCTTTGTTGTGATGTGTATATGTATGGCACAGTTAACAGGGGGTGACGCTGTGGCCTTTGTTATGATGTGTATATATGGCACAATTGACAGGGGGTGACGTTGTGGCCTTTGTTGTGATATTTCTATGGATATATGTGGTTCTTTGATATAGCTACACTGATGCATTTATTTTGCCCATTCATTGACATGGCTTAAATGTTTTCCAGGATTTTATGTCTATGTTGATTTCATGCCTTACATACTCAGTACACTATTCGTACTAACCCCCTTTCTTCGGGGGCTGCGTTTCATGCCCGCTGGTACAGACACTCAGTTTGGTGATCCTCCGGCTTAGGACTTCTGCCCAGTCGTTTGGAGAGCTCCATTGTTCCGGAGCTTGAGTTATTTTGGTACAGATCCTTTTGACAAAGACTTGGTTATACTCTTAGAGGTCTGTAGACATATGTGGGTTGTGTATATACAATTTGGTCAGCTATATCGATGTAATTCGTCTTGGATGTCCCCGTGTATAGTGGCAGCCTTGTCAGCTTGCATATTTGTTATGTTTTGGTTAACTGTGGCTTCTCAGGAGACAGGTTCTCTTTGATGTATGACATGATGAGTTCATAGCATGCTTTTACAGAGTGTCATATTGTTTTCAGTTTCAGTCTGATTATATCTAGCGGGTCGTGTACGGGTGCCCAGCTCAAGCACTAGTCATGGCCCATCGGTTTGGGTCATGACAACAAGTAAGGCTGACAGAGTAGAAACGCGTGCTACAGTAACCGACGTGCTACAATAGCCGCGCTGCTACAGTACCTGCTATAGTAACCGACTCTATAATTCTTTAAAAGGGGTTTTACCCCTTATTTTTCATCAAAAAACACCCTCTAAGCCTTCCCAAAATTCCTGAAATTCCACCAATTTCCATACATAAAATGTTAAGCCAAAATAAGCTATAATCCCCTAATTCTGGCCCGGACAGCGTATAGTTGCAATTACAAAATTGTACTGCGATGAGTTTTGACTCAAGTTCAAGGGGAAAAATGAAGATATAGTAATATTAGCGGAAGTAAGGTATGAATCTCTTCTTATTAATGTTAGATTAGATTTATTTACGGATATAAAGTTGTTAAATAGTCGTATAAAGAGTTGGTTAGTTGTGGAACTTTGAAAAAATCGTGGGGGATGTTTATGAAACATGATGGTGTTGGAAATGATGTTGTTGATGGTGGTATTGTTGTTGTTCTTGTTGGTTGCCAGATTGTGATTTCGGGCTAGGCATATAAACAAGCAAAATGTTGCCCGAATTTTAGTAGATTTTAAATGGATTTTAATTAAGGGCTTGAGATAAGTGTATGATGGTGCGCCTAATAATAGTATGAATTGGCTTATATGTAGAATACGAGACTACGAACGATCATAACTAAATTGCAAGATAGGAGGTAGGTTGGAAAGTTAGAAAGTAATCTTCCAGGTATGTTAAGGCTAAACCTTTCTTTCTTAAGGCATGATTCCTTTGTTGTGAACCTATATATGACATCTTCAATAACCTTATTTCTAAAAGTACCAAAGCTTACAGTTCCCAATGTTCTTGTGATATCCTTGAGCTTGTTTCATGGCTATTTATGTTATTCATTGAGGTTGATCACATCTTATGACTTTGTTACTTCAAGGTGAGACGTGTTCATGATGACGGTTCCATAACAATAATCCAATGAGTTTAGGAATAGGTTCTTAAGGAATGTTTTATAGGACATGAATAGAGTGCTAGCAGAGGATCTCTAATGTGGTATTTAATGTTCGAAGAGAGGTTCATGTTGTATCTTAAGTTTGGGTTATAGTCTAGTCAATTGGGAAGAAGTACTAATGGCCTGAGTTGTGCTTATAAGTCTTATGTGATTATGTAGACCCTACGGGTTATGTGATGACCACGGGAAGCGTATAGAGATTACTTGTAGAAGTTTAGTTATGATGTTGATTATAATTACCACTGGTCTATGACCAGTCAGGAAGATGTTACCACTGGTCTATGGCCAGTGGGGCAGTTATATATTTACCACTGGTCTACAACCAGTTGGCAGTTATGTATTACCACCATGCTACTGTTAGTTGGGTAGTTATTACCACTGTGCTACGGCTGGTCGGGCAGTTACCACTGATAAGTCCGGCAGTTGCACTCTACCGTCGGACGATAATCGGACGGGCAGTTATTGCCATCGAGCTATGGCCGGTCGGGCAGTTACCACTGATCAGTTGGGCAGTTAGCACTAGGACAGCAAGTAAGTTAGAGATACGGTATTGTCCATAGATGCAGTTAAAGATATGAGTGTATTAAGAGACATGCGTACTAGATTCTCATCAGTAAGTCAGAAGTGACAGGTTGATTCTATCCTTTTTCTTTGCAACATATGTTGATTTTATTACATTTTCGCCTTACATACTCGGTACATTATTCGTACTGACGTCCTTTCTTGTGGACGCTGCGTTCATGCCCGCAGGTGTAGACACACGGGACGAGGATCTTCCGCAGTAGGCTACTTTCAGGTACCGATTTTGATTGGTGGGCTCCATTTCTTCATGGAGCATTGCCGAGTTTGAGTTGTATAGTTTTTTTTCTTTGTGACAAGAGGTATGTCGGGGCTCTGTCGCGACTTGTGTACTTCAGTCATGTTCATAGAGGCTTTGCAGACAGATTCCTGTGTGCAACTTAGTTATATTATGTCGGTTGTTATGTTGGCGTCATAGGTCCATTGTACATATAGTTATGTATGAAATTATGTTCATATTTTTCCCTGAGCCTTATTTTTACCATTCGAGACAAGAAGGATGCAAGTTATAAGTTGGTTCGCTCGGTTCCCGTAGGGTGCCGGGTGCCAGTCACTCCTTAACAAGGGTGGGGTGTGACAAACTGCCTTGAAAATCAACTACACAAGCTCTCAACATTGTCACGACCCAACCCCGTGGGCCGCGACTGGCACCCTACTTAGGCACCCCAAACAGACTCACAAACCAGATCATCATATTCAGACTCATTCAGACTTAACATACGTTATTCGAACTGAAAACTAATAGCAGATGTCACACAAGCATTGAACAAACACTTATCTTAAGCGGTCGCCCGTGCAGGACAGTCATATCAAAATCAGAAAGGTGGCGGAATATACATCGCCCAAATGCACACACACACGTACAAACTTATGGGTCGTCTTGGCCATAATAGCATACGGGCCGCTTAAGAACGTAAAACAGAACCACATACGAACACACCGTACCCACGACCCACAAATATGACTACAGGCCTCTAAAACAAAACAGAACATATGAACATATGACGGGACAGGGCCCCGCCGTACCCACACAGCCACAAATGTACAGAAACACACACAGCAAAAAGTATGTACCAAAAGTTAAGCTCCGGATCAAGGGGAGCTCTCCAAAATAGCAGAATAGGTAGCCTAAACCGGAGGATCACCCAAACGAGCTTCTGTACCTGCGGGCATGAAACGCAGCCCCCCGAAGAACAGGGGGTCAGTACGGGAGAAGTACTGAGTATGTAAAGCAGAAGGTACAGAAATCACAATCCTAACTGGAGTCAGAAGGAACAAACACAAACGTCAAAGTAGCAAATCAAACATGTACGGAAGATAAATGTACAAATGCAAATAAAAAATCATGTATAGGGCTTAGGAACGTGGTCACCCCCGACGCTGGTGCCACAACACATCATACTCCAGAAGTTTTTCAAATCTCCGTACAGTCTCCAGACAAATCGTATCACACACATACCACATCATCAGAACATATCAAATGCCATATCACATCATAACTCCATAGACGGTAACCGGCCCTATGGTGAGGCCTCGGAAATCGTAACACATCATACTTCCGAATATGGTATAGCGCGCACGATCACAAAGCCGGCCCGGGTACCGACGAACGAAATCATAGCGAATGGAACGAACGGAGTAGTGCAGAAACCATATGCATATCAAAAGTAATTTACAAGACTCGACATATAATTACTTATATGCATATACCGACGCCAGAAGGCTCGGGGTAGGAGTCAGGGCGATCAAAATTTATATATGGAAGTTACGAAGTTCCAAACTGCAAAACCTTTGAAAAGCAATTCACAGATCATTTTCCGAAAATCTAACATCATTCATAGTACAAAACGTTCAATAACGATACAGGAAATTTCAAACGGACCTTTGAGTCATAGGCAAATGATTACTTTTCATATCAAACGAAAATGAGCCAAACAACCAAATAAGGGAAGCCTCGCGGCTTGCGGGCCCACCTTGAGTCAAATCGAGGCGGCGGACACAAATCACAGACTTTAGGCTCCATAAAGCCATCTACGAAAGTTTCGGAGAGATTCGGACGCAATAGCAAAAGTTATGAAGGTTTGAACATTCTTTCAACCAATTGTAAGGAATAGGCTTCAATTGCGCTGAATGAATAGTGGCCAAAATTAAACTTGGATTTCCAAGAACAGAATTATCCCCGAGGGTCCGATCTTAACCTAGTATAACTAGGACATGCCAAAAGAAGGAAAGGTAGGCTTTACATACCCGGATTGCGCCTTACGCTCGTCAAATCTCAATTCCCGTTTCGTCCAAAAACTGCAAATGGTCACTTTTACCAGTTACTAATCATGAAAGTTAACATTTTGATCTTTGGGTTATACTTGGCTACCGAAATTTCGGCAGCACTTCCCATATAACTTTGACACCGCGAGAATTTAACTCGGCTCGGAATATTCAACAACAACCCACCAAGAATCACCAACAACATCAACAATCACAATAAAAACATAATATGATACTATTAGTCTACTTTCCAATATAATGCCATAATTCTTCCAAATCAATGCAACTTATTATTTTCATATTCATCATCCATCAAAATCATTACAACATACGTCGGAGGCATATCATACCATTTTCACAAGATATCCACAAGATATGTAAAACATACAAACTTTCCATTAAGCCACTACTTATCCAATTTTTCCTAACCTTCAACATACAAGTTCATTATACATTTCCATCTTCCAAATTCATCAACATTAATCATAATTTGCATCTTACTACTTTCATTTCCATATTTACATAAACCATAACAAAGTTGCATAATTTCCTTCAACAACTTAATAGCCATTTTTCTATAACAACAAAATCCATTATCTTTTCATTCGCTTCACGATTAACACAATTAACATACTAACGGAGAAAAATTAACATTCCATCATCAACATTACACCCCACGGCCACATGACACTTTCCCCAACTTCCACTAATTCATTCCACTCTCATTTCTAATACAAATTTCCATCATACTACAACTAAATTACAACATGCATTCAAGCCATCTTGAACATACAATTCATGCATAAATTCGGCCACCATGAACACCATCCCAACACACAAAGTTTCCAAGTTTTTCATTCATTCACACATACTATAACATACATACATATATTTCATGGCATAAAAAGGGTAAAATTCTTACCTCTCCTTCAAGTTTTCACTTGGCACCAAACTTGTCCTCTTGCAAAACTAATTGTACCAAGTTGTAGAAGACTTTGCACTTAGTAGTATTCCCACAAGAATTGAATTTCAAACTCAAGGATTAGGCTCCAAAAATTTTCCTTCTTTTCTTTCTTTTTCTTCTCTCAAACCCGAAATGCCCCCTTTTCTTTACCTGTTGTTCTTTCTTTGTTTTTTTTTCTTGAACATTCTTAGGATAAGGATGACATATATAATTCCACATGGAAATTATTTAATCCATGGGCTTTGGGTCAAGCCTTGGCCGGTTGGGCCTCTTGGTTTTGGGCCTCATTTTCTTAATTTTTTTGAGTTCAAAATTGTTGGTTACATATTGTAATTCACGGGGCAAGTTTCCAAAATTTCAATTTTGCCCTTGGCCACCTTTCGTAATTCCACACCATTGCATTCATAACCTACACACGCATACCAAGTAAGGTCCAATTGTGGCCTTATTCATCACAAGTCAATTTATCTTAAATATTTCGAATAAACAAAATGTTGGATGTAACATCCTCCCCCCCTTTAAAAACATTCGTCCTCGAATGTTAAATTGACCTTATGGGGCATCATATACTACTTCAGGAGGGTTTTCTTTATAGTCGTCCTTTGTTGACTTTCTGACATGGCTTCTCCACCAACATTATGGGGTATTTTTTCACATCACTGATTCAAATGCCTTCATAATACATTTTCTCATACCCCACGTAATCACCGAATCATAAGCTATATTCTTGTAATGAACGAACACTTTCCAGACATCACAGTCAATATCACTTCTTGTTACACTGCTGAGTTCCCTACCACATTATCGTAATCCCACTTCACTTCACACCAGACACTTCATGCAAAACAGATTCAGAGCTAGGGCCGGACGCGTATAAGAATATCGGACGGATTCGTAATCGGAGGCAGACGCACTAAATTATGGCGGACGGATTCATAGTCAATATCAGAGGTACGGAAGTATGTCAGACAAATCTGAGATCGGAGTCAGACGTACAGAGAGGTATCAGACAGAAACGTATTCAGAATCAGACGTACAAAGATTTATCAGACGGAAACATAATCAAGCTCAGAAATACAGAGGCGTAATAGGCAGAGCCTTATCGGAATCGGGAGTGCAGAAGTACAACAGATAGAATCCGAATTAGAATCAAATCGCTCCTATTAAGGCTCCAATGATTCATGAAAATTTTCCCTTTATTTGAAAACTAGTTTGCCAAGCGATCATACAAATCGTCCTGCGTGTCGCTCATCGACTCCTTCAGAAATTCCGCTTATTCACACTTCTTATCTTTCATCATTCACAACATTAGTCGCCTGGACTCGGCTCTTGACCCATATGGGCACCAAACGAAAATCGTACACACACACATACACACATTTACTAATACCTTACTGCGCGATTCCTGTAAGGGCATTAATTACCCCACACATTCTATTTTCCTTTTGGTTACACCAAATTTCCATTTATATTTATCATACTTTCACTTGTGAGAAACCTTGCATTACTTCCCAGGGGGTCACCCATCCTAGAATTGCTCTAGCTTGAGCACGCTTAACCACGAAACATTCATGCATTTTGACGCGTTAGGGCTGATATAATTCCATCAATTGCCCCGCACGACCTTTGTCACGTAATTTTAGGGCCAATCGGTGTCTTAGCAAATTTTTCGAGAAGTTTTCGTAGCGGGTCCCACTCCGACCCAAAAGGGTTGTTTGCCCCTCAGGATATATGGTTTATCGCTTTAGCCTGCCAAATTCCCTATACTCGCCTCCCACCTGAATAGATAGCTGCCTCGAATATTTCATTGATTCGGATTCTTACCCTACTTTTGCTGACACGCAGAAAGAGAATATCGCATAATATACTGGAATACAGACCTATCATTGCACATATTCATTCAGAAAAAAAAAAGGTTAGTAATATACCAGGGTCTGCGTTTGGTGATGCCTCTGGGTCCGGCCGACCAGTCAAAGCGTATATGCGGTTCGAGGGACCGCTAGAATCTGAGCCCCCACCACGGCCTCTACCGCGGCCCGCTGGGGCTGGCATACCTCGCCCCGTGGAGCGCATGGCCGAAGGGGTAGATGGCGAACCAGCAACGGATCTCGTCGGCTGTGCTGCGCTACCAGAACCGCCTGCCCACGGACAGTCTCGCATGATATGGCCCTGGCGGCCGCAAGCAAAACAGGCCCCTGTGGCACTGAAGCACTCACCTGGGTGCGATCTTCCACAATACGAACACGGGGGCATAGGTGGCCTAGTCTGACCGGGACCCCTGCTCGCCTGAGGACCTAGGGCTCTGGAACTCTGGTCTGCCCTGGACGGTCCTGCGCCATCAAATCGCTTACTAGCAGACTGTGTGTCCCGGCCTAACGGAGGGAAGTACCCACTGGACTGATACTGAGGCTGCCCGCCCCGAGAATCTCCAGAATACCCCGCTGATCTGGCCCTCTTGGGTCGTCTCCCATCATACTCTCTGCTGGGCCGATCTGCTCGGTGCCGGTTCTCCATCCCCTGGGCGTAGGCCTATAGACGGGCAATGTACATGTCTGTCTGCAATGACACCGCCACATAGCCGTCGATCAAGTAACGATCCAACCCCATAACATATCTGTGCATCCGATCAGACATATCTGCTACCACGGCAGGTGCATATCGGGCCAGGGAATCAAACTCCAGATTATATTCACGAACGCTTCGACCCCTCTGCTGCAGATGTAAAAACCGATCAGCTCGCTCCCGTCGTAACTCTGGGGGCAGAAAGTGGCGGGTGAAAGCAGTCACAAACTGATCCCACGTAGCTGGAGGAGCACCCTCACCCCTGGATAACTCCCAAGTCTCATACCAGTGAGCAGCAACATCCCGAAGTCTATGCGAGGCCAGCTCAACCGACTCGGTCTCTGAAGCCCTGACCAAGTCTAATGCACGCCGCATCCCCCGAATAAAGTCATGGGGGTCCTCGTCGGGCTTAGACCCGAAAAACTCTGGAGGGCCACATAATAAGAACTCCCGAACTCTCAGGCTGTCCCGCCTGTCATCATCATCATCGTCCCTCCGCCCGCGTCTGCGAGCCTGTCCCGCTACTATTGTGGTCAACAACTGTACAGCCTCCCTCAGGGTCCTATCCTCCGCCCCTGGCTGAGGAGCTGGAGTCTCAGGAGCGGGTACACGGACCTCTGGAGCCGTTGAAGGTCCTGCTCCAGGCTGTACTAGTGGGGGTGTAGCAGACCCCTCAGAATGAGGCACAACCTCAGGCAAATCATAAACACGAGCCCGGGTAGCTCGCTGTGCCTGGCTAGTCTCTCCCATCTTTGCCTTTCCCTTCTGGGCCGCCGTTGCCTTCTTCGGAGGCATCACTGCAAACACAATAACGGGTCAGATCAGAATCACCCTAATAGCACAGCTCTATCGCACGATCTAAGATTCCAAAGAAGAGTAACACCCTAAATGCCCTGTAGCCTCCTGTTTATAGATGTGGTGCACAACACATCGATAAACAAGACTCTACGAGACACGGCCTGTAGACATTCCGAGGACAAACCGCTCTGATACCACTTCTGTCACGACCCAACCCCGTGGGCCGCGACTGGCACCCTACTTAGGCACCCCAAACAGACTCACAAACCAGATCATCATATTCAGACTCATTCAGACTTAACATACGTTATTCGAACTGAAACCTAATAGCAGACGTCACACAAGCATTGAACAAACACTTATCTTAAGCGGTCGCCCGTGCAGGACAGTCATATCAAAATCAGAAAGGTGGCGGAATATACATCGCCCAAATGCACACACACACGTACAAACTTATGGGCCGTCTTGGCCATAATAGCATACGGGCCGCTTAAGAACGTAAAACAGAACCACATACGAACACACCGGACCCACGACCCACAAAATATGACTACAGGCCTCTAAAACAAAACAGAACATATGAACATATGACGGGGCAGGGCCCCGCCGTACCCACACAGCCAGAAATGTACAGAAACACACACAGCAAAAGGTATGTACCAAAAGTTAAGCTCCGGATCAAGGGGAGCTCTCCAAAATAGTAGAATATGTAGCCTAAACCGGAGGATCACCCAAACGAGCTTCTGTACCTACGGGCATGAAACGCAGCCCCCCGAAGAACAGGGGGTCAGTACGGGAGAATTACTGAGTATGTAAAGCAGAAGGTACAGAAATCACAATCCTAACTGGAGTCAGAAGGAACAAACAGAAACGTCAAAGTAGCAAATCAAACCTGTACGGAAGATAAATGTACGAATGCAAATAAAAAATCATGTATAGGGCTTAGGAACGTGGTCACCCCCGACGCTGGTGCCATAACACATCATACTACAGAAGTTTTTCAAATCTCCGTACAGTCTCCGGACAAATCGTATCACACACATACCACATCATCAGAACATATCAAATGCCATATCACATCATAACTTCATAGACGGTAACCGGCCCTATGGCGAGGCCTCGGAAACCGTAACACATCATACTTCCGAATATGGTATAGCGCGCACGATCACAAAGCCGGCCCGGGTACCGACGAACGAAATCATAGCGAATGGCACGAACGGAGTAGTGCAGAAACCATATGCATATCAAAAGTAATTTACAAGACTCGACATATAATTACTTATAGGCATATACCGACGCCAGAAGGCTCGGGGTAGGAGTCAGGGCGATCAAAATTTATATATGGAAGTTACGAAGTTCCAAACTGCAAAACCTTTGAAAAGCAATTCACAGATCATTTTCCGAAAATCTAACATCATTCATAGTACAAAACGTTCAATAACGATACAGGAAATTTCAAACGGACCTTTGAGTCATAGGCAAATGATTACTTTTCATATCGAACGAAAATGAGCCAAACAACCAAATAAGGGAAGCCTCGGGGCTTGCGGGCCCACCTTGAGTCAAATCGAGGCGGCAGACACAAATCACAGACTTTAGGCTCCATAAAGCCATCTACGAAAGTTTCGAAGAGATTCAGACGCAATAGCAAAAGTTATGAAGGTTTGAACATTCTTTCAACCAAATGTAAGGAATAGGCTTCAATTGCGCTGAATGAATAGTGGCCAAAATTAAACTTGGATTTCCAAGAACAGAATTATCCCCGAGGGTCCGATCTTAACCTAGTATAACTAGGACATGCCAAAAGAAGGAAAGGTAGGCTTTACATACCCGGATTGCGCCTTACGCTCGTCAAATCTCAATTCCCGTTTCGTCCAAAAACTGCAAATGGTCACTTTTACCAGTTACTATTCATGAAAGTTAACATTTTGATCTTTGGGTTATACTTGGCTACCGAAATTTCGGCAGCACTTCCCCTATAACTTTGACACCGCGAGAATTTAACTCGGCTCGGAATATTCAACAACAACCCACCAAGAATCACCAACAACATCAACAATCACAATAAAAACATAATATGATACTATTAGTCTACTTTCCAATATAATGCCATAATTCTTCCAACACTTCCAAATCAATGCAACTTATTATTTTCATATTCATCATCCATCAAAATCATTACAACATACGTCGGAGACATATCATACCATTTTCACAAGATATCCACAAGATATGCAAAACATACAAACTTTTCATTAAGCCACTACTTATCCAATTTTTCCTAACCTTCAACATACAAGTTCATTATACATTTCCATCTTCCAAATTCATCAACATTAATCATAATTTGTATCTTACTACTTTCATCTCCATATTTACATAAACCATAGCAAAGTTGCATAATTTCCTTCAACAACTTAATAGCCATTTTTCTATAACAACAAAATCCATTATCTTTTCATTCGCTTCACGATTAACACAATTAACATACTAACGGAGAAAAATTCACATTCCATCATCAACATTACACCCCACGGCCACATGACACTTTCCCCAACTTCCACTAATTCATTCCACTTTTATTTCTAATACAAATTTCCATCATACTACAACTAAATTACAACATGCATTCAAGCCATCTTGAACATACAATTCATGCATAAATTCGGCCACCATGAACACCATCCCAACACACAAAGTTTCCAAGTTTTTCATTCATTCACACATACTATAACATACATACATATATTTCATGGCATAAAAAGGGTAAAATTCTTACCTCTCCTTCAAGTTTTCACTTGGCACCAAACTTGTCCTCTTGCCAAACTAATTGTACCAAGTTGTAGAAGACTTTGCACTTAGTAGTATTCCCACAAGAATTGAATTTCAAACTCAAGGATTAGGCTCCAAAATTTTTCTTTCTTTTCTTTCTTTTTCTTCTCTCAAACCCGAAATGCCCCCTTTTCTTTACCTCTTGTTTTTTCTTTGTTTTTTTTCTTGAACATTCTTAGGATAAGGATGACATATATAATTCCACATGGAAATTATTTAATCCATGGGCTTTGGGTCAAGCCTTGGCCGGTTGGGCCTCTTGGTTTTGGGCCTCATTTTCTTAATTTTTTTGAGTCCAAAATTGTTGGTTACATATTGTAATTCACGGGGCAAGTTTCCAAAATTCCAATTTTGCCCTTGGCCACCTTTCGTAATTCCACACCATTGCATTCATAACCTACACACGCATACCAAGTAAGGTCCAATTGTGGCCTTATTCATCACAAGTCAATTTATCTTAAATCTTTCGAATAAACAAAATGTCGGATGTAACAAACATATCCTCAAGTATTTGTATAGTACGCTCTGCTTGCCCATCTGTCTGCGGATGAAATGTGGTACTAAGACTCACCTGAGTCCCCAATCCATTCTCAAAAGATCTCCAGAAGTTAGCTGTGAACTGTGCTCCTCTATCTGAAATAATAGCTGTAGGAACACTATGAAGTCGTACAATCTCTTTAAGATATAGTTTCGCATAATCTTCAGTTGTATAAGTAGTTCTGACAAAGTCATCTCAGTTTCTACCTGTCATGTGATATGTTATACTCTTAGAGGCTCGTAGACGTGTGTGTGTGTGGGTAGATGTGTTTTGCCTTGTCGGCCTATGTTTTGTATATCATTTTGTCGGTCACGTTGGCCCATGTATATTGATGTAGCATAAATGCCTATGATGATATAAATGTGCGGTTGCCCATGTGGGACTAGTTGACGAAGCATGTATAATCATGTGGCTCACCTAGATGTAAGTATAAGAGTAAGCTAAGAGGGTGCTCGGGTGGGTTAGCACCGGGTGCTCGTCGCGGCCCCGAGTCGGGTCGTGACACCGATGCTCTTAGCTGTAATTCTATGGTAGCCTGTCATATTTGCAGCCAGAGAAGAGGGAGCTAACCCGTGATGTTTGCCGGTTAGCCAGTTTGGGAGTTCGGTTGATAGACTCAGGTGATACAGGAGTTACAGTTCAGGATACAGCAATGTCATCTTTAGTAGTAGAGATAAAGAAGTGCCAGTATGAGGATCCTATTTTAGTCCATTACCAAGATACGTCACCTCAGAAAGAAAAGACACCCTTTATGCTTATAGGGGATGAGGTACTCAAGTATCGAGGTAGATTATGCGTCCCCAATGTTGCAGGACTTAGCCACAGGTTATGGAAGTAGCTCATCATTCTCGTTATTCTATCTATCCGGGCACAACAAACATGTATCGTGATCTTAAGGAAGTGTATTAGTGGGATGGCATGAAGAAAGATATAGCGGAGTTTGTCGCTCAGTGTCCGAATTGTCAGCAAGTTAAGATAGAACATCAGAAGCCTGGAGGTTTGTTGTTGGCCATGGAAATTCCGACATGGAAAAGGGAGGTGATTCCATGGCCAACAACAAACCTCCAGGCTTCTGATGTTCTATCTTAACTTGCTGACAATTCGGACACTGAGCGACAAACTCCGCTATATCTTTCTTCATGCCATCCCACCAATACACTTCCTTAAGATCACGATACAT
Source organism: Lycium barbarum (assembly GCF_019175385.1). Taxonomy (NCBI): domain Eukaryota; kingdom Viridiplantae; phylum Streptophyta; class Magnoliopsida; order Solanales; family Solanaceae; genus Lycium; species Lycium barbarum. Next base: position 93,489,240 of record NC_083345.1, on the reverse strand, counting down.
GTTTGTTGTGCCCGGATAGATAGAATAACGAGAATGATGAGCTACTTCCATAACCTGTGGCTAAGTCCTGCAACATTGGGGACGCATAATCTACCTCGATACTTGAGTACCCCATCCCCTATAAGCATACAGGGTGTCTTTTCTTTCTGAAGTGACGTATCTTGGTAATGGACTAAAATAGGATCCTCATACTGGCACTTCTTTATCTCTACTACTAAAGATGACATTGCTGTATCCTGAACTGTAACTCCTGTATCACCTGAGTCTATCAACCGAACTCCCAAACTGGCTAACCGGCAAACATCACGGGTTAGCTCCCTCTTCTCTGGCTGCAAATATGACAGGCTACCATAGAATTACAGCTAAGAGCATCGGTGTCACGACCCGACTCGGGGCCGCGACGAGCACCCGGTGCTAACCCACCCGAGCACCCTCTTAGCTTACTCTTATACTTACATCTAGGTGAGCCACATGATTATACATGCTTCGTCAACTAGTCCCATATGGACAACCGCACATTTATATCATCATAGGAATTTATGCTACATCAATATACATGGGCCAACGTGGCCGACAAAATGATATACAAAACATAGGCCGACAAGGCAAAACACATCTACCCACACACACACACGTCTACGAGCCTCTAAGAGTATAACATATCACATAGCGGGACAGGACCCCGCTATGCCCATAATTATATACACAAAAGATTGAGTACCCAAAAGATATGGCTCCGAAGGAAATGGAGCTCTCTATGAAATCTCCGAATAAGAAGCTAAGGATCAAATCTGTCTCCCTGCGCACCTGCGGGCATGACGCAGCGTCCACAAACAAAAGGACGTCAGTACGAAGAATGTACTGAGTATGTAAAGCATGATCAACATCAATATAGAAGCATAATATATATCATGTGAAGATAGCATAGGAGGGGAGACAGTAATATCATCATCATGTCGCTTACTTGCATACATCGTCGTTCGTATCCCGTAGTAATACTCGTACCATACTTGTGCTCATATTCGTATACATGTCCTTATTCGTATTCCTATACATAGTCTTTTCACATTCATATTCATATTATATACATAGTCATTTCATATACATAGCCTTTACATAGCATACCCGACCTCATAGGATCGGAATCTTATACATACTTGGCCAACCAAGGCTCAAGGTCATACATACCTGGCCCTACCAAGGCATCAGGGTTATCCATACCTTCTGCAGAAGTGCGCGTGCGTTACGTAATCATATACATACTTTATACATAGTTTTATACATATAGTCTTACCCGGCATCATAAGCTCGGGGTCTTATCATAGCCCTTCATAGGCACACATATACATATCATAGCTCGTAAGCATCTCTAGTCTCGTTTTACTCTCATCATCATTACTATCCTCATCATTATCGCTACATTTACATTATAGACTTACTCGTCATACGAGGAACGTAGTATAATCATAGTACGTATCAAGGGTCGTGAGCTTATGAGCTCGGAATGTCAACCATGTGAAAACAACATACTCATATAGAGGAATTAGGAATTTGGCCAAGAACCATGCCTTATGAAAGAAGGGTTAGCCTTACATACCTTTTTGTCGAACTATTCTACACTTGCATGTTCCCTTCCAATGCTAGCGTTTATACCTTCATTAATATCATAACAATGGCCATTAGTCATTCACATTATCTAGATTCCTCAATTCGCCTCTAATCCACCCACATTCATGGTCATAACACCCATCTTCGTCCATTCATCTAAAGTGTTTATTTCATGATCTTAATACCATTTATAACACATTCATATCACAACACAACAACATTCATATCTCAATTCAAACTATTTCTCAAAATGTCACTATTCATCATTCATGACCTAGTTGACCACATTTTCTACAATCCATGTATTTTAATTCTCCAATACCTTAAACATCTTGTAAAAATCATGAATCTTACCTTAGAAGTTGTAGGAACAAGCTTTGGTTGATAATACTCTTCTTTGAGCAAAACTCTAGTTTTTCTCCATTTGGATTTCTTGACTTGGATGATCCTTGATGACTCCCTTATCCTTGATTTACTTGTCTTAATGTTTTGGATGACTTATAATCCTTGGAAACTCATATAATAAATGTAGAGAGAAGTTCTAGAGAGAAGTGGTGTAATGTTGTAAATGAAATAAGACAAGTCTTGATCCTCATATTTAATGAATTGAAAAATCTGTGCTGGATGAACAGTGGTCGTCCATGGAGGTTTACGGTCCATATTTCAGTTTACGGACCGTCCCTCGTGGTCGTTTTTAAGCTTAAGCAGAACCAGAAACTTTGGCCTGCATGCATGGTGATTTACGACCATGGTTTATGGGCCGTAAATCACTTTACGGTCCGTCCACCAGGTCGTATTTTAGCCATTTCCTCAGCTGGCAGAAAGTTGAAGTTGGACATGCTAGTTTACGACGTCAAGTTTACGGACCGTATACCAGTTTACGGTCCATATTTGCACTTTACGACCACTGGCAGAAAGCTAAAGCTTTTGCATGGCAGTTTACGACTGCCAGTTTACGAACCGTATTGCACTTTACGGTCCGTATTTTGGAATATACGACCACTGGGCAGTTTTGCCAACTTTCAATTTTTCTCATTTCTCGACTTTTTATTCTAATCATTCTCGTCCATTTACGCACCTTGATCATGAAACATTATACACTAACACTCCTCGCACACATCATTAGTCCATTTACTTGCGTACCAACGGAAAATTTCCCCTCGATTGTTATTTCTCCAAAGAACTTTAATTGAGGCTACTTCTTTGTTTCTAAGCCTCCGTACTTGCCTATCTAATATGGCAATGGGTATTTCATCATAAGTTAACTTTTCTGTCACTTGAATATCATTCACTGGGACGATCCTCGTAGGATCTCCAACACACTTCCGAAGCATCGACACATGAAATACTGGATGGACTGACTCCAAATCTGGAGGTAGATCTAGCTCATAGGCCACTTTGCCTATTTTGCGCAAAATTTCGTATGGCCCAATATACTGGGGACTGAGCTTCCCCTTTTTTCCAAATCTCATCACGCCCTTCATTGGCGACCCTTTCAAGAATACCCAATCTTTCACTTCGAACTCTAAGTCTCGTCGACGATTATCCGCATAGGACTTCTGACGACTTTGAGCCGCTAGCAACCGATCTTGTATGAGCTTAACTTTCTCTATTGCTTGCTGGACCAAGTCTGGCCCTATCAACTTAGCTTCTCCGGTTTCAAACCACCCAATTGGGGATCTACACTTTCGCCCATATAGAGCTTCATACGGTGCCATTTGAATGCTAGAATGGTAACTGTTATTGTAAGAAAACTCAATGAGTGGCAAATGGTCATCCCAATTTCCTCCAAAATCTATCATACATGCCCATAACATATCTTCAAGAGTCTGAATAGTACGTTCAGCTTGCCCATCGGTCTGTGGGTGAAATGCCGTGCTTAGGCGCACTTGGGTCCCTAAAACTTCTTGGAAATACCCCCAAAACTTGGCTGTAAACTGAGTTCCTCTATCGGAGATAATAGATACCGGAACGCCATGGAGTCTCACTATCTCTTTAAGATAAAGCTTTGCATAATCTTCTGCCATATAGGTCGTTCTGACCGGTAAGAAATGCGCTGACTTTGTGAGCCTATCCACGATCACCCATATAGAATCATATTTACGTCGAGAACGGGGTAACCCTGTAATGAAATCCATATTAATCACTTCCCACTTCCAAGTTGGGATTTCTATAGCTTGCAATAAGCCACCCGGCTTTTGGTGTTCTATCTTCACTTGTTGGCAATTAGGACACTGAGCTACGAATTCTGTTACGTCTTTCTTCATCCCATTCCACCAATATATAGTCTTAAGATCATGATACATTTTCGTCGCTCCGGGTGAACGGAGTAACGGGAACAATGAGCTTCTCTCACATCAAAGACCTGCCACATCGGGAACCCATAACCTGCCTCGACATCAAAGAACTCCGTCTTCCGAAATGTCAAATAATGACTCCTCCTTCTGAGGGAGTGTATCTCTGTACTGCATTAGCATGGGATCCTCAAATTGTCGCTCTTTTACTTCCATTACTAACGATGAAACTGCTGAATTCTGAATAGTAGCTCCGCTGCTACCTGAGTCCACCACTCGGACTCCTAGGCTAGCTAACTGCTGAAGATCACGGGCCATCTCTTTCTTTTCTGGTCGTACATCACTTAGACTTCCCATCGACCTACGGCTAAGAGCATCAGCCACAACATTTGCCTTTCCGGGGTGGTACAGGATTTCAACATCATAGTCTTTTAGCAACTCTAGCCATCGTCGTTGCCGCAAATTCAACTCTTTCTGCTTGAAGATGTACTGGAGACTCTTATGATCTGTATAAATATCCACGTGGACACCATATAAGTAATGTCTCCATATATTTAGAGCATGGACCACCGCGGCCAATTCTAAGTCATGGGTATGATAATTCTGCTCATATTTTCGTAATTGTCTAGAAGTATACGCAATCACCTTACCATTTTGCATCAATACACAGCCTAGCCCGACGCCTGAAGCATCACAATAAATAACATATCCTTCCAATCCCTCTGGAAGTGTCAAGACTGGGGCTGTAGTCAGTCGGTCTTGCAACTCTTGGAAACTACGCTCGCAAGCATCTGTCCATTGAAACTTAGCTGACTTCTGAGTCAACTTGGTGAGCGGTGCAGAAATAGAAGAGAAACTCTCAACAAATCTTCTGTAATAACCGGCTTAGCCCAAAAAGCTACGAACCTCCGTAGGGGTCGTGGGCATTGGCCAGGTCTTCGCGGCCTCAATCTTTTGGCTATCCACTCGAATACCGTCAGCTGCAACAATGTGGCCCAGAAATGCCACTGAGTTCAACCAAAACTCGCATTTGGAAAACTTCGCGAATAACTCTCGAGTTCGAAGAACTCCAAGGACAACACCCAAGTGATCCGCATGTTCTGCCTCGGATCTAGAATACACTAGGATATCATCGATGAATACAATCACGAATAAATCCAGAAAAGGCTTGAATACATTGTTCATTAAGTCCATAAACACTGCCGGTGCATTAGTTAGCCCAAACGACATTACTCGGAACTCGAAATGGCCATATCTTGTTCTGAAAGCTGTCTTAGGGATATCTTTCTCCCTAACTCATACTTGGTGATACCCGAACCTCAAATCAATCTTTGAAAACCATTTGGCACCTTGCAATTGATCAAATAAATCATCAATCCTCGGGAGGGGATACTTGTTCTTAATTGTCACTTTATTCAATTGCCGATAATCAATGCACATTCTCAAGGAGCCATCCTTCTTCCGGACGAACAATACGGGTGCTCCCCACGGGGATGAACTAGGCCTAATGAAGCCTTTTTCAAGCATGTCTTTTAATTGTTCCTTCAACTCTTTCAACTTTGCAGGTGCCATCCTATAGGGAGGAATAGATATGGGTTTAGTGTCTGGCAACACATCAATCGCAAAATATATCTCTCGATCGGGAGGAAGGCCTGGAAGCTCTTCCGGGAACACATCCGGAAATTCGTTCACTACCGGAACTGAGTGAAGAGTCAGCGACTCAGCTTCTACATCTTGAACTCGCACAAGGTGATAAATACACCCTTTCGTGATCATCTTCCTTGCCTTTAGATAGGAAATAAACCTACCTTTTGGTGATGCCGCATTCCCTTTCCATTCTAAGACTGGTTCTCCCGGAAACTGGAAACGAACCATCTTCATTCGACAATCAACATTGGCATAACAAGAAGCCAACCAATCCATGCCCATAATAACGTGAAAATCTACCATTTCTAGCTCATGCAAATCAATCATGGTACGACGATCACAAATCACAATCACACAATTCCTATATACTCGGCTAGCTATTACCGATTCACCCACGGGTGTAGACACCTCAAAAGGTTTGATAGACTCCGGCTCAATTATAAATCGACCCGCAATATATGGAGTAACATATGATAATGTGGAGCCCGGATCAATCAAAGCATATACATCATGAGAGAATACCGATAATATACCTGTGACCACATCAGGAGAAGACTCAAGATCTTGGCGTCCAGCCAAAGCATAAATACGGTGTTGAGGACCGCTAGTACTGGGAGCTCTGCCTCTACCCCTACCATGGCCGACTGGCGCATGTGAACTTGGCCCAGTAGGGCGTACAGATGCCGAAGATTCGGCTACCGACCCTGATGGTTGGGTCCTACCTCTACCCTGTACTGAGGGGAAATCATGCACAATATGGCCTGGCCGACCACATGAATAGCAAGCGTCTGAACCTGATCGGCACTGACCTCAATGCAACTTTCCACACTGAGAACATCGTGGTACGGGTGGCCTTGGCTGGCCTGAATCACCTCTAAACTGAGACCCCGAATAACCCTGACTCGGCTCGGAACGAGTAGATCTGTCAAATCTCTGCCCCGTGAACTGTGGAGGTGTACTGGTCATAGAATAGCCTGAATGGCTGGGAAACTGCTGTCTGTGTCCGCCCCTGGACTCGCCCCTCGAACCCGAAGGTCTGGCCCTCTTGTTATGGCCCCTATCCTGCTCACGTTCTTTTCTCCGCTGCTGTAGGTGTTCCTCTAATTCCTGATCATGTGCCTGAATGCGTGCAATATCCATGCCATCCTGAAGGGACGCAGTTAAGCATTTATCCATCAAGTGTGGCCCTAGGCCTTTCACAAACCGGTGCACCCGATCGCCCATATCCTCTACCATGGCCGAAGCATACCTATCTAAGGAATTAAAGCGGAGACTATACTCTGTAGCACTCATGCTACCTTGCCTCAGATTCAAGAATTTATCGGCCCTAGCTCGCCAAACTTCTGGAGGCATGTAGTGACGGAGAAAAGCATCGACAAACTCTTGCCATACCGGCGGAGGTGCATTGGCTCCCCGCGAAGCCATCCAAACCGTATACCACTGGATTGAGACATCCCTCAATCTGTATGACGCTAGCTCCACCGATTCGGTGTCTGAAGCATGTATCAACCAGAGCGTCCTTAGCATACCATCAATAAAGTCCTGGGGATCCTCCTCCAGTTTCGACCCAAAGAATTCCGGGGGTTTCAAAGCAATGAAGTCACGGGCCCTTGCACTAACAGTCCTGTCACCTTGCCCTGCACTTGGCCTTTGAGTTTGGGCCGCAACCAACTTAGTCAACAAATTAATGGCCTCTCTTACGTCTTGGCCCGAAGCATTCGGTGGAGGAGCTGGAGCTGGGGCTGAGGCTCCCACGTGCTCCTCAGTAATAGGCACTGTCTGGGAGGACTGAGATTGAGCCGTACTCTGGGACTCATCTTCCTCTACTACCGGTGGCGGTGCTCTTTCAGCCCGCTTTTCTGCCACCGTCTTGCCCTTTTGGGCTGTTGTAGCTTTTTCCTTTTAGGCATCTCTGAAATACACAACACACGATTTAGGAACAAGAATTTCTTACATCATAGCTCTATCGCACGATTCTTATGAAGAAAGAAGGTCATATATTCCTAAGATGTCCGCAGCTTCTCGTTTATAAGTGTGGCGCGCAACACACCCATAACCAAGACTCTACTAGACACGAATCGTAGACACATCCTAGGACTGAACTGCTCTGATAACACTTTTGTCACGACCCGACTCGGGGCCGCGACGAACACCCGGTGCTAACCCACCCGAGCACCCTCTTATCTTACTCTTATACTTACATCTAGGTGAGCCACATGATTATACATCTATTTCCATTGGTTCGTCAACTAGTCCCATATGGACAACCGCACATTTATATCATTATAGGCATTTATGCTACATCAATATACATGGGCCAACGTGGCCGACAAAATGATATAAAAAACATAGGCCGACAAGGCCAAACACATCTACCCACACACACACACGTCTACGAGCCACTAAGAGTATAACACATCACATTAGCGGGACAGGACCGCGCTATCCCCATAATTATATACAAAAAAGATTGAGTACCCAAAAGATATGGCTCCGAAGGAAATGGAGCTCTCTATGAAATCTCCGAATAAGCAGCTAAGGATCAAATCTGTCTCCCTGCGCACCTGCGGGCATGACGCAGCGTCCACAAACAAAAGGACGTTAGTACGAAGAATGTACTGAGTATGTAAAGCATGATCAACATCAATATAGAAGCATAATAGATATCATATGAAGATAGCATAGGAGGGGAGACAGTAATATCATCATCATGTCGCTTACTTGCATACATCGTCGTTCGTATCCCATAGTAATACTCGTACCATACTTGTGCTCATATTCGTATACATGTCCTTATTCGTATTCCTATACATAGTCTTTTCACATTCGTATTCATATTATATACATAGTCATTTCATATACATAGCCTTTACATAGCATACCCGACCTCATAGGATCGGTGTCTTATACATACTTGGCCAACCAAAGCTCAAGGTCATACATACCTGGCCCTACCAAGGCATCAGGGTTATCCATACCTTCTGCAGAAGTGCGCGCGTGTTACGTAATCATATACATACTTTATACATAGTTATATACATATAGTCTTACCCGGCATCATAAGCTCGGGGTCTTATCATAGCCCTTCATAGGCACACATATACATATCATAGCTCGTAAGCATCTCTAGTCTCGTTTTACTCTCATCATCATTACTATCCTCATCATTATTGCTACATTTACATTATAGACTTACTCGTCATACGAGGAACGTAGTATAATCATAGTACGTATCAAGGGTCGTGAGCTTATGAGCTCGGAATGTCAACCATGTGAAAACAACATACTCATATAAAGGAATTAGGAATTTGGCCAAGAACCATGCCTTATGAAAGAAGGGTTAGCCTTACATACCTTTCCGTCGAACTATTCTACACTTGCACGTTCCCTTCCAATGCTAGCGTTTATACCTTCATTAATATCATAACAATGGCCATTAGTCATTCACATTATCCACATTATCTAGATTCCTCAATTTGCCTCTAATCCACCTACATTCATGGTCATAACACCCATCTTCGTCCATTCGTCTAAAGTATTTAGTTCATGATCTTAATACCATTTATAACACATTCATATCACAACACAACGACATTCATATCTCAATTCATACTATTTCTCAAAATGTCACTATTCATCATTCATGACCTAGTTGACCACATTTTCTACAATCCATGTATTTTAATTCTCCAATACCTTAAACATTTTGTAAAAATCATGAATCTTACCTTAGAAGTTGTAGGAACAAGCTTTGGTTGATAATACTCTTCTTTGAGCAAAACTCTAGTTTTTCTCCATTTGGATTTCTTGACTTGGATGATCCTTGATGACTCATTTATCCTTGATTCACTTGTCTTAATGTTATGGATGACTTATAATCCTTGGAAACTCATATAATAAATGTAGAGAGAATTTCTAGAGAGAAGTGGTGTAATGTTGTAAATGAAATAAGACAAGTCTTGATCCTCATATTTAATGAATTGAAAAATCTGTGCTGGGTGAACAGTGGTCGTCCATGGAGGTTTACGGTCCGTATTTCAGTTTACGGACCGTCCCTCGTGGTCGTTTTTAAGCTTAAGTAGTACCAGAAACTTTGGCCTGTATGCATGGTGATTTACGACCATGGTTTACGGTCCGTAAATCACTTTACGGTCCGTCCACCAGGTCGTATTTTAGCCATTTCCTCAGCTGGCAGAAAGTTGAAGTTGGACATGCTAGTTTACGACGTCAAGTTTACGGACCGTATACCAGTTTACGGTCCGTATTTGCACTTTACGACCACTGGCAGAAAGCTAAAGCTTTTGCATGGCAGTTTACGACTGCCAGTTTACGGACCGTATTGCACTTTACGGTCCGTATTTTGGAATATACGACCACTAGGCAGTTTTGCCAACTTTCAATTTTTCTCATTTCTCGACTTTTCATTATAATCATTCTCGTCCATTTACACACCTTGATCATGAAACATTATACACTAACACTCCTCGCACACATCATTAGTCCATTTACTTGCGTACCAACGGAAAATTTCCGAGGTGTAACAATCGGCTACTACATTGGCCTTCCAGGATGGTACAGAATATCGACATCATAATCCTTTAGCAACTCTAGCCATCGTCTTTGATGTAAGTTCAAGTCCTTCTGCTTGAAGATGTTTTGGAGGCTCTTATGGTAGGTATAGATAGCCATATGGACGCCATATAAATAATGTATCCACATTTTCAAAGCATGGATCACCATGGGTTGGATAATTCTTCTCGTGCTTCTTCAATTATCTAGAAGTGTCACGACCCGATGAGGGGCCATGACGGGTACCCGGAGCTAACTACCCAGCACCACTCATTCTAATACTCATCAAACTTATCATGCATACATTAGTTGTCCTCACACATCTAATCATAAGGAAAACCGTTTTTCGATTTCAAGCATATCTACATCTATATACATAAGCCCTTCGGCTATCAAAATAAAATAATATATACACATTGAGGAAAATCGTGAGACTATAATACCTACACATACGTATCGACGAGCCTCTACTAGAGTACTAGACAAATGGACGGGACAGGACCCCGTTGTGCCCAAAATATATGTACACAAAATAATAATCAATGGCACCTCCGGAACAATGGAGTGCTCTCAAAGTCTGCCGATAACTCCTACGAATCTGGATCACCTCCCTGTCTACCTGTGGGCATGGACATAGCGTCCAAAGAAAAGGACGTCAATACGAGCATTGTACTGAGTATGTAAGGCATTAATAAAATAACATAGTAAAGAAATCATAAAATATGAGATGAAGATATAACCTGCTTAACCTTTTAGAATAAAATACGTTTTATACATCTTACATTTATCAATATAGCACATGTACCATCGTCGTTAACCCGCGTTCGGGTAACCATCATACGCCGCCCACTAGTGGTGTCATGCTCGGCCATCTATGCATGGTGGAATCGTATGCAGCCCGCCTTAACGATGACATGCCCGGCCCTATAGGCTCGGTGCAATCATATCATCATATACTCGTCTTAACTTATCTTCATCATACGTTCGTCATAAATCATGCATTAAAACTTTAAGAAAATCTATCACTATATCGGGGTGACATAAGGTCGAGCACCCCCGATTACATTATGGAGTTATCCTGTTCACCATACCTCAACTTGAAGGGACTAGCATTGTAAGGTGAGTGTAACATAATGAACAACATCAATGGATCGTAGTTAGGGTCATTAGATTTGTAGGAACATCATATCGTGGACTTTAGAATTCTCTAGACTCAAACCCATCATCATAATCATCATACTCGTAACCTATCCTTTGCCTTTATCTCATATAACGCCCCTTATGAACATAGACTCAGAATTATTCCGGAATATAAGAAAGTCATGGAAAAGTGGGAGAATTCATGCCAGGGAGTCATGCCTTAGAAAGAAGGGACTAGCCTTACATACCTTTTCGTTTAGCCACTCTATCGCTTGAACATTCTCCTTCAACGCTCACGTTTCTACCTTCAATAGAGTTTGTACTAACATTAGATAATCGATAGCTTAGTATACTTGACTGAAGCTAGAGAAAATTGGACAGCATTTCCTTTGTTTATACAACTTTCTCCATATCATATATCAACTCCCAAACGTCTATAATAACATTCACAACATCATAAGCAATAATCTTTATTCACCTACATTATCCATATTTCTCAATTTCACTTCAAGTCATCCCTAACCATGGTCATAGCACACTATTACATTCACTCATATGTAATGTCTACCCCATGTTCTTAATGTCATTTATAACATAATTATAATCACAACATATCAAAAATCATGACTCATTCCAAGCTACTACTCAAAATGCCACAATTCTTGTATTCATGACCCATTTTCTACTTCTTTAATAATACAAGTCTTCCAACCTCTCAATACTTTAAACAATATGGAATGATCATAAAACTTACCTTTGATAGTGTGGGAATGAGCTTTGAGTGGAAATCCTTCACTTGAGCAAAACCCTAGTTTCACTCCCAAAGGGATTTCTTATCTTGAATGAACTCTAGTGAACTTCTTGCACTTAATTCCCTTAGTTTGATGAACTTGATATTTTATTTGCCTTGAATTTGTGTTGATGAAATATGTAGCACACTCTATAAGCCTTGAGAGAGATGGAGAAGTGGAAAGAATGAGAAAAATGAAAGTGGAACATATATTTATACTTGCACTTAAATAGCTCGTCGGGTATTATACGGACCACTTATACGGTCCGTATAAGTGTCTGTGGTTCACCATCAGAGAAAACATTGCTTCTGTTGGGTTATACGACCCCTTATACGGACCGTATAAATTGGTCATATAACTCCATTTCCCTGAAACGATTTCCGACGTTCGTTTGATCTCCAATCCTTATGGAACCTTCTTGACACTTGTCTAACACTTCATTACCAATCTAAGGAGCGTTATAACTCTTCTTTAAGACATCGTTAAGTCAACATTAGCTCGGTACTTTACTGAACTCTTCCAAAACACGACATAGGTTTTGCCTTCCTTAAGGAACTTCCTCCTCTTACTTCCAACGTATTTGGAATCTTAATTAGAATCGTTAAAGAACCTTTCTTAATTATAGAAATATCACATACTTCTTACCCTGCGCTAGTCTATTTACTATGCAACGACATGGAATTTTCCGAGGTGTAACAAGAAGCATAAGCAACAACCTTACCCTGGTGCATCAATACACAGCCCAACCCAATACCTGAAGCATCACAATAAATCAGATAGCCATCGGCTCCCTCGGGAAGAGTCAAAACGGGTGTTGAGGTCAACTTGTCTTTCAATATCTGAAAAGTCTGCTCGAACACATCCGTCCACTGAAACTTAGCTGATTTCTGAGTTAGCTTAGTCAACGGGGCTAAAAGAGAAGAAAATCCCTCTACGAACCTTTTATAATAACCAGCCAAGCCCAAGAAACTACGTATCTCCGTCGGTGTCGTGGGCCTTGGCCAATTCTTCATAGCTTGAAACTTTTGAGCATCTACTCTAATGCCTTCGTCTGAAATAAAGTGGCCCAGAAAAGCCATAGGGTTCAACCATAACTCGCACTTGGAGAACTTGGCATACAACTCCCTACCTCGATGAACTCCAAGCACTACTCGTAGATATTCTTCATACTTAGCCTTTGACGGTGAATAAACCAGAATATTATCTTTAAACACAATCACGAATAGATCTAGGAAGGGCCTAAATCTGCGATTCATCATGTTATGTCCCGTATTTTCATACGTCGGGTCTTTTTAAAATAAGCGTGACAAGTTAAAGGCAAGACTATCTTAAGATATGAAGTAGAGATTTTAACTTCCGGTTTCGTGTCGAGTCACAATTTATCCACAATTTTCGTGTGGCATTAAACTATTAATGGAAAATTGGGATTAAACTAACCATAATTGGATTAATAAGTGGGATTGGAAAGACCAAAAATCAGTCCACTTTTAGGCCTTGTTTGGCCGTGCACCTTAGTGCCTTGGTCAAGGAATCTTGACTCAATTTAGTGTGATCCACATGTCCAAGCCAAAGGGGGGAACATATAGACACGAAATCTGATCATTCCACATTTTCACAAAGTCATTTCAACATCCCAAAGTGTAGAACATTTAGAGAGAGAGAGAAGAGCTCTCGGCTAAGAGCTAGCCGAGAGAGTGAGGTGCAATCTTGCCTAAAAATTCCAGTTTTTCTCCACCAAATTTACTCCTCATCTAGGGTGTAAGAAGGTGTATTAGTTGTTGAAGGGAAACAAGAAAGTGAAGCACCCAAGTAGAGTGAAGTTTCGGCCAAGGTGAAGAACAAGATTGAAAGGTAAGGATGTTTGTTGTTCTTGTGTTGCATGATGATTTGAATGTATAGTTCATGCATGTTATTGTTGGATTGTGGTTGTAGTTGAAGTATAGAGTGGGCCGTGAGTGAGGTGAGTTCATGATTGATTTCATTTTGCATGTATTGTTGGTGAATTGAATATGTATCAACATATGTAAATGAACAAAGATTGTAGGAGTTTGGTTGTGATGTTGCATGTAGGATATTGGACTGTTTTTGCTTGAATTTAAAATGAGCCATGTGTTGAAGATTCTAATGAAGTCATGCTTAATCTTGTTGAACATGTATTGGAAATGGATTGAATGCATTGTAGTTGGATAAACGGATGAAAATCATGAAATGGTGGAAGGGTGTTGTAGCCGTGTAGTAGGGACTGTTTTGGGGAGAATTAGGGACTGTTTTGTGTCACATTTGGGTTGTTGTTGTTATGGATATTGTGGTGTATTGTATGTATGTTGAATATGTGAATTGAGGTGTTAAAGAAATGAATTATGTTGAGGGGTAAAGGAAGTCAAAAACCATGGACAGTTTTTGAGGTTAGAAGTAAATTTGTGTGTGTTGAATGTTGATTCTTGTTGCAAACGTTTGGTGAATGTAAAGTGCCATGATTCAAGTTAAAACTGAAATGATTGTGGGCTGTTGTAAGAGTGAAGATGATGCTAAAACAGTTCCAAGGATCATGAAAGTAATGTCATTAAACGTGTTGTGTTGTTGCAAGTTAAAACTGGAAATTTGCTAAGTAAGAATGGAAATGCTATGTGTGTTGATTAGCCGTGTGTATGAAACAGTTTTGGACGGTGTATGGACTGCCCAAGTTCCCTAAGTCATGTTTAAACAAGTCTTGATTAATATATGAAAGAACGATTAGCAATGTTATCTTGTAACGCTAGTTGGTTTGAATGCGAACGAAACGTCGTTTAATTGTTAGAAAGGAATTGTGAGTGTCACAATACGTATTGAATGCCCTTGTAGACTAATTGTAGTTCTTCACATCTTGATATAGGATAAGTGTTTTTGGGCAGCAAGTACAAGTTAGAATCCAACTAAACGCAAAAGGTATGTAAAGCCTATTCCTTCCTCTTTTGGCATGTCCTAGACGTAAGTGTGAAACGATATGAACCTTGGGGTAAATTCTATTCTCTAGTTCATGTATGACTTATGATTCTATATTTCCTTAAGGTTATTGTCATGTGCCTAAAATATGATTGACTAATGAATAATGCATGAAAGTTCCTATACTTAAAGAGTTGCACAACTAGAGACATACTTGACTTTCAAAAGCTATACCATGTTGAAGCGATATACGTACATGAAATCTGAAACGTTTCTTGTAATAGTTTGTATCAGACTTAAGATGAACTGAACATGAATATTATTTTGACACTTTAGAGCTGGTTAGTTGCTTATCCATTGAGTCTCAAAAAGATGAATTGCATATATGTGGTTGCCTATTATTCTGCTCGGGCTTACCGCTATATCCTTCACTAAGTCCCGGGCCAGGGTACGTTTTCGTGCACACATTTACTATATTAATCACCGAGTCTCTCACTAGAGGGCCGGTATACGTTATATATATATATATGATGATGATGTGATGATATGATGATATGGAGATGATGGTGGCCAGGAGGGCATATTCCTTATTACCAAGTCCCTCGAGAAAGGGCCGGGACACGTCTATGTTTATGTTATGATGCTATGATTTTTGATTACCGAGTCCCTCATTAAAGGGCCGGGACACGTTATATATGTTATATACAGAATGATTATGCAGCTTTGATTACCAAACTCTATAATGACAATGATATGAGAATGATACAGATGAATTATGTTCATAGGCAAGTTTTATGAAATTCTGTTGTTGCATTGTGTCGTATACACCGTGTCTCAATATAAGTCTATTAATGTGTTTCAAGCTTTACATGCTCAGTACATATTCCGTACTGACCCCCTTTCTTCGGGGGGCTGCGTTCATTCCCGCAGGTGCAGACGCTCGTTTCGGAGATCCGCCAGCTTAGGACACTATTTCAGCTATTTTGGACTGCTCCTTTGTTCCGGAGCTAGCTTGTGGTATAACTCCCTTATGTTGTATTCGTATGTGTTTATTTGGGTATGGCGGGGCCCTGTCCCGCCACATAATACGGTCATTACTCTTAGAGGTCTGTGGACATCGGTGTGGGTCTGTTTGTAGTTGTTGATGCGTTTTATGTCTATGGCTTATGTTTGGGGCGTACCCATTCGTAATGGCAGCCTTGTTGGCTTGCATATATATGTATGTTTGGTATTTTGTATATCGTGGCAGCCTTGTCGGCTTGCGTAGTAATATATATATCTATGTGGTTATTTAAAAGTGCAACTCCTCAGGAGACAGGTGCCTAAGACACACAAAACTTTGACAGATTTAAAATACTCCCTATCTTTTTATATACAAATGAGATCATGACATGCTAATTGTAAATCACTATAGTTAACAGACAACATGAGTGTCCAACTCGGGCACTAGTCACGGCCTACGGGGTTGGGTCGTGACAAAAGTGGTATCAGAGCGGTTCAATCCTCGGAGTGTCTACAGACCGTGTCGAGTAGAGTCTTGTTTATCGATGTGTTGTGCACCACATTTATAAACAGGAAGCTACAGGACACTTAGGATGTTACCTTTCTTTCATATCCAAGATCGTGCGATAGAGCCCAGTCATAGGAAATGAAATTCCTTATACTAACCCTTGATTTCAGCAGTAGAACGGCATCGACCGAAGAAAGTGACTGATGATATTAGAAGTTTCAAAGCACGCAGGTAAGCAACGGTACGAAGAATGTATGTCGGGTAACGTATTTGAAGTACGATTGAAATGTAAAGTTAAAGATTGAAAGGGAAGGTAAACAGGAAAGTGTAACAGATGCAGTTTGGATTAGACATACGAGGTAAGTCCATCATTTTCATACTGTTGTTAATATTGGGAGCCTTGTGCGGCTATGATATGATATGATGTATATATATATATATATATATATATATATATATATATGTTGGCCCTGTGAGGCATTGTTGGTATTTCCTGCGTGCAGGTTCTGGGCTAGTAAGGAAATACAGAGGGAACTCTGTTAAAAAATTTTCCCACAAGTATAAAAGGAATGAGATATTAGTTCGTAATATGTATTGAAAGGTCGTGTCAACGGCAATGATAAGAGTTGACAAAAGTCGAGAAATAAGTTAATCGTTGAATTGATGGTAATAGTAATTATGAGATCGATATCAAAATAGTAAAAAGGAAATGCTAGGGCAATTTGGAAGGGTCTATGATAATAAAAGATGATTTAGAAAAGGCTGGCAAATCTTAATAGGGTGTTATATGAGGTACCGACTGAATTGATAAGTAGGGATAAATTAGGACGAGTTTATAGTTAAAAGAAGTAATAGTATGATTAAGACAACAGTACAGAAGAAAAAGAATTGTGACGGCTGGGAATATATTGATAAGACAGCTTGTGAGGTAAGACAGCTTGTGAGGGATTAAAGGATAAGATTGACTATGGGGTTGAATACGACCAGGATATAAAGTGAATAAAATAAGGATTATTATGAAGATGAATGGAGTTTAGTGAGGAAGCGATTAAAAGATATGACGTGATCTATGTGACTAGAATATAAAGGTAAGTGTGAAATGGAAAAGCGAGTTATAGAACGAATAAGGAAGATTTATTAAGTTTTGTAGGGAAAGTTCAGAGTAAAGGTTATATGATAACGGAAATGATAACGAGTACAAACAAAAAGGGGAGTAATTGAAAGAAGGAGATAAGAAGGAAGCGAGATAACAGTGTGGTAATAGGTCACGACATGTGTAGCCGAAGGCACGAGTACTACAAATAACAGAACTGTGAAAGATCAAGTTATAGAAAAATGAGCAACGACGTAGAATGAGTGCTAAGAAATGACTGGTATGATAAGAATAAACAAGGATGGGCAGAATACGCTTGGAAAATAAGAAAGGGGTTATGCACAAGTGATGTTTTCCGAAGGATACAGAGGTAGCATAAGATTCTTCGTGCACAGAATAAAAGATAGCCATAGGCGGGAGAAATGATAAGGGAATTCCAAAGGAAGCACCTAAGATAGACATAATTAATTGAGTACGAGTATGGAACGAAGGGGGAATATATATTTATGAACTTAAAGGTGTAGTACGATGACGAAGTGATAAGATAAGGCTATCATTAAAATGAATCTAATACGATCTTGAGTGAGTTAGAAGTCGGTACTGGACACACAACAAGGGAGAAAGGGCATAAGGCATAAAGGAGTACTGCGTGTACACGACCTCACCTCGGAAATAGTGGAATCCATAAAGGACCAAGGACGGTAGGCTTGAGGAGCAAGTGATGTATTGTAAATTTATTAAAGGAAACAGATGATATAGGTTGGGATAAAGATAATGTTACAAGAGGATTTGGACACTTATAATCAGAATATAGGTGCTACCTAATTGAGAATTTGGAACGACTACAAGTACCAATTAATTATTGATTGGAATGAGTGGAATGTGGCCTTGGATGAGTTGCTACATTGGTCGCATTACTCGAGTACATATTACCGGATGAGATTTGTACTCTACATATAGAAAGGCTCTCGTCGCTTCATGATTTTTGCTAAGGTTTCGAACGTGGATAATCAAAGCTATAAATTATAAAGAAAGACATAGATATGGTACAGTATACCAAGCGAATTGAAAAAGGGATCAGATGAATTTGAGATTTGAGAGAGAACATAGAGCAGGATATAAATAGATAATGGTATAAGTACACCCTTAAGGGGGGAAGCGGATAAGAGAAATGCAAGTGTGAGATGGAAACAATGGACACTACCATATATTTAATATGAGTGCTTAAAACCTTAAGTGAGATCCCTCGTTGGGACAAGTTAGTAAGATCTGGAAGCCAACAATAAATGGGTAGAAGTCAGGATGGTATCTGAGACAGTGCTGAGAATTATTTGTAAAGACCTTGGATAATATGACATTAGAAAGTAGATGCTTATGAAAAGAAAGAGTATGACAAGAGATATTATAAGGGATAGCAATGCTATACCAGATTAGAGGCTAAGATGTTGGCAATGGAGTTGTCCGTTAATAATATGGTGACTTATAAGTAGCAAAAGGAGAAAGGGTAGAAAATCTCCTATAGTAGGATACAAGAAAATCAAAGGGGTGAATAAAGAAAAGGAAAGAAGTATGACAAGATAGACAGCAAGTGAATTTTTGTACAAATAAGACATGCAAAGCAGAATGAACCAGGAGATTTGTAGAAAAGTTTGCTTCTATTTCAGCGCCTTTAACAAGGCTAACATAGAAAGCAGCTAAATTCCAGTGGACCGATGCTTGTGAACGGAGTTTCCAATTATTGAAAGATGAGTTGACTACAGCTCCAGTCCTAACTCTTCCTGAAGGGCCAAATGGATATGTTGTTTATTGTGATGCTTCCGGTGTTGGGTTGGGTTGCGTGTTGATGCAGCACGGCAGAGTTATAGCCTATGCCTCCCGACAACTCAGGAAACATGAAAGAAATTATCCTACACATGACCTGGAGTTGGTAGCAGTGATACATGCCTTGAAGATATGGAGACATTACCTATATGGCGTGCATGTTGATATTTATACAGATCATAAAAGTCTCCAGTATATCTTTAAGCAGAAGGAGCTGAATTTGCGGCAAAGGAGATGGCTGGAGTTGCTGAAAGATTATGATGTCGATATTCTATATCACCCAGGGAAGGCTAATGTTGTAGCAGATGCACTCAGCCGTAAATCTATGGCTAGTTTAGCAAGCGTACAGCCAGGAAAGAAAGGGGTAGTCTGTGAGATTCATCAGCTAGCTAGTCTTGGAGTTCGTTTGGCTGATTCTGATAATGGTAGCGTTTTGGTGCGAGGTGTTGCTGAGCCCTCTATTGTAGAAGAGGTAAAGAAGCGTCAATATGAGGACCCTGTTCTGGTACATTATAGAGATACAGCACTTCAGAAGGAGGAGACCCCATTTAAGATGTCAGCCGATGGAGTACTACGATACAGAGACAGATTATGTGTACCTGAGGTTGCAGGGTTACGGCAACAGGTAATGAGGGAAGCACACTGTGCTCGTTATTCTATTCACCCGGGATCGACAAAAATGTATCATGATCTTAGGTGTTTGTACTGGTGGGATGGTATGAAAAAGGATATAGCAGAATTCGTGGCTCAGTGTCCGAATTGCCAGCAGGTCAAGATAGAGCACCAGAAACCTGGAGGGATATTGCAGGAGATGGAAATTCCAACCTGGAAATGGGAGGTAATTAATATGGATTTCGTCACAGGTTTCCCTCGCACCCCGCGGAAGTATGACTCTATCTGGGTTATTGTTGATAGCTTGACAAAATCAGCCCACTTTCTTCCAGTCAGGACTGCGTACTCAGCTGAGGATTATGCCCGATTGTATCTTAAGGAGATAGTGAGATTTCATGGAGTTCCCACAGCGATTATCTCGGATAGAGGGGCCCAGTTTACAGCTAACTTCTGGAGATCTTTCCAGGAGGGATTGGGGACGCAGGTGAGTCTCAGCACCGCCTTTCATCCTCAGACTGACGGGCAGGCTGAGCGTATCATCCAGACGCTACAAGATATGTTGAGAGCCTGTGTTATTGATTTCAAAGGCAGCTGGGAGGATCACTTGCCGCTTATCGAGTTTTCTTACAATAACAGTTACCACTCTAGCATTCAGATGGCACCGTACGAAGCCCTGTATGGCAGGAAATGCAGATCCCCTATAGGATGGTTTGATGTTGGCGAGACCAAGCTGATAGGACCAGATATGGTTCAGCAGGCTGTCGATAAGGTGAAACTTATTCAGGAAAGATTACTGGCAGCTCAGAGTCGGCAGAAGGCGTATGCGGATAATCGACGTCGACACTTGGAATTTCAGGTTGGCGATTGGGTGTTCTTGAAAGTGTCACCCATGAAGGGTGTTATGAGATTCGGCAAGAAAGGGAAGTTGAGCCCAAGGTACATTGGACCTTATCAGGTCATCCGTAAAGTAGGCCAAGGTGCTTACGAGTTAGACCTACCAGCGGACTTAACAGCAGTACGTCCGGTCTTCCATGTGTCCATGCTTCGGAAGTATGTAGGCGATCCTTCCAGGGTGTTCCCTACAGATGATATTCAGGTAACAGAGGAGCTATCATATGAAGAGCAACCTATTGACATACTTGATCGACAAATCAGGAGGTTACGAACAAAAGATGTGGTGTCGGTTAAAGTGTTGTGGCAGAACAATAATAGGGAGGAGATGACTTGGGAGGCTGAAGAGGAGATGAAAAAGAAATATCCTCAGTTGTTTTCCACATCTACAGGTAATTTAAACTCCTTTACTTGATTGTGTTAATTGTCTGCTCAATTTATATGTTAGAAATAAGGAAAACCCTTCCCAAAACCCTTATAGAACCTAACGGGATAAAAATCGACATTCGAGGATGAATGTTCTAAAGGGGGGGAGGATGTTATGTCTCGTATTTTCATATGTTGGGACGTTTTTAAATAAGCGCGACAAGTTAAAGGCAAGACTATCTTAAGATATGAAGTAGAGATTTTAACTTCCGGTTTCGTGTCGAGTCACAATTTATCCACAATTTTCGTGTGGCATTAAACTATTAATGGAAAATTGAGATTAAACTAACCATAATTGGATTAATAAGTGGGATTGGAAAGACCAAAAATCAGTCCACTTTTAGGCCTTGTTTGGCCGTGCACCTTAGTGCCTTGGTCAAGGAATCTTGACTCAATTTAGTGTGATCCACATGTCCAAGCCAAAGTGGGGAACATATAGACACAAAATTTGATCATTACACATTCTCACAAAGTCATTTCAACATCCCAAAGTGTAGAACATTTAGAGAGAGAGAGAGGAGCTCTCGGCTAAGAGCTAGCCGAGAGAGTGAGGTGCAATCTTGCCTAACAATTCCAGTTTTTCTCCACCAAATTTACTCCTCATCTAGGGTGTAATAAGGTGTATTAGTTGTTGAAGGGAAACAAGAAAGTGAAGCACCCAAGTAGAGTGAAGTTTTGGCCAAGGTGAAGAACAAGATTGAAAGGTAAGGATGTTTGTTGTTCTTGTGTTGCATGATGATTTGAATGTATAGTTCATGCATGTTGTTGTTGGATTGTGGTTGTAGTTGAAGTAGAGAGTGGGCCGTTAGTGAGGTGAGTTCATGATTGATTTCATTTTGCATGTATTGTTGGTTAATTGAATATGTATCAACATATGTAAATGAACAAAGATTGTAGGAGTTTGGTTGTGATGTTGCATGTTGGATATTGGACTGTTTTTGCTTGAACTTAAAATGAGCCATGTGTTGAATATTCTAATGAAGTCATGCTTAATCTTGTTGAACATGTATTGGAAATGGATTGAATGCATTGTAGTTGGATAAACGGATGAAAATCATGAAATGGTGGAAGGGTGTTGTAGCCGTGTAGTAGGGACTGTTTTGGGGAGAATTAGGGACTGTTTTGTGTCACATTTGGGTTGTTGTTGTTATGGACATTGTGGTGTATTGTATGCATGTTGAATATGTGAATTGAGGTGTTAAAGAAATGAATTATGTTGAGGGGTAAAGGAAGTCCAAAACCGTGGACAGTGTTTGAGGTTAGAAGTAAATTTGTGTGTGTTGAATGTTGATTCTTGTTGCAAACGTTTAGTGAATGTAAGGTGCCATGATTCAAGTTAAAACTGAAATGATTGTGGGCTGTTGTAAGAGTGAAAACGATGCTAAAACAGTTCCAAGAATCATGAAAGTAATGTCATTAAACGTGTTGTGTTGTTGCAAGTTAAAACTGGAAATTTGCTAAGTAAGAATGGAAATGCTATGTGTGTTGATTAGCCGTGTGTATGAAACAGTTTTGGATGGTGTATGGACTGCCCAAGTTCCCTAAGTCATGTTTAAACAAGTCTTGATTAATATATGAAAGAACGATTAGCAATGTTAGCTTGTAACGCTAGTTGGTTTGAATGCGAACGAAACATCGTTTAATTGTTAGAAAGGAATTGTGAGTGTCACAATATGTATTGAATGCCCTTGTATACTAATTGTAGTTCTTCACATCTTGATATAGGATAAGTGTTTTTGGGCAGCAAGTACATGTTAGAATACAACTAAACGCAAAAGGTATGTAAAGCCTATTCCTTCCTCTTTTGGCATGTCCTAGACGTAAGTGTGAAACGATATGAACCTTGGGGTAAATTCTATTCTCTAGTTCATGTATGACTTATGATTCTATATTTCCTTAGGGTTATTGTCATGTGCCTACAATATGATTGACTAATGAATAATGCATGAAAGTTCCTATACTTAAAGAGTTGCACAACTAGAGACATACTTGACTTTCAAAAGCTATACCATGTTGAAGCGATATACGTACATGAAATCTGAAACGTTTCTTGTAATAGTTTGTATGAGACTTAAGATGAACTGAATATGAATATTATTTTGACACTTTAGAGCTGGTTAGTTGCTTATCCATTGAGTCTCAAAAAGATGAATTGCATATATGTGGTTGCCTATTATTCTTCTCGTGCTTACCGCTATATCCTTCACTGAGTCCCGGGCCAGGGTACGTTTTCGTGCGCACATTTACTATATTAATCACCGAGTCTCTCACTAGAGGGCCGGGACACGTTATATATATATATATATATATGATGATGATGTGATGATATGATGATATGATGATTTGGAGATGATGGTGGCCAGGAGGGCATATTTCTTATTACCGAGTCCCTCAGGAAAGGGCCGGGACACGTCTATGTTTATGTTATGATGCTATGATTTTAGATTACCGAGTCCCTCAGTAAAGGGCCGGAACACGTTATATATGTTATATACAGAATGATTATGCAGCTTTGATTACAAAACTCTATAATGACAATGATATGAGAATGATACAGATGAATTATGTTCATAGGCAAGTTTTATGAAATTCTGTTGTTGCATTGTGTCGTATACACCGTGTCTCAATATAAGTCTATTAATGTGTTTCAAGATTTACATGCTCAGTACATATTCCGTACTGACCCCCTTTCTTCGGGGGGCTGCGTTCATGCCCGCAGGTACAGACGCTCGTTTCGGAGATCCGCCAGCTTAGGACACTATTTCAGCTATTTTGGACTGCTCCTTTGTTACGGAGCTAGCTTGTGGTATAACTCCCTTATGTTGTATTCGTATGTGTTTATTTGGGTATGGCGGGGCCCTGTCCCGCCACATAATACGGTCATTACTCTTAGAGGTCTGTGGACATCGGTGTGGGTCTGTTTGTAGTTGTTGATGCGTTTTATGTCTATGGCTTATGTTTGGGGCGTACCCATTCGTAATGGCAGCCTTGTCGGCTTGCATATATATGTATGTTTGGTATTTTGTATATCGTGGCAGCCTTGTCGGCTTGCGTAGTAATATATATATCTATGTGGTTATTTAAAAGTGCAACTCCTCAGGAGACAGGTGCCTAAGACACACAAAACTTTGACAGATTTAAAATACTCCCGATCTTTTTATATACAAATGAGATCATGACATGCTAATTGTAAATGACTATAGTTAACAGACAATATGAGTGTCCAACTCGGGCACTAGTCACGGCCTACGGGGTTGGGTCGTGACACATCAAGTCAATGAACATAGCTGGAGCATTAGTTAACTCGAACGACATAACACGAAACTCATAATGCCCATATCTATTTCTAAATGTCATTTTCGGGATGTCTTCCTCCTTTACCCTAAACCGATGATATCCCGATCTCAAGTCTATCTTCAAGAAGTATTTGACACCTTGTAGTTGATTAAAAAAGTCATAAATCCTCGAGAGTGGATATTTATCCTTCACAGTCACTTTATTCAACTGCCGGTAATTAATACACATTCGCAAGGAGCCATCCTTCTTTCTTACAAATAACATCGGCGCTCCCTACGGCAATGTACTAGGCCTAATAAAGCCCTTCTCAAGCAAATCCTTCAATTGCTCCTTCAATTTTTTCCACTCCGCAGGTGCCATTCTATAAGAAGGAATAGATATTGGCTGAGTATCTGGTAATAGATCGATAGTAAAATCAATCTCCCGCTCTGGAGGAATGCCTGGGAGCTTGTCTTGAAACACTTCTGGAAACTCATTAACCACAGGAACAGACTGAAAGGTCAGTGATTCTGCTTGTACATCCTGAACCCGAACCAGGTAATAAATATACCCTTTTCTGATCATCTTTCATGCCTTAAGGTAGGAAATAACCCTACCCCTCAGCGAAGCAGCATTACCCTTCCACTCTAGGACTGGCTCGCTTGGGAACTTATATCGAACTATCTTCGTTCGACAATCAACATTAGCATAACAAGAAGCCAACAAATCCATACCCATAATAATATCAAAACCAATCATGTCTAACTCAATCAAATCTACTAGGTTATGGCGATTACAAACTTTCACTACGCAACCTCTATATATTCGCTTGGCTATAACTAGATCACCAACGAGCATAAACACCTCAAAAGGTTGAATCAGCTCAGGCTCTATGCCAAACTTGCCAGCAATAAATAGAGTAACATATGATAAGTTAGATCCTGGATCAATCAGTGCATACACATCATAGGAGAAAACTGATAATATATCTGTGACGACATCAGGAGGTGACTCGCGATCCTGCCTACCAGCTAATACATATACGCAGTGCTGGGGCCCACTCGAGCTAAACGCTCCACTCCTCCCTTTACCACGTCTTGCTGGTACTTGCGAACCTGGCCCTGAAGGGCGTTCTGCAGAACAAAAGCCAGTTACAGACCCTGTGGATTGAGCCATACCTCCACTCTCTCTCATTGGAAATTGCCGCACCCTATGACCTGGATGGACATAAGCATAACAAGCGCCTGATCCCAGCCGACACTGACCTGCGTGTAATTTGCCACACTGGGCACACCGTAAAAAAGGGGGTCTCATCTAGCCTGACTCCGATCTATGCTGAGAACCCGAAGCTCTAGAACTCTGATCCGCTCTGGAATAAAAAGACCGATCAAATCTCAAACCTGAAAATCGCGGAGGTGCACTCCTTGTCGAATGGAATGCATACCGGTAATATTGCTGTCTTTGTCCTCCTCTGAACTCACCCCCGATATCTAGAGATTTAACCCTCTTACTATGTCCCTGGTCACACTCACGCTCTATCCTTCGTTGACACTTACGGTCTTTCGAATTCTGTGCATATACGTGTATACGAGAGATATCCATGCCCGGCTGCAACGTGGCTGTCGTACACTCATCAATCAAATATGGCCCAAAATCAGCCATGAAACGATGAACTCTGTCCTCTATCTCAGCCACCTTGGCAGAGGCATATCTAGCCAATGAATCAAAATACACACAATAATCCTGAACACTCATACTGCCCTGCACAATACGCAAGAACTTAGCCGCTCGGGCCCGACGGACCTCTGGTAGTAAATAATGGCGATTAAAAGCATTTGAAAACTCTCGCCAAACGGCTGATGGGCATTATCTCCCCTAGATAGCTCCCATGTCAAATACCACTGTACTACAATATCATGAAGCCTATACGAAGCTAACCCCACTGACTCGACCTCATCCGCATGCATAACCCTCAAGGTCCTATAAATACCATCAATAAAATTCTTGGGGTCCATATTTTGCTTCAAGACATAAAACTCTGGAGGATCTAACCTTAGGAAAGTATTAACCCTCGAACTACTAGCCCGATCTACCTGATCAAACCCAGCCCCCTGCCGCTGAGCCTGAGCGGCCACTAATCTGGTCAATAACTATACAGCATCTCGCACATCCTGGCCCGATGCATCTGGCTGAGGAACTTGGGGCACTGGGGCAGGTGTTGGAGGTGGTGTATGTGAAGTCTCAGACGGGCTCTCACTTTGAGACTCACCCCGAGCTCTAGTAACCCGATGAGTATGGCTAGTGGCCTCACCAGCCACTCCCTTGCCATTCTAGGCAATTGTAGCTTTCTTGCGAGTTATCGCTGAAACCAGAAAAAATCATTAGAAGGCGGACTCTTAAATCATGGCTCTATCACACGATCTACGAGAGAAAGAATGACAATTTCCTAAATCACCTGTAGCCTCATATTTATAAGTGTGGTGCAAAACATACCCATAAACAAGACTCTACTAGACACGGTCTTTAGACAACCCTAGGACGGAACTGCTCTGATACCACTTCTGTCACGACCCAAACCGATGAATCATGACGAGCGCCTGATCTCTAGTGACCAAACAGCCCAATATTCGTATCTGAACAACACTATATAGCAAGGACCCACAATTAGATCAATCTGAACTATACTGACTCAAGAAAGGATGATATCATGAACTCTGTACAATATATATATGAGCTGAAAAGAACAATGTAAGCCGACTAGGCCGCCACATATATTGTACACAAAAGAATAGAAGCCGACAAGGCTACATCATCTATCAATACATACAACTGCCTACAGACCTCTACTGGAGTATAAAGTTGTAGAAAGAACGGGACAGGGCCCCGTCATACCCAAGTGCATATATATCTCAAAAGAATGGCATACCAAAATACACTGCAGCTCCGGATCAAATGGTGCACACTGACTACCGCTGGGTAGAGGTCGTACTGAGCTAGATCGCCTGTCTGTCTACCTGAATCTATTGGCATCAACGTAGCCCCCTAAGCAATCGGGGAGTTAGTACGGATAATGTATTGATTTTGTAAGGCATAGGAGTAACATAAACATAAGAATCATGAGTGTAATCTGAACTCAAAAGCCAACTGATTATATGTATGCATCTGTATGACTGAGTATCTGAAAGTATTCAGCCCGATCCATTAACTCATATCCCATCATCCTCTCTGCGGCCATCATCATCATCATATATATTTTTCTGCGGAACGGGCAGCCTGATCCATATATCATCATCATAGTGCACCAGCTAATCAGGTGGTAATGCGTATATAAGGCCTATCCCTTCTTCCATACCCCATATACATATAATATACGCATATATAATTCCTTCTGGTCACGGGTTAATATGCATATGAATGTATGAATGCAATTCATGTATAAACTGAATACATAAGACTCTCGAAGTGACACAAGGTCGTACTATCTCTGATGAACATCTTTTGAGCTAACATCATCAATATAAGGAATCTCAAGACCCATGAATAGAAGGACCAATCATAATTGGGGTATAGGAACATCCAATACTGAAGTACTCCTAGTGCTTCTAAGAGTAGAGTAATATGGAAGCTCGGTTACTCGCTTGTTCGTTCGTATCATAAGATCATGCCAAAACGAAGGAAAGGATAGCCTTAACATATCATAACGTCTCCTTAATCACTTAACGTCCTCCTTCCAATTGAAAAGTCTACATTCAAGAGGATCATACTAAGGTCAAGTCTTAAAGAAACATTCTTAAGCTCAAATTGGCATAATTAATGAGGTAACGAAATTTGGGCAAGACTTCCCTTATTTTATCAACTTCTACTATATGGCCAAACAACTTCAAAACAACAACAACAACATCCATAATATTACAATCAAGAAGCTATATTCAATTCAATCCCAAATATAGCCAAAATCCCCTTTTCTAAGTTCACACATAGTCATCTTCTTCATTACACCATCCATGGCTTCTCCGCTTTAATTCTTTTCTTTTCTAAGGGGTACTAAACCTTTATATCAACTCAACCATAAGAATAAGATGGGAAACATACCTTGTAATCAAATAAATTCACCTCACTCAACTTCCTCCAAGCTCAAGTTCATCACAACTTTGATGAAAACAAGAACAATCACCTTCCTTGGATTACCTTTGAGTTTTGATATTGATTCCATTCTTAGATGCTATGGAAAGGTGTGGAGGAATTTGGAACCTTAAATAACCATTAGGAAGCCTCTATAAAGGTTGAAAAATAAGTGTGGGAAGGTGGAAATGAATTTGGGGTCATTTGGAACTTAAAAAGGTGGCCAAATCGCACCCCGACTCACTTGCCGGAGAGAATGCAACTTTGCACACTGAGTGTGTGGCCGCACACTCTCTCCACCACCTAGGGGTGGTTTTTCCTGTGAGTATGCCCCAAATGGGAAGTTGGCATGCAGTGCATGGGTCAGCACACTTAATTAGCAACCGCACACTACCCCACTTTTCCCGATTTCGTGAAATCACATTCTTTTTTATTCGTTTGACCTCCAATCATTATGGAACCATCCTGGCACTTGTGTAGAACTTCATTAACCATCTAAGGGGCCTTATATATCTCCCTCAAAGTAATTTTATGCAAGTTTCAACTCACATGGTGTGAAAGCTCTCCAACATGACCCAACTTAAGCTTTCTCCGACGAACTTACTTCCATTGTACCATATAATTTCGACACCTTAAGGTATACACTTAACTATTACACCTCGTGGTTTCTATACGTTGAGATTCGTTAGGTGTTAGCTATTTAAATGCACACACCGGAGTTATTGTCGAGAAGATGCAAGATCATAGGTGCTCGTTTTACAATTATAAGAGTGCGAGTTCGCGTAAGAGGTTATAGAAGGACTGGAAAACAAGTGAACCAAGGAGATTAAGCTTCTGAGGCTTTGAAGGAAAGTTGGGCAAGGTTTGGTACGGAAGTTTTGGTCTAACCGGGAGAAAGAATATCTTTTAGTATAGTTAGAGTTTTGAAGTGGAACAAAAGTTTAAAGTGGAGTTCGGGAAGTCTAGTTTCCAAATCAGCAAGCTGCTTCTCAATAGGACATCGGGGTAAGGAGATATGGACATTACAAATCAGGCTGGCAGACCTGGAAAATGGTCTACGCGAACGCGCAGAAGGCCAAGGGCCAACACAGCGCGAACGCGCTGAGAAATTTTGAGGACCGGGTTCGGGATGAAGGTTATATTATAAGAGGGTAATAATAATAGTATACATATGACATTTGGAGACTATATGATGTGAAGCAGCTCGTACGTTGCTTAATGGAAGCCCTCGTTATTGTAAGCTAAGTGGGGACCACATGTCGGGGTTTTATAAAGGACATATGAAGAGATATATGGGTAGTACATGGAAGGTTGAGCAAGTCCTAAGAAGGATCCTTAAGCCAAATATGGGCATAGACCCTCCAAAAGGACGATTTAAGGAAACATTTTCGGATGATCTGACTTGGAGGGAAAAAACCGACATTATAAGTTTGGAATCTGGAAATATACTAAGAATGAAAGTTGTAGATAATTGTAAGCGCTTTCCAACCATAGGTCGTGGGACCTCACACAACATCTGGATCAAGAGTTATGATCTTTTTACTAAACGAAGGTACCGTCAGAAAAAATAAGCCAGTGCGAACGCGCTGAAGGAAAAATAAGTCGGTCCAGGCAGAACCTGGACCGTTCTATAAAAGAGGGAGGCCCCCTATTTTCAAGAAAACACACCCAAAACATGCCAACTTCTCTTGAAAATTCCCCAACCTTCCCACACCCACTTTTTAGCCCAAACCAGGTATAATTTCCAAATTCCGGTCCGGATAGCGTATAGTTATTGTTGCAGAATCATATAGCGGTGTGTTGTGGCCTAAATTTAGGGTGGAAAAGTGAACATACAATAATATTAACGGGAGAAAGGTATGGATCTCTTCCTATTTATATTGATACTGGCTTATTTACAAAGATAGAGCGGTTAAATGGTTGTATAGTGAGTTGTTACTTATGGAAGTTGGAAAACAGCGTGTGGGCTGTTTTATGGAATACTTCTATATGGGAAATGATATTATTGATATTGGTACTGTTGTTGTTATTGTTGGTTGATGAATTAAGAATTCGGGCTAGGCATATAAACAGGGGAGATGCTGCCCGATTTTCGATAGAATATATAATAGTTTAAATAGGAACTTGGGATAACTGTGTGATAAGGAGACAAAATTAGTTTGAATCCTCTAAAATGTAGATTTATGAGCTCGGGCGGATAAACATAGCCAATAGGAGGTCGAGCAGGTATGTTAAGGCTCGTCCCTTTCTTTCAAAGGCATGATTCCTATGTTTGATTCCATAAACGCTCCATAACCTCCTTGTTTCTAAACGTTAGAAGTTCATGATTCAAGGCATGACTCCCTTCCTTATAATTCATAAATGTTTTCAAAAATGTCCGTACTTTCCAAACCAGAGATTTACGATTCTTGAAGCTCTTATGATAACAACGATGTACATGTGTTTTTACAATGATAACGGTGATGTCAAAGATGAGCACATCTCTGTGACGATTATGATAATGATGATTTTATGTTTAAAAGTCTCAAGTTATGAGATCAATGATAATATGAGAATGTTGAGCTACTTCTTGAATTTCTTAATTTTGTTCATTGATGATGACTCTATTTCTAAAAGCTCCAAAGTGTATGAACTGATGCTTTATGATAATGAATGTTTTCCCTTGATGTTATTCTTCATTGATAGTCTCGCCTTATAATGCTAGTCCCTCCAAGGTGAGACACGACGATCATGGTTATTCCATAATACAATCGAAGGTTACCGACCTTACATCACTCCGATGGAGTTATAACTTTTGATTGGGCTCTTATACATGCTTATGTTGTGATGATTATGTTGTGAGGGCGTAGTGGGCGGCTTATGGATAATGATAATAACACCGTGTCTATATGGCACGGGCAGCACCACTAGTGGGCGGCGTAAGTTAATTACCCCGGACGCGGGATAATGGTGTTATTTGATCCCTATGAATGTGTGATATGTTAAAAGGTAAGGATGAGCATGCATGATTCCGCCTTAAGGGGCAAGTAGCCACAGTTGTAATCTCTTCTTATGTCTTCTATACTTCTTTATATGTTATCATATATGCCTTACATACTCAGTACCCTGTTCGTACTGATGTCCTTTCTTTTATGGACGCTGCGTTCATGCCCGCAGGTAGGCAGGTTGACGCGTCTGATCATTAGGAGCTCCATCAGCGGCATCTTAAGAGTTCTCCAATTGTCCCGGAGCTACAGCTTATTGTTACTACTCTTGTGTATATATGGGGCATGGTGAAATCCTGCCCCGCCCTCATGGATATGTATCTTATTTAGAGGCTCGTAGGCAGGCGTATGTGGATAGATATTTCATAACTTTATCCGTTCTTGTTGTTGTAAAATATTTTGGTACAACATATTGACATGTGCTTACGGGTATAGCTATGGATGCCTATATTAAGTGAGAGGTGCATGAATTGTCCATATGGCCCGTTTAGTAGTGAAAGTGGAATGTTAGACCAGAGGTGCTCGGTAAGCTAGTACCGGGTACCCGTCATGGCCTCTAGTGGGGTCGTGACATTAACATTATCAAATAACCTCCTTAACCTTACAAGGTATTCTTTTCCACTTTAGGTTTATATTAGCATAATCATAATGCGAGCAACATGAATTTTCTAAGGTGTACGACATCATTCGCCCAAAGTGTGTGTGTATCATTGCATTGCATTTGCATTCACTTCATATTCTAATATTGTTGGTTTGGCATTGATATTGATATGTTGGTGATATTATAGACTTTATAGGGGTTCTTGTGATTATACTTCGGGTTTATGATTGTTTTGGATAGGTAAGTCGAATTTGGTGTTTGGCACTAGAAATGACATTCCGGGTTGTGTGGGACGTGTGACCTTAAGTATTTCTAGCTGAATATTTCCTTGGTAGGGTGTGTCGGTGGAACTAAGTTGGTATTAAACGGAGTAGTAGTCATACTGGTGCCTTAAGTTATGCATCATATTTGGGAGTGGTAGTGATTAACTCTAGTGTTAGGATAATGATAAGTAGGGTGAGATAGTGTTGATGTGTGATAGATCATGACAGAGACTTATTATTCAGTTTGGTCTAGTCATGTTGGGACTTATACTACGATGGGTAGCCTTTTGGGGTAGATTCTTCCTTGGTGAGTATTCGTGGAGTGAAATGATGTTGGAGATGGTTAAATTGGTTGTATTTTGGCCGTGTAAATGGTAGGATCTCCTTTCTTACAATTTCTTTATTTGACTAATTGCTGCCTACCCTACTTATCCGTTATTATTTATTGTTATTATGATTTTCTAATCGTTGTCGGCCTATGATGCTTACCAGTACGAGTGTTGTATTGATACTACTCTTGCTACTCCCTTTCTGGGGTGTAGGTCTGTTTCAAGTTGAGCTTATGGTTTATTCGCTCCGAGGACTTTCTGGTGCTATCTCAAAGACTCTGTTACCTTATTCCAACAGAGTTGTCTTATTTTGCTTTATTTTGTTTGTTTCCTGTTATAACTTATAAGCTCTTGTACTAGTCCAGACCAGATTTTTGGAAATTTTTTGTAAAGTCTTATATACATTCTTACATTTATAAATAGAAAATTATTTATCGATGAATTATTTTTTATGGTTCCTTTTATGTGTGATTTGGGAAGGAAAGGGTTCGCCTACTAGGTGGGAATAAGTAGGTGCCTGCACGGACCGAATTTGGGTCGTGACAAGTTGGTATTAGAGCCTAGTTTACCGGTCTCACAAGTACACGAGCGGCTATAGAACAATTATGAAACTTCCTTTCTTTCTCTCCTATCGTGCCATTTCGGAAGTTGAATTCCCTAAGGTGTGTCTAATTGGTATCTCAGTAATATATTATGATGTAGTGTGGTCTGTTCGTGTGTGAAGAATGATCACACAAATTCATAGCATTGCGGAAGACTTGTGGGCATCAGAAAAAGGCACACTGATGCAGTTTAGCCGAGCGCTACTGCGCCAGCGAGAGGGAGGACCGCTGTGGCACAAGTAACTGATAAGTAATATGTCGCGCTGGTGGATCATTGTTCGCCGTAGCGAGTCAGCCATAACGGGTTAGTATCCGCTACAGAGGACTCAAGGAAATACTTACCTACAGCCATGACACACGTCCCTTCATGAGCAGCACTGCTATAGCGTGCACATGACCCTACAGCATGCCCTCAGAATTGGTTCCAATCTACCATAGTGCACAAACTTTAGCCACAGCGTTACCGCTGCAGCAGTAGTATCGTCTGCTACAGCGGAAACAACACCAGTAAACCAGTGTACCTGCTACAATTTTTTAACCTGTTAAAATTTAGAAAAAATGTAGAAAACAATTTCCCAAACACAACCACCTGATAAAAACACAAAGCCCTACATGGGCAAAAGTTATCAAATCGTCTAACCAGTAAGAACAAAACAAGAAAAAACATGAAAACCAAATTGTCTGAAACATCTAAGGAAACAAAAACCAAATGAAAAGATTGTTTTAAAACATAAAGCCCTACAAGGGCAGCATCACAAAAGGGGAAAGACACCCCTACTCCAGCATCCGATTCGTCAGCTCATCATCATCTGAATTGCCATCTCCTCCACCCTCGGCGCTATCCTCGGTCTCGTCCAAGAAGGAGTAGTGGTCCGGGTCATCTCTATCCTCAATTGGAAATCTCGCATTTGGCTGCATCAACATGAATAAACCCTTGCTTGCCTCGAGATTTACCCCTCCTCATCTCCTTATCTAGGCCCTATTGCAACTTGAGGAGATGCTCCCCATGATCCTTACATATAGTGGTGTAAACGTCCTGAAGAGTGTCCATTTGGGTCTTCATCTCCCCCTGGGTCTTCATGTACTGATCCTGTCACGACCCCACTAGGGGCTATGACAGGTACCCGGGGCTAACCACCGAGCACCGCTCGTACCATGACCCATCGTACACATCAAGCGTTCAATTATTAATCTTATACTAAAATCAGAGGAAAACCATTTTTCACTTGCAACATATTTACCTTATATACATGAGCCCTCCGGCTATCAAAATAATACATATACATATGAGGAGAAACCGTGAGACCATACTACCCACACATACGTATCTACGAGCCTCTACTAGAGTACTAGACATATGGACGGGACAGGATCCTGTCATGCCCAAAACATATATATACGCAAAAGAATAAGTCAATGGCACCTCCGGAACAATGGTGTGCTCTCAAGTCGGCCAATAGCTTCTACGAGTCGGATCACCTCCCTGTCGACCTGTGGGCATGAACACAGCATCCAAAGAAAACGGATGTCAGTGCGAACATTGTACTGAGTATGTAAAGCATGAATGAAATGAACATAATATAGAAATCATAAGACATAACATGAACATACAACCTGCGTCATTTTTAACGGTGGATACATTTCATACATATATCATATATAATCGTAGTACATGTATTATCATAGCGCATACATCATCGTATCATATATATATCATCATCGTTATCCCGCGTTCGGGTAACCATCATATGCCGCCCACTAGTGGTGTCATGCCCGGCCCTCTAGGCTCGGTGTAAACATAGCAGCCCGCCATTGCGGTGACATTCCCGACCCTCTAGGCACGGTGTAATCGTATGCAGCCCGCCTTCGCGGTGATAGGCCCGGCCAACTAAGCACGGTGGAATCATATCGTCATATAGTCAACATAAACTTATCAATATCACACAACTCATAGGCATATCCTAACCTTATCATAACTTAGCATCATCATACATTCATCATTAATCATACATTAAAGCTTGAAGGTAACCATGGCTATGTCGGGGTGACATGTGGTCGTGAACCCCCGACTACGTTATGAAGTGATCATAATCGTCATATCTCACCTTGGAGGGACTAACATTTTAAGGTGAGTGCACACAAGGAAAAGCATCAATGGAACTATACTTAGGGTCATTAGATTAAATAAACATAATATCGTATCCATAGCAAGAACTTTATGGAATTAGCATATCATGGAATCTAGAACATTTAGGCTCAACTCGTAGTCATCATCATCATGCTCACATCGTATCTCTTTTCTTTATCTTATGAAAAGCTCTTTATAACCGTAGACTCATAATTTCTTATGTGTAGGAAAGTCATGGAAATATAGGAGGATTCATGCCATGGAGTCATGCCTTAGAAAGAAGGGACTAGCCTTACATAACTCTTTCATTTAACAATTCTATCGTTTGATCATTTTCCTTCGATGCTCGCGTTTCTACCTTTAAGAAAGTTCGTATTAACCTTAGCTAATCGATTATAAAAACATGCTTTCTAATGCTAGAGAAAATTGGGTAGCATTTCCTTTGTTTATAAAACTTTCCTCATTTTACATATCAACTCCCAAAAATCCATAACAACATTCACAATATTATAAACAACAATCATCATTCATCTACATTATCCACATTTCACAATTTCACTTCAATTCCTCCATAATAATGGTCATAGTTCACTATTGCATTTTCTCACATATAATACTTATCCCATGTTCTAAATGTCACTTATACCATAGTTATAATCACAACATATAAATATTCATGACTCATTCAAAACTACTACTCAAAATCTCATTATTCTCATCTTTGTGACCCATTTTCTATTTCCTTCTACAATCTAAGTCTTTCAACCTCTCATTACCTTAAACAACATGGAATGATCATAAAGCTCACCTTAGATAATGGAAGAATAAACCTTAATTGGAAATACTCTTGTTGCAACAAAACCCTAGTTCACAGCCATTGGAACTCCTTGGCTTGGATGAACTTCAATGAGTTTATTACACTTGATTTTGTTGGTTTGATGAAGTTGATCATAGATTTCCCTTGGGTTCTTGTGGATGAAGAATAGAGAGGGTTCTAGAGGATTCTTTAAGTGTGAAGTGAGGAAATGAAATACCCAATCATCAACTTGAAATTCTAAGTCTCGCCGGCAGTTGTCCGCATAAGTTTTTTGGCGTCTTTGGGCTGTCAACAATCGATCTCGGATCACCTTGACTTTTTCTACTGCTTGTTGAATCAACTCAAGGCCTATTAGCTGTAATTCTCCTATTTTAAACCATCCAATTGGAGACCTGCACTTCCTTCCATATAAAGCTTCATACGGAGCCATTTGAGTACTGGAATGGTAGCAATTATTATATGCAAATTCAATAAGGGGTAAGTGGTCATCCCAACTACCACCGAAATCTAGAACACATGATCGTATCATATCTTCCAAGGTCTGAATGGTACGTTCGGCATGCCCATCAGTTTGCGGATGAAACGTCGTGCTAAGCTTTACTTGAGTACCCAAACATTCTTGGAAGGATTTCCAAAACTTAGCTATAAATTGCGCTCCTCTATCTGTGATAATGGATATCGGAATACCATGGATTCACACAATCTCCTTGAGATACAACCTTGCATAATCTTCTGCTGAGTACGTAGTTTTGACTGGAAGAAAATGAGCTACTTTTGTCAATCTATCCACAATCACCCATATGGAATCATACTTACTTCGGGAACGAGGTAATCCTACAATAAAATCCATATTGATCACTTCCCATTTCCAAGTAGGGATTTTCATTGCTTGCAATAATCCTCCTGGCTTTTGATGTTCAATTTTCACTTGCTGGCAATTTGGACACTGAGCTACAAATTCTGCTATGTCTTTCTTCATTCCATCCCTCCAATAAATTAACTTG
Source organism: Lycium barbarum (assembly GCF_019175385.1). Taxonomy (NCBI): domain Eukaryota; kingdom Viridiplantae; phylum Streptophyta; class Magnoliopsida; order Solanales; family Solanaceae; genus Lycium; species Lycium barbarum. Next base: position 93,451,790 of record NC_083345.1, on the reverse strand, counting down.
AGCTCATGATACATCTTTGTCGGTCCTGGATGAATAAAATACCGAGAATAATGAGCTTCGCCTAGAATTCGGCGATGCAATTCTGCAACATTCAGAACACATAACCTTCCTCGGTATCTAAGAACTCCCTCTATAGAAGTTTCAAATGGAGACTTCTCTTTTTCATGAAATGTGTCTCTATAACGGCTCAACTGAGGATCTTCATATTGACGCTCTTTCACTTCCATATTCAAGGACGAAACTGTGGGATTATTAATACCAATTCCTGCACTACCTGAATCAATTAGGCATACTCAAAGATTAGCTAATTGGTGAAGCTCATGAATTAATTCTTTCTTCTCCAGAGGAACTTCACATAGGCTGCCCATCGATCGGCCGCTAAGTGCATCAGCTACTAAATGCCTTCCCGGGGTGGTATAAAATACTCATATCATAATCTTTCAATAATTCTAACTACCACCTCTGCCGCAGATTCAACTCCTTCTGTTTGAAAAGGTATTGAAGACTCTTGTGGTCTGTATAGATATCAACATGCACACCATACAAGTAATGTCTCCATATCTTTAATGCATGAATAACTGCAGGCAATTCGAGATCATGAGTCGTGTAGTTCTTTTCATGTTTCCGCGGCTGCCTTGAAGCATAAGCGATGACTCTACCATGCTGCATTAACACACATCCTAACCCAACACCAAAAGCATCATAATATAGAACATAACCATTTGGCCTCTCTTTGAGTGTTAAGACTAGAGCTGAAGTCAACCTATCTTTCAATTCCTGAAAGCTACGCTCAGAAGCATCATTCCACTGAAATTTAGCTGACTTTTGGGTTAGCTTTGTCAGTGGGGCTGAAATAGAGGAAAACCCCTCCACAAACCTTCTATAATAACCTGCCAATCCTAGAAAACTATGGACTTCTGTATGCGTTGTAGGCCTTGGCCAAGTCTTCACAGCTTCAATTTTCTTAGTATCAACTCCAATGCCATCATCTGAAATAATATGACCCAAAAATGTCAAAGAATTCAGCCAAAACTCGCACATTGAAGATTTTGCATACAATTCTCGAGTTCGAAGAATTCCAAGAACAATACGTAAATGGTCTGCATGTTCTGATTCTGTGCGAGAGTATACCAGAATATCGTCAATGAATACTATTATGAATGAATCCAAGAGTGGCCTGTTACATTATTCATCAAATTCATGAACACTGCTGGAGCATTAGTTAACCCAAATGACATCACCCGGAATTCATAATGGCCACATCTCATTCTAAAACTTGTTTTGGGAATATCTTCTTCTTTAACTCTCACTTGGTGATAACCTGACCTCAAGCCTATTTGGGAAAACCACTTGGCACCCCGTAGTTTGTCAAATAAATCACCAATTCTCGGAAGAGGATATTTGTTCTTTATCGTCAGCTTATTCAACTGCCTATAGTCGATGCACATTCGTAGGGAGCCATCTTTCTTTCTTACAAATAGGAAGGTGCTCCCCATGGTGATGAACCGGGTCTAATAAACCCCTTCTCAAGCAATTCTTTCAACTGTGTCTTTAGCTCTTTCAATTCTGCCAGAGCCATTCGGTAAGGAGGAATAGAAATAGGCTTGGTGTCCGGCAACACATCAATAGCAAAATCAATCTCTCTTTTCGGAGGAAGGACTGGGAGTTCATCTGGAAATACAACCGACAATTCATTCACTACCGGAATGGATTGGAAAGTTGGCGACTTTGCTTCGGTGTAATGAACTCAGACTAAGTGATAAATATAGCCCTTAGCTATCATCTTTCTTGCCTTAAGGTAGGAAATAAACCTACCTCTTGGAGATGTTGTATTACCCTTCCATTCAAGCACGTACTCTACCGGAAATTGAAATCGAACTACTTTCATTCGGCAATCAACATTAGCATAACGTGGGGACAATCAATCCATACCCATAATCACATCGAAATCTAACATTTCCTGCTCAACTAAATCAGCTTTAGTCTGGCGGTCGCATATCACAATTACAAAAATTTTGTACACTTGTCTAGCTATCATGGGATCACCAACCGGAGTAGACACCTCAAAAGATTTAATTGGCACGGGTTTCACCACAATATGACCAGCAACATACGGAGTAATATAAGATAGGGTAGAACCCGGATCTATCAATACATACACATCATGGGCAAATACGGATAATGTACCTGTTACCACATCCGGGGAGGACTCAAGATCCTGTCGTCCGGCTAAAGCATACATACGGGGCTGAGTGGCACCTGAAGTAGATGCTTCCCCTCTGCCTCTACCTCGACCTGTTGGAATATGGGGAGTCTGCCCTACCGGGTGCACTGAAGAGGAACCAGCTGCTGATCCTGTGGGCTGAACCCCACCTCTACCATACCTCGAGGAACAATCATGCATCAAGTGCCCAGTCTGTCCACAAACACAGCAAGCATCTGTGCGCTGGCGACATGGCCCCGAAAGTAATTTACCGCACTGACTACATCGCGGTACTGGTGGTTTCCTCTGCCTATAATCTCCCCCAAACTGGGAACCTGAGGCCCTCGAACTCTGACCCTATCCTGAACGAAAGGAGCGATCAAATCTGCTACCCGTAACCCGAGGAGGTGCACTAGTCGCCGACTGGCATGAGTGTCTAGAATATGTCTGCCTAGATCCCTATCTATAATCACTACCTGCCCCCATAGATCTGGCCCTCTTGCTTTTCCCTCTATCAATATCACGATCACCCCTTTGGGGATATTGTTGTCCTTCTAAATTCGGGGCATAGGCTTGAATGCGGGAAATATCCATCCCATCTTGCAACGAAGCCGTTAAACAATCTTTGAACAAATGTGGCCCTAGGCCACTCACAAATCGGTGCACTCTATCTCCCATGTCGGCCACCATAGTCGGTGACTTGTTGACCCGAAGTAGCCGGTGGAGAAACTGGAGGCATAGGAACTGGAGCTGAAGCTCCCTCTTGTTCTTCTATAATAGGCGGAGTAGGAGAAGTATTAGATGGGGCCTCATTATATTGTTCGCCCTGTTCTACATTCATTGGTGGCTCTCTTTCTACCTGTCTTTTCATCGTAATCTTTCCCTTCTGGGCGGCCGTAGCTTTTCCCTTTGGCGGCATTTCTGAAATCATAGCACACTATTAGGGAGGAGATAATCTTATAACACAGCCCTATCGCACGATCTCTTAAGATGAAAGATGGTCATTTTTCCTAAATGTCATATAGCCTCATATTTATTAGTGTGGCGCGCATCACACCATAAACAAGACTACTAGACACGACTCGTAGACACTTCCTAGGATTGAACTGCTTTGATACAACTTTTGTCACGACCCGACTAGTGGCCATGACAGGTACACGGGGCTAACCACCGAGCACCGCTCGTACCATTACCCATCGTACACATCAAGCGTTCAATCATTAATCTTATACTCAAATCATAGGAAAAGCATTTTTCACTTGAAACATATTTACCCAATATACATGAGCCCTCCGGCTATCAAATAATAAATATACATATGAGGAGAAACCGTAAGACCATACTACCCACACAAACATATCTACGAGCCTCTACTAGAGTACTAGACATATGGACGGGACAGGACCCCGTCATGCCAAAAACATATATATACGCAAAAGAATAAGTCAATAGCACCTCCGGAACAATGGAGTGCTCTCAAGTCCGCTAATAGCTTCGACGAGTCTGGATCACCTCCCTGTCTACCTGTGGGCATGAACACAACGTCCAAAGAAAATGGATGTCAGTGCGAACATTGTACTGAGTATGTAAGGCATGAATGAAATGAATATAATAGAGAAATCATAAGACATAAGATGAAGATACAACCTGCGTCATTTTTAAGGGTGGATACATTTCATACATATATCATATATAATCGTAGTACATGTATTATCATAGCGCATACATCATCGTATCATATATATATCATCATCGTTAACCCGCGTCCGGGTAACCATCATATGTTGCCCACTAGTGGTATTATGCCCGACCCTCTACGCTCAGTGTAAACATAGCAGCCCCCCTAAGCGGTGACATGCCCAGCCCTCTAGGCTCGGTGGAATCGTATGCAGCCCGCCTTCGCGGTGACATGTCCGGCCAACTAAGCACGGTGGAATCGTATCGTCATATAGTCAACATAAACTTATCATTATCACACATTTCATAGGCATATCCTAACCTTGTCATAACTTAGCATAATCCTACATTCATCATTAATCATACATTAAAGCTTAAAGGTAACCATGACTATGTCGGGGTGACATGAGGTCGTGAACCCCCGACTACGTTATGAAGTGATCATAATCGTCATATCTCACCTTGGAGGGACTAACATTTTAAGGTGAGTGCACACAAGGAAAAGCATCAATGGAACTATACTTAGGGTCATTAGATTGAAGAAACATCATATCATATCCATAGCAAGAACTTTATGGAATTATCATATCATGGAATCTAGAACTTTTAGGCTCAACGCATAGTCATCATCATCATACTCACATCGTATCTCTTTTCTTTATCTTATGAAAAGCTCTTTATAACTATATACTCATAATTTCCGATGTGTAGGAAAGTCATGGAAATATAGGAGGATTCATGCCATGGAGTCGTGCCTTAGAAAGAAGGGACTAGCCTTACATACCTCTTTCGTTTAACAATTCTATCATTTGATCGTTCTCCTTCGATGCTCGCGTTTCTACCTTCAAGAAAGTTCGTATTAACATTAGCTAATAATTGGTTATAAAAACATGCTTACTAATGCTAGAGAAAATTGGTTTGTTTATATGACTTTCCTTATTTTACATATCAACTCCCAAACATCCATAACAACATTCACAATATTATAAAGAACAATCATCATTCATCTACATTATCCACATTTCACAATTTCACTTCAATTCCTCCATAATCATGGTCATAGTTCACTATTGCGTTTTCTCACATATAATACTTATACCATGTTCTAAATGTCACATATCAATATTCATGACTCATTCCAAGCTACTACTCAAAACCTCATTATTCTCATCATTGTGACCCATTTTCTATTTCTTTCTACAATCCAAGTCTTTCAACCTCTGATTACCTTAAAAAACATGGAATGATAATAAAACTCACCTTAGATAATGGAAGAATAAGCCTTGAGTGGAAATACTCTTCTTGCACCAAAACCCTAGTTCACTGCCATTGGAATTCCTTGGCTTGGATGAATTTCAATGAGTTTCTTACACTTGATTTTGTTGGTTTGATGAAGTTGATCATAAATTTCTCTTGGGTTCTTGTGAATGAAGAGTGGAGAGGGTTCTTGAGAATTCTTGAAGTGTCAAGTGAGGAAATGAAATAAATGAAATGAGGTTGGTCCCTTATATTTAATTTAGAAACTGTCCTGACCAGATTCTACGGACCAACATACGGTCCGTATAAATTATACTGGTCATTTGTCTGGCCATAGATTTAGTCCAGTGAAAGCTCCATTATGGGCACAACATACGACCTAACATACGGCCAGTATGTTTTATACGGCTAGTATGTTGGGCCATATAATGCCAGCTTTCCGATGTTCGTTCTCAATGTTACACCTCGAAAAAAAAATCCCATTAACGTATAGTGAATAGGCTAACGAAGGGCACGACGTAGACAATGTTTTGATAAGTAAGAAACAACATTTGGTGATTCTAAATGAGACTTCAATGACATTCGAGGTAGGAGACGGAAGTTGTTAAGGAAAGCAAGGTATATGTTGTGTGTCGGGCAAGATTTACGTGTACCGAATTAATGATGGCTTAACAATATTTTGGAGAAGAATTATAATGTCCCTTAGATAGTTAATGAGGTGTTAAACAAGTGTCAAGAAGGTTCCATAAGGATTGGAAGTCAAACGAGTCGACAAGAACGAACTTCGGAAAGCTGGTCATTATACAGCCCAACATACTGGCCGTATAAAACATACTGGCCGTATGTTGTGCCCAGAATGGAGCCTTCACTAGACCAAATCTACAGCCAGTATAATTTATACGGACCGTATGTTAGTCCGTAGAATCTGGTCGGGACAGTTTCTAAATTAAATATAAGGGACCAACCTCATTTCATTTATTTCATTTCCTCACTTCACACTTCAAGAATTCTCTAGAACCCTCTCCACTCTTCATCCACAAGAACCCAAGAGAAATCTATTATCAACTTCATCAAACCAACAAAATCAAGTGTAAGAAACTCATTGAAGTTCATTCAAGCCAAGGAATTCCAATGGCAGTGAACTAGGGTTTTGGTGCAAGAAGAGTATTTCCACTCAAGCCTTATTCTTTCATTATCTAAGGTGAGTTTTATGATCATTCCATGTTGTTTAAGGTAATGAGAGGTTGAAAGACATGGATTGTAGAACGAAAATGGGTCACAAAGATGAGAATAATGAGATTTTTAGTAGTAGTTTTGAATGAGTCATGAATATTGATATGTTGTGATTATAAGTATGCTATAAGTGACATTTAGAACATGGGATAAGTATTATATGTGAGAAAACGTAATAGTGAACTATGACCATGTTTATGGAGGAATTGAAGTAAAATTGTGAAATGTGGATAATTTAGATGAATGATTATTGTTGTTTATAATATTGTGAATGCTATTATGGATGTTTGGGAGTTGATATGTAAAATGAGGAAAGTTGTGTAAACAAAGGAAATGCTGCCCAATTTTCTCAAGCATTAGTAAGCATGTTTTTATAACCGATTATTAGCTAATGTTAATATGAACTTTCTTGAAGGTAGAAACGCGAGCATCGAAGGAGAATGATCAAACGATAGAATTTTTAAATGAAAGAGGTATGTAAGGCTAGTCCCTTCTTTCTTAGGCATGACTCCATGGCATGAATCCTCCTATATTTCCATGACTTTCCTACACATCGGAAATTATGAGTCTATGGTTATAAAGAGCTTTTCATAAGATAAAGAAAAGAGATATGATGTGAATATGATGATGATGACTATGAGTTGAGCCTAAAAGTTCTAGATTCCATGATATGCTAATTCCATAAAGTTCTTGCTATGGATACGATATGATGTTTCTTCAATGTAATGACCCTAAGTATAGTTCCATTGATGATTTTCCTTGTGTGCACTCACCTTAAAATGGTAGTCCCTCCAAGGTGAGGTATGACGATTATGATCACTTCATAACATAGTCGGGGGTTCACGACCTCATGTCACCCCGACATAGCCATGGTTGCCTTCAAGCTTTAATGTATGATTAATGATGATTGTATGATGATGCTAAGTTATGATAAGGTTAGGATATTCCTATGAGATGTGTGATAATTATAAGTTTTTGTTGACTATATGACGATACGATTCCACCGTGCCTAGTTGGCCGGGCATGTCACCACGAAGGCGGGCTGCATACGATTCCACCGTGCCTAGAGGGTCGGGCATGTCACCACTAAGGCGGGCTGCTATGTTTACACCGAGCCGAGAGGGTCGGGCATGACACCACTAGTGGGCGGCATATGATGGTTACCCGGACGCGGGTTAACGATGATGATATATATATGATACGATGATGTATGCGCTATGATAATACATGTACTACAATTATATATGATATATGTATGAAATGTAACCACCCTTAAATGTTACGCAGGTTGTATCTTCATCTTATGTCTTATGATTTCTCTATTATGTTCATTTCATTCATGCCTAACATACTTAGTACAATGTTTGTACTGACGTCCGTTTTCTTTGGATGCTGTGTTCATGCCCACAGGTAGACAGGGAGGTGATCCAGACTCGTAGAAGCTATTACCGGACTTGAGAGCACTCCATTGCTCCGGAGGTGCTATTGACTTATTCTTTTGCGTATATATATGTTTTGGGCATGACGGGGTCCTGTCCCGTCCATATGTCTAGTACTCTAGTAGAGGCTCGTAGATACGTATGTGTGGGTAGTATGGTCTCACGGTTTCTCCTCGTATGTATATGTATTAGATGCAGCCTCATTTTATGACTCGCCCTCTTCCACATTCATTGGCGGCTTTCTTTCCACCCGCCTCTTTGTCTTAGTCTTGCCCTTTTGGGAAGCTGTAACCTTTCCCTTTGGCGGCATTCTGAAATCACAACACGCTATTAGGGAGGGTAAAATCTTGTACATGGCTCTATCGCACGATCTTATAGAGGAAAGATGGTCATTTTTCCTAAATGCCTTGTAGCCCCTTGTTTATTGATTTGGCGCGCAACACACCATAAACAAGACTCTACTAGACACGGCTCGTAGACACTTCCTAGTACTGAACTGCTCTGATACCACTTCTGTCACCACCCAGCCAAGGGCCGCGAAGGGTACCTGGGGCTGACCACCGAGCACCGCTCGTTCTACTACTCATCATACTCATTAAGCCTCCTTTTTCGTTCATAAACTCATAATCATAAGAAAATCATTTTCATTAAGGAACATGAATACTTTTATATACATAAGCCCTTTGGCTATCAAAAGATAATGTACACATATCTACATATATACAGTAGTGACCTTGTGAGACAATATAACCCACACATACGTATCTACGAGCCTCTACTAGAGTACTAGACATATGGACGGGACAAGACCCCGTCGTGCCCAAAATACTTATACATATATATACACAAAAGTATAAACCCGACAAGCACCTCCGGAATAATGGACTGCTTCTGCAAATCTACTGATAGCTCCTAAAGGTCTGCGCCGTCTCCCTGTTTACCTGTGGGCACGAACATAGCATCCAAAGAAAACAGACGTCAGTACGAATATTGTACTGAGTATGTAAGGCATGAATGAAACAAACATAATAGAGAAATCACAAGTCATGAGGTGAAGGCAAAACCTGCGTGACCTTTAAGGATGAATACATTTCATAAATATATCACATATACATAATCGTCGTACATGAACCATCACAGCGTATACATCATCATGTCATATAATTCATCATCGTAGTACTGTAGCTTCTCATACACATAAAACATTATCCGTATTCGGCCACATGGTGGCTCGACAGTATCCGTATTCGGCCACGTAGTTGCTTGACAATATCACATACATATCTTCCGCATTCGGCCACGTAGTGGCTTGACCATATCACATGCATCATACAAGGATCAATATATCTCATCATTATCATTGCCATCACATACATCTCATAAGCTTATCGTAACCTTTCATTAATGCACACATTTAAATTTAAAGACAATCTATGAAAATCCTATCATATTCGTAGCACGAATTTCGTATAAGTATCGTATGATAGTCTTTATAATCTTTGGGCTTAAGTTCATCATTTCCATTATCATTTCTATAGTGTATCTCTTACCTTTATCTCACATGAAATCCTTTATGAACATAGACTCGTAGTTTCTCGAAACATTGGTCATAGGACATGCATTGAGGCTTATGGACAATCTATAACAATGTCGGGGTGACGTAAGGTCGAGAGCCCCTGCTTACATTATGGAGCCTTCATAGGTATTCCGCCTCACCTTGAAGGAATTAATATATAAGGTGAGTGTATACATCAAGCATTACCAATAGATCATAGTTAATGTCTTTAGCTTGGTTTAAACATTATACCATGAACTCTAGAATCTTTAGTCTTACACTTATCATCTCCGTTATCGTGCACATAACATGTCTCTTATCCTTATCTCACGTGGCTATCCATTAACATAGGCTCTTGGTTCCGGACTATAAGGAAGCCATGGAAATGTAGGTAAATAATATCATATCATAGGATTCATGCCTTGGAAAGAAAGGACTAGCCTTACATACCTTTTCCTTTAGCTATTCTACCGATTGATCATTCCTCTTCAATATTCGCGTCTTTACCTTCAAGAGAATTCGCATCAATGTCAGTTAATCGACTATAAGAACGCGTGACTATTTCTAAGGAAACTTGGGCAGCATTTCTGTTATATCCCCTGTTTTGTGAAATGGGATAATTCAAGATAATCGCGGGGAGACAACAATCAAGGCAACATTTTTTTTGCTGTTTGACACACGGGTTGTTTATGAAAAGTCTAGAAGTGGAGACAATGAAAATGGTTCAGAGCATAAAGGGGAATTCACAAAATGATTTGTGGTAATAATGAGAAGAGTCGAGGGGCAAAATGGGAACTTCATAAAAGTTTTGAAAGTTTATAAAAATTTCCATGTTGGTTGTGTGGCATAAGTATGTGCCCACATTTCTTTGGGGGGCTAAAGTGTATCAAGAAGACATTTGGTCTTCTTTGACCAAATAAAGTAATCCAAAAGAAAAAAAGAAAATTGGGGAGTCTTCTAGAGAGGGGCATGTGCCCCTCACATGCATAGGATATATATGGATATATATTGGTATTATCTTCCAATTCAAGACAAGAAAAGATAAGAACAAAAACAAAAGCATAGAAGAAAGAACAAGAAGGAGGATTTCGGCCCTACAAAAATTTCCAAGAAAAAGTGACAAAAATTCCTTCAAAAATTATTTCTAACCAAGTAGGGGGTGCTTAACAAGATGGAGTGTTTATTGGAGCAAGAACAATACAAATACTTATAAGTTGGAAGTGTAGTCAAGTGAAGAAGTGGAGAAGAAGCAAGGTGAGAACTTATGCCCTTTTTTTTTCATGTTATGAATAATTATGCATGTTGTTGTGTGCAAAGTGAGTGAAATTTGTGAACAATAGGGAAGTGGGGGTGGAGGCCGTGAGGTGTGGTGCATGATTGTGTGTGTAGAAATTATGTGTTAATCATTTTATCTAATGTTTAGTTATTATTGTTATGAATGCCATGTTGATGATAAAAGTTGAATGACTCTACTAAGGTTGAAGCCGTGTAGGTGTGCTTGATGTTAGGCCGTGTATAAGGCATGTATAATCGTGTGAATGTGTTGAATTGTGAAGGAATAAGGGGCAAGTTGAATTTAAAATTTTAGTTGTTGTGTTGTAGATCTTATATTGCAAATAAAGACTCAATAAGTTTGGTGAAGTATTGGTGATTGGAAGTTTGTGTAAGTTGGAAATAATGCTCTTGCATGGATAGTATGTAATGGTATTGGTATAATGTTGTTGGAATATATATATATGTATATTTATGAAGTGGTTATTGTGCTCGTTGGAGTCGGAAGGTGTTGACGATAGTAGGAAATCGATATAATGTACTTTGAATGGAATATGTGAATTACTAGTGTGGTTGTTGAATTATGTTAACCGTTTGGCCGGGTTTGAATTCCCGGGTTGTGTTTGATGAGAATTTGACGAAATTGAATGTTGAGGATGGTATATTTACAGAGGAAATGCTGCCGAAATTTCGGTAGCAAAGTGCTTCCTTAAGATTCTAATTCAAAATGTACTAATGAAAGTTTTGGTAAAAATGACCAATTCGCAGATTTCGACGAGATTGTGATGTGAATTTGGAGTAGCCAAAGGAGCGGAAAGAGGTATGTAAGGCTTCGCCCTTCTTTCTATGGCATGTCTTAGATATAATGAGTCGGGCACGAGCCTCGGGGACAACCCGGTTCCCCGGAATCCGTACCTAAAGTTTTCAACTTTTCGTTCAATTGAATTGAAGTAGAAAGTGTGCAAAATGATGAAAAGGCCTCCTAGACCCCTATAACTTGCCTAAGTGGGACCCGATTACCCTAAGACTCATACAAGTAACTCTATGACACGTAATATGGGTAAATTGTATACGCTACCTCGTCCGGCCCGAGGTGGGCCCGATACTCTCGGATTTTCCTATAGTCTTGGTTAGCGTACTTGAAGTGAATCTAAAGGGGGCCTTTGATCCCGATTCCGTCACCAAGTAATAAGTGCTATGACTACCCCAACGGGAGTGCCCCTATGATGATAATGATAATGACAATGTCGGGCAAGAGGATGTAGCTATGATAAATACGACCGGAACGACCCTATGACTAAGCCAAGTACCTTATGTAAACATTAAATTGATAAACTAATTTTCTAAATCGTATTTATACCTCCTAGTTATAATCTTATTTTCTAAGACTCCAAAACCTATGACTGTCACCTAAAATGCCTGCGATTTCATTTTTGGTTACTATAAAACTATTCTCCGTTAATAATCTCACTTTAAAATACTTGTTCCTTCTAGGTGAGACAAAGCTATCACTAGCATTTCGTACTGTAATCGGAGGTTACCGACCTTACGTCACTCCGATGGACACATGATTTTCCTTGGCTCTCTTGTGTGCTTATAGGATATATGTATATAAAGCGAGTTAACGTGTATGGATATGTATGTATATTAGATAAAGAAATTGTATATGAGACATGTATATGCATAAAAGAGGAGTAAGTGTATATGTATGTGTATATGGGGAAAAAGGGAAGGGCCACTGTTATACCACCACCTGATTCAGCTGGATTCCATCCTGGACGCGGGATGCCCGGACGCGGGATATGGGATGAGCCGTACGCGGCGTCTGTATATATATATATATATATAATGTGTGATACATGTGTGATGTAATATGTTGGGTTATCGTTGGGGAGGGGATTGGGGGAGCCGATTGTATTCGGCGTCTGTAAATGTAAGCAAAAGATACCGTTACTGAAACGTACTGTTTTATTTCTGTACACGAGAATAAGTAATATGAAAATGTTGAGTCCTATGCCTATGAAAAGAAACGGTTCAAGGATAGAAAGGCAAGTCTACATGACAGCCGGCCCGAAAAGGGGCCTCCCTACTTACAGGTTACGTTCTTGCCTCATTATACGCGCTATGACTCTGTGATATTATTATTGATCGTACTTTATGTTACTGCTTGAACTGTTTTCCATGCCTTACATACTCGGTACATTATTCGTACTGACGTCCCTTCTTGTGGACGCTGCGTTTCATGCCGCGCAGGTCAGCAGGTATACGGACCAGATTCCTAGTGCCCTATCAGCAGCATTCGACAGCGCTCCAGTTGTTCCGGAGCCTTATTTCACCGGTACTATTTTGTGTATGTATTTTCGGGCGCGACAGTACTCGGCCCTTTTCTCTGTATAAATGTACTATGTCTAGAGGCTCGTAGACAGATATACACAGTCAGCTATGTACAGTTTAATGTATTTTATTCCGAATGGTCCGCGTTCTGGTGTAACGCGATATTAGAAAGTTTACTGCAAATGTTAATGTTTAGAAAAAAAAATATGGCACTGCTTATACAGGATAGCTAAGGGGTGCTCGGTACAAGTATCGGGTACTCGTCACGGCCCCTGGTCGGGTCGTGACAGAAGTGGTATCAGAGCAGTTCGGTCCTAGGGTTTGTCTACGAGCCGTGTCCAGTAGAGTCTTGTCTATGGGTGTGTAGCGCGCCACACTTATAGACGGGAGGCTACAGGGCATTTAGGAAATGTGACCTTCTTTGTATTCTGAAATCGTGCGATAGAGCTATGTTACCAGGCTTCCATGCTCCTTTTCTAAAACCGATGTTATGGTTTCAGTAATGCCGCCGAAGAGAAAGGCTACGACGGCCGAGAAAGCCAAGGGGGTGGCGGCCCGCAGAGTTGAACAGGAGCTAGACGAAGAAGAATCTCACAATGAAGCTCCCCCTCAGACTGTTCCTGCACCCCCTGCACCGGCAGAGCAGGGAAGAGCTCCAGCTCCAGCCCCCGCACCTCCAGTTCCACCGCCAGCAGCTCCGGGCCAGCAGATGGCAGAGGCCATCCAGTTATTGACCCAGCTAGTCGCCGCACAAGCTCAGCGGCAAGATGTGGACACAGGCGGCAGGGCGGTAAGCGCAAGGGCCCGAGACTTTATTACCCTGAAGCCGCCAGAGTTCTATGGATCGAAGCCAGAGGAGGACCCGCAGGGTTTTATAGACGAGATGCTGAGGACTCTGAGGATCATACATGCTTCGGATACGGAGTCCGTAGAGTTGGCTTCATACAGGCTGCGGGATGTGGCAGTTCTGTGGTACGGTAACTGGATATCATCGAGGGGAGCAAATGCACCCCCTCCGGTTTGGCAGGAGTTCACTGAGGCTTTCCTACGACATTTCCTACCGCCAGAGGTTCGACGGGCTCGAGCCGATATGTTCTTGAACCTGAGACAGGGAAATATGAGCGTTCGAGAATACAGTCTTCGTTTCAACTCGCTAGCCAGGTATGCCCCCGCCCTGATAGCTGATAGGGGAGACCATGTGCACCGGTTTGTAAGTGGGCTAGGGCCACATTTGGTTAAGGAGTGTTTGACGGCCTCACTCCAGGACGGGATGACTATTACCCGCATCCAAGCCCACGCCCAAAATCTGGAAGAACAATATCAGCCACGGAGAGAGGAGAGTTTTCCAGATAGGGGCTCCAGAAGAAGAGGCAGATTTTCCAGGGCTAGGAGTGAGTATAGAGGGGGGCAGGCACAAGAGCAATCTAGGTATTCGGGCCAATCAGCGGCCAGTGCCCAACCTCGATTTGCGGATAGGGGGTTTGATCGCCCTACTTATTCGGTACCAGGTCAGGGTGCCAGAGCTTTGGAGTCCCAGTACAGAGTTGATTCCAGCAGGATGGGGCTTCCCCCACCACGATGTGCCCGGTGTGGCAAGCCGCACTCTGGGCAGTGCTACTTAGACACCGGTGGTTGTTTTGCCTGTGGTCGGACTGACCATTTTGTACGTGATTGCCCGCTAAAGGATGGAGGAGGCCAAACTCAGCCAGCCGGATCAGCGATCGGTTCGACGTCGACCGTGCGCCCTCGTGGGCAGACTTCTCAGGCGCCAGCAGGCCGCGGCCGAGGTAGAGGAGGAGCACCCAGTTCAGCCGGTCCTCCGCACCGCCTATATGCACTGACAGGACGACAGGATCCTGAGCCTTCTGCAGACGCGGCCACAGGTACCTTTTCAGTATTTTCTGTGATAAACGTGTGCTAATTAATTCGAATTTTATTTTTTCCTATACCGTCCTCTGCATTACTGGGCACATTAAAAATTTGGAAATTTGGGCGAAAAGTGGCCATACACATAGGTAAAAGGTGAATACTGGAAATTGCGAAGGTCAGAACTGTAAATAAAAGAAAAGACGTGTTACACGGACGTTTCGAAAACTGCCGAGACCCCAACTCGTACCATATTATATGATATAGGTAGTACGGGGAAGCGGAAGTAAAAATATTGACGCCGAGACATCGGAATGCATTAAAGTTCTAAGGTTAAGCGTGCTCAGGTGGGAGTAATTCTATGATGGGTGACCCCCTGGGAAATATGCTGAAAAATTCATAAATGAGGAAACAAGAGACGAGTGTAAAATTAGGCAGCCCAGAGTAAGTTCGGGTGTGAAAAGTGGTTAGAAACCCCATACGAGCCATATAGGCTAAGACGGATTAAACTAACAGAAAAAGAAAAGCCATGACAACAGAAAGCCTTGGGAATGAAGGAGAAAAGTACAGGTGTCGCAGGGTGGGACCAATATTGAGTCCACACTGTCTAAGGCAAGGAATTCCTAATATGGCGATATACAGGAACATGTATAGTGAAGGGATAGACGCAGCAGACTACACGGAGAAAGGAGCACAACTGTAAAAAACGCAAAGAGGGCAACCTAAGCTTCTAAGATGGATATGCGAAGTGACATGAGGTATCTATGACGGAGACCTCCCCGAAATAATGCGCTACGCTATGAGGCCAGTTCAACATTCGAGGACGAATGTTCTAAAGGGGGGGAGGATGTTATATCCCCTGTTTTGTGAAATGGGATAATTCAAGATAATCGCGGGGAGACAACAATCAAGGCAACATTTTTTTGCTGTTTGACACACGGGTTGTTTATGAAAAGTCTAGAAGTGGAGACAATGAAAATGGTTCAGAGCATAAAGGGGAATTCACAAAATGATTTGTGGTAATAATGAGAAGAGTCGAGGGGCAAAATGGGAACTTCATAAAAGTTTTGAAAGTTTATAAAAATTTCCATGTTGGTTGTGTGGCATAAGTATGTGCCCACATTTCTTTGGGGGGCTAAAGTGTATCAAGAAGACATTTGGTCTTCTTTGACCAAATAAAGTAATCCAAAAGAAAAAAAGAAAATTGGGGAGTCTTCTAGAGAGGGGCATGTGCCCCTCACATGCATAGGATATATATGGATATATATTGGTATTATCTTCCAATTCAAGACAAGAAAAGATAAGAACAAAAACAAAAGCATAGAAGAAAGAACAAGAAGGAGGATTTCGGCCCTACAAAAATTTCCAAGAAAAAGTGACAAAAATTCCTTCAAAAATTATTTCTAACCAAGTAGGGGGTGCTTAACAAGATGGAGTGTTTATTGGAGCAAGAACAATACAAATACTTATAAGTTGGAAGTGTAGTCAAGTGAAGAAGTGGAGAAGAAGCAAGGTGAGAACTTATGCCCTTTTTTTTTCATGTTATGAATAATTATGCATGTTGTTGTGTGCAAAGTGAGTGAAATTTGTGAAGAATAGGGAAGTGGGGGTGGAGGCCGTGAGGTGTGGTGCATGATTGTGTGTGTAGAAATTATGTGTTAATCATTTTATCTAATGTTTAGTTATTATTGTTATGAATGCCATGTTGATGATAAAAGTTGAATGACTCTACTAAGGTTGAAGCCGTGTAGGTGTGCTTGATGTTAGGCCGTGTATAAGGCATGTATAATCGTGTGAATGTGTTGAATTGTGAAGGAATAAGGGGCAAGTTGAATTTAAAATTTTAGTTGTTGTGTTGTAGATCTTATATTGCAAATAAAGACTCAATAAGTTTGGTGAAGTATTGGTGATTGGAAGTTTGTGTAAGTTGGAAATAATGCTCTTGCATGGATAGTATGTAATGGTATTGGTATAATGTTGTTGGAATATATATATATGTATATTTATGAAGTGGTTATTGTGCTCGTTGGAGTCGGAAGGTGTTGACGATAGTAGGAAATCGATATAATGTACTTTGAATGGAATATGTGAATTACTAGTGTGGTTGTTGAATTATGTTAACCGTTTGGCCGGGTTTGAATTCCCGGGTTGTGTTTGATGAGAATTTGACGAAATTGAATGTTGAGGATGGTATATTTACAGAGGAAATGCTGCCGAAATTTCGGTAGCAAAGTGCTTCCTTAAGATTCTAATTCAAAATGTACTAATGAAAGTTTTGGTAAAAATGACCAATTCGCAGATTTCGACGAGATTGTGATGTGAATTTGGAGTAGCCAAAGGAGCGGAAAGAGGTATGTAAGGCTTCGCCCTTCTTTCTATGGCATGTCTTAGATATAATGAGTCGGGCACGAGCCTCGGGGACAACCCGGTTCCCCGGAATCCGTACCTAAAGTTTTCAACTTTTCGTTCAATTGAATTGAAGTAGAAAGTGTGCAAAATGATGAAAAGGCCTCCTAGACCCCTATAACTTGCCTAAGTGGGACCCGATTACCCTAAGACTCATACAAGTAACTCTATGACACGTAATATGGGTAAATTGTATACGCTACCTCGTCCGGCCCGAGGTGGGCCCGATACTCTCGGATTTTCCTATAGTCTTGGTTAGCGTACTTGAAGTGAATCTAAAGGGGGCCTTTGATCCCGATTCCGTCACCAAGTAATAAGTGCTATGACTACCCCAACGGGAGTGCCCCTATGATGATAATGATAATGACAATGTCGGGCAAGAGGATGTAGCTATGATAAATACGACCGGAACGACCCTATGACTAAGCCAAGTACCTTATGTAAACATTAAATTGATAAACTAATTTTCTAAATCGTATTTATACCTCCTAGTTATAATCTTATTTTCTAAGACTCCAAAACCTATGACTGTCACCTAAAATGCCTGCGATTTCATTTTTGGTTACTATAAAACTATTCTCCGTTAATAATCTCACTTTAAAATACTTGTTCCTTCTAGGTGAGACAAAGCTATCACTAGCATTTCGTACTGTAATCGGAGGTTACCGACCTTACGTCACTCCGATGGACACATGATTTTCCTTGGCTCTCTTGTGTGCTTATAGGATATATGTATATAAAGCGAGTTAACGTGTATGGATATGTATGTATATTAGATAAAGAAATTGTATATGAGACATGTATATGCATAAAAGAGGAGTAAGCGTATATGTATGTGTATATGGGGAAAAAGGGAAGGGCCACTGTTATACCACCACCTGATTCAGCTGGATTCCATCCTGGACGCGGGATGCCCGGACGCGGGATATGGGATGAGCCGTACGCGGCGTCTGTATATATATATATATATATATAATGTGTGATACATGTGTGATGTAATATGTTGGGTTATCGTTGGGGAGGGGATTGGGGGAGCCGATTGTATTCGGCGTCTGTAAATGTAAGCAAAAGATACCGTTACTGAAACGTACTGTTTTATTTCTGTACACGAGAATAAGTAATATGAAAATGTTGAGTCCTATGCCTATGAAAAGAAACGGTTCAAGGATAGAAAGGCAAGTCTACATGACAGCCGGCCCGAAAAGGGGCCTCCCTACTTACAGGTTAC
The DNA here is from genome assembly GCF_019175385.1 of Lycium barbarum. Lineage (NCBI taxonomy): Eukaryota > Viridiplantae > Streptophyta > Magnoliopsida > Solanales > Solanaceae > Lycium > Lycium barbarum. The sequence goes on along the minus strand of NC_083345.1, from coordinate 93,433,320 downwards.
GTTCTTGCCTCATTATACGCGCTATGACTCTGTGATATTATTATTGATCGTACTTTATGTTACTGCTTGAACTGTTTTCCATGCCTTACATACTCGGTACATTATTCGTACTGACGTCCCTTCTTGTGGACGCTGCGTTTCATGCCGCGCAGGTCAGCAGGTATACGGACCAGATTCCTAGTGCCCTATCAGCAGCATTCGACAGCGCTCCAGTTGTTCCGGAGCCTTATTTCACCGGTACTATTTTGTGTATGTATTTTCGGGCGCGACAGTACTCGGCCCTTTTCTCTGTATAAATGTACTATGTCTAGAGGCTCGTAGACAGATATACACAGTCAGCTATGTACAGTTTAATGTATTTTATTCCGAATGGTCCGCGTTCTGGTGTAACGCGATATTAGAAAGTTTACTGCAAATGTTAATGTTTAGAAAAAAAAATATGGCACTGCTTATACAGGATAGCTAAGGGGTGCTCGGTACAAGTATCGGGTACTCGTCACGGCCCCTGGTCGGGTCGTGACAATTTCATTCGTTATACAACTTTCCCCATATTCTATATCAGCTCTTAAATATTCATAACAACAGTCTCAGTATGATAGACAACACTCATCATTCGTTTACAATATCCGTATTTCATAATGTGTCTTCAATTTCTCCATAATCATGGCCATGGTCCATTGTTGCATTTTTCTCACATAGGATACTTATTTCATTTTCTAAATTTCATTCAAAGAATTTTTTATAAGCACAATTTATCAATGATCATGGCTCAATTTAACTATCTTCCAACCATGACACTATTCACTCATTAATGACTCATTGCTTACATCCTTCTATAATCCAAGTGTTTCAACTCTTCTATACCCTAAATAACATGTAAAGGCCATAAAACTTACCTTAGAAGTTGTAGAAACAAGCCTTGAGTGGTATTGTTCTTCTTGCACCCGAAACCCTAGTTTGCTTCTCTTGAAATTTCTTAACTTGGATGAGCTTTGATGAGTTTCATACACTTGATTCACTTGAATTCTTGATATTGATCTTTGATTTCCTTTGTTTTCTTGTAAGTGAAGAGTGGAGAGTATTCTAGAGGTTTTCAGAGAGAAATGTCGTGGAGATGAAATCAATTTTATGAGCTTGGGTCTCCTTTTAATGACTTAAAATCTTATCTAGAATGAACAGTAGCTGAAGTGTACAGTGGTCGTAAACCCAGTTTACGGTCCGTATTCCAGTTTACGGGCCATATTTCGTGGCCGTATTTAAGCATATCAAAACCAGAAATGTATGCTGAGGATCATGGTGATTTACCATCGCAGTTTACGAGCCGTATTTCAATTTACGGTTCATATTCCAAGTCGTATTTAACCATTTGAACATTTAGCAGAAAGTTGAAGTTTTGTAAGTTGGAATACGACCTGACAGTTTACGGGCCGTATACCACTTTACGGTCCGTATTTTATTTTACAACCGACTGGCTAAAATGCAAATCTGCAACTTTTTTCACATTTTCAAAACCTATGATTAGTCATTGTGGAGCATAACCTATCTCTTATTACAATTGCCTTTGAAATCTTACTTAAGGTCATCAAACATCGTTCCCTTCTCATTAAAACAACATATCCCCGTATTCTTCGTTTGTTTATTCATTATACGTTCACGGGGAAATTTCCAAGGTGTAACACATACGGCCGGTATAATTTATACGGACCGTATGTTGGTCCGTAGAATTTGGTCGGGACAGTTTCTAAATTAAATATAAGGGACCAACCTCATTTCATTTATTTCATTTCCTCACTTCACACTTCAAGAATTCTCTAGAACTCTCTCCACTCTTCATCCACAAGAACCCAAGATAAATCTATGACCAACTTCATCAAACCAACAAAATCAAGTGTAAGAAACTCATTGAAGTTCATCCAAGCCAAGGAATTCCAATGGCAGTGAACTAGGGTTTTGGTGCAAGAAGAGTATTTCCACTCAAGGCTTATTCTTCCATTATCTAAGGTGAGTTTTATTATCATTCCATGTTTTTTAAGGTAATGAGAGGTTGAAAGACTTGGATTGTAGAAAGAAATAGAAAATGGGTCACAAAGATGAGAATAATGAGATTTTGAGTAGTAGCTTGGAATGAGTCATGAATATTGATATATTGTGATTATAAGTATTCTATAAGTGACATTTAGAACATGGTATAAGTATTATATGTGAGAAAACGAAATAGTGAACTATGACCATGATTATGGAGGAATTGAAGTGAAATTGGGAAATGTGGATAATGTAGATAAATGATGATTGTTCTTTATAATATTGTGAATGTTGTTATGGATGTTTGGGAGTTGATATGTAAAATAAGGAAAGTCATATAAACAAACCAATTTTCTCTAGCATTAGTAAGCATGTTTTTATAAGCGATTAGCTAATGTTAATACGAACTTTCTTAAAGGTAGAAACGCGAGCATCGTAGGAGAACGATCAAACGATAGAATTGTTAAATGAAAGAGGTATGTAAGGCTAGTCCCTTCTTTCTAAGGCATGAATCCATGGCTTGAATCCTCCTATATTTCCATGACTTTCCTACACATCGGAAATTATGAGTCTATGGTTATAAAGAGCTTTTCATAAGATAAAGAAAAGAGATACGATGTGAGTATGATGATGATGACTATGAGTTGAGCCTAAAAGTTCTAGATTCCATGATATGCTAATTCCATAAAGTTCTTGCTATGGATACGATATGATGTTTCTTCAATGTAATGACCCTAAGTATAGTTCCATTGATGATTTTCCTTGTGTGCACTCACCTTAAAATGGTAGTCCCTCCAAGGTGAGGTATGACGATTATGATCACTTCATAACATAGTCGGGGGTTCACGACCTCATGTCACCCCGACATAGCCATGGTTGCCTTCAAGCTTTAATGTATGATTAATGATGATTGTATGATGATGCTAAGTTATGATAAGGTTAGGGTATGCCTATGAGATGTGTGATAATTATAAGTTTTTGTTGACTATATGACGATACGATTCCACCGTGCCTAGTTGGCCGGGCATGTCACCACGAAGGCGGGCTGCATACGATTCCACCGTGCCTAGAGGGTCGGGCATGTCACCCCTAAGGCGGGCTGCTATGTTTACACCGAGCCTAGAGGGCCGTGTTACACCTCGAAATTTTTTTCGTTCATGTACAGTGAATAGACTGTCGAAAGGCACGACTTGTACGATGTTTTGATAAGTAAGAAATAACATTTGATGACCTTAATTAAGATTTTAAAGACATTCGTAGTAAGAGGAGAAAGTTTGCCAAGAGAGGGCAAGGCATGCGATGTGTATCGGAAAGGATTTACGAGCAGCAAGTTAATGATGATTAAATAGCGTCTTGGAGAAGAATGATAACGTCCCTTAGATTATTAATGAGGTGATAAACAAGTGTCAAGAAGGTTCCATAAGGATTGGAGATCACACCAAGTGACGAGAACAAGATCAGTGAAAAGATGAGTTATACGGTCGATTATACGGTCCGTATAATGGTCCGCAGAATGGTCACAGTGAAGTCCCTAATTGGTGAGATTATACGGTCACTTATACGGACCATATAAAGTTATACGACACGTATAATGTGCCGTATAATGGTCATAGAGGCAAGTTGTTGAAGGGGTGATTTTACGGTCACTTATACGGACCGTATAAAATTATACGGTCCGTATAATGTGCCGTATAATGAACACAGAAGCGAGAATTTGATGGGGTAATTTCACGGTCACTTATACGGACCGTATAAATTTATACGGACCGTATAAGTGTCCGCATAATAATGTCGGGACAAATTTTTAACTTATAAAAAGAGCACCCCAAGTTCATTATTTTCATTCCCATTTCTCCTCCACTACTCAAGAGTTCTCTAGAACCTTCCAAACACTTCATATACAAGAATCCAAGTGAAAATAAAGATCCACTTCTTCAAACCCACAAAATTAAGTGTAAGAAGCACATTAAAGTTCATCCAAGCCAAGGAATATAAATGGAAGTGAATTAGAGTTTTGGTGCAAGATAAATATTTCAACTCAAGGCTTATTTCTACACTATCAAAGATAAGTTTTATGGTATTTCCATGTTATTTAAGGTATTGAAAATTTGAAACACTTGGATTGTAGAAGGAGATAGAAAATGGGTCATGAATGTGTGAATAGTGACATTTTGAGTAGTAGTTTGGAGTGAATCATGAATATTGAGATGTGGTGATTATAAGTAAGCTATAAATGATATTAAGGACACGAGATAAGCATTATATGTGAGAAAATGCACTAGTATACTATGACCATGAATATGGATGAATTGAAGTGGAATTGTGAAATGAGGGTAATGTAGACGAATGAAGATTTTTAGTTATGATATTGTGAATGTTATTATAAATGTTTGGGAGTTAATATACTATATGGGGAAGGTTGTATAAACAAAGAAAATGCTACCCAATTTTCTCTAGCTTTAGTAAGCACGTTCTTATAATCGATTAGCTAAAATGAATGTGAATTCTCTTGAAGGTAGAAACGTGAGCATTAAGGAGAACAATCAAGCGATGGAAATTGTTAAACGAAAGAGGTATGTAAGGATAGTCCTTTCTTTCTAAGGCATGACTTTTATGGTATGAATCCTTCTATCTTCCATGATTTTTCTACATAACGGGAATTATGAATCTACGAGTATAAAGAGCTTCATACGAGATAAAGAAAAGAGATACGTTACGAGCATGACAATACCGATGATGAATCGAAGTCTAGATATCCTAAAAACTCATGATAAGATATTCCCACGAAACTAATGATCCTTATATACGATTCCTACGATATTATTTTCCCTACTTCTCCATGACTTTCTTACATTCCGGGAACTATGAGTTAAAGTTGACAAAGAGTTTCTTATGAGATAAAGATGAGAAATATATCATGAATACGATAATAATGATGATAAGTTTAAGCCTAGAGATTCTAAAGCAAGATATGATTTCCATGAAGTTAATGATCCTACTTACAATCCTTTGATGTTGTTCATGATGTACACTCACCTTAAAATGTTAGTTCCTTCAAGGTGAGATATGATGTATATGATCACTCCATAATGTAATCGGGGGTTCTCGACCTTATGTCACCCCGACATTGTTATAGATTGTCTATAAGCTCTAATGCATGTCCTATGACCAATGTTCCGAAAAAATAATTATGAGTCTTTGTTCATAGAGGATTTCATATGAGATAAAGGTAAGACATATGCTATAGATACGATAATGGTAATGATGAGCCTAAGTTTATAGATTATAAAGCCTATCGTACAATATGTTTTTTACGAAGTTCATGCTACGAATATGATATGATTTTCATGGGTTGTCTTAAAATTCAAATGCATGTATGTGATGGCAATGATGGTGATGAGTTATACTGAGCCTTGTTATGGCCGGGTACGGAAGACATGTATGTGATATTGTCGAGCCACGAATACGGATAAGGTTTAATGTGTATATATATATATATATATATATATATATATATAATGATGCTAAGTTATGATAAGGTTATGATATTCCTATGAGATGTGTAATAATAATAAGTTTATGATTGATTATATGACGATACGATTCCACCGCGCCTACATGGTCGGGCAGACACCGCTAAAGCGGGCAGCATATACACCATGTCTAGATGGCATGGGCAGACACCACTAGTGGGCTGCATATGATAGTTACCCGGACGCGGGCTAATGATGATGATATGTACATATGATATGATGATGTATGCACTATGATGAAACATATACATATATCTATATGATACGATGATGTATGCGCTATGATGATACATGTATAATGATCATATAAGATATAGGAATGAAAGGTATCCACCCTTAAAAGTACGCAGGTTATATCTACATCTCATGTCTTATGATTTCTCCATTATGTTCATTTCATTCATGCCTTACATACTCAGTACAATATTCGTACTGACGTCCATTTTCTTTGGACGCTGTGTTCCTGCCCACAGGTAGACAGGGAGGCGACCCAGATTTATAGAAGCCGATAAGCAGATTTTTGAGAGGACTCCATTATTCCGGAGGTACCATTGATTTACTATTTTATGTACATATATGTTTTGGGCATGACGAGGTCGTGTCCCGTCCATATGTCTAGTACTCTAGTAGAGGCTCGTAGATATGTATGTGTGGGTAGCATGGTCTCACGATGTTATTATTGTATGAATATTATTTTAATAGCCGAAGGGCTTTATGTGTATAAAAGTAATTATGCTTCCAAATGAAAAATGATTTTCCTACGATTTGAGTATGAATTTGATGAATGAACGCTTAATGAGTATGATAAGTAGTAGAATGAGTGGTGCTCGGTGGTTAGCCCCGGGTGCCCGTCATGGCCCCTAGTCAGGTCGTGACAGGCTGGGCATGACACCACTAGTGGGCGGCATATGATGGTTACCCGGACGCGAGTTAACGATTATGATATATATATGATACGATGATGTATGCGCTATGATAATACATGTACTACGATTATATATGATATATGTATGAAATGTATCCACCCTTAAAGTTAAGCAGGTTGTATCTTCATCTTATGTCTTATGATTTCTCTGTTATGTTCATTTCATTCATGCCTTACATACTTAATACAATGTTCGTACTGACGTTCATTTTCTTTGGACGCTGTGTTCATGCCCATAGGTAGAGAGGGAGGTGATCCAGACTCGTAGAAGCTATTAGCGGACTTGAGAGCACTCCATTGTTCCGGAGGTGCCATTGACTTATTCTTTTGCGTATATATATGTTTTGGTCTTGACGGGGTCCTGACCCATCCATATGTCTAGTACTCTAGTAGAGGCTCATAGATACGTATGTGTGGGTAGTATGGTGTCACGGCTTCTCCTCGTATGTATATGTATTATTTTGATAGCCGGAGGGCTCATGTTGTTACACCCCACACTTTCAAAGCATGAGCATGCCACATACATCACCATAGTAATGGAGAATCGGAGACGTCCCACGATGTTTTGGAAGGTACAAGCCATGGGAAGTATGTAACAATGAAGTAAAGGATGAATTACGATCTTGTAAGTCGTAATTTGGAAAGACTATATTAAAACGCAAGAACATGGCCATTATCACGTATAATAAATGATAAATATCATGTATGGAGTGTTTCGGAAGATTTCGAGATCAAGCAAATTGAAGAAAATAAGTTTGACGAAAATTTGAGAAATGTTTGCAGGATTTTGGGCAGATTTTTAGTCACCCTTTGAGGGGCATATCTCCTAGTATATTAGGAGTTTTAAGGTTTTTCAAAAGCCTACAATGAAGTTCGTCGAGTCTAGTTTTCAATGCAATAAACCGTTCATCGATACGACGTCGGAGTAGAGAATTATGGATGTTACAAGTTCGGCTGACAAAGCAGAAACGCGTGCTAAGTACTGCTACAGTACCAACTTTCTACAGTGACCCGACCCAAATTTCACCCTATATATATGGTAGTAACCCCTTTTTTCAGCAGATTTTGCCTAGAAATTTCCAGAAAAATAAGAAGAGGGATTGAGAGAATCAAAAAGTGAGCAATTTTCAAGTAGCGGAGTAGTAGTTTAGGTTCGGGTAGAGCGTGGTTGTGTTTGTAGCCTTGTTTTGCAGTGAATTTGGTTTGGATTCTTGGCAAAAACTGAAGATATTGCTGTCCTAGTAAGAATAAGGTATGAATCTCTTCTTATTAATATTATTTTTGGTTTATTTACGAAGATAAAGTCGTTAAATAATAGTATAGCGGGTTGGTATTGTTGTTATTGTTGTTGGTTGTTGAATTATGGTTTCGGGCTAGGCATATAAACAGGGAAAATGCTGCTCGAATTTCAGCAGATTCTAAATGGATTTAAATTTAGGTTTTAAGACGAGCGTATGGTGATGATCCTAACAATAGTATGAATGGTTGTATATGTAGATTACGAGGCTATGAATGATCTTAAGTGAATTCCAAGACAGGAAGTAAGTTGGAAGTTGAGAAATTATCTTCCAGGTATGTTAAGGCTAGTCCCTTTCTTCTAAAGGCATGATTCCTTTCTTATGAATCCAATAGGTGTTTTCCAAATGTTCCACGATCCCTCTATGTGAATCCATAAATGTTTTCCAAGAATATTCTTATTCTCAAAAGCTAGAGATCCATGATTCATGGAATTCTTATGATGCTAAAGATAAACGTGTTTTGTGATGACGATGATCCTATTTCTAGAAACTCCTATGTTATAATTACTTACATATGTTTCATAACCTCCTTACTTCCAAAAGTTAGAGTTCATGATTCAAAGGCATGACTTTTTTCTTGATAATCCATAAGTGTTTTCCAAAATGTCCCTATTTTCCGAGTCAAAGAATTATGATTCTATAAGCTTTTATGACAACAACAACGGACATGTTTTTACAATGTTAATGATGAAGCTAAAGATGAGAATTTTTCTATGATGGTTACGACGATGATGATGATTTCATGTTTAAAAGTCCCAAGCTTATGATTTCAATGTAAATATGAGAATGTTGAGTTATTTTCGTGATTTTCGTGATTTTCTTGATTTTTATTCATTGTTATTGATCTCGCCTTATAATAATAGTTCCTTCAAGGTGAGATATAGCGATGATGAATGCTCCATAACATAAATCGGAGGTTACCGACCTTACGTCACTCCGATAGAGTCGTAGCTTTTATTTGGCTCTCATGCAAGCTTTATATATATGTATGTATTTTCTCACACCGCGCTATAGTCGGTCGGGCATGGCACGTAGATGTGCACACCACTATAGTGGGCATGTTATGATATCGCCCCGGACGCGAGAGGCCCTGATGCGGGCTAATGATGATAACACCGAGCCTCAATGGGCGGGCATGATACTATATATTTGACACCGAGCTTTAATGTACGGGCATGATACTATATATATGAGACCGAGCCTTAATGGCTGGGCATGGTACTATGTATATGTATAAAAATAGTTTTTTTAAGGCTAAGCATGCATGGCATCAGCCTTATGAGGCATCCAGATGTACAGGTTTTCTCTCATATCCCATGTTACCTTTCATATCTATATTATGTTGTTATTCATGCCTTACATACTTAGTACATTATTCATACTGACGTCCCTTCTTGTGGACGCTGCGCTCATGCCCGCAGGTAGGCAGGGAGATGGATCAAACCCGTAGGTCTTCTATCAGCGGATTCTCAGGAGCGCTCCACTTTCTTCGGAGCTATAGTCTATTTGGTATTGTCTTTATGATCATTTGTATTCCATGTAGAGGCTCGTAGGCGTGTTTGTACAGTTAGATGTTTTGTAGCTCCACCGGTTCATATTATGGTATAATATATTGGTGGCCTTGTCGGCCTTATTTTGGGCTCTTGATACTTTACTATTATCCTTGCTAGCTTTATGATACACGCTGTGTTGTGGCGACCTTGTCGGTCCGCATATGTACATATGTGCTGAATGATCGGATATTCCTATGTTGGGCCTTTTCTGCGTGCAGGTGTTCTTTGAGTTATGGTTTATAATGTTCAAAGTAACGGATAAGTCAGGTGGTCCGCGGCCTACAGGTCGGAGCCCTTCATACTCCTGGTAGGGGTGTGACAAATTGGTATCAGAGCAGTTCGTCCTAGGGAATGTCTACGAGCCGTGTCCAGTAGAGTCTTGTTTATGGGTGTGAAGCGCGCCACACTTATAAACAAGAGGCTGCAGGGCATTTAGGAACCATTGACCTTTCTTTCTTATCTTAGATCGTGCCATAGAGCTAAACCATAGGTTATGATGTCCCTGATTCGAACCCCAAACGTTTTGATCATGGATAAGCAGTTGATTATGCCGCTACGAGGAAATTGCTGAGTATTGAAGTTGTTCATTTGAAAGATATGTTTCCTATTTTATTAATATGGATAGACGTTGATATAAGAACTTGAGCAAGATATTATGGGTATTGGTGATTGCTCTGTCGGGCATTAGATGTGTTTTCTGGGCTGTGTGCAGGAATGAGGTAGCATGAATTATAAAGGAAACTCTGCCGAAATTTTTACAAATTGAATTGTTTGCATGTCTATAAAGAAAGAGTAAAGGGAAAATGTGACCATCAGCCGTTTGGTAAGTTATAATTGAAGGGATAACTACGAGACGCTTTCAAAGAGAAGTTTTAGAGTGATTTTAATTTAATTTAAAGGAAAACCCTAAAGGGAAAAAATGATTAGTAAATAAAGGAAGTGGAATGTGTTGCATCCGAGATTTCGGAGTCTTGAGACCTATTGGAAACATAAAGAGAGTTGACATTAGGAACTCAAATACGGTATTACGATTTATAGATTAGATTGGTTAGTAAGAGATAACAAAGAGATATTGCAATGGAAGAGGAAGAACGCTTTAAGAGGAAATCAAGGAGGACCTTGAGGACAGAAGTACGAAAAAAAATGTGGTTATAAATTAATTAAAGGAAGTTATGTGATCGGTGACGATAAGAGAAAGTTTAATAAATTAGTAAGGTTGGCCAAAGGTAGAAAATGATGGCATAATACAGTGGACTTGGAATAGAGATACAATTACAAAGGAAACAGGACGAATATACGAGGAATAGACATACATACGAGCAAGCTATGGTATCGTAGAGGGAATAAGAAATGAACAAAGGAAGAAAGAAAAGGGTGTATTTTACTAAAAAATCATGATGAGAATAAGAATCGGCGGGACATTAGAAGGATTATGACGCATGATTATGAAACAAACTATTAGTTAAGAGAAACTATGGGACACTATGAGCTAAATTAAGGAAAGGACGAATCGTGAGAATGAATTAGAGAGAGTATCGACTTTTACTGGTATGATATAAACCTAACTCGGAATCGAGAACCAAGAGTAAGAGAAATCTCAAGGGTACTGGTGAAAGGATAGCTATGAAGGAAAATTGCAGCTGAAAGAGCATGATATAGTCGGGCATTCTATAAGGAGCTTAACGAATTCCGATGTCACTATTGATTCATTAACCTAGGGGACTATTAGGCATGAAGGAAGGAACTGGTTTGAGTCGCGTCCAATATGTGTGGACATTTGACTTGATACAAGAATCCAGTTAGCAAAAGAGAAATAAGTCAAATCATACGATGAAAGTAACTCCGACATTATATGGACTAGAGGAGTTGAAGGATCACTAGGGTCAGCCAAATGACTACTAAAGATAGTCAATCCTCGAATGTTACTAATATATGAGAACATTCTTAGACGAATTGGAATATTCCCAAGTACAGAAGAAAGAAATGTACTGGCTTGAAGAAGTCGAAATTTGAGATAAATTAATGTAGCAAGGATGTGCTAAAGAAAAGTGGAAATGGACTCAATGCAAGTATATTGTGAGACAGACATGGAAAAGGAGGCATGACAAGATAATGAAGGTTTACCAAATCAAGGAAATAAGCTTTGTCAATGCAATACGTTGTGTTCCGGGCTATGATTCGAATCGCTCGTACCAGAGAAATTTTTTGTTACAATTAAATATGCAGCAACGTACCCCAAAAAGGTAACAGAAGAAGTGAGAAGGCATACAAGTGACCAAGGTTAAGTATGAAGGACAGTCGAGATTAGTAAAGAGAAATCGTAGCACTGGAAGAGGTGAGGGTTTAAAAAGAGGAATATTTATTGGAATTTCAATGATCGTCAAAAGAAAGAAAGACAATATGCCTATGGATAGCATGACAGCAGTATTACCTGAGACTAGAAAACATCTCCTGCGTCGTGAAATCACAAGTCACCATTTATATCAAATCGTGAGAGTATATGTCATAGGACTATATAAATAACCGTCCTGATGAAATGGCTAGTAAAATGGTATGGGGACGACAATAAATATTTTAAGAAGGAGGGAAGTTAGTTGAGTCTCAATTAGCCACTGGTATAGGAGAGCAGAGGACTTAAAGCGGGAAGCACACTCATATTGAAAGGAAGTTGTGATTAAGTAAGATTTTATTTTAGTCTCCTGCTTATGAGTTATTTTGTAATGATGTTAAGATTAGAGGAGAAGAAATTGGAGGAAAGATTCAAACATAGATTTGAAGATATTTTGAATAGTAAATTACCTTGAGATATGATCATTAGTATGTTGTGAGTATAATTTTGTTATGAGGGATAAAAATGATGATAAGAAAATGTTGTGTACGAGTATATAAGGGGTGGCGTTGAGGTTGTTGTATGGGTTGAATTGAGTCCCATTTGAATATAAATCCCTTAGCTATAGTATTTTGACGCATTGGATGAGCAATCTGAAGTAGAGTAATTAATGAGAATAATAAGCCATTAGCAAGGAAATGTTATGACAAACCATCTGGGCGCTACCATAGGTGGAACTATGATGACAATGCAAGGAATTAAGGAGTCCGACCAAAGAATTAACAAGGAGATGAGATGATATGTATGTAAAATTGACTAGTACTAAAAGGGATAATCTAAAGTATCACTTGAGAAGCGAGAAAGGAAAAGTGCAACAGCTGAATAAGAAAGTTTCCCACTAGCAGAGAAATAGAGGGCTACGAGACAAGAGGAACTAAGTCAACGAAAGGTGAAATCGTGGAAATAGACGAAGATAAGATTGCAGAAAAATAATTCAAGGATATAAATAAAGGAGATGGACATTTAAGGAATTAAGAGATCCGCTTGATTGATAAATCGAAATGATAGATGAGCGCGTCAAATCATGGAAAGATGTATTAAGTGTGAATCGGGCAAAGGTTAAAAGTAGAAGGAGAACCCCAAAGGAAATGATCGAAGGATATCACGTTTGATTGGAACAAGCGGCTGACAAAGAGACCTGGTGGAAGAAGCAACATGATGGCTCTTATTGGAAAAAGGGATGAATGAAGGTTACAGACAAGGGAAAGAATGAAAATATTCGAATTCATTGCATGACTAGAAATCTTTGTTATTCTTCGACAAATTTCTGAATTCACCCCTAAGTTATTAGTCGAACTAAGGATTAGAAACTTTAAGAGTAAATTGAAGGAAAGGAATCATGAAAGAAGAGGTTTGAGATGTTTTTTATATAAGTACAAGAATTACCGTTAGTTGGCCAAGTTCCAGAAGTCCAATTGAAGGAAAGGGAAATTAAGCGAGACATTTCTGTGTTAAACTAGTTTAAAGATAAAGTACCACAAAGATTAATTTGACTGCTATAGAAAGCAAAGGATGCTAAAAATGTGAACAGTCTTGAGGTTATCTTTAAGGGAGGAAGAATAAGAATAAGTAAACAAGAAGACAAAGGCCTGGGACATCTGTGAAACGTAAGAAAGACATGTGGAGATCGAAGAGAACAAGAAGTTCTGAATAAAAAGAAGATGGGATCAAAATTGGATAAAAGTATGTGGTAAGTACGGGATGAAAGGGCATACAAGAATGTAAACAACGAAGGATGAAGAGGCAATGAGAAAGATAAAGCATAGAGAGTTAGTAGACAGACATATAATAAGAAAAGGGAAGACCTTGAGTACGAGCGTAAATTTGGCCACAAAAGTAGAAGGATCAACTACGTAATTCGGATAAGTTTAGTTTTAAATGAGCAAGTAAGACTGCAAGTAAGTAAAGTAAATACTGACAAATACAGGTAAGAACATTGATATCTACCTCGGAGCAAACTTTACCTCAACATTCGAGGACGAACGTTTTTGAAGGGGGGGGGGGAGAATGTTACACCCCACACTTTCAGAGTATGAGTATGCACGTACATCACCGTAGTAATGGAGTATCGGAGACGTCCCATGATGTTTTGGAAGGTACAAGCCATGAGAAGTATGTAACAATGAAGTAAAGGATGAATTACGATCTCGTAATTCGTAATTGGGAAAGACTATTTTGAAACACAAGAACATGGCCATTATCAAGTATAATAAATGATAAATATCACGTATGGAGAGTTTCGGAAGATTTTCGAGATCAAGCAAATTGAAGAAAATAAGTTTGATGAAAATTTGAGAAATGTTGGCAGGATTTTGGGCAGATTTTTAGTCAAATTTGGAGGGGCATATCTCCTAGTATATTAGGAGTTTTAAGGTGTTTCAAAAGCCTAAAATGAAGTTCGTCGAGTCTAGTTTGTACTGCAATAAACCTCTCATCGATACGACGTCGGAGTAAAGAATATGGACGTTACACGTTCGACTGACAAAGCAGAAACGCGTGCTACAGTATTGCGACAGTAAACTGCTATAGTGACCCGACCCGAATTTGACCCTATATATATGGTAATAACCCCCTTTTTTCATCAGATATTTCCTAGAAAATTCCATAAAAATCAGAAGAGGGAGTGAGAATAAAAAAATGAGCAATTTTCAAGTAGCGGAGTAGTAGTTTAGGTCCGGGTAGAGCGTGGTTGTGTTTGTAGTATTGTTTTGCGGTGGATTAGGTTTGGATTCTTGGAAAAAACTGAAGATATTGCTGTCCTAGTAAGAATAAGGTATGAATCTCTTCTTATTAATATTATTTTTGGTTTATTCACGAAGATAAAGTCGTTAAATAATCGTATAGCGGGTTGGCTAGTTGTGAAAATTGGAAAACATCGTGAGGGATGTTTTATGATACATAATGGTGTTGGAGATGATGTTATGGATTTTGGTATTGTTGTTATTGTTGTTGGTTGTCGAATTATGATTTCGGGCTAGGCATATAAACAGTGGAGATGCTGCCCGAATTTCGGCAGATTCTAAATGGATTTAAATTAAGGGTTTAAGACGAGCGTATGAAGATGATCCTAACAATAGTATGAATGATTGTATATGTAGATTACGAGGCTACGAATGATCTTAAGTGAATTGCAATACAGGAAGTAAGTTGGAAGTTGAGAAATTATCTTCCAAGTATGTTAAGGCTAGTCTCTTTCTTCTAAAGGCATGATTCCTTTCTTATGAATCCAATAGGTGTTTTCCAAATTCCCCATGATCCCTATATGTGAATTCATAAATGTTTTCCAAGAATATTCTTATTCTCAAAAGCTAGAGATTCATGATTCATGGAGTTCTTATGATGCTAATGATAAACGTGTTTTGTGATGACGATGCTCCTATTTCTAGAAACTCCTATGTTATAATTCCTTACATATGTTTCATAACCTCCTTACTTCCAAAAGTTAGAGTTCATGATTCAAAGGCATGACTTTTTTCTTGATAATCCATAAGTGTTTTCCAAAATGTCCCAATTTTCTGAGTCAAAGAATTATGATTCTATAAGCTTTTATGACAACAACAACGGACATGCTTTTACAATGTTAATGATGATGCTAAAGATGAGAATATTTCTATGATGGTTACGATGATGATGATGATTTCATGTTTAAAAGTCCCAAGCTTCTGATTTCAATGTGAATATGAAAATGTTGAGTTATTTTCGTGATTTTCTTGATTTTTATTCATTGTTGTTGATCTCGCCTTATAATAATAGTTCCTTCAAGATGAGATATAGCGATGATGATTGCTCCATAACATAAATCAGAGGTTACCGACCTTACGTCACTCCGATAGAGTCTTAGCTTTTATTTGTCTCTCATGCATGCTTTATATATATGTATGTATTTTCTCACACCTCACCGCGCTATAGTCGGCCGGGCATGGCAGGTAGATGTGCACACCTCTGCTGTGGGCATGTGATGATATTGCCCCGGACGCGGGCTAATGATGATAACACCGAGCGTCAATGGCCGGGCATGATACTATATATATGACACCGAGCCTTAATGGCCGGGCATGATACTATATATATGACACCGAGGCTTAATGGCCAGGCATGGTACGATGTATATGTATAAAAAATAGTTTTTTTAAGGATAAGCATGCATGGCATCCGGCTTATGAGGCATCCAGATGTACAGGTTATCTCTCATATCCCATGTTACCTTTCATATCTATATTATGTTGTTATTCATGCCTTACATACTCAGTACATTATTTGTACTGACGTCCCTTCTTGTGGACGCTGCGCTCATGCCCGCAGGTAGGCAGCGAGACGGATCAAACCCGTAGGTCTTCTATCAGCGGATTCTCAGGACCACTCAAATTTCTTCGGAGCTGCAGTCAATTTGGTATTGTCCTTATGATCATTTGTATTCCATGTAGAGGCTCGTAGACGTGTGTGTACAGTTAGATGTTTTGTAGCTCCACCGGTTCATATTATGGTATAATATATTGGTGGCCTTGTCGGCCTTATTTTGAGCTCTTGATACTTTACTGTTAGCCTTGCCGGCTTTATGATATACACTGTGTTGTGGCGACCTTGTCGGTCCGCATATGTACTTATGTGCTGAATGATCGGATATTCCAATGTTGGGCCTTTTCTGCGTGCAGGTGTTCTTTGAGTTATGGATTATAATGTTCAAAGTAACTGATAAGTCAGGTGGTCCCCGGCGTACAGGTCGGAGCCCTTCATACTCCTGGTAGGGGTGTGACACATGTATATAAGGTAAATACGTTTCAAGTGAAAAATGGTTTTCCTATGATTTGAGTATAAGATTAACGATTGAACGCTTGATGTGTACGATGGGTAATGGTACGAGCGGTGTTCGGTGGTTAGCCCCGGGTACCTGTCATGGCCCTTAGCCGGGTCGTAGATTTGGTCCAGTGAAGGCTCCATTCTTGGCACAACATACGGCCTAACATACGGCCAGTATGTTTTATACGGCCAGTATGTTGGGTCGTATAATGCTCAGCTTTCCGAAGTTCGTTCTCGTCGACTCGTTTGACCTCCAATCCTTGTGGAACCTTCTTGACACTTGTTTAACACCTAATTACCAATCTAAGGGAAATTATAACTCTTCTCCAAAACATCGTTAAGCCATCATTAATTTGGGACAAGTAAATCTTGCCCGACACACAACATATACCTTGCTTTCCTTAACAACTTCCATCTCCTACCTCGAATGTCTTTGAAATCTCATTTAGAATCATCAAATGTTATTTCTTACTTGTCAAAACATCGTCTACGTCTTGCCTTTCGTTAGTCTATTCACTGTACGTTAACGGGAAATATTTTTCCGAGGTGTAACAGATCCATCTCATCCCGATACAATAACCAGCTGTGGTACCAGACGGACCAGCCTCAGAGAAAGGCATAGAGATCCCAACAAGCAATTTCTTCACATCCTCCATCTGCAAGCCCAGAGACACAAATGGCCCGTGAATCGGTAATGCTCTTGTATCAACTCCTTGACTTGTACTAACCCTAGTGCTAGGATCCGCCCTCCTCTTCCTACTCTGGACAAGCGATCCATGACCCTTAACCTTCCATGGGTGGGATGCAATATCTGTATTAGCCCATTCATCCTCCCTTCTCAGTGGAACATTAGCCTTCTTACATATAATAGTGATAAGCGAAGGGAACATCAAACTCGGTCCTGCCTCATGCACGAACTCCCTCCATTCCTGAATTATATAGTGACCCATGTTCACCGGGACATTATCTAGAATACATTCAATCATGAGAGCTTGCACATAAGTAACAAAAACGGTGTTGCCTGAAGGGCGCACCAATCGAGCTATCAAGTTTAGCGACCTCCTCACCTCGGCCGTGAAGTAACTATTGTTGATTCTGATCCTTTTGTTGAAACACTCCACCTTGTTCCTTTCCTCCTCTGCCACTAGATTTGAAACAAACCAAGCCCCATTGCCCTCAACATCTCTTGCCTTCATCTCAGTCACCGGGTGATTCTCCAGTTCATAGTGAGAACTGACCACCTCAGGCCTAATCTTTACCGCAACACCCCGAATTATAATCTCTGGATCGGGAGAAGTCCAATCCACCATCTTTAGCATAGCGTAAAACTCCCTCACCTAAGTTTCATTTTTCCTGACCGGGATCCTCTATGAGTTTGCTCCACCCATAGCATGCAACCTATTATAGAACTTCGGGGCACGTACATCCATCTTATCCATGTGAAAACCCCGCTCTGACAATAAGATTTTTGTCATATGCTCCAAGAAACATCGGTAACTCCCTTGAACCGGGAAGCAAAAACTGTCCATAACATCCACATATTGAGCCATGACTTTGAGAACGGGATACCTGCAACAAGAACGAACTTTCGATCACAAATTCCGCTAAGAACAGTTAATAATTTGACGTATATGAACTAAGGAGGTTAGAAAAAATGACCCCGTATGCAACTGCGTAAGTTTCTGCCTAAATCCATATTTTTGTATAGCCTGAACTGCAGCGTAAGAGCATTGCCGCAGTGAGGCCAAGATAGCGACTTTACTTTTCCAAGGCGGACGAGACCCGCCATATCGAACGCTTTAGCGCGGTCGTGCAGTTGCCATAGCGGAGGAAGTCCCCGCATCCGCGGCATGATCCCCCCTTCCTAATTCACAATAGCGAATACATGGTGCGCAATGGCGGAATTGATAGACCGCTACAGCGGACTTGTCATCCCCAGCGAAACAGACCCAGATTTTTCAAAAACTTTCTCCAAATTTTTGGACTTTAAATAAAAGTATTGCCCACGGATTGAGTCTTCGAAACCCTACAAGAAGTGATTCCTAATAACAAAACAACGCCAATTCTCTAACGATTCAAAATCCCAAAAATCGAGAAAAACCCACCCCATGTTTCCATGTCTAAGGCCTCAAAATCAGTTTAATCTAAAGCATTACGCAGTAATGGAAACATTTCAACGTTAAACAAGTTACAAATTCAATTTCCATACACCCCTCCCCCCCCCCCCCCCCACCAATAAGAGACCCAACCCCAAAAATTCAAATTTTTACTCAAAAATTTGCAAGATTTAAGCACGTTCAGTTCGATATTCCAGTGATAAACTTATCTAGCATGTTTAGGAGCAATTAAGTACCTTGGATTGAAGAGTTGAAGAAGATTGCGCCTTGAATAAAAAACCCTCCTTACCCAAAGAATTTCTTGCCTTTTCGGTGACTAACTTTTGCTTGTGTTTAAGTGGGTATACTTTGGAAGGAGTGGGATGACTTTTATTTTTATGTGTAGAGGATTGGGAAAGGTTTTGGAAGGGAAAAGGGAGAGTATTTCGGGTGGTGGAAAGAGTAAAGTGGGAATGGGAAGGGTGAAGGGTCACCCTGGGTAACAGAACAGCCCGACTTCCACTACAGCGAAAGTTTCCCGTGCCAGCAGATGCGCTGCAGCGGTTGGAAAAGCACCCATAAAGCATAACAACCTACCTCAAGACCACCACAGCAAACCCACAGGTTGTGCCAGCACACCCTATCTCGGCTATAGCGGTACCCCTTCCCTTCCCTAATCTCTATTCGCTAGTGATTGCTTAATTTAGACATGATTTGATTAAAATTATAACGCCTCCTTAATAAGAAATTTACTAAGTAACACCGAGCTTATATGGCCAGGTATGATATCTATTATGCACGCACCACTGCAGTTTGGTATAGATAACACTGAGCCTTGGTAGGGCCAGTTATGTATAACACTGAGCCTTGCCATGGTCGGGTTTGTGAAACACCGAACCTCTATGGTCGGGTAGAGTACTACTATATATATAAGTGTATGTAATGGAAGGTTCCCATTAGAAAAAGGGTAAGTGATAAAAGTGGTATCAGAGCTGTTCCGTCCTAGGGTGTGTCTACGAGCCGTGTCCAGTAGAGTCTTGTTTATGGGTGTGTTACGCGCCACACTTATAAACAAGAAGCTGCGGGCATTTTAGGAATGAATGACCTTCTTTCCTCATCAAATCATGCGATAGAGCCATGATATAAGGATTTCTCTTCCTTTAACCGTGTGTTATGTATTTCAGAAATGCCTATAAAGAGGAGAGCTACGGCAGCCCAAAAGGGCATGACAGTAGCAGAAAGGTGGGCTGAAAGAGTACCGCCAACAAGTATAGAGGAAGGTGGGTCCCAAAATGAGGTTCCATCTCGATCCTCACACTCATTACCTGCTTCAGAGGAGCATGAGGGAGCCTCAGGCCCATCTTCAGCATCCCCAGCTCCTCCACCAGAGGTTTTGGGTCAAGAGATGAAAGAGGTCATTTAACTATTGACTCAATTGGTTGCCGCGCAGGCCTAGCAGTAGGGTATAGGTTATGGCGATAGGGCTGTAAGTGCTAGAGCCTGCGATTTTATTAGCTTAAACCCTCCGGAATACTTCAGTTCAAAGTCAGATAAGGACCCTCAAAGCTTTATTGATGGAATGTTGACGACACTTCGGCTAATGCATGCTTCAGACGTTGAATCGGTAGACTTAGCATCATATAGATTGCGAGATGTTGTGGTTTATTGGTCTACGTTTTGGTGGTCTTCTAGGGTAGTCAATGCACCTCCCTTGGTATGGCAAGAATTTGTTGATGCTTTCCTTCGACTTTACTTGCCCCCAGAGGTTTGGCGGGCTAGAGCCGACAAGTTCTTAAATCTTAGGCAAGGAACTATGAGTGCCTTAGAGTATAGTCTCCGCTTTAATTCTTTGGCTAGGTATGCTCCGGGCATAGTTTGGTTGATCGAGTGCACGAATTTGTGAGTGGCTTAGGGCCGCATTTGATGGATAAGTGCATGACTGTGTCCCTTTAGGACAATATGGTTATTTTTCGCATTCAAGCCCATACCCAGAACTTGGAGGAAAGCCAACAACAACAAAGAAGTGAGTGTGAGCATGCCAGAGGGTATAGCAAGATAGCTAGATCTTCGGGTCCGACTTGTGAGTATAGAGGAGGGAAAAGACAGCAGTTTTCTAGGCATTCAGTGTCACGACCCGACGAGGGGCCATGACGGGTACCCAGAGCTAACTACCGAGCACCACTCATTCTAATACTCATCAAACTTATCCTGCATACATTTATTGTCCTCACACATCTAATCATAAGGAAAACCGTTTTTTGATTTCAAGCATACCTACATTTATATACATAAGCCCTTCGACTATCAAAATAAAATAATATATACACAATGTGGAAAATTGTGAGACCATAATACCCACACATACGTATCTACGAGCCTCTACTAGAGTACTAGACATATGGACGGGACAGGACCCCGTCATGCCCAAAATATATGTACACAAAATAATAATCAATGGCACCTCCGGAACAATGGAGTGCTCTCAAAGTCAACTGATAACTCCTACGAATCTGGATCACCTCCCTGTCTACCTGTGGGCCTGAACACAACGTCCAAACAAAGGACGTTAGTACAAGCATTGTTCTGAGTTGGTAAGGCATGAATAAAATAACATAGTAAAGAAATCATAAGATATGAGATGAAGATATAACCTGCTTAGCCTTTTAGAATAAAATACGTTTTATACATCTCACATATACCAACATAGCATATGTACTATCGTCGTTAACCCGCCTCCGGGTAACCATCATACACCGCCCACTAGTGGTGTCAGGCCCGGCCATCTAGGCTCGGTGTAATCATAAGCAGCCCGCCTTAGCGGTGACATGACCTGCCACCTAGGCACGGTGGAATCATATGCAGCCCATCTTAGCGGTGACATCCCCGGCTATCTAGGCATGGTGGAATCGTATGCAGCCCGCCTTAGCGGTGACATGCTCGGCCCTATAGGCTAGGTGTAATCATATGCAACCCGCCTTAGCGGTGACATGCCCGGCCCTATAGGCTCAGTGTAATCATATCATCATATACTCGTCTTAACTTATCTTCATCATACGTTCATCATAAATCATGCATTAAAACTTTAAGATAATCTATTA
Organism: Lycium barbarum; assembly: GCF_019175385.1. Classification (NCBI taxonomy): domain Eukaryota; kingdom Viridiplantae; phylum Streptophyta; class Magnoliopsida; order Solanales; family Solanaceae; genus Lycium; species Lycium barbarum. The sequence continues at coordinate 93,411,609 of NC_083345.1, read as the reverse complement.
CTATATCGGGTTGACATAAGGTCGAGCACCACCGATTACATTATGGAGGGATTCTATTCACCATACCTCTCCTTGAAAGGACTAGCATTGTAAGGTGAGTGTAACACAATGAACAACATCAATGTATCATATTTAGGGTCATTAGCTTTGTAGGAACATCATGTCGTGGACTTTAGAATTCGTTAGAGTCAAACGCATCATCATCATTATCATACTTGTAACATATCTTTTGCCTTTATCTCATACGAAGCCCCTTATGAACATAGACTCATAATTTTTCCGGAATGTAAGAAAGTCATGGAAAAGTCGGAGAATTCATGCCAAGGATTCATGCCTTAAAAAGAAGGGACTAGCCTTACATACCTTTTGGTTTAGCTACTCTATCGCTTGAACGTTCTCCTTCAATGCTCACGTTTCTACCTTGCATAGAGTTTGTACTAACATTAGATAATCAATAGCTTAGCATACTTGACTGAAGCTACAGAAAATTGGACAGCATTTCCTTTATTTATACAACTTTCTCCATCATATATCAACTGCCAAACGTCTATAATAAGCAACAACCTTTATTCACCTACATTTTCCATATTTCTTAATTTCACTTAAAATCATCCCTAACCATGGTCATAGTACACTATTACATTCACTCATATGTAATGTCTACCCCATGCTCTTAATGTAATTTATAACATAATTATAATCACAACATATCAAAAATCATGACCCATTCCAAGCTACTACTCAAAATGCCACTCTTCTTGTATTCATGACCCATTTTCTACTTGTTTCATAATCCAAGTCTTTCAACCACTCAATACTTTAAACAACATGGAATGATCATAAAACTTACCTTTTATAGTGTGGGAATGAGCTTTGAGTGGAAATACTTCACTTGAGCAAAACCCTAGTTTCACTCCCAAAGGGATTTCTTATCTTGAATGAACTCTAGTGAACTTCTTGCACTTAATTCTGTTGGTTTGATGAAGTTGATCTTTGATTTGCCTTGAATTGGTGTTGATGAAATATGTAGAACACAATAGAATCCTTGAGAGAGATGGACATATGGAAAGAATGAGAAAAATGACAGTGGGAACACATATTTATACTTGCACTTAATCTGCCTGTCGGGTATTATACGGACCACTTATACGGTTCGTATAACATTGTACGGTCCGTATAAGTGTCTGTGGTTCACCATCAGAGAAAACATTTCTTCTGTTGGGTTATACGGCCCCTTATACGAACCGTATAAGTTGGTCGTATAACTCCATTTCCCTGAAACGATTTCCGTCATTTGTTTGATCTCCAATCCTTATGGAACCTTCTTGACACTTGTTTAACACTTCATTACCAATCTAAGGAGCGTTATGACTCTTCTTTAAGACATCGTTAAGTCCACATTAGCTCGGTACTTTATGGAATTCTTCCAAAACACGACATAGGCTTTGCCTTCCTTAAGGAACTTTCTCCTCTTACTTCCAACGTCTTTGGAATCTTAATTAGAATCGTTAAATAACCTTTCTTACTTATAGAAACATCGCATACTTCTTACCCTGCGGTAGTCTATTTACTATGCAATGACATGGAATTTTCCGAGGTTTAACATCCTTCCCCCCTTTAAAAACATTTGTCCTCGAATGTTAAGTTCTCGGGAATTCTACAAAATTTTCGCCAGATTTTCCCCTATAACATGGCGCTATCACCCTGTCACAACAGCCCACAATTAACATGCCTCACATGGCCACAACACAATAGCAATATTTTTATGGCCACACACGACCAAAAGCACGAAAAGAAAGCATATATACCTCATAATATTAATGTTGCATCTTGAATCTCTTCCGGGGGTAGAAATAAGTGCAGGTACCTGGAATTCATATTTTCTTCCGCTTCCCAAGTCATTTCTTCTCGGTTATTATTCCTCCATAAGACTTTGACTGAAGCTACTTCGTTGTTCCTAAGTCACCGTACTTGCCTGTCTAGTATGGCCATATGTACTTCTTCATAAGCCAAATTTTCAGTCATTTGAACATCATCTACCGGCACGATCCTAGTAGGATCTCCGACACACTTTCGGAGCATTGAGACATGGAAAACCGGATGGACTTATTCAAGTTCTGAGGGTAAGTCCAATTCATAAGCTACTTGACCCACCTTGTGGACAATCTTGTAAGGGCCAATGTATCGTGGATTCTATTTCCCTTTCCTACCAAATCTCATCACTCATTTCATTAGCGACACCATTAAAATACCCAATCATCAACTTGGAATTCTATGTCTCGCCGCCGGTTGTCCGCATAAGACTTCTGGCGACTTTGGGCTGTTAACAGTCGATCTCGGATAACCTTGACCTTTTCCAGTACTTGTTAAATCAATTCTGGACCTATTAGCTGTGCCTCTCCTACTTTAAACCACCCAGCTGGGGATCTACACTTTCTTCTATATAAGGCTTCATATTGGGCCATTTGGATACAAGAATGGTAACTGTTGTTATATGAAAACTCAATAAGGAGTAAGTGGTCATCCCAATTACCACCGAAATCTAGTACACATGCCTGCAACATATCTTTCAAGGTCTGAATAGTGCGTTCGGCTTGCCCGTCAGTTTGTGGATGAAATGTTGTGCTAAGCTTTACCTGAGTACCCAAACCTTCTTGGAAAGATTTCCAGAATTTGGCTGTAAATTATGCTCCTCTATCTGTGATAATGGACACCGGGACACCATGAAGCCGCACAATCTCCTTAATACATAACCTTGCGTAATCTTCTACTTAATAAGTAGTTTTGACTGGGAGAAAATGAGCTGATTTCGTGAGTCTGTCTACGATTACCCATATGGAATCATACTTGCTTCGGGAACGAGGTAACCTCACAATAAAATCCATGTTTATCACTTCCCATTTCCAAGTTCGAATTTCCATTGCTTGTAATAATCCTCCTGGCTTTTGATGTTCAATTTTCACTTGTTGGCAGTTTGTACATTGACCTACAAATTCTGCTATGTCTTTCTTCGTTCCATCCCACCAATACATTAACCTGAGATCGTAATACGTCTTTGTCGCCCCTGGGTGAATAGAATACCGAGAATAATGAGCTTCTTCCAGAATCCGATGACGTAATTCCGCAACATTCGGAACACATAACCTGCCTCAGTATCTAAGAACTCCATCTATAGAAAGTTCGAATGGAGACTTCTCTTTCTCATGAAATGTATCTCTATAGTGGCTCAGTTGAGTATCTTCATATTAACGTTCCTTCACTTCCATATCCAAGGATGAAACAGTTGGATTATTAACATCAATTCCTGCACCGCCTAAGTCAATGAGGCAACCTCCAAGGTTGGCTAGCTGGTGGAGCTCACGAATTAGTTCTTTCTTCTCCAAAGGAACTTCACATAAACTACCCATTGATTTGCGGCTAAGTCCATCAGCCACTACATTCGCCTTTCTGGGGTGGTATAAAATACTCACATCATAATCTTTCAATAATTCCAACCACCGTCTCTGTCGAAGATTCAACTCCTTCTGTTTGAAAATATACTGGAGACTCTTGTGATCCGTATAAATATCAAAATGTACACCATACAAGTAGTGTCTCCACATCTTTAGTGCATGAATAACCTCAGCCAATTTGAGATCATGAGTTGGGTAGTTCTTTTCATGTTTCTGTAACTACCTCGAAGCATAGGCAATGACTTTACCGTGCTGCATCAACACGCATCCTAAACCAACACCAGAAGCATCATAATATACAACATAACCATCTGGCCCTCCTGAGAGTGTCAAAACTGGGGCTGAAGTTAGTCTATCCTTCAATTCTTGGAAACTGCGTTCACAAGCATCAGTCCATTGGAATTTCGCTGATTTCTGAGTTAACTTCGTTAACGTTGCTGAGATAGATGAAAACCCTTCCACAAATCTTCTATAATAACCTGCCAATCCTAGAAAGCTACGGACTTCTGTAGGTATTGTAGGCCTTGGCCAAGTCTTCACAGCCTCAATTTTCTGAGTATCACCCCGAATGCCATCAGCTGAAATAATATGGCCCAGAAAAGTCACAGAGGTTAACCAAAACTCGCACTTAGAAAATTTTGCATACAATTCTCGAGTATGAAGAATCCCAAGGACAATGCCTAAATGGTCTGCATGCTCGATCGCGAACAGGTCTAAGAGTGGCCTGGATACATTAGTCATCAAATTCATAAACACCGCCGGAGCAATTGTCAACCCAAATGACATTACCCGAAATTCATAATGGTCATATCTTATTCTGAAAGATATTTTGGGAATATCTTCTTCTCTAACTCTCACTTGGTGATAACCTGACCTCAGGTCTATTTTGGGAAACCACTTGGAACCCTGTAATTGATAAAACAAATCATCAATCCTTGGGAGAGGATATTTATTCTTGATCATCACCTTATTCAACTGCCTGTAATCAATGCACATTCGTAAGGAACCATCTTTCTTTCTCACAAACAAGACGGGTGCTCCCCACAGTGATGAACTGGGCCTAATGAATCCTTTTTCAAGCAAATCTTTTAGTTGAGCCTTTAGCTCTTTCAACTCTACAGAAGCCATTCTGTAAGGAGGAATAGAAATAGGCTTGGTATCCGGCAACATATCACTAGCGAAATCAATCTCCCTTTCCGGAGGAAGGCCTGGAAGTTCATCTGGAAATACATCCGAAACTCATTCACTACCGGAACAGATTGGAAAGTTGGAAACTTTGCTTCGGTGTCATGAACTCGAATTAGGTGATAAATATATCCTTTAGCTATCATATTTCTTGCCTTAAGGTAGGAAATAAACCTACCTCTTGGAGATGCTGTATTACCTTTCCATTTAAGCACGGGTTCTCCCGGAAATTGAAATCAAACTACTTTCATTCGGCAATCTACATTGGCATAACAAGAGGCCAACCAATCCATACCAATAATCACATCAAAATCTAACATTTCCAGCTCAATTAAATCAGCAATAGTCTGACGTTTACATACCATCACCACACAATTTTTGTACACTTGTCTAGCTATCACCGGATCACCAACCGGAGTAGATACCTCAAAGGGTTTGATTGGCTCGGGTTTCACCCCAATACGTCCAGCAACATAAGGAGCAATATAGGATAACGTAGAACCCGAATCTATCAATGTATATACGTCATGAGAAAATACTGATAATATACCTGTAACCACATCCGGGGAGGACTCAAGATCCTGTCGTCCGGCTAGAGCATAGATATGGGGCTGGGTACCACCTGAACTAGATGCTCCCCCTCTGTCTCTCCCTCAACCTTCTAGAATTTGGGAAGTCTGCCCTACCGGGCGCACAGAAGAAGAACCAACTGTTGAACCTGTGGGTTGCACTCCGCCGCTACCGTACCTCGAGGGACAATCACGCATGATATGCCCAGTCTGTCCACAAACATAACAAGCGTCTGATCCTTGGTTACATGGACCCGAATGCAACTTTATGCGCTGACTACATCGTGGGGATGGTGGTCTCCTCTGGCTATAATCACTCCCAAACTGGGAACCTGAAGCACTCTAGCTCTGACCCTGCCTTGAATAAATGGAGCGGTCAAATCTCCTACCTGCAAATCGTCGAGCTGCACTAGTCACCAACTGGCCTGAGTGTCTAGAATATGACTGCCTCGATCCCCCTCTATAGTCGCTACCGGCACCCATATATCTGGCCCTCTTACTCTGCCCTCTATCGGTATCACACTCTCCCCTTTGCGGTTGCTGCTGCTCTTCTAAGTTCTGGGCATGGTCCTGAATGCGGGAAATATCCATCCCCTCTTACAATGAATCCGTTAAACAATCTTTAAATAAATGTGGCCCTACGCTACTCACAAATATGTGCACTCTATCTTCCATGTCGGCCACCATAGTCGGAGCATATCTAGCCAATAAATTAAACTGAAGGCTATACTCCTGGGCACTCATATTTTCTTGCTTCAAATTTAAGAATCTATCCGCTCTAGCTCGATGGATCTCGGGTGGAAAATAGTGGTGGATGAAGGCATCTACTAATTCTTGCTAAACTGGAGGAGGCACATCATCTTTTCTTGAAGATATCAAATTATTATACCAAAGTACCGCCACATCTCGAAGTCTATAAGATGCCAATTCCACAGATTCAGTTTCGGAGGCATGAATGATCTTCAATGTTCTCAACCTTGCTTCATCCGGCTTTGACCCAAAAAACTCCAGAGACTTTAATCTCGTGAAGTCCCAGGCTCGAGTGCTAGTCGCCTTGTCACTTGAACCTGCACTCTGCCGCTGTGCCTGAGAGGCAACTAACTGTGTCAATAGGTGAATAGCATCGATCATTTGTTGACCCGAAGCAGCCGGTGGAAGGACTGGAGGCATAGGAGCTGGAACTGAAGCCCCCTCTTGTTCTTCTATAATAGGTGGAGTATGAGAGGTGTTTGATGGAGCCTCATTATGTGATTCACCTTCTTCTACATTAGTTGGCGGCTCCCTTTCTATCCGTCTTTCTGTAGTGGCCTTGCCCTTCTGGGCGGCGGTAGCTTTTCTCTTTGGCGGCATCACTAAAATCGTAACGCACTATTAGGGTGGAGAAAATCTTATAACACGGATCTATCGCACGATCTCATAAGAAGAAGAATAATCATTTTTCCTAAATGCCCCGCAGCCTCTTATTTATAAGTGTGGTGCGCTTCACACCATAAACAAGACTCTGCTAGACACGGCTCGTAGACACTTCCTAGGACTGAACTGCTCTGATACCACTTTTGTCATGACCCGACGAGGGGCCATGACGGGTGCCCGAAGCTAACTCCCGAGCACCACTCATTCTAATACTCATCAAACTTATCATGCATACATTTATTGTCCTCCCACATATAATCTTAAGGCAAACCGTTTTTCGATTTCAAGCATATCTACATTTATATACATAAGCCCTTCGACTATCAAATAAAATAATATATACACAATGTGGAAAATCTTGAGACCATAATACCTACACCTACGTATCTATGAGCCTCTACTATAGTACTAGACATATGGACGGGACAGGACCCCACCGTGCCCAAAATATATGTACACAAAATAATAATCAATGGCACCTCCGGAACAATGGAGTGCTCTCAAAGTCTGGCGATAACTCCTACGAATCTGGATCACTTCCCTGTCTACCTGTGGGCATGAACACAGCATCCAAAGAAAAGGACGTAAGTACGAGCATTGTACTGAGTATGTAAGGCATGAATAAAGTAACATAGTAAAGAAATAACAAGATATGAGATGAACATATAACCAGCTTAACCTTTTAGAATAAAATACGTTTTATACATCTCACATATACCAACATAGCACATGTACCATCGCCGAGAACACGAGTAATATAAGTGACGGAACTGTGAAAGACCAAGTCATGGAAAAATGAGTAACGAGGTAGAATGAGTGCTAGAAAATGACTGGTATGATAAGAATAGACGTGGATGAACAGGATACGTTTTGAAAATGAGAAAAGGATTATGCGGAAGTAATGTGTTCCGAAGGAATACAGAGATTGTCACGACCCAGCCCCTTGGGCCATGACCAGTGCCCGAGCTGGACACTCATATACGTACCTGTAAGATATAGTCAAATTGAAACTATGAACAATATGGAAACTTGAGATCGAACTCCAAAGTTTCATAACGTCATCATATATATGTCCAGATAAACTGTCTCCTGAGGAGTCACAACTAATCAAATCATAAAGTGATACGCAAACCGACAAGGCTGCCACTACATATCAATATCATATGCAAGCCGACAAGGCTGCCATTACAGAAGAACATATCCATAGCACATCGTATAGACAGAGGTGAAAAAACTTATACACAACCCACACATATGTCTACAGATCTCTAAGAGTATCGATAGTGAAATATGACGGGACAGGGCCCCGCCGTACCCCTGGATAAACATATACATATACATCATAAGATCTGTACCAAAAGTCTAGGCTCCGGAACAATGGAGCTCTCCACGACAGCTCAGTGGAAGTCCTATGCTGAAGGGTCACCAAATCGACTATCTGTACCTGCGGGCATGAAACGCAGCCCCCCCCGAAGAAAGGGGTCAGTACGAGATATGTACTGAGTATGTAAAGTATGAAATACAGTAAAGAGGATCATAACTGAAATAGGGAGTACAGGAGACAAGTATAACATCCATAATACCAAAACACTTGCCTTTTGAAACATAAAACATGCATGTCAATATCATATATCATACCCGGCCCATTATGGTACTGGGTGAATAAAGTCATCATATACCGTCCTGGCCGCCATAAACATATCATCATATCATATATATATATATATATATATATATATATATATATATATATATATATATATACCGTACCCGGTCATCTAGTGAGGGACTCAGTGAACAATGCAGTAAAACTGTGCACGATAACATACCCGGCCCGGGACTCGGTGAAAGACATATTAAGGCATGCACGAGCAGAGTAGTGAGCAACCATATGCAAGTTAAAACACCTCTGGGACTCGATAGAATAATCAAAACGAGCTATCATTTGAAAATCAAGACAATAATCACATCAAGTACCTTTCGAATGTCACTATGGATTATATCAAAATAGAACTTCTGGAATCATACACACGTATCAAGACATAATGAAATAGCTTCTGGAAATCAAGAACATTATCCATCCTAGTGGCTCTAAGAATAGGAACTTCTTTAGAATCATATACACGCCGTCTATTTGTTTCATAAAGATCATGCCAAAAGAAAGAAAGAATAACTTTACATACCTGTTAAAGGTTAATCGTAATCAAGTTCGCTTTGTCGCCCCTTAGCCTATTTCACTGAATTATACTCTTCACATGACTCTTTTGTTGGTCGATTTCCTTCAGTCTATCATAATGCATTTCAGATCTCTACGTAACCATTCCTGTAGTATTTCCTCCTTCTGTTGCTTCTCGAGGTAATTATTCCATATTGTTGTCTTTACTCTCCTCTTTACTTCGCAGTCGGTTGTCAGTTGTATTGCTAGCTCTTCTGCTGCAAGGTTACTCTTTCTCTTGTCTGCATATTGTTCAGTTGTACTGTCACTGATTGATTCGGACTTGTATTCATGGTGCACTTAGTCATAACTCGACTCTTTCTTTTTCTATAGTTACTCCCTTAAGATGATGTATCGTTCACTTCACTTTATCTTCTAATCTTTAAATAAGATCTTGTAACGCGCAGACATTCCTCATCGATTTATTAGACTTACAATCCTTGGAGTATTTGATACCTCCGGTAACTTGTAGACCCTTCACAAACTCTACGAATAAAACGACATTTCCCAAGGTGTAACATTATTTTACTCCAATAACCTTGCTTTGTCCTGCTGGTACAGTCTGTATTCTGGAAGCTTCAGCATCATGTGTCACTTTTCGACTTTGTTTTTAAAGGTTTTTAACTGACACTTTGCTTTTAGGTCTTGATCTCGATCTTTAGGCTTGGCTATCAAGTAGCGCTAGAGTTCCCTCATTTTATAACTTCACATAGCTGCTCTGTGATCTGTCTATTATTAACTGGTATAATTCTGAAAGAATTTCTCTTGATTTGACATATAAATTCACTGTCACCCAGTAACCAGTGACCCGCTTGTTCTGATCGTCTCGGGTAAACCATTTCACAACTTCCCTTAATCCAACTTGTAACATTTTAGGCATATTATCTCGTATCGTTTCTTTATTTTTGATTCAAACTCTTCTATTGCCCCTTTCTCAAATTTTGCTCTTAGTTTCTCTATCACACATTATATTGCAATCTTTACACGAATATGCGAAGGTGCTCAAATCTGCCCGAGAAATACCTTAGCGTCATCTCACTAGTCTTTATGCAGACCTTACATTCTTCTCTTATATCTTTCAATTGATATCGGGGCTCAACTATGGATTTTGCCCTCAGTACTAATCCTATCTCGATACTTTTGCCTCAAACCACCTTACACCTTTCCTTGATGTACCCAAAATATCATACCCGCATTGCTATTACTGAATCCTTACTCTTATTATCAAGTACACACTTGGTCTCATTCTTAGCATACAAATATTCATAGATTGCATAACTATTCCTGTACAACTTGTATAAAGTATATTCAACCTCAGTCATAGTCTTTCCTTTTCCTGGTTCATTATGCTTTACATGACTCATCCGTACTAAAACTCGCTCGTAGCCTATCTTATCGAACTCCTTTCCTTCCTTTATTCACCCCTTTGATTTTCTCATATCCTACAGTAGGATATTTTCTATCCCTTCCCTCTACTACTTATAAGTCACAATATCATTAGCAAACAACTCTGTTGCCAACATCTTAACCTCTAATCCAGTATAGCATTGCTATCCTTTATTATATCTCTTAAGTTACTCGTTACCATTTTCTTGTCGTATTCTCCTTTTTTATAAGCATCCACTTTCTAATGTCATATTATCCAAGATCTTTACAAATAATTCTTAGCGCTGTCTCAAATACCATCCTGAATTCTATCTGTTTATTGCTGGGTTTCAGATCTTACTAACTTGTTTCAGTTAGGGATCTCACTTGCAGTTTAAGTATCCATATCAACTATATTGTAGTGTCAATTGTTTCCATCTTACACTTGCATTTATTTTATCCGCTTTCCCCCTTAAGGGTGTACTCATACCATTATCTATTTATATTCTGCTTTATATCTCTATTCCCAATCTCAAATTCATTCGATCTCTTTTCCAATTCACTTGGTATACTGTACCATATCCATGTCCTCCTTTATCATCTATAACTTAGATTATCCACATAATAAACCTTAATCAAAATCAGGAAATGACGAAAACCTTCCTATATATAGTACGAAATCTCGTCCGATAATCTGTACTCGAGTAATGCAACCAATGTAGCAACTCATCCAAGGTCACATTCTACTGAATCCAATCGATAATTAATGAGTGCTTGTAGTCGTTCCAAGTTTTAAATTAGATAGCACTTATTTTTCGATGATAAGTGTCCAAAGTTCTTGTATTATTATCTTTATCCCAACCTATATCATCTGTTTAGTTTGATAAATTTATAAAACATTATTTGTTCCTCCTCCCTACAGTCTTTGTCCTTTAAGGGTTTCACTATTTCTGAGGTGAAATCATATACGCAGTACTCCTTTGTGCCTTATGCTCTTTTACCCTTGTTGTGTACCCAACACTGACTTCTAACTTACTCAAAATCATATCAAGTTTGTCTTAATAATGGTCTTATCTTACCACCTTGTCGTCGTACTGCACCTTCAAGTTCGTGACTATATATTTCTCTTTTTATTTTATACCTGTACTCAATTGATTATGTCTATCTTGGGTGCTTCCTTTAGTATTCCTTTCATTTCTCCAGTCTACGTATATCTTTTGTTCTGTGCATGAGGAATCTCATGCTACTCCTGTATCCTTCGGAAGACACCATTTCTACATAACCCCTTTTCTCATTCTCCAAACGTATTTTGTTCATCCCTGTTTGTTCTTGTCATACTAGTCATTTCCTAGCACTCATTCTTTCTCATTGCTCGTTTTTCTGTAGTTTGTTCTTTCACAAGTTATGCCATTTATATTACTCATGTTCTCGGCTATGTCATAACCTATTACTACACTGTTATCTCGCTCGCTTTCTTCTTATTTTCTTCTTTCAATTAACTCATTCTTCTCTTGTGCTCGTCATCTCCGTCATCACCTAATCTTTATTCTGAACTTTTCCTATAGAAGAACTTTATAAGTCTTTCTTGTTCATTTTATAGCTCGCCTTAATACCTTAATCACATTACATCCTATTCGTAATCAATCCTATAGCGTAACATTTCTTAACCTTATTCACGATTCTTACTATGATCTAATTATACTCTGTGAAGTTAGCGTACTTAACCTTTCACCCTTTTTGATCAATCTTACCCTTAATATCTTACAAGCTGTCTTATCAATACCTTCATATTTGTCATAATCCTTCCTCCTCCGTACTTTTATCTAAATCATACTATTACTCCCTTTAACTGTAAGTTTGTCATAATTTATGCATGTTTATTAACTCAGTCGATACCGCAATATAATACTCTATTAAAGTTTGCCCGCCTTTTCTAAATCATCTCTTATTATCACAAGCCCTTCCAAATTATCCTAGCATTTCCCTTTTCACCATATTAATATCGGCCTCATAATTACTATTACCCTAGATTCAATGGTGAACTTATTTCTCGAAGTCAGCTACACTCACCACTTAGTGAACTCCTATCATTACTATTGACATGACCTTTCAAGAGTATTACGAACTTATATCTCATTCTCTTTTTATTTCTAAGAAAATTTTGGCAGAGTTTCCTCTGTATTTCTTACTATCCCAAAACCTGTACGCAGGAAATACCAACAATGCCTCACAAGGCCAACATATATACGTATATATCATATCATATCATAGCCACACAGGCTCCCAATTTCAAGTAAAAGTGTAAAGATATCAAAACTTACCTCACATCTCGCACCTCGAGGCGTACCTGATCCTTTAACGATATGTCCTGTTATACCTTTCTATCTACCTTCCCCTTTCATTCTTCCACTTTACATTTCAATCATATTTCAATATTCTTACCTCATCCGATATGTATCTTTCGCACCGTTGCTTACTTGTATACTTTGTAACTTCAAATATTATCAGTGACTTCCTTCTGTCGATGTCGTTCTTCAGCTGAAATCAAGGGTTATTATAAAGAATTTCATTTCTTATGGCTAGGCTCTATCGCACGATCTTAGATATAAAAGAAAGGTAACTTCCTAAATGTCCTGTAGCTTCCTGTTTATAGATGTGGTGCACAACAAACGGATAAACAAGACTCTTCTAGACACAGTCTGTAGACACTCCGAGGATGAACTGCTCTGATACCACTTTTGTCACGACCCAACCCCGTAGGCCATGACTAGTGCCCGAGCTGGACACTCATATACGTACCTGTCAGATATAGTCAAATTGAAACTATGAACAATATGGAAACTTGAGACCGAACTCCAATGTTCATAACGTCATCATATATATGTCCAGATAAACTGTCTCCTGAGGAGTCACAACTAATCAAATCATAAAGTGATACGCAAACCGACAAGGCTGCCACTACATATCAATATCATATGCAAGCCGACAAGGCTGCCATTACAGAAGAACATATCCATAGCACATCGTATAGACAGAGGTGAAAAAACTTATACACAACCCACACATATGTCTACAGATCTCTAAGAGTATCGATAGTGAAATATGACGGGACAGGGCCCCGCCGTACCCCTGGATAAACATATACATATACATCATAAGATCTGTACCAAAAGTCTAGGCTCCGGAACAATGGAGCTCTCCACGACAGCTCAGTGGAAGTCCTATACTGAAGGGTCACCAAATCGACTATCTGTACCTGCGGGCATGAAACGCAGCCCCCCCCCCCCCCCCCCCCCCCGAAGAAAGGGGTCAGTACGAGATATGTACTGAGTATGTAAAGTATGAAATACAGTAAAGAGGATCATAACTGAAATAGGGAGTACAGGAGACACGTATAACATCCATAATACCAAAAAGCTTGCCTTTTGAAACATAAATCATGCATGTCAATATCATATATCATGCCCGGCCCATTATGGGACTCGGTGAATAAAGTCATCATATACCATCCTGGCCGCCATAAACATATCATCATATCATCATATATATATATATATATATATATATATATATATATATATATATATACCGTACCCGGCCCTCTAGTGAGGGACTCGGTGAATAATGCAGTGAAACTGTGCACGATAACATACCCGGCACGGGTCTCGGTGAAAGACATATTAAGGCATGCACGAGGAGAGTAGTGAGCAACCATATGCAAGTTAAAACACATATGGGACTCGATAGAATAATCAAAACGAGCTATCATTTGAAAATCAAGAAAATAATCACATCAAGTACCTTTTGAATGTCACTATGGATTATATCAAAATAGAACTTCTGGAATCATACACACGTATCAAGACATAATGAAATAGCTTCTGGAAATCAAGAACATTAGCCATCCTAGTGGCTCTAAGAATAGGAACTTCTTTGGAATCATATACACGCCGTCTATTAGTATCATAAAGATCATGCCAAAAGAAAGAAAGGATAACTTTACATACCTGTTAACGGTTAATCGTAATCAAGTTCGTTTTGTTGCCCCTTTAGCCTATTTAATATGAAAGTAACGCTATAGTTAGTAAACTATACTTTCTAGCTTATAAATCTGTAACCAATCACTTATAGGAATCATTCTTTAATTCATACTTTCTTGATTAGGATTTTCATTAGTTAAGAAATTAACGAAAATCGGGCAGCATTTCCCCTATATAACTCGCCTAACCCGAACTGCCAATTAACCTCCTGTTATCACAGCAATACCAACAATGACAGTAATAGAGATATGCGTATAAAACTCTTACAATTCATCCCCCAAACAACTCAAACAATCCAACAACCCTTCTTAATCCTTTTCCAATCTAAATCATTAACGGTATAAGATTTTACACCAAACAAATCAACATACGCTTTGTATACGATACGTTACACACTGCTTTCTTCCTAATTTATAATCCACATCAACGACAACACGACCACAACACGAACAACAATATATGAACATAAATCATACTTTTAATCCTTTCAACTCAACAATTCCATATAACAACTACAACTCCTAACATCAACGATTTCATGCAATTTCTTACTTCCAATTTCATCCAACCCAATTTTAATCTTTCCATTACAACACCATTAATACAATTATACCACAAAATAAGAAAATCTTACCTTAATTTACTTGGAGGAATTTCTAAACTTATTTGCTCCAATTTCACTATTTCTTCTTCCTTAATTCAATATCCAATGTTGCTATCTCCTCCTTGAACTTGCAAATCACTTGGAACTTAATCAAAATAAGCAACAAAAATATTTTTTTTCCTTCAACCATGGCTGGCCGAGAGAAGCCATGGAAATGCTTTTTTTTTTCTAAGTTTGATTTTATGAAATGAAAGTGAACTAGCAAATTTGTTCATTATCTATGCTATATATATAATTTCCCTCTAATGGACACGTGCCCCCCCCCCCCCCCCCCCCCCGCGCCTTATGACTCACCAATTTGATTTCTTGATTTGTATTTTTTTTATTTAATTACGGGTGGGGCCCACAAAGCATAATTAAATTAATTAATTTTAATTAATCACTAATCCCTACTTAATAATATAATCATAATTAATTAGTCCCTAATCTCCAATAATATTTGTACACTAAATAAAATTTATAAGAAACTTGTGTACTAATTAAAATTGAGAATTAAGAGTCCTATTTCATATCCAAAAATAATCCCGTCATTAACTTAAGTCGATTAGCTTCCGAATAATTCGACGTATAAAAAAACGGGATATAACAGAGATAGCATAAGATTCCTCGTGTACAGGATAAAAGATAGACATAGACGGGAGAAATGATGAGGAAATTCTAAAGGAAGTACCCAAGATAGATGTAATTAATTGAGTACGAGTATGGAACGAAAGGAGAATATATAGTTATGAACTTAAAGGTATAGTACAACGGGAAGGTTATAAAATAAGATTGTCATTTAGATGAAATTGATATGATTTTGGGTAAGTTAGAAGTCAGTACTGAGCACACAACAAGGATAAAAGGGCATAAGACATAAAGGAGTACTGCGTGTACACGACTTCACCTCGAAAATAGTGGAATCCTTAAAGGACAAAGATAGTAGGCTTGAGGAGCAAATGATGTATTGTAATTTATTAAAGGAAACTGATGATGTAGGTTGGGATAAAAATAATATTACAAGAAAACTTTGGACACTTATCGTTGGAATATAAGTGCTACCTAATTGAGATTAGAACGACTACAAGTACTAATTAAATATTGATTGGAGTAAGTGGAATGTGGCCTTGGATGCGTTGCTACATTGGTCGCGTTACTCAAGTACAGATTACCAGATGAGATTTTGTACTATATATAGAAAGGTTCTCGCCGCTTCGTGATTTTTTTAAGGCTTCGTACGTGGATAATCAAAGTTATACATCATAAGGGAAAAGACATGGATATGGTATAGTATACCAAGCGAATTGGAAAAAGGACCAGATGAATTTGAGATTGGAAATAGGGAAATAGAGCGGAATATAAACAGACAACGGTATAAGTACACCCTTAAGGGGGGAAGCGGGTGAGAGAAATGTAATTGTAAGATGGAAACAATTGACACTGCAATATATTTGATATGAATGCTTAAAATTTAAGTGAGATCCCTCGCTGGGACAAGTTAGTAAGATCTGAAAGCCAGCAATAAACGGATAGAAGTCAGGATGGTATTTGAGTACAATTAAGATGTTGGCAACGGAGTTGTATGCTAATGATATTGTGACTTATAAGTAGCAAAGAAGAAGGGATAAGGAATCTCCTATAGTAGAATATGAGAAAATTGAATGGTAAGTCAAGGAAGGGAAAGGAGTATGACTAAGATTGGATGTACTTTGTACAAGTTGTACAAGAATAGTTATGCAACCTACGAATATTTATGTGCTAAGAATGAGACCAAGTGGGTACTTGATAAGAAGAGTAAAGATTTAGTAATAACAATGCAGATGTGAGAGTTTAGGTACATTAAGGAAAGATGTAAAGATGGTTTAAGCTAAATTGCCGAGATAGAATTAATACTAAGGGCAAATAGGATATGGCCATGGTTGAGTCGAAAGTTTATCCCGATACTGATTGTAAGATAAAAGAGGAGAAGGCAAGGTAAAGCATGAAGATTAGTGAGACGATGCTAAGGTATTTCTTGGGTTGATTTGAGCACCTATGCATATTCTTGTAAAGATTGCAATAGGGCGCGTGATGGGAGTACTAGGAGCAAAAATCTGAGTAAAGAGGCAATAGAAGAGTTTGAATTAAAGATAAAGAAATGACACGAGATAATGTGCCTAGAGTGTTACAAGTTGGGTTAAGGGAATTATAAAATGGTCTAAGCGAGACGATCAGAATTAGCTGGTTACTAGAAGATAGTGAATCTATATGTCAAATCAGAAAAATTCTTTCAGAATTAAACCAGTTAATGATAGGCAGAACAGCTATGTAAAGTCATTATATGAGGGAACTCCAACGCTACTTGATATCCAACTCTAAGGATTGAGATTAAGGAGCTACAAAGTAGAATGACGGTTAAAGTCTTTTAAGGAAGCCGAGAAGTAATACATGATGCTGAAGATTCCAGAATATGGACTTCATTACAGGCTTACCTCGCACTCCACGGAAGTATGACTCTATATGGGTTATTGTGGATAGGCTGACAAAATCAGCTCATTTTCTTCCAGTCAAGACTACTTATTCAACAAGGTTATATATCAAGGGGATAGTGAAACTTCACGAGGTCCCCACATCTATTATATCGAACAGAGGAGCTCAGTTTAGAGCTAAATTCTGGAAGATCATTCCAGAAGGGATTGGGGACACAAGTGAGTCTTAGCACAGCATTTCACCCCTCAGACTGTTGAACAAGCCAAGCGTACTATTCAGATATATTACGGGCATGTATTATTGACTTCAGAAGTAGCGGGGATGATCATTTACCACTTATTGAGTTTGCTTTTAATAATAGCTACCATTCTAGTATTCAGATGGCACCGTATGAGGCTTGGTATGGCGGGAAGTGCAGGTCACCTATTGGTTGGTTTGATGTTGGTGAGACTAAGTTAATCGGCCCAGATACGATTCAGCAAGTTCTTGATAGAGTGAAGCTTATTCAGGAAAGGTTATTAGCAACCCAGAGTCGACAAAAGTCATACGCAGATAATCGACGTCAACACTTAGAGTTTCAGATTGGTGATTGGGTGTTCTTCGAGGTGTCACCCATGAAGGGTGTAATAAGATTCGGTAACAGAGGGAAACTTAGCTCGAGATACATTGGGCCTTATCATATTATTCGTAGGGTAGGCAAGGTTGCCTATGAGTTGGACCTACCATCTGATTTGGAAGCAATACATCCAGTCTTTCATGTGTCGATGCTTCGCAAATGTATTGGTGACCTAGAGTATTCCCCGTGAATGATGTACGGGGTAACGGAGGAGTTTTTTTACGAGCAGAACCTTATGGCTATACTTGATCGCCAAGTTAGGAAGTTGCGTACTAGAGATGTGGCTTCCGTCAAAGTATGGTGGCGAAATAATAATCGGGAAGTGGTAACCTGGGAAGCTGGAGATGAGATGAAGAATAAGTATCCTTACTTGTTCTCTACGTCCGCAGGTAATTTAAATTCCTCACTGGCTATATTGATTGGTAGATGAGACTACATGTTATAGCAATAAAGGAGACTCCCCCGATTTTTTTTTTAGACCTTATGGGACTGGTTTAACATTCAAGGACGAATGTTCTAAAGGGGGGGGGGGAGGATGTTACATCCCGTATTTTCGTACATCGGAAAGCTTGCGAGTTAAATGATATTAGTAACGGACACGAGGTTATCCCCCAAGCTTATAGGTGGTTAAAGTGATGGTACACATGTACCGTGAGGATGAAAATCGAGAGCTCGTTGTACAAAGAGTTTGAGGTCCCAAAATAATTTAGGACTTAACAAGTGTGACCACAGTGATTGAGAATAATATTTTATGTGTACCAAAAGGGACTACAGACTAGTGCTATGTCACATAATCATGGCAATGAGTATAGGAAGTGTATTTAAAATAATTGTTATTAAAGTGAATTGAGATCAAGAAATTAATTAAGATCATTGAATAAATATTATGGGGGACATAATTTATGTGGGAGTGCCAAGTGGCAGTAGCTAAACTAAGGAGTGTATTAAATTTATTATGGTGGAATTGATGAGTCAATTCCATATTTTGTGCAAGGAAGACACGTATAGGGCTGCCTTGGTTATAACATCGTGTGTAATAGGGATCTTTGGACTTTCACTACAAATGAAACATTTCATTTCTTGAGCAAAATGAGAGCAACGGCAGCAACGAACAAGAAGCCATGGATGTGCTTGTTGCTGCCATGGAAAAACTTGCCCCTTATGGATAAATTAGTAGTTCATTAACAGATTTATCTTGAGAGGAAGAGGGCAGCAACGAAACTTGCAAGAAAAATGGGCATTAATACATTCATTTTGGAGAATTCATATTTCAACCTTGGATATTCTTTGAACACAAAATTTTCCAGCAATTTTAATCTTGGAGAGGCTACTTTGAAGAAGCAAATATGAGCAGCAAGGCTAGAGTTTATGTTGAAGTAGATGAAGTAGTTCAAAGGGTGCACGTTAGTGTAGGTCTGCCCTAATAAAAATTGAGGTAAGATTTCTTTCTCTTGTAATTTAATTGGGGTTAATGGTGTTGTAATGGAGAGATTAATTTGTATTAGATGAAACTGGAAGTAAGAAAACTGCATGTTGGCGTTGAAATGGACAGAAACGAAGTTGTTTAAATTAGATTTGTTTGATTGTTGTTGTTGTTATTATTTCTATGGATCATGTGTTAAAAGTGAAGGAATTGTATATGTTAATGTTAAGATTCCGTTGAACCGTGCCGGGGCTGTTCTAATCTAAAAATGGTGGATTAATTTCGATTAATGTTGTCGTTATGGTTGTTATTGACTATATAGTGAAGTGAGGGGATATGATAGTTAAGGTTATAGTTGTATTGTATTCGAGAAGGATCTGGTTCTGGTTGTGTTGTTGTTCTTGTTGAATTGGAAGACTAGGTGTAATACGATTATGCATTGTGTTGTGGTAATTGTTGAACTAATATAAGGTCATTTCGATGAAGTGTTGTGGCTATAGATTATTAAGAGTAACTTGAATATGTCGTAGCCGTTATGTTAATGATTATTGAATGTTGTAATGTGTAGGCTAGTTGGAATGTTATGGGGGTTGTTCGGAGTATCCTTGAATCTTGTCTTGGCTAGACTTGATATAGTACTTGAACGTGTGGTTATTAATGTGGACTTGGTTGTTTTATAGTCGGCTTGAGTATAGGGGAAATGCCGCCTAATTTTCTAGAAATGAGCTACTAACGTCGGAATACGTTTTGAACCTTCCGTAGCTTAACCATAAGTTCTTAACGTCTTAATATTGGTTGAGACACTCCGAGCAGCGTATACGTAATGTATCATGGATAAGCAATGAAGGTATGTAAAGCTAACCCTTTGTTCTTTTTGGCATGATCTTTATGAAACAAACATACGACGTGTATATGATTCCAAAGAAGTTCCTATTCTTAGAGCCACTAGGACGGCCAATGTTCTTGATTTCCAGAAGCTATTTAATTATGTCTTGATACGTGTATATGATTCCAGAAGTTCTATTTTGATATAATCCATAGTGACATTTGAAAGGTACTTGATGTGATTATTGTCTTGATTTTCAAATGATAGCTCGTTTTGATTATTCTATCGACTCTCAGATGTGTTTTAACTTGCATATGGTTGCTCACTACTCTGCTCGTGCATGCCTCAATATGTCTTTCACCAAGTCCCGGGCCGGGTATGTTATCGTGCACAGTTTCACTGCATTGTTCACCGAGTCCCTCACTAGAGGGTCGGGGTATATATATATATATATATGATATGATGATATGATGATATGTCTATGGTGGCCAGGATGGTATATGATGATTTTATTCACCGAGTCCCATAATGGGCCGGGTATGATATATGATATTGACATGTATGATTTATGTTTCAAAAGGCAAGTGTTTTGGTATTCTTGATGTTATACTTGTCTCCTGTACTCTCTATTTCAGTTATGATCCTCTTTACTGTTTTTCATGCTTTATATACTCGGTACATATTTCGTACTTACCCCCCTTTCTCCGGGGGGCTGTGTTTCATGCCCGCAGGTACAGATAGTCGATTTGGTGACCCTCCAGCTTAGGACTTCTACTCAGCTGTCTTGGAGAGCTCCATTGTTCCGGAGCCTAGACTTTTGGTACAGATCTTATGATATATATATATATATATATTTATCCAGGGGTACGGCGGGGCCCTGTCCCGTCATATTTCACTATCGATACTATTAGAGGTCTGTAGATATATGTGTGGGTTGTGTATAATTTGTTCAGCTGTGTCTATACGATGTACTATGGATATGTTCGTATGTAGTGGCAGCCTTGTCGGCTTGCGTATCATTTTATGATTTTATCAGTTGTGACTCCTCAGGAGACAGTTTATCTGGACATATATATACGGTGACGTTATGAACTTTCGGAATTCTCTAGCAAGTTCCATATTGTTCATAGTTCAATTTGACTATATCTAACAGGTATGTGTATGAGTGTCCAGCTCGGGCACTAGTCATGGCCCAGGGGGCTGGGTCGTGACAGCAACAACAGCATATTCCCTCTCCAATTTAGAATTGGAAACTCTGAGAACAACGAATCCTACGGGTGGTTCTTCAGACATTTAAAGATAGTGTTTGGCACGTAGGAAGACCTATCAATTCTTTCTGATCGCCACTCAGCCATTGCAAAGGAAATCAAACAAGTGTATCTAGATTGCCAGCACGGATTATGCATCTACCACATGGAGAGAAACTTGCAGAAATATTTTCCATCCAAAGTGATCCTATTACTGATCTACAGTGTAGCAACTACCTAAAAAATAGGTAGAGTTTCATAGTTGTATGTCACAAATGGAATAAGAACCATCGGAAAGATGGGCACGTTTGTTTCACACCAACAGGCGGTACAACATGCTCATAACAAAAAATGTAGAGACAGTGAATTCTGTGTTGAGGAAAGCAAGGGAGCTGCCAGTAATGGCATGTATATATTACATACAAACAAGCTGCAAAATTGGTTTTACAACAGAAGATTGGATGCAACCGGACCGTCCCATGACCTCACATATTGGACTGAAAAGATTCTGCTTGAAATGATAAGTAAAGGCTTCACAATGAAAGTAAGTCCATTTTACCAACAACACTTGACTCTTAGTACTTCTCTATCATTTGCCGAACAAGGCATTATTTAAGTTTAACAACACACATAAGTTATGCCGGACAAAGGCAAAACTATGACACTACTTTTATACATAATTATGCCGGCCAGGGTAATGTTTACTTTTAACTACACAGAAAGTATGCCGAACAAGGAAAAACTATGAAAACTCTAACATAATCTAAAAAATAGCATAATCTTAATATTCTTTCAGCGTAGTTTATGTTTTATTACAACAAATGTAACAAAACATTCACACAATTATGCCGGACAAGTCATGATAATAACTTTTATGTAAGAAAATTGCCACAAAAATATCACTCATTTATATTACCACTTTCTATAGGTAGAAAACATCATTCCGGTCAAATATGTCATGAACGATGAAGGATATCAATACAATGTAGACTGAAGAACATGAGTTATGACTGCTTGGAGTTCAAAACCGACGAGTTACCATGCACACATGCCATAGCAGTTATAGATAAAAGAAGTTTTCCCAAACCTACATACTGTTTGGACTGGTTCAATAGACATATAAAGGTGAAATACTATCAGTTGGAAATGAAGACTCATGAATTATTCCATAAAACATCATGGATATCAAAATAACCCCACCAGATGTAAAAATCAGGCCGTAAAAACAAAAGAAAAGATATCATTGAAGAGGAGAATAAACAAGGTACACTGTCACAATTCAACTGGAGGGCTATGACGGACACCAAGAAGCTGACCTCCTAGATTCCACAAAACATACATGACATACCTGCTCCAGTGCTCCACTCTCAAGCTGAAGAAGCAGCCTAAGGATACGATCTGTCTTCATGGCTATCTGATCCTACGGGCACGAACGCAGCCCCCCGTACAATAGGGGAGTCAGTACGAATAATGTACTGAGTATGTAAGGCAGAAGAGTAACATACACATAGGAGTCATGAAGAAAATCTAAGAATCATAAACTAAACTGACTAACTGAATACATCTGTATGTCTGACTGTCTGAACATATCTGTTTGAGTAAATCTATATGTCTGACTATCTGAACATATCTGTATATATCTCTACTTACTAAAAATGCCTCTGAGGGCGTCTGATATGCAATGCATGGGTCATAGTGCCGAGGAACGTACGGCCCGATCCATATCCTATCATCAAACAGGTCCCTTCGGGCATAATAGCATACTGTCCCTTTCGGGCATCATAATCATCACCACTGTGCACCAGCGGATCAGGTGGCAATGCATATATAACGCCTCGCCCTTTTCCTATGCCCCATATATATATATATACACATAATATACGCGTATATAATGCCTTCTGGTCACGGGTCAATATGCATGTATGCAAATGAATGCAATGCATAAACAAAAACTAACATTTTCATGATACAACGCTTAGGACCCATGAACAGAAGGAATAATCATCATAGAGGGGTATATGTATATATATACGCGTATATAATGCCTTCTGGTCACGGGTCAATATGCATGTATGCAAATGAATGGAATGCATAAACATAAACTAACATTATCATGATACAACGTTTAGGACCCATGAAGAGAAGGAATAATCATCATAGAGGGTACAAGATCATCAATAATTGAGATACTCCTAATACTTCTAAGAGTAGATTAATATAGAGACTCGAGTATTCATTGTCCGCTGATATCATAAGATCATGCCAAAAAGAACGAAAAGGAAAACCTTAACATACCTGGAAGCTTACTTCTCGACTTTCCAACTTACTTCTTGTCTTGCAATATGCATAAGATCATTCGTAGTCTCGCAATCTACATATAAACTCATTCATACTATTATTAGGCTTATCGTCATATGCTTCCTCAAGCTTTCAAAGTAAATCTCTTAAAGTCTGCTGAAATTCGGGCAGCATCTCCCCTGTTTATATCTCTAACCCGAAATCACAATACCAACAACCAACAATAACAAAAACAATACTAAAATCATCAACATCATCAACATCATCATTAACATAAAAATATACCATAAAACATCCCACACGATGTTTATCCAATTTCTCAACCCACAACTTTATTATACGGCCCTTTCATCACTCTATCTTCGGGGATAAACCAAAAGTAACATTAATAAGGAGAGATTCATGCCTTATTCTTGTTAAAACAACAATATCTTCAATATCTACCTTGAATCCAAGCCCAAAATCCACCGCAAAACAATTCTATAACCGTAACTATGTGTTACCCGAGCCTTGATTAGCCAAAAATCACTCCAAACCCTCACTTTTTATGACATATTTAGTGCAGAAAAACAGGGTCTTGACCCTTTTATAGGTGGGTAAAATTGGTGGCACTGTAGCAGTTACTGTAGCGCGCGTTTACTACTCTGTCAGCCTAACTTGTAACGTCTATAACTCTCTACTCCGATGTCGTATCGACGAGTGGTTTGTTGCGTTGGAAACTTGACTCGAAGAACCTCATTTTAGGATTTTGAAACACCTTAAAACTCCCAATGAACTAGGAGATATACCCCTCAGAAGTTAGACCCAAAATTCTGTCAACTTTTTTCCAAATTTTCGACAAACTTATTTTCTTGATCCCGAAACCTTTAGACACTTTCTTAACACTTGGTAAGAGTTTTCATTAACCTTATAATGGTTTCATGACCTCTTTGAGCTTACGTTAGTTTACTCATAACGCACATGATGCGAAAATTTATTCGAGGTGTAACATCCTCCCCCCCCCCCCTTAGGAACATTCGTCCTGAAATGTCGACTTAACTCAAGTCCTTATCAGAAACCTTATAGGGGATATTAATGGTAACGTTCAACGAACTCACCTTCTTCAATTCCTTTTGGTTATCCTCTTTCTCTTATATCTTGCATATTAGAACACTTAGTCATAACTCAACTCCTTCTTCTTTTATAAGCCATTCCTTCAAGATGTATCGTTCACTTCGTCTTACCTCTTAACCTTTACACAAGTCTTATAACTCACCTATGTCCCTCGTTGATTTATTAGAGATCTTACAACCCTTGGAGTGTTTCATGCCCCTCGGTAACCTGTAGGCCATTCGCAGACTCTACGAATAACATAGAATTTTCTCTTCAATAACCTTACATAGTCCAACTGTTCCAGTCCATATTCTGGAATCTTCAGCCTTATCCATTACTCTTCGACTTCTTTATTGGACTTCAACTTTACTTTCTAGTTCTTAATCTAAATCTTTGGAGTTGGCTATCAAGTATAGCGCTGGAGTTTTCTCATGCAGTAACTGCACATAGCTGCTCTGTAATCTGACTATCATTAACTGGAATAATTTTGAAAGAATTTCTAGTTTGACATATAAATCTTAGGCATTGACTCTAGGGCTTTAAATCTTTGGCTTGCATATAATCTGTAAGCCTCAATATGTCAAAAGTTAAGCTTGCTCTTCTTTCTGAATTTCATCTCGTTCTTCTGAGATGGTACTCCCCAGAGTACATAGTCTGATATAGCTAGGGGACTCTTGTTGGTTCTGGGAATCCTAGATCCTTCTACTGCTTGCTATTAATAATAAATAATTTTGGTCCAAGCCTTGTATAGATTCATCTGAATACCGAAATAATGATCTCAATAAGCGTTAAGGGTCATCTCGGTTACCTTTGAAATCCGTCACGCAAACTTGTGGCTTATCCTTAAGTATTTCATGGTATGCTTAGCTTAAGCAAAACTTATCTAGAATACTCTAAATCCCTCTAGAGTGAGCTATAATCTACGCTTCCCTTATCTGAATGACAGATATAAGCAATGGACACATCATACAATCCCTTCCTGACAGAGGATTTACGTAGTCCCCTGTTGTACAAGTAGTCCTGATGAACAGGGAATAGGATAATTCCATAGGCCTACTGGTAATTTTCCATAACTGCGGTAAACTTCCGCTGTAAACATGGTCATCTATATTGATTGTTTGGAGTCTCAATGACTTACTATAACTTACTGAACTTGTGATAACTAAATTTCGTTGCACTATGAAGTTTGGTATGTCTTTCCTCATTCCATTCTTAGTATTATTAGTGTATGTCCTTGCTGCTCTCAATTGCCTAGCATAACTAGGCAATAAGCTTTTCCTTTCATCAGTCGTCAATCTAATCACGTTGGATAATCTGCTTCACTATAATTCCAGTCCGTAGGATGTATAAAGATAGCTCCTCCCTTGGGGGTCCGTAATCCTATAATGAGCTGACATCAAATTCACCGAACTCTTTTTTTCCCCTTGACTTAATAAGGCTATGCCCCAGATAGATGCCATAATCTAAGTTTACTAATCAATTCTGATACTGACGAACAGCTGAACTCACAAGTCCTCAACATTTCCTCTTTATCATAACATAAATTGAGTTACTCTAGATTTGTGGCTCGAACATTAGCGACTTTCCTTGCTTCGATTGACTTTCACAATCATCGGAGTCTTTCTATCATTCAATTTATTGACCTTATCGTAAACTCAACTATTTTTAGTAAGGGTGCGCTAAAATCTCATAGAGTACTTATATAATTAATATCGACGCTATCCTATTATATCCTTTCCTGTACACATAACTATAACTAACTTAAGAGCATGTGTCGAATGATTCTTCTTGTACCTTTATGGCTATCCTGAGGCATGAGCAATAATCTCACCACGCTGGATCAATCCATAACTTAACTCAATGCTTGAATCATCATAACGCGTGATATGGCTATCCGGTCCCTTTAGGAATGTTACACTTGATGCTGAAACTTCACTTGTTACTCATCTTCTGGAAACTTAGGCTTACAATTAGCAGTCCTCTGGAGTATAGCCATTTCCTTGACCAGTTTATCAGTGGCACAAAACATGGAAAAAAAACCTTCACAAAATTCTAATAATAACTTGCTAAGTCCAAGAAATCACCGACTTCTAAGAGTTTTCTAGCCCTTGGGAAATTTTGTGTAGCTTCAACTCTCTTTAATTCTAACCTTAGAAGTACTATACTGTTATACCCCGTATTTTTATACGTCGAATTATTCGTAAGCAAATCGACGCAAGTTAAAGACGGGATTATTTTCGGACATGAAATACGAACTTTTAATTTTCAATTTTAATTAGAACATAAATTGTTTATAAATTTTACTTAGTGTGGAAACATTATTAGAGATTAGGGATTAAATTAATTGTGATTAGATTATTAAGTAAGGATTAATGATTTATAAAAATTAATTAATTTAATTATTAGTTGTGGGCCCCACCCGAAATAAAAAATAATAAATAATAAGAAAATAATGGGCTACCACGTGGCAACCAAGTAGGCTTCCACGTGGCATCAATTGGTCCTAATAATGTCATTAACGTGCCAATTCAGTCAAATTATTCTTGGAGAAAAACGTTCATCGAGGTAACCATGGCTGCTGCTCACGGCCAGCCATGGTCAAAAAACAAAATCTATGTTTTGTTTGCTTTTATTTAATTCAAGGTTGATTTACAAGTCCAAGGAGGTGATAACAACATTGGTATTGAATTGAGGAAGAAGAAATTGCGAAATTGAAGCAATTAAGAGTAGAAATTTCTCCGAAGAAATTTAGGTAAGATTTTCTTATTTTATGGTGTAATTATGTTAATGGTGTTGTAATGGAAGGATTAAAAATTGGTTGGACGAAATTGGAATTAAGAAAATGCATGAAATTGATGTTATAGGAAATTGTGGGCTGAAATGAATTTAGAGAAGTTGTTGGGTTGTTAGAATTGTTATGGGCTGAATTGTGAGAATTTTATATGTATATCTCCGTTGTTGGTATTTCTGTGTTAACAAGAGAATAATTGAAAATTCGGTTTAGGCGAATATATAGGGGGAGTGCTGCCCGATTTTCGTTAAGCCCTTAGCTAATGAAAAACCCTAAACGAGAAAGTATAAGTTAAAGAATAAGTTTTTATAGACCGATGGGCTACGGATTTACGAACTAGAAAGTATAGTTACTGACGATAACATTACCTTTATGTTAAATAGGCTAAATGAGCGACAAAGCGAACGGTTTTGCGATTAGTCGTCAACAGGTATGTAAAGCTATCCCTTTTCTTCTTTTGGCATATCTTAGATTTAGGTTATGAATGATATGAGCTTTGGGGTAATTCTATTCCTAGGTTCCGAGTGTGATTTATTAGTCCTATTCTTAGAGACTCTACGGCAATTAATGTCCCTGACTTTTATAAGCTATTTTGTATTCATGTCTACGATTCCTAAGGCTCTTTTGATATGATCTATAATGACATTCGAGGGATACTTGATATGATTGTCACTGCTGATACTCAGATGTTAATCTCTTCTTCTTATTCTGTTTGGGTCTTGATAATGTTTTAAATTGCATATGGTTTCTCACTACTCTGCTCGTGCATGCCTTAATATGTCTTTCACTGAGTCCCGGGCCGGGTATGTTATCGTGCATAGTTTCACTACATTGTTCAACGAGTCCCTCACTAGAGAGCCGGGTACGGTATATATATATTATGGTGTTATGCTGTGTTATGGTGTTATGCTGTGTTACGGAGTTATGTTGTGTTTTGGAGTTATGTTGTGTTCTGGAGTATGCTGTGTTATGGCGCCAAAGACGGGGTGGCGACCATGTTCACCAAGTCCCATAATGGGCCGGATATGATATATGATATTGACATGCATGTTTTATGTTTCAAAGGCAAGCATTTTGGTATTCTGGTTATTGTACTCGTTTTATGTACTTCTTATTTCAGTTATGATCCTGTTTACTGTATTTCATGCTTTACATACTCAGTACATATCTCGTACTGACCCCCTTTCTTCGGGGGGCTGCGTTTCATGCCCCCAGGTACAGATAGTCGGCTTGGTGACCCTTCAGCATAGGACTCCTACTAAGCTGTCTTGGAGAGCTCCGTTGTTCCGGAGTTTAGACTTTGGGTACAGATCTTATGATGTATATATTATATGTTTGTCCAGGGGTACGACGGGGCCCTGTCTCGTCATATTTCACCGTAGTACTCTTAGAGGTCTGTAGACATATGTGTGGGTTGTGTATGGGTTCTGTTCAGCTGTGTCTATACGATGTGCTGTGGTATGATGTTCGTCTCTAGTAGCAGCATTGTCGGCTTGCATACGATATTGATATGTGATGGCAGCCTTGTCGGCTTGCGTATTATTTCATGATATGATTAGTTGTGACTCCTCAGGAGACCGTTGATCTGGAAGTATATATATATATATATATATATATATATATATATGATGTTACGAACTTTGGAGTCCATTAATAAGTTTCCGTATTGTCGTAATTTCAGTTTGATGTTATATGTAACAGGTTGGTATACGGGTGCCCAGTTCGGGCACCAGTCACGGCCTACAGGATTGGGTCGTGACAAAAGTGGTATCAGAGCTGTTCGTCCTCGGAGTGTCTACAGACCGTGTCTAGTAGAATCTTGTTTATCGGTGTGTTGTGCACCACATCTATAAACATGAAGCTACAGGACATTTAGGATGTTACCTTTCTTTCATATCTAAGATCGTGCGATAGAGCCCAGCCATAGGAAATGAAATTCCTTATACTAACTTTTGATTTCAGCTGAAGAACGACATCGACAGAAGAAAGCGACCGATGATATTGGCAGTTAC
Source organism: Lycium barbarum (assembly GCF_019175385.1). Lineage (NCBI taxonomy): Eukaryota > Viridiplantae > Streptophyta > Magnoliopsida > Solanales > Solanaceae > Lycium > Lycium barbarum. The sequence continues at coordinate 93,381,953 of NC_083345.1, read as the reverse complement.
AGGGTACACAGGTAAGTTACGGTGCAAAAGAGGTATGTTGGATAAGGTATGAATATTGAAACATGAGTGAAACGTTAAGTTGGAGGATGAAAGAGAAGATGGATAGGAAAGTATAGCAGAACAGATCGCCAAAGGATCAGGTACGTCTCGAGGTGCGATATGTGATGTAAGTTCCGACACCTTTATACCTTTTACCTGAAGTTGGGAGCCCTGTGTGGCTATGATATGATATGATATATGTGTATATATGTTGGCCCTGTGAGGCATTGTTGGTATTTCCTGCGTGCAGATTCTGGGATAGTAAGAAGTACAGAGGAAACTCTGCCCAAATTTTCCCAGGAATAGGAAAAGAAGAGAATGAAATATAGGTTCATAATATGCTTTGAAAGTTGATACCGATAGGGTAAAATTATTATGATGGAGTAAAGCTTTAAGAGATACCCTCCATGTCATTCGTAAGGGGCGCCATTCTTACTTGGGAAATTTTATTTCGAAAAAGCATATACGAGCAGCAAAGTTTGGAATTCATTTAGACGGACCAGAATACTGTCCAGCCGCATTTTTGCCTTAGAAGAAGCTTATGTTGAAGGGCAAAAACGTCCGGTATTTAAGTTTCACTTCTATTGAAAAGTACAAAGCATACATCAAGTAGTTTGTGAACCAGATAATTCGTTCACGACTCAAGAATAAACCTGGAGGTAAACCATGTGAATCAAGCACTAGAAGTCCTGTGGTGCTTGTCGGATTCTAGTTTTCTTCTGCTGGTGGTTGGAGAATGCTCCCTGGTAACATTTTATTGTCAACTAGTTAGAGATGGAATTTGTGGAAGGAAAACCTAAATTTGTGGGCTATCTAGGATCAAGTATTTTATATGTTGTTGGTGAGATGCTAGGATGATTCAGAAGGGCTTGTGATACTAAGGGACGATTTAGAAAGAGGTGGCAACTCGTAACAGAACATTTTATTGAGGTATCAAGTGAACCGATAAGTGGGGGTAAATTACGACGAGTTTACAGTCAAAAGGAGTAGTAGTATGATTGAGATACAAATACGGAGGAGGAGGAGTTATGACAAATTATGAAGGCATTGATAAAACAACTTGTGAGATACTAAGGATAAGATTGATCAGAAAGGGTGAAGGGTTAAGTACGCCTAGTCCACAGAGTGTAATTAAAATATAGTAAGAATCGTGAATAAGGTTAAGGAGTGTTACGTTATAGGATGGATTACGAACAGGGCGTAATGTGAATACCATAAGGATTGTTATAGAAATGAGTAAAGCCTAGCAAGGAAGTAACTAAAGGATATGGTGTGATCAGTATGAAACTGTTATATCCCGTTTTTTTTAAACGTCGGATTATTTGTAAGCTGAGCTGGGGCCACACGTCAAGATTTTTTTTGGAACATGTGACAAGTTATATGAATCACATATGTGGAGTTAAACACAACTCAACAAGGACCCTTGGGCCAAATCAAAGTGGAAGTCCTTCAAACGAATATTTTGAAGAAAATGTTTCGGGTGACCTGACTTTGAGGGGAAAATACGGTATTATAAGTTTGGAATTTGGAAAAATACCAAGAAATAGAAGTTGTAGATAATTGAATTAGCTTTCCAACCATAGTTGGTGGGTTCCCAGGTGACGTCGGGATAAGGAGATATGGACGTTTTAAGGCAGAAAGGTCAGTGGGCTAGGCCCAATCCGGGCCCAACCGGGTTAGGCCCATTAACCATGACTTTTTAAGTGGGATTTCAGTCCTTTATCCTCATTTTTCATACCAAAAATACCAGAAAGTTCTGGAAAGAGAGAGAGAGGAGCTTTGGAGAGAAGAAAAACCAACTTTGATCAAAATCCGAGCCCCGAATCCCGAACCCCATGAAGGGAAAAGTGTTGTACGCTGCGTTGTCTTCAATTTGAGCTAAAAATCAACCAAGGAGGAGGGTGATAACGTGGTGGCTGAATTCTTAAGGTATGGATAAGGTTCCTTTTCATTGCTAACAAGTTTATTTAAAGTTTTAACGGATTAGAACGGGAAAATAGCGATATAAATTCGTCCGTTGGCATTGTGAATTATGGAATGCGATTTGAAGAGAATTTTGGATGAAAATAAATGTAGTTAACTTGTATAATGTGGAGGATGTTGTTATTGATGTTATTTAGTATCTTGATTGTGGTTGTTGTAGATTCTATACTAAAAATAAAGATTTGATTGTTTGAAAGAAAGTTGTAATTGTTGAAGGGATGTTGAAGAAGTCAATGTGACATTAGTATGAATTCTTATATTGTATGGGTAATAATGTTAACATGTAAATTTGTCGGTGTAGTTTGTGAATTTGGAAGGAAAGAAAATGTGTTGTCATTGTTATTGTTGCACCTTGAGGAGTTTTCGGGTGAATTATGGATTTTGGTGGAATTTTTGCATATTTTGTAGAATGATATGAAATGCTTCCTAATTGTGTTGGAATGATCTTGATTAGTAAATAAATATAAAAACATTGATATTGGCTTGGAAGTGCGAAGTTAGATTGGAATGAAAGCTATTGCACTATGTTGCAAAGAAGACTAGTTATGCTATATTGTGTTTTGTAATGTTTGTCGGTGTTGTTGTTGAATTATTTTGCCGAGTTAAATTCTCGGGGATGCTATATGTATAGGGGAGATGCTGCCCAAATTTCTGTAGACAAGTATTGGTTAAGATTGAACTTTTAAACCTTATGATTTATATTTGGTAAATGTGACCAAATGTAGATTTTGGACGAAGCGGGATTTGAATTTGGAGAGGCCTAAGGAGCGAATAAGGTATGTAAAGCTTTACCTATTCTTCTCTTGGCATGTCCTAGGTATGATAGGCTTTGATACGATCCTCGGGGATGACTCTACTCTTCGGAATCTACGTTCGAATTTGCCCCTTTTTTCATTCAGTAGAATTGAATTGAATATGTTATGAATAGTGAGAAAAGGTGCCTAAGTGTCTAGAACTTGCACAAATAGGACCCGACTACCTTAGAACTCTCACGGGTAACGTTATGAAGTGTAACATACGTAAATTATGTGCGCCACCTCATTTGACCCGAGGTGGGCCCACTTTCTCGGATTTTTCTGATTTGTTCCGTTTGACTTATTTTGGAATAAAATTCAAAGGAAAACTCTTGGCTACTCTTCTAACTACTATATGACATTTGTTTGAATTATTTTGATAAGTCCCATAATATGTTTTGAAACATGAAAATGATTTCAGAAAGCTTATTTTGACATATGCTCTTGTGGCCTCCGAAAGACATACATTATGATCGTCGCTCAATCTCTTTTTATATATATATATATATGAATTGCCATCTGAGTTATGCTATCGAGATTCTGTAAATGTTTTATATTTTGATATGTTCAAACAATCCCAAAAGCTTTAATTTGATATAATCCCCCGCGACATCCGAAAGGTACGTGCTATGACTATCGTCTGATTTCTTTCCTAAATGACCTGTCATTCGGATTATTCTATCGAGTCTTTGTAAATATTTTATAATGCATTAGTTTCTCACTACTCCATTCGTGGATGCCTCAATGTTTCCTTCACTGAGCCCGGGCCAGGATATGTTATCACGCGTATTCCACTGCATTGTTCGCCGTGCCTCGATGTGAGGGGGCAGGTATACGTGTACATGGGTTGTGGAGTATGCTGTGCCATGTACACACATTCTGATATATGATGATATGATATGATATGATATGATATGATATGATATGATATGATATGATATGGCCATCTGATATGTTTGATATGTGCACATTATGGTATGATATGATATGTTACGGAGCTATTCCCTACTCTGGAGTATGCTGTGTTGTGGCGCCAGTGACGGGGTGGCGACCACGTTCTGTTCACCGTGTCCCATAATGGGGCCGGATATGGCATATGTTCTGACATGCATTGATATTTCTGTTCACCGCGTCCCTCACGGAAGGGCCGGGATCTGTTATACGCACACATACGATATACAATTTGTGTCTAGAAAGTAAGTTCTCTAGTATTCTGTACCCTCTGTACTTTTTCTGACCTATGATATTGATACACATGATCTGTGTCTGGAAAATCAACATTCTGACATTCTGGATCCGTACTTCTTCTGACATATGACTCCGACATATATGCTCTGCGTGTGGAAAACAAACCTTCTAGTACTCTCGATCGGTACCCCTTTTTTTCTGACATATGATCTGCGTTCGAAAAATAAATGTTGGTACCTTGGATAGTGTACTTACTGTTTGTACTGTCTGTTTCGATTATGGTTTAGTTTTCTGTATTCCATGCTTTACTTACTCAGTACATTTTTCGTACTGACCCCTGTTCTTCGGGGGCTGCGTTTCATGCCGCGCAGGTACACCCAGATGAGTTGAAGTTATTACAGAAGATGTTCCAGCGGAGTTGGCGGGCTCCATTTGCTCCCGGAGTGTTGCCGAGTCAGAGTTTGTATATGTATGTTATGAATTCTGGATTTATGTTAGAGACTTTGCAGACAGAGTCGTGGGTATTGGTTATCAGCCTGTAAGCGGCTCCATCAGCCGATATGTCATTCTGTATTATCTAATAAATTTTATATAATTACGGATTTTGTTTAAAATTGAGAAAGATAAAAGATGGATTTCGAAAGTTTAATATGTATTTTTCTTTTATCTTATTTTCAGAGTCTGAAGAAACTATGTGTGAAATAAGAATCTGTGGGTTCGCTCGGCTTCGAATATGGGGTCGGGTGCCCATCACACCCTAGCGGAATTGGGGTGTGACAAAGTGGTATCAGAGCAGGTCTGTCCTATGGGTTGTCTACAAAGTCGTGCCCGGTAGAGTCCTGTTTATGGTGTGAAGCGCGCCACATTTATAAACAGAAGGCTACGGGGCATCTAGGGATTGTTGACCTTCTTGCTATCTTAGATCGTGCGATAGAGCTGAGTTATAGGAAAATGAAATTCCTTATATGAACTTTACATACGACGGGAGAAGGTAAGGGATGATATGGAAAGACATAAAGGCAAGTCTTGAAGTATTTGTTTTGTTATCTGAAATTGAAAGTTCAGGATGGCTCGAATGTGTTATATAGTTGTATGCTCTGTAAGGTATTATAGATATTTGTGACGTATAGATTTTGAGTAATGAGGACGGTAAAGGAGACTCGGTCAAATTTTTATTTTCAAAATGTGGTCATTTAACTAGGTATACCTAACTGGAAGAAGTATGGAATGGGAACATCGTAAATAGACGATAAGTGGGATGTGAAATTTTGGAGAAGCTACAGATTTGGGCACGATGTAAAGAACGATTGTAAGAAAGATGATTAACAGTCCAAAGAGTTAAAAGGGGATAAACATTTGAGGCTAGTAAGAACAAGGTTTGTTGGATGATTTAGAGAAAGTTAAAAATCAGTTTTTCTATAGATTAGTATGTACGGATGGTAAGAGAAAAATCTGGACATACGGATACTTGAGTACTTATAGGTAATGGCGACGAAGGTATATTTGTTACTATTGGGAATTTGGTAGTTTAGGACGAAAAGTGAATATTGTGGAATAGGAAGGGTAAAATGGTAATTATAGAAGGAAGGACGTGTTACGGAAAAGTTTCGGAATCCGTAAGATTTTGATTGGCCTCCAATCATGTAATAAAGGCCGTATGAGAAAGCGGACGCGATTACATCAGTATTAAGGCACCGGACTCCGCCAAAGTTTTGTGGTTAAGCGTGCTAAGGTGGGAGGATGGGTGACGCCCTGGGAAGTATGCCCAATTTTCATAAATATTGATATAAAAGACAGATGGGAACTTTGGGGTAACCCAAAGGAAAATAGAACGTACCGAAGGATTAAAAAACCTTAATTAGGTCGGGTAGGCTGAGACAGACTCAGCCGACGAAGAAGAAGAAGGAAGTGCGACATAGTTTGGAATCAGAATAAGTTTGAATAGTGCTTGAGAATGTATTGTAAGCGAAATGGTGGTAGTGTGTACGTATGCATTTGACTTCTAGTTATGACTACATCGATTGATAGGTGGGGCCAGCAATCAGTGTTGCGATGTATGCAAAACATTGACTGAATGGAGCCTAAAAGACAAAGAGAAAGATATCGTATAGATGCTACAAGTAGACGGATACTAGTTCCACCACTAGGTAAAGTTGGAAAGTTTTAGTATAATGATGCTCGGGAATAGAACGAAATAAGTATGGAAAAAGGGGTATAACAATTGTAGCGTTTGGAAAACTTTGAAAGAAAGACAGAGACCCCCTCGAAGTATGATGAAACCCCATAAGGTCAGTCGAACATTCGAGGACGAATGTTCTAAAGGGGGGAAGGATGTTATATCCCGTTTTTTTTAAACGTCGGATTATTTGTAAGTTGAGGTGGGGCCACACGTCAAGATTTTTTTTGGAACATGTGACAAGTTATATGAATCACATATGTGGAGTTAAACACAACTCAAGAAGGACCCTTGGGACAAATCAAAGTGGAAGCCCTCCAAACGAATATTTTTAAGAAAATGTTTCGGGTGACCTGACTTTGAGGGGAAAATACGGTATTATAAGTTTGGAATTTGGAAAAATACCAAGCAATAGAAGTTTTAGATAATTGAATTATCTTTCCAACCATAGGTGGTGGGTTCCCAGGTGACGTCGGGATAAGGAGATATGGACGTTTTAAGGCAGAAAGGTCAGTGGGCTAGGCCCAATCCGGGCCCAACCGGGTTAGGCCCATTAACCATGTCTTTTTAAGTGGGATTTCAGTCCTTTATCCTCATTTTTCATACCAAAAATACCAGAAAGTTCTGGAAAGAGAGAGAGAGGAGCTTTGGAGAGAAGAAAAACCAACTTTGATCAAAATCCGAGCCCCGAATCCCGAAGCCCATGAAGGGAAAAGTGTTGTACGCTGCGTTGTCTTCAATTTGAGCTAAAAATCAACCAAGGAGGAGGGTGATAACGTGGTGGCTGAATTCTTAAGGTATGGATAAGGTTCCTTTTCATTGCTAACAAGTTTATTTAAAGTTTTAACGGATTAGAACGGGAAAATAGCGATATAAATTCGTCCGTTGGCATTGTGAATTATGGAATGAGATTTGAAGAGAATTTTGGATGAAAATAAATGTAGTTAATTTGTATAATGTGGAGGATGTTGTTATTGATGTTATTTAGTATCTTGATTGTGGTTGTTGTAGATTCTATACTAAAAATAAAGATTTGATTGTTTGAAAGAAAGTTGTAATTGTTGAAGGGATGTTGAAGAAGTCAATGTGACATTAGTATGAATTCTTATATTGTATGGGTAATAATGTTAACATGTAAATTTGTCGGTGTAGTTTGTGAATTTGGAAGGAAAGAAAATGTGTTGTCATTGTTATTGTTGCACCTTGAGGAGTTTTCGGGTGAATTATGGATTTTGGTGGAATTTTTGCATATTTTGTAGAATGATATGAAATGCTTCCTAATTGTGTTGGAATGATCTTGATTAGTAAATAAATATAAAAACATTGATATTGGCTTGGAAGTGCGAAGTTAGATTGGAATGAAAGCTATTGCACTATGTTGGAAAGAAGACTAGTTATGCTATATTGTGTTTTGTAATGATTGTTGGTGTTGTTGTTGAATTATTTTGGCCGAGTTAAATTCTCGGGGATGCTATATGTATAGGGGAGATGCTGCCCAAATTTCTGTAGACAAGTATTGGTTAAGATTGAACTTTTAAACCTTATGATTTATATTTGGTAAATGTGACCAAATGTAGATTTTGGACGAAGCGGGATTTGAATTTGGAGAGGCGTAAGGAGCGAATAAGGTATGTAAAGCTTTACCTATTCTTCTCTTGGCATGTCCTAGGTATGATAGGCTTTGATACGATCCCCGGGGATGACTCTACTCTTCGGAATCTACGTTCGAATTTGCCCCTTTTTTCATTCAGTAGAATTGAATTGAATATGTTATGAATAGTGAGAAAAGTTGCCTAAGTGTCTAGAACTTGCACAAATAGGACCCGACTACCTTAGAACTCTCACGGGTAACGTTATGAAGTGTAACATACGTAAATTATGTGCGCCACCTCATTTGACCCGAGGTGGGCCCACTTTCTCGGATTTTTCTGATTTGTTCCGTTTGACTTATTTTGGAATAAAATTCAAAGGAAAACTCTTGGCTACTCTTCTAACTACTATATGACATTTGTTTGAATTATTTTGATAAGTCCCATAATATGTTTTGAAACATGAAAATGATTTCAGAAAGCTTATTTTGACATATGCTCTTGTGGCCTCCGAAAGACATACATTATGATCGTCGCTCAATCTCTTTTTATATATATATATATGAATTGCCATCTGAGTTATGCTATCGAGATTCTGTAAATGTTTTATATTTTGATATGTTCAAACAATCCCAAAAGCTTTAATTTGATATAATCCCCCGCGACATCCGAAAGGTACGTGCTATGACTATCGTCTGATTTCTTTCCTAAATGACCTGTCATTCGGATTATTCTGTCGAGTCTTTGTAAATATTTTATAATGCATTAGTTTCTCACTACTCCATTCGTGGATGCCTCAATGTTTCCTTCACTGAGCCCGGGCCAGGATATGTTATCACGCGTATTCCACTGCATTGTTCGCCGTGCCTCGATGTGAGGGGGCAGGTATACGTGTACATGGGTTGTGGAGTATGCTGTGCCATGTACACACATTCTGATATATGATGATATGATATGATATGATATGATATGATATGATATGGCCATCTGATATGTTTGATATGTGCACATTATGGTATGATATGATATGTTACGGAGCTATTCCCTACTCTGGAGTATGCTGTGTTGTGGCGCCAGTGACGGGGTGGCGACCACGTTCTGTTCACCGTGTCCCATAATGGGGCCGGATATGGCATATGTTCTGACATGCATTGATATTTCTGTTCACCGCGTCCCTCACGGAAGGGTCGGGATCTGTTATACGCACACATACGATATACAATTTGTGTCTGGAAAGTAAGTTCTCTGGTATTCTGTACCCTCTGTACTTTTTCTGACCTATGATATTGATACACATGATCTGTGTCTGGAAAATCAACATTCTGACATTCTGGATCCGTACTTCTTCTGACATATGACTCCGACATATATGCTCTGCGTGTGGAAAACAAACCTTCTAGTACTCTCGATCGGTACCCCTTTTTTTCTGACATATGATCGGCGTTCGAAAAATAAATGTTGGTACCTTGGATAGTGTACTTACTGTTTGTACTGTCTGTTTCGATTATGGTTTAGTTTTCTGTATTCCATGCTTTACTTACTCAGTACATTTTTCGTACTGACCCCTATTCTTCGGGGGCTGCGTTTCATGTCACGCAGGTACACCCAGATGAGTTGAAGTTATTACAGAAGATGTTCCAGCGGAGTTGGCGGGCTCCATTTGCTCCCGGAGTGTTGCCGAGTCAGAGTTTGTATATGTATGTTATGAATTCTGGATTTATGTTAGAGACTTTGCAGACAGAGTCGTGGGTATTGGTTATCAGTCTGTAAGCGGCTCCATCAGCCGATATGTCATTCTGTATTATCTAATAAATTTTATATAATTACGGATTTTGTTTAAAATTGAGAAAGATAAAAGATGGATTTCGAAAGTTTAATATGTATTTTTCTTTTATCTGATTTTCAGAGTCTGAAGAAACTATGTGTGAAATAAGAATCTGTGGGTTCGCTCGACTTTGAATACGGGGTCGGGTGCCCATCACACCCTAGCGGAATTGGGGTGTGACAGAAACGGAAAAGCAAATATAGAACGAATAAGAAAGACTTAAAAAGTTCTATAGGAAAAGGTCAGAATTGAGATCAACTGGTAACGAAAGTGAAAGCGAGCACAGGAAGAGAAGGAGTTAATAGAAGGAAGAAGATAAGAAGAAAGCGAGTGGGATTACAGTGCAGCGATGTGTTATGGCGAGTATAGCTATGAAAATGAGTAATATAAGCGACAGAATTGTGAAAGTCCAAACTAAAGGAAGATGAGCAACGGGACAGAATGAATGCCAGAAATGACTGGTATGATAAGAACAAATATGGATGAACATAATATACTATGAAAATAAGAAAGGGGTTATGCAGAAGTAGTGTTTTCTAAAGGATACAGGAGTAACATAAGAATCCTCGTGTACAGAATAAAAGATGGACATAGACTGGACAAATGAAAGGAATACTAAATGAAGCATTCAAGACGGACATAGTTAATTAAGTTTGAGTATAGGACAAAAGGGAAATATATAGCTATGAACTTAAGGTGTAGTATGACGAGAAGGTGATAAGACAAGACCACTATTAAGACGAATTTGATATAATTTTGAGTAAGTTAGAAGTTAACGTTGGGTATCCAACAAGGGTGAAAGAGCATAAGGCATAAACGAGTACTGCATGTGTATGACTTCACCTTGGAAATGGTGAAATCCATAAAGGACAAGGATTGCGGATTTACGAAACAACTGATGTATTGTATATATATTAAAAGAAATAGATGATATCCGTTGGGATAAAGATAGTGTTATGAGAAAGCTTGAGACACTTATCATTAGAATATAAGTGCTACCGAACGGATAATTTGAAACGACGATAAGCACTACCTAATTACTGATTGGAATGATGGGAATGTGGCTTCGAACAAATTGCTACATTAATTACATTACTCGAGTACGAACCATCAGATAAGATTTTGTACTATATATCGGGAGTTCTCATCGCCTTGTGATTGTGTTAGGGTTTCATACAGGGGTAATCTACGTTATAGATGATATAAACGAAGACATGGATATGGTGCAGTATACCAAATGTATTGGAAAAGAATCATATGAATTTAAAAATTGGAAATGGGGACATAGAGTGGAATATAAATAGATAATGATGCGAGTACACCCAAAGGGGGGGAAGCGGATGAGAGAAATGCAGGTGTAGGATGAAATCAACTGACACTGTAACACGTTTAATGTGAATACTTAAACTTCAAATGAGACCCCATGCTGAAACAAGTTAGTGAGATTTGAAAGCCAACGACAAACGGATAGAAGCCAAAATGGTATTTGAGACAGTGCTGAGAATTATTGGTACAAACTTTGGATAATATGACATCAGAAGGTGGATGCTTATAAAAAGGAAGAATATGACAAGAGAATGGTAACGAGTAACTTAAAAGATATTATAAAGGATGGCAAGGCTATACTGGATTAGGGGTTAAGATGTTGACAACGGAGTTATTGGTTAATGATATTGTGACACATAAGTAGCAAAAGAGAAAGGACAGGAAATCTCTCCTATAGCAGGATATGAGGAAAACCAAATGGTCAATAAAGGAAGGGAAAGGAATATGACAAGACAGGCTACGAGCGAGTTTTAGTACGGATGAGTCATGTAAAGCATAATGAACCAGAAAAAGGAAAGGGTATGACTAAGGTGGAATATACTTTATAAAAGTTGTACAAGAATAGCTATGCAATCTACGAATATTTGTATGGTAAGAATGAGACCAAGTGTGTACTTGATAATAAGAGTAAGGATTCAGTAACAACAATGTGGTTGCGATATTTTGGATACATCAAGGGAAGGTATAAGATGGTTTGAGGCAAAACTACAGAGATATAATTAGTACTGAGGGCAAAAACCATAGTTGAGCCTTAATATTAACTGAAAGAGATAAGAGAAGAATATAGGATCTGCATAAAGACTAGCGTGGCGACACTAAGGTATTTTTTGGGCGGATTTGAGCACCTACACATACCCGTGTAAAGATTGCAATAAGATGCGTGATAGCAGGACTAAGAGCAAATTAGAGTAAAGGGGCAATAACAAAGTTTGAGTCAAAAATAGAGAAACGACATGAGATAATACGCCTAAAGTATTGCCAGTTGGGGTAAAGGAAATTACGAAATGATTTAACCAAGACAATCAGAACAAATGGATTATTGGTTACTGGATGACAGTAAAGTTATGATATGAGGGGACCCTAGCGCTATTTGATAACCAACCCTAAAGATCGAGATCAAGAAGTGAAAAAGAGTGATAAGTTAAAGACCTTCAAATGAAAGTCAGATAGTGGCACATGAGGCTGAGGATTCCAGAATACGGACTGTCACGGCGGAGTAAAGCAAGGATATTATAGTACAAAAATGATACTCTCTGGGAAATTTCGTTTTACTCGTAGAACCTGTGAAGGGTCTACAGGTTACCAGAGGCATGCAATACTCCAAGGATATTAAAGTCTAATGAATCGATGGAGGATGTCGGCGCGTCACAAGATCGTGTTTAAAGATAAGAAGGTAAGGTGAAGTGAATGATACATCATCTTAAAGGAGTAAGTATAGAAAGAAAAAGAGTCGAGTTATGATTACGTGCACAATGAGTACAAGTCTGAAACAATCAGTGACAATACAACTGAACAGTATGCAGACAAGAAAGACAGTAACACTTCAGCAGAACAGCTCGAAATGCAGTTGACAACCAAATATAAAATAAAGAGAAGAGCAAAGATAACGACGTGGAGTAATTACCTCGGGAAGCAACAAAAAGAGGGGATATTACAGGAATGACTATGTAAAGACCTGGAATGCGTTATAATGAATTAAAGCAAATCGACAAACGGAAGAGGTATGTGAAGGGCATAATTAACAAAGAGAACACTTGCGAAAATAATGGGAGTTCAGGATCAGTTTAACATTCGAGGACGAATGTTCTAAAGGGGGGAAGGATGTTATACCCCGAATTTTTATACATCGAATTATTCGTAAGCAAATCGACTCAAGTTAAAGACGGGATTATTTTCGGACATGAAATAAGAACTTTTAATTTTCAATTTTAATTGGAACATAAATTATTTATAAATTTTACTTAGTGTGGAAACATTATTAGAGATTAGGGATTAAATTAATTGTGATTAGATTATTAAGTAAGGATTAATGATTTATAAAAATTAATTAATTAAATTATTAGTTGTGGGCCCCACCCGAAATAAAAAAAATAAAAAATAATAATAAAATAAAATAAAAAAATAATGGGCTGCCACGTGGCATCAATTGGTCCTAATAATGTCATTAACGTGCCAATTAAGTGGATGACTCAAAGGTCACCTAAAGGTAGCTTCTTACACGTATGTAAAGAACATTTTCTACTTTTGGATATTAACATTCAATGTTGCAAGGATTCATTTGATTTAGTTCAACTAGATTTGACATAAGAAATCAATTCGGTCAAATTGTTCTTGGAGAAAAACGTTCATGGAGGTAACCATGGCTGCTGCTCACGGCCAGCCATGGTAAAAAAAAAATCTCTGTTTTGTTTGCTTTGATTTAATTCAAGGGTGATTTACAAGTCCAAGGAGGTGATAGCAACATTGGTATTGAATTGAGGAAGAAGAAATTGCGAAATTGGAGCAATTAAGAGCAGAAATTCCTCCGAGGAAATGTAGGTAAGATTTTCTTATTTTATGGTGTAATTATGTTAATGGTGTTGTAATGGAAGGATTAAAAATTGGTTGGACGAAATTGGAATTAAGCAAATGCATGAAATTGATGTTATAGGAAATTGTGGGCTGAAATGAATTTAGAGAAGTTGTTGGGTTGTTAGAATTGTTATGGGCTGAATTGTGAGAATTTTATATGTATATCTCCGTTGTTGGTATTTCTGTGTTAACAGGAGAATAATTGGAAATTCGGGTTAGGCGAATATATAGGGGGAATGTTGTCCGATTTTCGTTAAGCCCTTAGCTAATGAAAAACCCTAAACGAGAAAGTATAAGTTAAAGAATAAGTTTTTATAGAGCGATGGGATACGGATTTACGAACTAGAAAGTATAGTTACTGACGATAACATTACCTTTATGTTAAATAGGCTAAAAGAGCGACAAAGCGAACGGTTTTGCGATTAGTCGTCAACAGGCATGTAAAAACAGGCTGTGTTATGGTGTTATGCTGTGTTATGGAGTTATGCTGTGTTATGGAGTTATGCTGTGTTCTGGAGTATGCTGTGTTATGGCGCCAAAAACGGGTTTGCGACCATGTTCACCGAGTCCCATAATGGGCCGGATATGATATATGATATTGACATGCATGTTTTATGTTTCAAAGGCAAGCATTTTGGTATTCTGGTTATTGTACTCGTTTTCTGTACTTCTTATGTCAGTTATGATCCTGTTTACTGTATTTCATGCTTTACATACTCAGTACATATGTCGTACTGACCGCCTTTCTTCGGGGGGCTGCGTTTCATGCCCGCAGGTACAGATAGTCGGCTTGGTAACCCTTCAGCATAGGACTCCTACTCAGCTGTCTTGGAGAGCTCCGTTGTTCCGGAGTTTAGACTTTGGGTACAGATCTTATGATGTATATATATATATATGTTTGTCCAGGGGTACGACGGGGCCCTGTCCCGTCATATTTCACTGTTAGTACTCTTAGAGGTCTGTAGACATATGTGTGGGTTGTGTATGGGTTCTGTTCAACTGTGTCTATACGATGTGCTGTGGTATGATGTTCATCTCTAGTAGCAGCCTTGTCATCTTGCATACGATATTGATATGTGATGAGAGCCTTGTCGGCTTGCGTATTATTTCATGATATGATTAGTTGTGACTCCTCAGGAGACCGTTGATTTGGAAGTATATATATATATGATGATGTTACGAACTTTGGAGTCCCTTTATAAGTTTCTCTATTGTCTCGTAGTTTCAGTTTGATGTTATATGTAACAAGTTGGTATACGGGTGCCCAGTTCGGGCACCAGTCACGGCCTACGGGGTTGGGTCGTGACATATACCATTTGATTTGGAAAAGCTTCTCAGCCGACAATTCTTGATCCTAAGAATTATAGGTCTGCACGTAACGAACAACATGCTCTGACTTTGAGCAAGAGTAACCCCATGATCGTCTAGGGAAACTGTTACGAATAGGTTTCGGATGAGTCTAAACACACTTACTCATCAACCCCATAATACTGCTAGGGCCTTAGTCAGTCCAAATGACGTTGCTCAAAACTCGAGGTAACATACCTGACCCTGAAATTTGTCTTTAGGACGCCTTTCCTCTGACCTTTATCTGGGACTAACTAGAGCTCATGTCTATCTTTAAGGAACTATTCTATGCTAGTAAAACAAATCGTCAACCCTTAATCGTACTTGCTCATCCTTAGCTATCATCTTATTTAGCTGCTTACAATCATTTGTACATATGCAAGGAGCTATCCTACTTCCTTATAACCCAAACTGATTCAACTGATCCTTCAAATACTCTTTATTTTCTTCAACTTCGTAGGGATCATTTGTATAAGGCGAAGTAAATATTTGTTGCGCACCTAACAATACTTTTGTTTAGCAAGACTAATCCTTTACTTAGAGAACGTCTTGGGGTTTCCCTCGGACAAC
Organism: Lycium barbarum; assembly: GCF_019175385.1. Lineage (NCBI taxonomy): Eukaryota > Viridiplantae > Streptophyta > Magnoliopsida > Solanales > Solanaceae > Lycium > Lycium barbarum. Next base: position 93,366,545 of record NC_083345.1, on the reverse strand, counting down.
CCTAAAACTTATGAACCATAAATGTAAACTGGGAGGTTGATAACTTGACTTTCATAATATGAACTCCAATCATATCAGATGCATACTTGTTTCTGATTCATCTTCCCGATTTTAGGACGGGAGATAAACTTATTCCTTGGTGCTTTTACAACTTTGCACGACTTGAGTGCCTTTGAAGGTCTGCACCCAATTTCTTCTATAGACCATATCATTCCGGTCCGTATACCTTGGAAAGCATACTATATTCTTTATAAGCTACTCATCGATATTCATATAATGCCCCACCTAATATCTTATTCGCTATCCCACCTTAGAACATATCCCTTAGCACAATGCATGACTCACCCCTTGACTTTCCATGACTTGGTTCTTTACATATCACAAAACTCGCAATCTTTCAAGACGTTGACCTTAACAATTACTCCCACAAGCTACCTTATAACCATCTGGTAATCCTTATTCAAAATTTTATATATTCTATAATCTAGTCCTTGCCAAGGAACGCAATTTTCAAATTAAGTCACTCTCTGATCCTGCACCTTACTTTTGGGTCTACGAAGCCTTGATTTACATACACTATTCATACAAATCATCCAATATCCTTTTCTCTGATTGCATACCGCACTCCTTTTCCATAGGTATCTGTAAATCTCATCTACTCGTATTTACTACACCTTCTATCATTGGTACCTTATTCCTTTATTCAGCTTATTTTCTGTTTCTATCCTCTTAAAGTTCAATATACTATAAGCTTAGGGTGCTTCAATCTAATACTGCTAATAAATGTAGGGGATAAAATATCATCTCATCTGCTTAGTTCTACTACAACTTCTGTATCCATGCCTGAGAAATCCCTCTGAGAGCACATAAACTTATATGACTTAAAATCTCAATTCTGACTTCAAAATCCATGTCCATATTAAGGATGTCCTGATTATAATTATTCGTAAGAACAATCCACTATCAAAATTTCTGAAGCCCCAGAGTAACGAATGATTAATGATGTCCTAAGATTAGGTCATATACATATAAAACACAATTGGTTCTGATGGAAAGATCCACATACCTGTAAATAAGATACTGGAGAACTTAGGTCGGATATATCCGGAAATAAAGACCCTTTGTCCTTATTAAAAGTACTGGTCCTTAACTGACTCTCTTCTTCCTCTATCTTGTACTCCCCACGATCTGTGGGTAACTCCTGGTTAACTAAATCCTAAGACAGGAAACTAGGTACCTTTGTGATACTAACATCAGAAGCTAGCTTAACATAATGCTAAAACGTAGGGAAAATCTGGATGTGCCAAGCTCTATACTTCCTTAATTGCGTCTTCGTCCACAGGAGTCTCGTGAACCCTTAAACGGGTCTTTGTCATATGATTTCTCGGTCCGGTCTCCTCCTACTGGAGCCACATCCTCCGATGGATCCTTCTCAATGGAATGGATGATGCTCTTTCTTATACCTCTTGACATCCTCGATCCTGAGTCGACGAGTGGTACGGATATCATGTCCACCTTCGGAGCCTTACTTACGCTCCCATTAACTAAACTTGTGCTCTTGTCCAATACAATCCTTCAATTTAATAAAAATCGTACCAAGAACGAGCTTTCCTATCATTGGCTCTACCGCATGATCTATTAGAAAGAAAGATGACCATCCAAAATATCGTACAGCCTCCTGCCTATAAGTGTGGTGCACAACACACCCATAGACAAGACTCTGCTGGATACGGCTCATAGACAACCGTAGGACGAACTGCTCTGATACCACTTTTGTCACAGCCCAACCGGAGGGCTATGACGGATACCCAGAAGCTGACCTCCTAGATGCCACAAAACATACATAACATACCTGCTCCAACTCATTCTGGGCCACCTGAGGGTGCTCACAACATGATTTACTGACTGATAGATATCATAAACTGGAGAGTCACAGTCCTCAAGAAGATATATATATATATATATATATATATATATATATATATATATATATATATATACATGCATCACTAAACTGAACCGGGGTACAAGCCGATGAGGCTACCCGATAAAACTATACAACCAAACGAGTACTGAGCAGGCCATACTGTCTGACTGAGTACAAGCGTATATGAGCCTCTACTGAAATACTGGACATGCTGTGAACAGGACAGGGCCTCCGCCCTACCCATAACATTAGGACACATACCCGATCTAGACGGCAACTCCGACAAGAGAAGAGTGCTCCACTATCAAGCTAAAAGAGCAGCCTAAGGATGCGATCTATCTTCCTAGCTATCTGAACCTACAGGCATGAACGCAGCCCCCCGTAAAATAGGGGAGTCAGTACAGATAATGTACTGAGTATGTAAGGCAGAAGAGTAACATACACATAGGAGTCATGAAGAAAATCTAAGAATCATAAACTAAACTGACTAACTGAATACATCTGTATGTCTGACTGTCTGAACATATCTGTTTGAGTAAATCTATATGTCTGACTATCTGAACATATCCGTATATCTCTACTTACTACAAATGCCTCTGAGGGCGTCTGATATGCAATGCATGGGTCATAGTGCCGAGGAACGTACGGCCCGATCCATATCCTATCATCAAACAGGTCCCTTCGGGCATAATAGCATACTGTCCCCTCCGGGCATAACAGCATAATGGCCCCTTCGAGCATCATAATCATCATCACCGTGCACCAGCTGATCAGGTGGTAATGCATATATAACGCCTCGCCCTTTTCCCATACCCCATATATATATATATATATATATATATATATATATATATATATATATACACACACACAATATACGCATATACAACTCCTTCTGGTCACGGGTCAATATGCATGTATGCAAATGAATGCAATGCATAAACATAAACTAACATTATCATGATACAATGTTTAGGACCTATGAACTGAAGGAATAATCATCAGTGAGGGGTACAAGATCATCAATAACTGAGATACTCCTAATACTTGTAAGAGTAGAGTAATATGGAGACTCGAGTATTCATTGTCCGCTCATATCATAGGATCATGCCAAAAACAAAGAAAAGGAAAGCCTTAACATACATGGAAGCTTACTTCTCGACTTTCCAACTTATTTCTTGTCTTGCAATCTGCATAAGATCATTCGTAGTCTCGTAATCTACATATAAAATCATTCATACTATTATTAGGCTTCTCGTCATGTGCTTCCTCAATCCTTCAAAGTAAATCCCTTAAAGTCTGCCAAAATTCGGGCAACATCTCCCCTGTTTATATCTCTAGCCCGAAATCACAATACCAACAACCAAAAACAAGAAAAACAATACTAACATCATCATTAGTATCAAAATATGCCATAAAATATCCCACACGATGTTTATCCAATTTCTCATCCCACAACTTTATTATATGACACTTTAAACACTCTATCTTCGTGAATAAACAAAAACTAACATTAATAAGGAGAGATTCATGCCTTATTCTTGTTAAAACAGCAATATCTTCAATATCTACCTTGAATCCAAGCCCAAAATCCACCGCAAAACAATTCTATAACCGTGACTATGCGTTACCCGAGCCTTGATTAGCCAAAAATCACTTCAAACCCTCACTTTTTATGACATACTTGCCCCTATATGTGTGTTGGCCTTTAGGATATTTTTATGGTGCAAACAAATAGGGTCTTGACCCTTTTATTGGTGGGTAAAGTCAGTGGCACTGTAGTAGATACTGTAGCAGTACTGTAGTAGGCTACTGTAGCGCGCGTTTTATGCTCTGTCTGTCTAACTTGTAACGTCCATAATTCTCTACTCTGATGTCGTATCGATGAGCAGTTTGTTGCGTTGGAAACTAGACTCAACGAACTTTGTTTGAGGCTTTTGAAACACCTTAAAACTCCCAATATACTAGGAGATATACCCCTCGAAAATTGACCCAAAATTCTGTCAACTTTTTTCAAAATTTTCGACAAACTTATTTTCTTCGATTTGCTTGATCCCGGAACCTTTAGACGCTTTCTTAATACTTGGTAAGAGTATTCATTAACCTTATAAGGGTTTCATGACGCGGAAATATTTTCGAGGTGTAACATGACCATACAGATGTGGTAGATGCAAGTTCTTCGGACACACTAGGACTATATGCACCAATTCTATAAGTCATTTTGTATGCGTGGGGAAAAAAAATGAGAATGGGTTCACATTCAAAATCCGTAAGACTATTCGAGATGTCATTGGGAAGGATCTGCAAAAAATAATCAAAAAAATTATTACTAAAATTAAAGGCAACTGAAATAAAAAACCAGATGAAAATAAAAAAGTTAGATGCTAAAATTTACACATACAAAATCATCAATGTGCATATAGGATCTGCTCAACCTTTTCACAAAATAGTCATTTGTTTTTATCGTGCAAGAATTATCTAAGACACAGAATAAATGTGAGTGAATGTGAACAAATGTAAACAAAGGTCTTATCTATTGTGTCAGTCATAATTACAGCCAAATACATTTAATTTATGTCAATGAATGTGTTTGTTGACTACATAACTACTCCCGAATAAATGCATTTTTGACTAGTAAAAAAAGTTCTAAGTTTGTGTTTGTTGCTGTTTTTGTGTAGTTGCTGATTTTAAAGTCAGTCAGAAAGGGCAGAACTTCAATTTACAAAAGAACAAAGTATGCCGTTGGAGGCAAACTTTCATTTTTATAAGAAAAACAAAAGAGTTCACACGTAGTAACTACTAGAAAGTCTGCTGGAAGGGGCACAACTTAAGTTTAAAAAAGAAAAAACTAGCAAACTTTCATTACCATAAGCAAAAGAAAAAAGTACACGTGTCAAGAACAAGAAAGTCTGCCTGAATGGGCAGAACTTCAATTTACAAAAGAACAAAGTATGCCCTTGGAGGCAAACTTTCATTTTCATAAGTAAAACAGAAGAATACACAAGTGTTGAACCTACAAAGTCTACCGGAAGGCCAGAACTTAAGTTTACAAAAGAACAAAGTATGTCATACGAGGAAAACTTTCATTTTAATAGGCAAACATGAAAAAGTACACAGAAGTTGAGTTTAAAAATAACTCCAACAAAATACCAGGAACCCAAGATTGCACTTTCATAACACAATACAAATTATACAATGTAATGAGATTTACAACCACAAAACACACAGGCCAAAAAAATATAGTATCCGTGACAAAGAAGATTTACAAAGCACGGTACAACAAACACAAACTAAATCTTGGCTTTCTTGATACCTTTCGCTTTCTTTTTCTTCCCATAGCTGCACTCCATGTTATTGTGCCCATGGTAATCATGTCATGCTAATTCAGGTGGTGTTTCATAACCTTGTGTTACCTTGTCGTATGCATGACAAACCAAATTAATTGACCATTCTTTCATGTACTTCAGCAAATCAGAGGTATTCTAATCAGATGGATTTTTACCACTGATCGGCATATCAGCAAACTTGATAAAAAACGACCACAACTAAAATCTCTGAAAGTCATAAATAAGGTTGTTTTAGAACAACAAAAAAGTAAAACATAAAAAATAAAAATCGACTAAAAACATCGGAAAAGGCTAAAATATAAGCATGAGACGTACAAGCCTAACATTGGAGCCTAACTACACGTCAGATCACTGAAGTCAGTGTATTATGGCCTGTGTGTCTTAAAATAAAAGACCTCCAACAACTTGGGGAGCAAACCATAGTAGCACTACACATGGCGAAGCAAACGTTCATCAACGTTGTTTAGTGAGTTATAAATTTCAAGTCAGTGCTCATCAATATGTAAAACACCAAGTACACAGTGATAAAGTGGTTTATGATCATCACTGCCTGGGCGCATTGGGATTAATACGCTGTCGACATTCTCCCGGGACATACTGTACTTCCCTTTTTTCCCATTGATCATAGCAACAAGCAAGAAAACATCATCACTTTGATTTTATTTTCACCAAGCCAGTGGAATTTATCTTTTTCCTTGGTGTATCTATAACAACCCGTTTGGTAGTTACCGAGCTTTCCTAAATTTGTATCCTAAAACTTCCTTGATCAGCTGTGCCGTTAGTTCTTCGTGGGGATTTTCTGTTTAAGTTGACCCGTAGTTGAGTTAGAAGGAAATTAAAAATCAATTAGGGCCACTGGGCCCAGTACTTTGACATAACTAGGGGTACACCGCGGCAGCGGGTCCGCCTCAGTGAACAGGTGCTAGCTATAGCAGCTGCTCGCGACCTCAGGTTTCCACCCCAGCGGATCCTATTTTCGCCATGGCGGAATAAGAGAATTCCCATAAGTCAACCCTCGCGACATGTTTTCCGCCATAGCGGTAGCTCGCTATAGTGGATCCATGATCATCAAAGTAGATGACGCTGGGCAGGCCTAGTATATAAAGTTCATTTCAGGATTTGACATCATTTTTCACCCAACTCTCAAATCAAGCCGTCATTTGGGGCATTTCCAGAGCAAATCTGAATGAACTTGGGAAAGGTAACATCTAGACCATATTTATTTCATCTATGTTAAATCTCTCCCTTAATTTACTAAGTTTTGATTATAGGGATTAATAAAATGGTGATTTCCCTAACATGCAACACCCTAGGAAGGTAAAATGGGTTTCATTAGTTCAAAACATGGCATTTTTGAAGTAACTCTTAGATTCATAGTCTATGCTAGTTAACCAACCCTAAATCCTTTTTCTTCAGCTATTTTTGCAAATGGATTAAGAATTGGTTTTCTTGAAATTGGGAATCTAAAAGGAAGAATGCTATTTATGACTTATGTTGCTATAGATAACCACGAAAGTTAGATTATTAGTCAATGGAAACCTAGAAAACCTAATTTGAGAAAAAGTTCTGATTTTACCTCTGTGGCCCAGAGTTATATTTAGATTCTCAAGATTTTTAATTGGTATGAATACCTTAATCCTTGACACTTGCTCACTCGGATTCCTTGCTATCCCTAGACCCCTCCCATCTCGATTTCTCTCCAAAAAATGGAAGATGAAGATCAAGGGGATGTTCGCTACACCTGCTCATCCCCAAGGTAGGTTACGACTTACTTAAGTTAGACTCCAATTAGGATTTCATATATGTGCAGTAGAGATTGACAGAGAAAGCATGCCTAGGTCTTCGGACATGATATTGGGTTGGATAGTCCTAGGTTGGTACTGTTATGTGTGGTTGTTGCCTCGCTGTTCTTGTTAGATGTCTCATTAATTGTGAGTGTCAGCGTCTGTATGACATGACTGAGTCTATACCATATTTTTTAGTCTGATTGATGATTCTAGTTTTCCTTATGGTTAGACTTCGGTTAGTGCAGCTTATGTAGAGTTAGTGATTGTTTGAGAAAGCATGTACGCCTTCGGGTATAAAGTTGGGATGGATTACCTAGGTTGGTATTGTTGTTGATAGTGCCTTGTTACCTTTTTGTGATATATTGGCTTGTTGCTCCGTGTGTGATACTAGACTTGAAGCTAAGTTGCCTTGTCATGATTATGAACCCGTATCTCTCAACTATTGGGTATTGTCTTATAATGAGGAAAGACGTGATTTATTCATGATATTTTGAAATGTTTCCATGTGTGGCATGACTGGTATTGGTACATTTTCATTGGCATTGCTATCACTCATGCATTCATACTCATACATTTGGATCGAGTTGCGCATCACAAAATATATATACACATTAGATCGGGTTGCGCGCCGTAACATATATTTACATATATTGGATCGGGTCGCACGTTTCGCATATATATATATATATATATATATGTATGACTTCGTAGGTGTTACAACTTAGAATTTCATGTCGCTTGCATTACGAATAGACTAGCATAATCCTAAGTGAAAATGAAGCCCTTATAAGTTTAAGAAGGATATTTAATGATTTTAAGAGTATACCTTAAGATTCCAAAGGCATTTGAGGCAAAGGAAGTAAGTTTGTCGGAGAAAGTTAAGGTTGAGCCATGTTTTGGGAAATTTCGTATCATTTGAGCTATGTATTGCTTAGTATTACTTATAGGGAGAGATATAGAGCCCCTTTGATGTTTAATGAAATTTTATACAAGTTCCAAGAAGGTTCCACAAGGATTGGAGGTTAAACGAGTCGAAAAGAATGCGATTTCGCGAAACCGGGAGGTATAGGGGCAATGTGCGTTTGCACATTGAATGTGCTGAGCCGTACACTGGTTTCCAACTCCCCATTTTGGGTTAGTTCACTTCCAAACATCATTTTGGGGCATAGCAAGATTGTGCAGCCCCATACCGAGTGTGCAAGGCCGCATACTCATCGCACATTAGGGTCGGGGAAGTGATTTTGCAACCTTTTTAAATCCCAAACGACCCCAACATCATTTCCAACTTTCCACACTTATTTACCCACTTCTCTGGAGTTTTCCAAAGGGTTCTTGAAGGTTATCAATCACTCCACACCTTTCCATATCATCCAAAGAGAGAATCAACATCAAAACCTCATGGTAAATCCATAAAGTGTGATGGTTCATGCTTCCTTTCAAGGTTGTGGTGAAATTGGTCTTAGAAAGAGAGCTGAGTAAGGTGAAACCCTACTAATTCAAGGTATGTTCGTCATCCTACTCATATATTTAAGTGATATAAAGGTTTAGTGACTCTTATTGAGGAAGAAATCTAAAGTAGAGAAGCCATAGATATTGAGATGAAGAAGATGACTATGGGTGAATTTGAAAAGAGGATTTTGGATGAATTTGAAATGGAATTGAATAAAATCCCTTGATTTTGATATTATGGATATTGCTACTGATTTTTGGGAGTTGCTTATTATATAGAGAAAGTCGTTGAAACAAAGGAACTGCTGCCCGATCTTCGTTAACTTTTGGTCGCTTTAGCTTAAACTTAAGCATGTCTTCAATTATCTAAATTTAGTACGGATTCTCTTGAATGTAGAATCGTGAGCTTGGAAGGAGAATGTTCAGTTGTTGAGGAGACGCAAAGGTATGTAAGGCTAGCCCTTCTTTCTAAGGCATAACTTCCATCACATAATATCTTCTATCTTTCCATGACTTTCTTACATTCTGGGAATCACGAGTCCATGATTATTAAGAGCTTCTCAGGAAATAAAGATAAGAGACGATCTATGATAATGATGATTTTAGTCATAGAGATTCTAAGCTTATGACATGTTGCTAATACGATGTTCATGATTTTTACATGATTCCTTGATGTTGTTCATTATTGTTAGTGTCTCCTTATAATGCTAGTTCCTTCAAGGTGAGACCTAACGATTATGATTATTCCATAAAATAATCGGAGGTTACCAACCTTACGTCACTTCGATAGAGTTACAACTTTTACTTGAGCTCTTATGCATGCTTCATGTTAAGTATATGATGATGATTACAGCGTGTCAATATGGCACGGGCTGCACCGCTATGGCGGGCGGCTTATGGATGATGACAGCACTACTAGTGGGCGGCGTGAGGATGACTTCCCCAAACGCGGGCTAATGATGTTATTGATTCAGACAGTTATGTATAGATGTGTGATATTCTTTAAAGGTAAAAGTAAGCATGCATGATTCCACCTCAAGAGGCAAGTAGTTACAGTTATGCTTTCTTCTTATGCTATTTATACTTCCTTATTATGTTATCATATATGCCTTACATACTCAGTACATTGTTCGTACTGACGTCCTTTATTTTATGGACGTTGTGTTCATGCCCACACGTAGACAGGGAGATGGCTCAGACACCTAGGAGCCTTACCAGCAACTGTACAGGAGCACTCCACTACTCCGGAGGTGCCGCTCATTGGTATATTCTTTTGTGTACACATTCGGGGCATGGCGGGGTCTTGTCCTGTCCTTATGATTTTAGTACTCTAGTTAGGGGCTCGTAGATACATATGTGGGTAGTAGATATCTTATGATCTCTTTAGTGCACGTATTGTATATCATTTTGTAGTCTCGTGGGTTTATACACTGTACATATATGTATATCTTGAGGAGTGACTGAAGATCATTCCATGGTAATCTTTGTCTGGGAATTGTGTTGATCTAATTTGAATATGATGATGAGTATGATGAGTGGTGCTCAGCGGGCTAGTGTTACACCTCAGAAAAATCCTCCGTTGTTGCACAAGTGAATGAACTAGTGAGGAGTACGAGTATACGATATTTCCATTAGTAAGAAAGGACAATTGATGGCCTTAAGTGATACTTCAAAGGCATTCGATGTTAGACGAGAAAGTTGGCCAAGAGAAGGCAAGGCATACGATAGGTATCGGAAAGGAAATACGAGTAACGAGTTAACAAGGCTTTGATGATGTCTTGGAAGGGAGTGATAACGTCCCTTAGATTGGTATTTAAGTGTTGAACAAGTGTCAAGAAGGTTCCATAAGGATTGGAGATCAAACAAATCGACTAAACGAACTTCGGAACCACTGGGGGTTATACGACCAAACATACTGGCCGTATAAATTATACGGTCCACATGTTTGGGGCCGTATAATCAGCCCACAAAGGAAAAAGTTTCTGGACCAAATATATGGCCAGGCATACGACCCGTATGTTGGTCCGTATATACGGTTGGGACAGATTTTGATCAATAAATGAAGGGGCCAAGTCTTATTTCATTTCACTTCTACATGACACCCCTTCTCTCTAAAACATCTCTCTACATTTATTCCACAGTAATTCAAGGATATTTAGTGATCAACAACATAAACCAACTGAATCAAGTGTAAGAAAACCCATTAGAGATCATTCAAGTCAAGAAATCTCATTGGAGATAAACTAGGGTTTTGCTCAAGTGAAGAGATAGCAACCAAGGATTGTTCCTACGACATCTAAGGTAAGATTTATGATATTTCTATGTTGTTTAAGGTATTTAAGAGTTGAAATACTTGGATTGTAGAAAGGTATGGAAAAAATGGGTCATGAATGTGGAATAGTGCCATTTTGAGAAATAGTTTGAATTGAGTTATGAGTCTTGATGTATTGTGATGTAAATATGTTATAAATGATGTTGAGTCTTGATGTATTGTGATGTAAATATGTTATAAATGATGTTGAGAACATGAGATGAGCAATGTACGTGAATGGACATAGTCGTGTGTTATAGCCATGGATATGGATAATTGGAAGTAAGTCTAGAAATGTGGATAATGTGGATGAACAATGATTATTGTTATGGTATTGTGAATGTATTATTGACGTTCGGGAGTTGATATACGTTATGGAGGAACGTCGTATGAATAAAGGATATGCTGTCCGATTTTCTCTAGTTTCAGTCATGTATGCTAGCTATCGATTCTAATATGAGTATGCACTTCAATGAAGGTAGAACGTGAGCCTTGAAGGAGAACGTACAAGTGATAGAATAGTTGCACGGAAAGGTATATAAGGCTAACCCTTCTTTCATAAGGCATGGTTCTTTGGACAAATATCTAAATCGTCTATGAGACTATGATATCCTTCAAATGATTTGATCTTCCGAGCTATTAAGCTCATGATTCTTGATACGCTACGATTGTACTAAATCCCTCGTATGATGAGTAAGCGTATAAAGATAAATGTGATGAATGACGAAAATAGTAATAATGATGTTGATGATGATAATGAAGTAAATAGTAAAGATTCTTATGAGCTATTATGTATATGTATCTATGTATGACTATTATGGAACCTCGAGCTTATGAGGCCGGGTAAGATATGTAAATAAGTATGTATATGATTATGTAACGCGCGCACACCTCTGCAGATGGTACGGATAACCCTGACGCCTTGGTAGGGCCAGGTAGATGTAACCCTGAAGCCTTGGTAGGGCCAGGTATGAGTAACCTTGAGCCTTGGTTTGCCAAGTATGTATGAAACACCGATCCTCCATGGTCGGGTATGCTATGTATATGCTATGTATATGACATAGATATGTGAAGGAATACGAATATGATACGATTACGAATGAGAGTATGTACATGATATGAATGTGAATAAGGATACGTAAATGGACACGGATACGGTTATGGATGTATGTACACAAATACGCATTAGAAATAGAAAGTTCCTATGAAAGGCAAGTAAGTGCCTATGACGATGATATTACCATCTTCCATCTTGTGCTATTTCTTATGTTGCTTATTATGCTTCTATATTGATATTGATCACGCTTTACATACTCAATACATTCTTCGTACTGACGTCCTTTTGTTTGTGGACGCTGCGTCATGCCTGCAGGTGCACAGGGAGATAGGCTCGATCCATAGCTATATTCTCAGAAACTACATAGCAGAGCTTCATTTCATTCGGAGCCATAGCTTTTGGGTACTTATTCTTTTGTGTACATAATTATGGGCATAGCGGGGTCCTGTCCCGCTTATGTGATATGTTATACTCTCCTTAGAGGCTCGTAGACATGTGTATATGGTTAGATATGTCTGGCCTTGTCGGCCTATATTTTGTATATCATTTTGATAGCCTTGTCGGCTCATGTACATTGGTGTGGCAGAGATGCCAATGATAATGTAAAGGCATTGTTGTCCAATGGGACTAGTATGATGAATGAATAGAATTATGTGTTTAATTAGGTGGCTCACCTAGATGTAAGCATGAGAGTAAGCCAAGTGTCACGAGCCAGCCCCGTGGGCCGTGACTAGTGCCCGAGCTGGACACCCATATGTACCTGTCAAACATAATCGAACTGATACCATAGGTTTTCAATCGATCACATCGTAATAACATACGCACACTGACGAGGCTGCCACTGTATATATATCATCATATTACGCAGGCCGACAAGGCTGCCACTACATATCAGTATATTACGCAAGCTGACAAGGCTGCCACTACGAAATGATAATATAAGCAAGCCGACAAGGATACTATAACAAAAAGACAATATATGCAAGTCGGCAAGGCTGCTACTGCGACAGAACATCCATAATGATCATATAAACACAACTGACCACGTCTGAACATAACCCACATACATGTCTACAGACCTCTAAGAGTTTCAACAGTGAAATATGACAGGACAGGGCCCCGTCGTACCCCTGGACAACATATACATATATATATAACAAAAAGGATCTGTACCAAAATCTGGGCTCCGGAACAACGGTGCTCTCCAAGACAGCAGAAGAGAAATCCTAAGCTGGCGGATCACCAAAGCGAGTATATGCACATGCGGGCATGAAACGCAGCCCCCCCCCCCCCCCCGAAGAAAGGGGGTCAGTACGGAATATGTAATGAGCATGTAAAGCATGAAATACAGTAAATGGGGTCATAACTGAAATAAGAAGTACAGAAAACGAGTACAATAACCAGAATACCAAAATGCTTGCTTTTGAAACATAAATCATGCATGTCAATATCATATATCATATCCGGCCCATTATGGGACTCGGTGAACATGGTCGCCACCCCGTCTTTGGCGCCATAACACAGCATACTCCATAACACAGCATAACTCCGTAACACAGCATAACTCCGTAACACAGCATAACGCCATAACACAGCATAACACCATAATATATATATATATATATATACCGTACCCGGCCCTCTAGTGAGGGACTTAGTGAACAATGCAGTGGAAGTGCACGATAACAGATCCTGGCCCGGGACTCAATTAAAGACATATTGAGGCATGCACGAGCAGAGTAGTGAGAAACTATATGCAATTTAAAACATTTTCAAGACCCAATAGAATAATCAACACAAATTACCATTTGAAATTCAAGACAATAGTCGTATCAAATACCTTTCGAATGTCACTCGGAACATGTCAAACATCCCTTGAATGTTATCATATGTATATCACAAAGCCTTTAGGATCATAGTCATATGTCACTATAGTATGAAACACCTCATAACGTACATTCACTAGTTATCACAGAGTTCCTAAGAATAAGAATGGGCATATATATCGATTATTATCCAACGTACAGAAAACTAAAAAGGGATACTCAATCACTTGAGAATTGCAATATCAAGAAGTGAATAAGAATTATACATATCATTCAAAGGTTAGGAATGGAATTACCCCAAAGTTCATATCAGTCATCACTTAAGTCTAAGACATGCCAAAAGAAAGAAGGGACAGCTTTACATACCTGTTAGCGACTATTCGTGAATCCTTTCGCCTCATCACTCTTTTAGCCTATTTATATAAGAGTAACGTTATCGTTAGTACTATATTTTTTAGTTCACAATCTATAGCCCATTTCTTATAGAACCTATATTTTAACTTATATATTCTCGTTTAGAGTTTCCTATTAACTAAAGACTTAACGACAATCGGGCAGCACTTCCCCTATATGTTCGCCTATCCCAAATTTCCAGTTGCCCTCCTGTTGACACAGAAATACCAACAACAAAATATGGACATAATCTTACCTTCAATTCTTTCAATTCAACAAGAATAACAACATGTTCATATCAACACAACTTCAACCTTAACTTTCTAATTCTTTTCATTCCTTCACCATATAATCCATGACAACAACAACAACTATAATACAACTTAGAATTAATTTTACATGCCTAATTAGAGCAGCCCCCTCACGGCTCAATTTGCATTTCAACACCAACATCTACAACTTCTTATATTCATCACATATCTACAATTTATACAAGCTTAAATTGTCTCCAAAATGGGTATAAAAAGAAATCAAATCTTACCTCAATCAACTTGGCTCCTTAACCTTGCTAATTACTTGAATAAATTCAAAACTTTGAGGCATAATTTCTCCCCATCAATCCTCCATTGCTCGGCAAAAATGCAATTTGGCCGAGAGGCTTTTTCTTTCTTTTTTTGATCTTGCTTTGTTTTTGTTCAAACTTTTTTTTCTGAATGATGTTTAGTGAATACTTAGGGATATCTATGTGAGGCTTCTAAGCCCCACACGTGCCCCTTATGTGGCATGAGTTGGTGATCTAACATTTTCCTTTTTTTTCCTTTTTTTTTAATTAAAATCGGGTGGGGCCCACTTGCATAATAAATTTTAATTAATTTAATTTATTAATAATTCTCACTTAATAATCTAATCACAATTAATTAATTCATAATCTCCAATAATAATATTTTTACACTAAATAAAATTTATAAACAATTAATTCTAATTTAGAAATTAAAAATTAAGGGTTCCTATTCCGTGTCCGGGAAGGGTTCCGTTTTTAACTCGCGTCGATTCCTTTGCGAATAACTCGACGTATAAAATACGGGATATGGGGTATAACACCAAGGGGGTTCTCGGGTGGGCTAGCACCGGGCGCTCATCGCGGCCCCCTGGACGGGTCGTGACAAAAGTGGTATCAGAGCAGTTCAGTCCTAGGGTGTGTCTACGAGCCGTGTCTAGTAGAGTCTTGGTTATGGGTGTGTTTCGCGCCACACTTATAAACAAGAAGCTGCGGACATTTTAGGAATAAATGACCTTCTTTCTTCATAAGAATCGTGCGATAGAGCTATGATATAAGAAATTCTTGTACCTTAATCGTGTGTTGAGTATTTCAGAAATGCCTGTAAAATGAAAGGCTACAGCAGCCCAAAAGGGCAAGACGGTGGCAGAAAAGCGGGCTGAAAGAGAACCGCCACCGGTAGTAGAGGAAAGTGAGTCCCAGAGTGCGGCTCAATCTCAGTCCTCCCGTTCAGTACCTATATTAGAGGAGCGTGAGGGAGCCTCAGCCCCAGCTCCAGTACCTCCAGCTCCTCCACCAGATGCTTCAGGCTAAGATGTAAAAGAAGCCATACATTTGCTTACACAGTTGGTTGTTGCTCAGACTCAGTGGAAAAGTGTTGGGCAAGGTGACAGGGTTGTTAGTACAAGGGCCCGTGACTTCATTACCTTGAACCATCCGAAATTCTTTGGGTCAAAGCTAGAGGAGGACCCCTCAGGACTTCATTGATGGTATGTTGAGGACGCTTCGACTAATACATGTTTCGGACACCGAGTCGGTGGAGTTAGCGTCGTATAGATTGAGAGATGTCTCGATCCAATGGTACACGATTTGGATGGCTTCACGGGGAGCCAATGTACCTCCCCCGGTATGGCAAGAGTTTGTTGATGCTTTTCTCCGACATTACATGCCTCCAGAAGTTCGGCGAGCTAGAGCCGATAAGTTCTTAAATTTGAGGCAAGGTAGCATGAGTGCTCTAGTGTATAGTCTCCGCTTCAATTCATTGGCTAGGTATGCTTCAACCATGGTAGCAGATATGGGCGACCGGGTACACCGATTTGTGAAAGGCCTAGGGCTGCATTTGATGGATAGGTGTTTGATTGCGTCCCTTCAGGACAATATGGATATTTCATGCATTCAGGCTCATGCTCAGAACTTAAAAGAAAGCCTGCAACAGCAAAGAAGTGAACACGAGCAGGATAGAGGTCATGATAAGAGGGCTAGATCTTCAGGTCCGATGAGTGAGTTCAGAGGTGGGCATAGACAGCAGATTTCCAGGCACTCAGGCTATTCTTTGACCAGTGCGCCTTCATAGTTTTCAGGCCAGATATTCGATAGATCTACTCATTTCGGGCCGAGTCAGAGTTATTCGGGGTCTCAGTTACGAGATGATTCAGGCCAGTCAAGGCCACCCACACTATTATGTTCCCAGTGTGGGAAGTTGAATTGGGGTCGATGCCGATTGGGTTCGGATGTTTGTTACTCATGTGGTCGACCAGGCCATATCATGCGTGATTGCCCCTCATTTCAAGGTAGAGATAGGACCCAGCCTTCAGGGTCGGTAGCGAAATCTATAGCGTCTGTACGCCCTATGGGGCCAGGTTCGCATGTGCCAGCCGGCCATGGTAGAGGCAGAGGGAGAGTTCCCAGTTCTAGCGGTCCTTAGCACCGTGTTTATGCTTTGTCTGGACGCCAAGACCTCGAGTCTTCCCCTGATGTGGTCACAGGTATATTATCGGTATTTTCTCATGAAGTATATGCTTTGATTGATCCGGGCTCCACATTGTCATATGTTACTCCATATATTGTAGGTCGATTTAGAGTCAAGCCAGAGTCCATTAAACCTTTTGAGGTGTCGACACCCGTGGGTGAATCAGTAATAGCTAGCCGAGTATATAGAAATTGTGTGATTGTGATTTGTGATCGTCGTACTCTGATCGATTTGCATGAGTTAGAAATGGTGGATTTTGATGTTATTACGGGCATGGATTTGTTGGCTTCTTGTTACGCCAATGTTGATTGTAGAATGAAAATGGTTCGGTTCAAATTTCTGGGAGAACCAGTATTAGAATAGAAAGGGAATACGACGTCACCAAAAGGTAGGTTTATTTCGTATCCAAAAGCAAGGAAATGATCACCAAAGGGTGTATCTACCATCTAGTTCGGGTTCAAGATGTAGAAGCTGAATCGCCAACTCTTCAGTCAGTTCTCGTAGTAAATGAATTTATGGATGTGTTCCCGGAAGAGCTTCCAGGCCTTCCTCCCGAGCGGGAGATTGATTTTGCCATTGATGTGTTGCCAGGCACTAAGCCCATATCTATTCCTCCTTATAGAATGGCTCCTGCAGAATTGAAAGAGTTGAAGGAGCAATTGAAAGACTTGCTTGCAAAAGGCTTTATTATGCCTAGTTCATCACCGTGGGGAGCACCCGTATTGTTCCTCCGAAAGAAAGATGTCTCTTTGAGAATGTGCATTGATTATCGGCAATTGAATAAGGTGGCGATTAAGAACAAGTATCCTCTTCCGAGGATTGATGATTTATTTGATCAATTTCAAGGTGCTAAATGGTTTTCGAAGAATGATTTGAGGTCCGGGTATCATCAAGTGAGAGTTAGGGAGAAAGATATCCCTAAGACAGCCTTTAGAATAAGATATGGTCATTTTGAGTTCCGGGTAATGTCATTTGGGCTAACTAATGCGCCGGCGGTATTTATGGATTTGATGAATAATCTGTTCAGGCCCTTTCTGGATTTATTTGTGATCGTATTTATCGACGATATCTTGGTATATTCTAGATCCGAGGCAGAACGTGCGGATCATTTGCGTACTATCGTCGGAGTCCTCCGAACTCGAGAGTTGTTTGCAAAGTTTTCCAAATGCGAGTTTTGGTTGAACTCAGTGGCATTTCTGGGGCATATTGTGGCAGCCGATGGTATTCGGGTAGATGGTCAAAAGATTGAGGTCGTGAAGACTTGGCCAAGGCCCACAACTCCTACGCAGGTTCGTAGCTTTCTGGGCTTAGCGGGTTATTACAGGAGATTTGTTGAAGGTTTTTCTTCTATTTCTACACCACTCACAAAGTTGACCCAAAAATTAGCAAAGTTTCAATGGACAGATGCTTGTGAACGTAGCTTCCGAGAGTTGAAAGGTAGATTGACTTCCGCCCCAGTCTTGACACTTCCGGGGATTGGAAGGATATGTTGTTTACTGCGATGCTTCAGGCATTGGGCTAGGCTGTGTATTGATGCAACATGGTAAAGTGATTGCGTTTGCTTCAAGGCAATTACGGAAACATAAGCAGAATTATCCAACCCATGATCTAGAATTGGCCGTAGTGGTCCACGCGTTAAAGATATGGAGACATTATTTATATGGTGTCCATGTGGATATTTATACAGATCATAAGAGTCTTCGGTATATCTTCAAATAGAAAGACTTGAATTTGCGGCAGCGACGGTGGTTGGAATTGCTAAAGGATTATGATGTTGATATCCTATATCACCCCGGAAAGGCAAATGTTGTAGCTGATGCTCTTAGCTGCAGATCTATGGAAAGTTTATGTGATGTACAACCCAAGAAGAGAGGAATGGCCCGTGAGCTTCAGCAGCTAGCTAGTCTAGGAGTTCGTATAGTGGACTCAGGTAGCCAGGGAGCTACTATCCAGAATTCAGCGGTCTCGTCGCTAGTAGAAGAAGTGAAAAAGCGACAATACGAAGATTCCATGCTAATGCAGTACAAAGATTCACTCCCTCAGAAAGAGGAGTCATCATTTGATATTTCAGGAGACGGAGTTCTCTGATGCCGAGGCAGATTATGCGATGCTGATGTGGCAGGTTTACGCCACCAGATATTGAGAGAAGCTCATTGTTCCCGTTATTCCGTTCACCCAGGTGCGACAAAAATGTATCATGATCTTAAGTCTATATATTGGTGGAAAGGGATGAAGAATGATATAGGGGAATTCGTAGCTCAATGTCCCAATTGTCAACAAGCAAAAATCGAGCATCAAAAGCCGGGTGGATTGTTGCAAGCTATAGAAATGCCAACTTGTAAGTGGGAAGTGATTAACATGGACTTCATTTCAGGCTTACCCTGTTCTCGACGTAAGTATGATTCCATATGGGTGATTGTGGATAGACTCACTAAGTCAGCTCATTTCTTACCAGTCAGAACGACGTATGTGGCAGAAGATTATGCAAAGCTTTATCTTAAAGAGATAGTGAGACTCCATGGTGTTCCGGTATCTATTATCTCAGATAGAGGGACTTAGTTTACAGCCAATTTTTGAAAGTCTTTCCAAGAGGGTTTAGGGACCCAAGTAAGCCTTAGCACGGCATTTCACCCGTAGACTGACGGGCAAGCTGAACGCACCATTCAGACTCTTGAAGATATGTTGCGGGCATGTATGATAAATTTTGGAGGAAATTGGGATGACCATTTGCCACTCATTGAGTTTGCTTACAATAACAATTATCATTCTAGCATTCAAATGGCACCGTATGAAGCTTTATATGGGCCAAAGTGTAGATCCCCAATTGGGTGGTTTGAAACATGAGAGACTAAATTGATAGGGCCAGAATTGGTCCAGTAAGCCATCGAAAAAGTCAAGATAATACAACATCGGTTGTTAGCAGCTCAAAGTCGTCAAAAGTCCTATGCGGATAATCGTCGAAGAGACTTAGGGTTTCAAGTTAAAGATTGAGTATTTTTGAAATTGTCACCAATGAAGGGCGTTATGAGATTTGGCAAAAAGGGGACGCTTAGTCCCCAATATATTGGACCTTATGAGATTGTGCAAAAGATAGGCAAAGTGGCCTATGAGTTAGATCTACCTCCAGATTTGGAGTCAGTCTATCCAGTTTTCCATGTGTCGATGCTTCGAAAATGTGTTGGAGATCCTACTAAGATCGTGCCAATAAGTGATGTGCAAGTGACAGAAAAGTTGACTTATGAAGAGGCATCCATTGCCATACTAGATAGGCAAGTACGGAGGCTTAGAAACAAAGAGGTGGCCTCAGTTAAGGTTCTATGGAGAAGCAGTAAATGAGAGGAAATGACATGGGAAGCGGAAGAAAGTACGCGATCCAGATACCCGCACTTATTTCAGCCCTTGGGAGAGATCCAAGATGAGACGTCAAGATTATAAGGTATGTATGTTTTCCTTTTATGCTTTTGGGTCGTGTGTGGCCAAATTTTATTGCTATTATTTTATGGCCCTGTGAGGCATTGTTATTATGGGTTGTTGTGACAGGATGGTAGTGCCATATTATAGGGGAGACTCTGGCGAAATTTTTATAGAATCCCCGAAGACTTTAACATTCGAGGACGAATGTTCATAAGGGGGGGAGAATGTTACATCTCGGAAAAATCCTCCGTTGTTGCACAAGTGAATGAACTAGTGAGGAGTACGATTATACGATATTTCCATGAGTAAGAAATGACAATTGGTGGCCTTAAGTGAGACTTCAAAGGCATCCGGTGTTAGATGAGAAAGTTGGCCAAGAGAAGGCAAGGCATATGATAGGTATCGGAAAGGAAATACGAGTAACAAGTTAACGAGGATTCGATGATGTCTTGGAGGGGAGTGATAACGTCCCTTATATTTTTATTGAAGTGTTGAACAAGTGTTAACAAGGTTCCATAAGGATTGGAGATCAAACAAATCGACGAAACGAACTTCGGAACCACTAGAGGTTATACGGCCAAACATACTGGCCGTATAAATTATACGGTCCGTATGTTTGGGACCGTATAATCGGCCACAAAGGCAAAAGTTTCTGGACCAAATATACGGCCAGACATATGGCCCGTATAAGTTATACGGACCGTATGTTGGTCCGTATATACGGTCGGGACAGATTTTGCTCAATAAATGAAGGGGCCAAGTCTTATTTCATTTCACTTCTACATGACACCCCTTCTCTCTAAAACATCTCTCTACATTTATTCCACAAGAATTCAAGGATATTTAGTGATCAACAACATAAACCAAGTGAATCAAGTGTAAGAAAACCAATTAGAGATCATTCAAGTCAAGAAATCTCATTGGAGATAAACTAGGGTTTTGCTCAAGTGAAGAGATAGCAACCAAGGCTTGTTCCTACGACATCTAAGGTAATATTTATGATATTTCTATATTGTTTAAGGTATTTAAGAGTTGAAATACTTGGATTGTAGAAAGGTATGGAGAAATGGGTCATGAATGTGGAATAGTGCCATTTTGAGAAATAGTTTGAATTGAGTTATGAGTCTTGATGTATTGTGATGTAAATATGTTATAAATGATGTTGAGAAATGAGACGAGAAATGTACGTGAATGGACATAGTCGTGTGTTATAGCCATGGATATGGATAATTGGAAGTAAGTCTAGAAATGTGGATAATGTGGATCAACAATGATTATTGTTATGGTACTGTGAATGTATTATTGATGTTCGGGAGTTGATATACGTTATGGAGGAATGTCGTATGAATAAAGGATATGCTGTCCGATTTTCTCTAGTTTTAGTCATGCATGCTAGCTATCGATTCTAATATGAGTATGCACTTCAATGAAGGTAGAACGTGAGCCTTGAATGAGAATGTACAAGTGATAGAATCGTTGCACGAAAAGGTATGTAAGGCTAACCCTTCTTTCATAAGGCATCGTTCTTTGGCCAAATATCTAAATCGTCTATGAGACTATGATATCCTTCAAATGATTTGATCTTCCGAGCTAGTAAGCTCACGATTCTTGATATGCTACGATTGTACTAAATCCCCCGTATGACGAGTAAGCCTATAAAGATAAATGTGATGAATGACGAAAATAGTAATAATGATGTTGATGATGATAATGAAGTAAATAGTAAAGATTCTTATGAGCTATTATGTATATGTATCTATGTATGACTATTATGGAACCTCGAGCTTATGAGGCCGGGTAAGATATGTAAATAAATAAGTATGTATATGATTATGTAACGCGCGCACACCTCTGCAGATGGTACGGATAACCCTGACGCCTTGGTAGGACAAGGTAGATATATCCCTGAAGCCTTGGTAGGGCCAGGTAGGAGTAACCTTGAGCCTTGGTTGGCCAAGTATGTATGAAACATCGATCCTCCATGGTCGGGTATGCTATGTAAATGCTATGTATATGATATAGATATGTGAAGGAATACGAATATGATACGATTACGAATGAGAGTATGTACATGATATGAATGTGAATAAGGATGCGTAAATGGACACGGATACAGTTATGGATGTATGTACACAAATACGCATTATAAATGTAAAGTTCTATGAAAGGAAAGTAAGTACCTATGACGATGATATTGCCATCTTCCATCTTGTGCTATTTCTTATGTTGCTTATTATGCTTCTATATTGATATTGATCATGCTTTACATACTCAGTACATTCTTCGTACTGACATCCTTTTATTTGTGGACGCTGCATCATGCCCGCAGGTGCACAGGGAGACAAGCTCGATCCATAGCTATATTCTCAGAGACTACATAGCAGAGCTCCATTTCATTCGGAGCCATAGCTTTTGGGTATTTATTCTTTTGTGTACATAATTATGGGAATAGCGGGGTCCTGTCCAGCTTACGTGATATGTTATACTTTCCTTAGAGGCTCGTAGACATGTGTATATGGTTAGATATGTCTGGCCTTGTCGGCCTATATTTTGTATTTCATTTTGATAGCCTTGTCGGCTCATGTACATTGGTGTGGAATAGATGCCAATGATAATGTAAAGGCATTGTTGTCCAATGGGACTAGTATGATGAATGAAGAAAATTATGTGTTTAATTATGTGGCTCACCTAGATGTAAGCATGAGAGTAAGCCAAGGGGGTGCTCGGGTGGGCAAGCACGGGGCGCTCGTCGCGGCCCTCTAGACGGGTTGTGACAGCTAGCTCCGGGTACTCGTCATGGCCCTCTAGCTGGGTCGTGATAGCGGGTCCCCATGGGTCATAACTTTCGAGGCGTGGAGGTATTCTTCCCGGAGCGTGTGTGTATCATTGAATTGCATGTGCACTCATTATCAGCCGCTCATTTTACATCTATTGATTGGATTCATAGGTTGTAGCTAGCTCCGGGTACTCGTCATAGCCCTCTAGCTGGGTCGTGATAGCGGGTCCCCCATGGTTCATAACTTTCGAGGCGTGAAGGTATTCTTCCCGGAGCGTGTGTGTATCATTGAATTGCATGTGCACTAATAATCAGCTGCTCATTTTACATCTATTGATTGGATTCGTAGGTTGTACTGGTGTTTGTGATCACATTGAGGCGGAAGAGAATATTGTTGAGGGTAGTCATATCTTGAGCAATAGGTGTGAACTTTTTCTATAATTGGTCTTAGTATGGTTATTTCTATTGGTAACTTAGGTAGCATTCGTGTGAATCTTGACTCGTATCGTATGTTTAGTGGATTGTAAAGTAGAAGTTCATATCAAAGCTTGAATGTTATATTGTATCTTATGGTAGAACCCCTTCCCCGTAATGATTCTATGGATTGGCTGGTTTATTGCTTACCATATATATTTGTTGTTTGTTGTTGTTATTATGATCTTCTAATCGTTGTCAGCCTACGATACTTACCAGTACGAGGGTTATACTGATACTACTCTTGCTACACCCTATTCGGGGTGAAGAGTTATTACAGGTTGAGTTTGTGGATTAGTAGCTTCCGAGGACACTCCGGGGTCCATCTCGAAGACTTCTGTTACTTTTATACCAAAACAGAGGTTTTGCCTCATTGTATTATCATTATTCAATTGTAAATCTTAGAAGCTCTTGTACGATGTCTAGACTTGGTTTTTGGGAATTGGTATTTGAAAAAGTATTTCTTTTATAAATTCTGATTTCAATGGATAATGTAAATTTTTAGGGTTGTGTTATTCGTTCTATATATAAAATGTGTGTATTTGGTAAAAGGGTTCGCCTCCTAGGTGGGAGTTGGGGAGGTACCCGCCCGATCCCCGATTTGGGTCGTGAAAGTATCTCTCCATTTCAAATTGTATTAGCTGATCAAACATGATATCTATGGTTGCGTACTTAATAGCATTAGCGGATGATGGATGATAGATTATCTTTTTCCGCAAATGGTATAGCATCTCATTTATTTGCAGCATTAAGAAAAAACAAACAAAAAAATACAAACCCTATCGGGGGTAAAGAAAAAAGAAGAAGCAATAACTAACAGAAAAATAAGAAAAGAAAAGACCATCACGAGCCTCGTCCTCAAGCGCATAGACATCATGGTATAGCTCCAGAAAAAACATCCTATATTGGGGGTTAAAATTGCCCAACTAAAATCCTTTAGTGCGTAGGTTCACCTCTGGAGGATAGAATTCTTTGTCGTCTTCCCTGATTAAAAAAATAATGATAATAACAAAACATAAAAAAATTGTCAGCAAAGAAAAAAGGGAATAAAAATTATACAGATACAAATGTTGTACTTAAAACTGAAAAAAATAAAAATAAACCCAAATTGTGCAAGAAAAGGCAAGAAACCACACACACAACTAAAAACTTACCTAGTAGGATGAAAATTATTGGCTGAACGATTTTGAGGATTGATAAAAAAAATTCCAATAGGTCACAGTGGTTTTGTTTGTTGTATAATAGAATGGGAAAATCCTGTGCACTCATCTCTCCAGTCACTTTTTTCCTTCCGAACACCCAAAGGAAGTTGGGGTTGAAAAGAATATAGCATCCAGCCAAGTGCCGGGGTATCAGCTACTACACTCCTTTTCCTCTGGCCCCTTGTCTTCAATGAAGATAGTGGTTTGTCTAAGTGAACATTAGATAACTCCGCCCTCGCTTGTTGATGTGGTTGTTGAACAACAGGAGGGGTTTAAATACCAGAAGCTACTCTTGTCACGACCCAGCCCCGTGGGCCATGACTAGTGCCCGAGCTGGACACCCATATGTGTACCTGTTAGACATAGTCAGACTGACACTATAGACAACATGGGAATCAACATAGACCCAAAGGTTCATAACGTCACATATCATGATAATCCGTCCCTGAGGAGTCACAACCAATCACAACGAAAAAAAATACGTAAGCCGACAAGTCTGTCACTGTATATCATTATAATACGCAAGCCGACAAGGTTGCCACAACATGTCGATAACATATGCAAGCCGGCAAGGCTGCCACAACAAACGGAAACGTTCACAACAAACTATATAGACACAGCTGATCATAATCTATATACAACCCCCACACACATGTCTACAGACCTCTAAGAGTATCAACAGCGAAATATGACGGAATAGGGCACCGTCGTACCCCTGGACAAACATATATATATACATCAGAAGGTCTGTACCAAAAATCTAGGCTCCGGAACAACGGAGCTCTCCAAGACAGCTGACTGGAAATCCTAAGCTGGTGGATCACCGAATCGAGTGTCTATACCTACGGGCATGAAACGCAGCCCCCCCCCCCCCCCCCCCCCCCGAAGAAAGGGGGTCAGTACGAGATATGTACTGAGTATGCAAAGCATGAAATACAACAAAGAGGATTATAACTGAAATAGGGAGTACATGAGACAAGTATAACATCCAGAATACCAAAACTCTTGCCTTTTGAAACATAAATCATGCATGTCAATATCATATATCATACCCGGCCCATTATGGGACTCGGTGAATAAAGTCATCATATGCCATCCTGGCCGCCATAAACATATCATCATATCATCATATCATATATCTATATATATATATATATATATATATATATATATATATATATATACCGTACCTGGCCCTCTAGTGAGGGACTCGGTGAACAATGTAGTGAAACTGTGCACGATAACATACCCGACCCGGGACTCGGTGAAAGATATATTGAGGCATGCACGAGCATAGTAGTGAGCAACCATATGCAAACTAAGTCATATCTGAGACTCGATAGAATAATCAAAATGAACTATCATTTGAAAATCAAGACAATAACCATATCAAGTAGCCTTGGAATGTCACTATGGAACATATCAAATAGAACTTCAGAAATCATAGATACGTATCAAGACATAATAAAGTAAGTTCTGGGAATCAAGGACATTAGCCATCCTAGTGTCTCTAAGAATAGGAGCTTCTTTGGGGTCATATGCACGTTGTTTGCTTGTTTCATAAAGATCATGCCAAAAGAAATAAGGGTTAGCTTTACATACCTGTTAAAGGTTAATCATAATCACGTTCGCTTCGTCGCCCCTTTAGCCTATTTAATATGAAAGTAACGCTATCGTTAGTACACTATACTTCCTAGTTTATAAATCTGTAACCAATCGCCTATAGGACTCATTCTTCAATTCATACTTTCTTGATTAGGATTTTGGTTAGTTAAGAACTTATTTCTACACTTATTTGCTCCAATTTCACTATTTCTTCTTCCTCAATTCAATATTCAATGTTGCTATCACCTCCTTGAACTTGCAAATCACTTGGAACTTAATCAAAATAAGCAACAAAAATATTTTTTTTCCTTCAACCATGGCTGGCCGAGAGCAGCCATGGAAATGTTTCTTTTTTTTTCTAAGTTTGATTTTATGAAATGAAAGTGAACTAGCAAATTTGTTCATTATCTATGCTATATATATAATTGCCTCTAATGGACACGTGCCCCCCCCCCCCCCCCTTATGACTAACCAATTTGATTTCTTGATTTATATTATTATTATTTTTTTATTTAATTACGGGTGGGGCACACAAAGCATAATTAAATTAATTAATTTTAATTAATCACTAATCCCTATTTACTAATCTAATCATAATTAATTAGTCTCTAATCTCCAATAATATTTCTACACTAAATAAAATTTATAAGCAACTTGTGTACTAATTAAAATTGAGAATTAAGAGTCCTATTTCATATCCAAACATAATCCCGTCCTTAACTTAAGTCGTTTAGCTTGCGAATAATTTGACGTATAAAAATACGGGATATAACACCTCTCACAACAGAAGAAGCGACATCCACAATATCTTCAAAGAACACATCACGATACTTGTCCTGCTCCCTCGGAATACCCACTGCAACCGGGTCTGCATGGGGCGGTTCACTCCTCAACGACATAACCATTTAAGAGGCTCGGGCATAGCACCAGTATAACCATCGGGCGTTGATCACCCTCGTTAGAAACTTGAGCGGGCAATTCCACTAGTTCATATCCTCTTGTTGCACGCTCAACATTTTCAGGCCCATCTTCTTTGACTGGAGAAATAGTGGATTCACCATGATTGACATTAGTAGAGCGTCCATTATCCAATTGTTTCTTCACACTGGTCACAACACCCTACATATTAAATAAATTGAAAAACAAAACATCCATTATCAAAGAAAAAATCAAAATTAAAAAATAAATAAATTAAGGCACAACTAGAAACTAGAAAGTCTGCCGGAAGGGGCAGAACTTAAGTTTACAAAAGGAAAATGTTATATCCCGTGTTTTCGTATAATTGGAAATCGTGAAATAATTACGACTTGTGTGTTATAAGGACATAATTTGATTTTAGTGAATATGACTATGTTGGTTATGGAATTATTATTGTTAAGACCCCGGGGAAGGCCGAGAATAAATTTGGAGTTTCGGAAATTAGTTTCGGGAATTACAAAACGGGACTTTTGTGAATTGGGCCAAGAATTAGGACACAAAATTGAGGCCCAAAGAATGGAGGGTGGCCGGCCACAACAATGGCCCAAACCCATTTCTTTAATGTCATGTGCTAGGCACATGACCAAGGATAAGGATATATATCAACTATCTCTTAGTATTATCAAGAACAAACAATAAAATTCAAGACCACTAACAAAAGAGGCTCTCGGCCGAACCTCATATTCCTCAACAAAATATTTTCTAGCCTTTTCTTTTGATCACAAAATCGTGTCCCTTTGGTAAGTATAGTAAGCACAAGACGCTCTCCGACGTGATACAATTTGTTTGGCACAAGAACTACGTTTGCGACAAGTCGGAAAATCAAGAAAAGGTAAGAATTTTGCCCCTCTAATGTTATAGAATTGATATGAATGTGTTAAGGATTGGAAATAGACGAGAATCCCGTAATTTTGATATAAATAGAAAGTCGTGGGTGTGTGTGTATAGTGTGTATTGGCCGTGAGCCATAGAGAGGAAATTGATGTGAATTGATCTTGGTTAAGTTGGTATAATGTGTTGTTGTGACCTTTATGTCGTAAAAGATTAATTGATAAATGGAATTGGCGTTGAAAAGTGATTTTGGATATTATCGGAAAGTGTATACCCTTGGTATCATTATGTATATCATTGTATATTTAGGGTGCTAGAGACTTTAGATATGAACTTATAATGATGTTAATGAATTCGGAATGAAACGACGTGAGTTAGAATGTTCGTCGTGAACTTTTGATTGTTTTGAAAAATTATGGAACATAATGGATTTTGGTGTAATTTCGTGTATGGTTTGAATTGTAATGAGAATGTGGTTGTATAAGTTTGAATGTGGAAATGAATACAATTATGTAGATGTAGAATTGGAGTTTTGAAAGTTTGAATGGAAGTTGCCAACTTAGATAACAAAGTGGAATTTTGAAGCTAGAATGGCTTGATTGTTGTCTGTGTTGTTTGTTGATGTGTGGGCTGTTGTTGTTGTGTATTTTGAGCCGAGCTACGCCTCGGGGATGTTAGATTTATAGGGGAAATGCTGCCGAAATTTCGGTAGGCAAATATGGAGTTAAAGGCATTTCTGAGCCTAAGAATCTCATTTGGTAACTTTGACCATTTGCAGATTTTTGACGAAACGGGACGAGACATTTGGAGGAGCTTACGACGTCTGTGAGGTATGTAAAGCCTCCCACTCCTTCATTTGGCATATCTTAGTGTGTCAGTCGAATATGAGACCTTCCGGAGCATTTCTGCTCCTCGAAACCCGATCCACAGAAAAGTCACTATTCATTCAATTCTATTGAAGCCTAAAGGCTCCAATTTGGCTAGTATGCCACCATTCGTCCGAAACCTATCGAAATGTGGTCGGGTGACCTAGAAATGATTATGTATGACCCTTGGCATATAAATGCTCAAAAAAAATATGCTCGCCACCTCATTTCGAATCGAGGTGGGTCCGCTACCCCAAAAATGCCCGATTTGCCCTTCGGGCCACCTTTGATAACAAAGATATAAATATTACTTCGGAGCTTTGGAACATCTTCCTGCGGGGTAGATTTGGGACAATTCGATACGCTAACTTATACTTCGAATTATATGGACCATTTTGGAAACGCTTTGCGAAATAAAACTTTATGTCGACTAAGTATTCGACTATTTTGTAATACGATATGCTTTATGAATTTACTTGTTTTGAAACACTATTTTGAAAGACGATTTGCATTTGTTTGCTCACGACTCCGTTCGTGCCTTATTATGACTTCGTTCGCCGGTTCCCGGGCCGGTTTTGATTCGTGCGCCATATGATAATTCGGCCGTATGCTGTGTTACGGTTCCCAAGGCTTCGCCATAGGGCCGGGTTCCGTTTGGAGTTATGCTGTGATATGGCTCGGGATGCGATACGCTCACCGATGATTATGATTATGTTCGGGGATGTACGGAGATTTGAAACCTTCTGGTGTTATGCTGTGTGTGGCGCCAGCGTCGGAGTGGCGACCACGTTCTTAAGCGTTTGCATGATTTTACTTGCATAATATATATGTATATGATTTCGATACAGACTTTGACAT
Organism: Lycium barbarum; assembly: GCF_019175385.1. Taxonomy (NCBI): domain Eukaryota; kingdom Viridiplantae; phylum Streptophyta; class Magnoliopsida; order Solanales; family Solanaceae; genus Lycium; species Lycium barbarum. The sequence goes on along the minus strand of NC_083345.1, from coordinate 93,336,697 downwards.
CTGATTTGCTTTTGATTTCGATTCATATTTCTGTACTCCGTGCTTTACATACTCAGTACATATTCCGTACTGACCCCCTCTCTCCGGGGGCTGCGTTCTATGCCCGCAGGTGCAGATCTTGGTGATCCTCCGCAGTAGGCTCCACTCTTTGCTTTCTCGGAGTACTCTTATTCGATTCGGAGTCCACTCTTGGTACAGACTTCCCTACTCTGTATATATTTTGGATATTTGACAGTTTGGGTACGGCGGGGCCCTGTCTCGCCATATGTTATGTTTTGAATTCGTAGAGGCCTGTAGTCATCTTTGTGGGGTGAGGGTCCTATGTGTATACTGTATGATTTTGCTTTCGGGTCTTAAAGCGGTCTGTTTGATATGATGGCCCCAAATGGCCCTTCTGTATATATCTGTATTTTGACCGGCGATGCCTATTCCGCCGCTTTGTTTGAGTTTGATTTGATATGACCGCTTAAGACATATTTTCGATATAAAGTATACTTGACATAACTTTTGTAAAACTATGAAATCAGTTTGGATTTGGAAACGAATATGCGATTTGGTCTGGGTACCCAGGTAGGGTGCCAGTCGCGGCCCACGGGGCTGGGTCGTGACAAAAGTGGTATCAGAGCGGTTTGTCCTCGGAATGTCTACAGGCCGTGTCTCGTAGAGTCTTGTTTATCGATGTGTTGTGCACCACATCTATAAACGGGAAGCTACAGGGCATTTAGGATGTTACTTTCTTTGTAATCTTAGATCGTGCGATAGAGCTGAGCTATTAGGATGATTTTGATCTGACTCGCCTTCGTGTTTGCAGTGATGCCTCCCAAGAAGGCAACGGCAGCCCAGAAGGGCAAGGCGAGGATTGGGGAGACTAGCCAGGCACAGCGAGCTACCCGGGCTCGTGTATATGATTTGCCTGAGGATGTGCCACAGTCTGAGGGGTCTGCTACACCCCCACTAGTACGGCCTGGAGCAGGACCTTCAGCAGCTCCAGAGGTCCGTATACCCGCACCTGAGACTCCAGCTCCTCAGCCAGGGGCGGAGGATCGGACCCTGAGAGAGGCTGTACAGCTGTTGACTACACTGGTAGCAGGACAGGCTCGCAGGCGCGGGCGGAGGGACGACGATGATGATGACAGGCGGGACAGCCTGAGAGTTCGAGAGTTTTTGCTATGTGGCCCTCCAGAGTTCTTCGGGTCTAAGCCCGACGAGGACCCCCACGACTTCATTCGGGGGATGCGACGCTCACTGGACTTGGTCAGGGCTTCAGAGACCGAGTCGGTTGAGCTGGCTTCGCACCGGCTTCGAGATGTGGCTACCCACTGGTACGAGACTTGGGAGTTGTCTAGGGGAGAGGGTGCCCCTCCAGCCACTTGGGATCAGTTTGTGACAGCATTCACCCGCCACTTTTTGCCACCAGAGTTACGGCGGGCACGGGCTGATCGATTCTTACGTCTGCAGCAGAGGGGTCGGAGTGTTCGCGAGTATAACCTTGAGTTTGATTCTCTGGCCCGATATGCACCGGCCGTGGTAGCAGATATGTCCGATCGGATGCACAGATACGTTATGGGATTGGACCGGTATTTGGTCGATAGTTGTATGGCAGTGTCATTGCAGGCAGACATGGACATTTCCCGGCTTCAGGCCTATGCGATGGGTATGGAGGACCGTCGCAGGTCTGATCCTGCTGGCAGAGATCGAGACAGGAGGCCGCCCAAGAGGGCTAGATCCGCGGGTTATTCAGGGGATTCTCGAGGCGGACAGCCTCAGCAGCAGCAGCAATCTGACAGATATTTTCCTCCTTCCGGCCGGGGTACTCAGTCAGGTAGCCGAAGATTCGATAGTACAGGACCGTCTGGGGCCGGTCAGAGCTCCAGAGTGGCAGGTTCACAGGTACCCAGGGGTCCCAGCCAGGCCAGACCACCCAGGCCCCGTTGTCCTCATTGCGGAAAGTCTCATCCCGGGGAGTGTTACCGAGCGACTGGAGCTTGCTTTTCGTGTGGTGGTCAGGGCCACTTTATGAGAGACTGCCCATTGGCCAGTGGTTCGGGTAATGCGGCTCAGCAGACAGGGTCAGCCGCCGGTTCTTCCTCTGTACCATCTGTTGCACGCCCTGGAGGGCGGGGTATTCCAGCACCGGCAGGACGCGGTCGAGGCCGCGGAGGCGCTTCAGGTTCTAGCGGTCCCTCAAACCGCATATATGCTTTGGCCAGCCGCCAGGATCAGGAGGCTTCGCCAAACGTCGTCACAGGTACATTACTGGTTTTCTCCAGATCTGTATATGCATTGATTGACCCTGGCTCTACTTTATCATATATTTCCCCGCTCGTTGCTAGTAAGATTGGGATAGTGTCTGAGCCTATAGAGCCATTCGAGGTAGCTACGCCAGTTGGGGATTTTATTGTAGCGAGACAGATCTATAGGGATTGTTCTGTGACCATTTATGATCGTACCACTAAGGCTGATTTGGTAGAGCTAGACATGTTTGAGTTTGACGTCATTATGGGTATGGACTGGTTGTCTTCCTGTTATGCTAATGTCGACTGCCAGAAAAAGGTAGTCCGTTTCCAGTTTCCAGGGGAACCAGTTATAGAGTGGTTCGGATCTACTGCATCGCCGAGGGGTAAGTTTATTTCATACCTCAAGGCTAAGAAGATGATCCAGAAGGGTTATATCTATCATTTGGTCCGTGTGCATGATACTGCCGCGGAGGTGCCTACCCTTCAGTCTGTCCCGGTCGTCAGTGAGTTCCCAGATGTTTTTCCGGACGAGCTTCCTGGCCTTCCGCCTGAGCGGGAGATTGATTTTTCTATTGAGTTGATGCCGGATACACAGCCTATATCCATTCCTCCATACAGGATGGCACCAGCTGAGTTGAAGGAGTTGAAGGAGCAGCTGAAAGATTTGCTGGATAAGGGTTTTATCAGGCCCAGTACATCACCCTGGGGGGCGCCGGTATTGTTTGTCAGGAAGAAAGATGGGTCATTGCGGATGTGTATCGACTACCGGCAGCTGAATAAGGTGACTATTAAGAACAAATATCCCCTCCCCCGGATTGATGACTTGTTTGACCAGCTGCAGGGTGCTAGACATTTTTCAAAGATAGATCTGCGTTCTGGTTACCACCAGGTGCGAGTACGGGAGTCAGATATCCCGAAGACTGCTTTCAGGACTCGGTACGGGCATTATGAGTTCAGAGTTATGTCTTTCGGGCTGACTAATGCTCCAGCAGTATTTATGGATCTGATGAACCGGGTATTTCGGCCTTTCCTGGATATGTTTGTTATTGTGTTTATTGATGATATTCTGATTTACTCGCGATCAGTCGAGGAGCATTCAGATCATCTGAGGACGGTACTTGGCATCCTCCGTCAGCAGAAGTTATATGCTAAATTCTCTAAGTGTGAGTTCTGGTTGACTTCTGTGGCATTCTTGGGCCATATTGTCGGCGCAGATGGTATTCGGGTTGACATGCAGAAGATTGAGGCTGTGCAGAATTGGCCCAGGCCTACTACACCGACAGAGGTGCGTAGTTTTCTTGGATTGGCTGGGTACTACCGCAGGTTCGTGGAGGATTTCTCTTCTATTTCAGCACCACTGACGAAGCTTACCCAGAAAGCAGCAAAATTCCAGTGGACAGATGCTTGCGAGCGCAGCTTTCAGATGCTGAAGGAGAGATTGATTACAGCACCCGTTTTGGCTCTTCCAGAGGGATCTGACGGGTACGTTGTATATTGTGACGCCTCTGGTACTGGGATAGGGTGTGTATTGATGCAGCACGGTCGAGTTATAGCCTATGCTTCCCGGCAGCTCAGACCGCACGAGAAGAACTATCCCACTCATGATCTTGAGTTGGCCGCGGTGATTCATGCCTTGAAGATTTGGCGGCATTATTTATATGGGGTCCACGTTGATATCTATACGGACCACAAGAGTCTCCAGTATATTTTTAAGCAGAAGGAGCTAAATTTGCGGCAGCGGAGGTGGCTTGAGCTACTAAAGGATTATGACGTTGATATTCTGTACCATCCAGGGAAAGCCAACGTGGTAGCTGATGCGCTTAGCCGCAAGTCCGTAGGCAGTCTGGCTGATGTTCCATCTGATAAGAGGGATCTGGTTCGTGATATTCATCAGCTGGCCAGCCTCGGAGTCCGCTTGGTAGATTCTGGAGATTCTGGGATTTCTGTTCGCCCAGTTGCTGAGTCATCTATTATTCAGGAGGTAAAGCAGCGCCAGTTTGAGGATCCTATTTTGATTCAGTACAGAGATGCGGCCCTTAATAAGACAAAGACCCAGTTTGAGATCTCGCCTGAAGGGGTATTATTGTACGACGGCAGGTTCTGTGTACCGGACGTTGCGGGCTTACGGCGGCAGATTATGGGCGAAGCACACTATGCCCGGTATTCTGTTCATCCTGGTTCCACCAAGATGTATCGGGACCTCAGGTGTTTATATTGGTGGGACGGCATGAAGAAAGATATTGCTGAGTTTGTTAGTCAGTGCCCGAACTGCCAGCAAGTTAAGATCGAGCATCAGAAGCCCGGTGGATTATTACAGGAGATGGAAATTCCAGCCTGGAAATGGGAGATGATTAATATGGATTTCGTTGTTGGACTACCGCGCACTCCACGCAGGTACGACTCTATCTGGGTTGTTGTTGACAGGCTAACGAAATCAGCCCATTTCCTTCCGGTTCGGACTACTTATTCGGCGGAGGACTATGCCAGATTGTACATCAGAGAGATAGTCAGACTTCACGGAGTCCCGATATCTATTATTACTGACCGAGGTACCCAGTTTACAGCAAATTTCTGGAGGTCATTTCAGGAGGGATTAGGGACTCAGGTGAGTCTCAGTACAGCTTTTCACCCTCAGTCCGACGGGCAGGCCGAGCGCACTATTCAGACGCTCGAAGATATGTTGCGGGCCTGCGTTATTGATTTCAGGGGCAGCTGGGATGATCATTTGCCGCTTATTGAGTTTGCCTATAATAACAGTTATCACTCCAGCATTCAGATGGCTCCGTACGAGGCCCTTTACGGCAGGAGATGCAGGTCTCCTATTGGCTGGTTTGACGTGGGCGAGACTAAGTTGATTGGGCCAGATGTGATCCAGGAGGCTGTAGATAAGGTAAAGCTTATTCGAGAACGATTATTGGCTGCTCAGAGTCGACAGAAAGCTTATGCAGACAGACGACGTCGACCGTTAGAGTTCCGGATTGGCGACTGGGTATTTCTGAAGGTGTCGCCCATGAAGGGTGTCATGAGATTCGGTAAAAAGGGTAAGTTGAGCCCCCGGTACATTGGACCGTATCAGATCGTGCGAAAGATAGGCGAGGTCGCCTATGAGCTAGACTTACCATCCGACTTGGAGGCCGTACACCCGGTGTTTCATGTGTCTATGTTGCGGAAATGTATTGGTGATCCTGCCAGGATATTCCCAGTAGATGACATTCAGGTGACCGAGCAGTTATCTTATGACGAGCAGCCTATATCTATTCTGGATCGGCAGGTGCGGAGACTACGCACTAAAGAAGTGCCCTCCGTCAAAGTTCTGTGGCGCAACAATAATCGGGAGGAGATGACTTGGGAGGCGGAGGACGAGATGAAGAAGAAATATCCCCACCTGTTTCCGACATCCACAGGTAATCTAAATTTCTTTTTCAGTTTGTTGTGTTGATTGATAAAATGAACTATGTATGTCATTATTAAAAAGGGACACTCCTGCCTTGATCATAAGACCTTATAAGGTTAACTTAACATTCGGGGACGAATGTTCTTAAGGGGGGGAGAATGTTATATCCCGTGTTTTCGTATAATTGGAAATCGTGAAATAATTACGACTTGTGTGTTATAAGGACATAATTTGATTTTAGTGAATATGACTATGTTGGTTATGGAATTATTATTGTTAAGACCCCGGGGAAGGCCGAGAATAAATTTGGAGTTTCGGAAATTAGTTTCGGGAATTACAAAACGGGACTTTTGTGAATTGGGCCAAGAATTAGGACACAAAATTGAGGCCCAAAGAATGGAGGGTGGCCGGCCACAACAATGGCCCAAACCCATTTCTTTAATGTCATGTGCTAGGCACATGACCAAGGATAAGGATATATATCAACTATCTCTTAGTATTATCAAGAACAAACAATAAAATTCAAGACCACTAACAAAAGAGGCTCTCGGCCGAACCTCATATTCCTCAACAAAATATTTTCTAGCCTTTTCTTTTGATCACAAAATCGTGTCCCTTTGGTAAGTATAGTAAGCACAAGACGCTCTCCGACGTGATACAATTTGTTTGGCACAAGAACTACGTTTGCGACAAGTCGGAAAATCAAGAAAAGGTAAGAATTTTGCCCCTCTAATGTTATAGAATTGATATGAATGTGTTAAGGATTGGAAATAGACGAGAATCCCGTAATTTTGATATAAATAGAAAGTCGTGGGTGTGTGTGTATAGTGTGTATTGGCCGTGAGCCATAGAGAGGAAATTGATGTGAATTGATCTTGGTTAAGTTGGTATAATGTGTTGTTGTGACCTTTATGTCGTAAAAGATTAATTGATAAATGGAATTGGCGTTGAAAAGTGATTTTGGATATTATCGGAAAGTGTATACCCTTGGTATCATTATGTATATCATTGTATATTTAGGGTGCTAGAGACTTTAGATATGAACTTATAATGATGTTAATGAATTCGGAATGAAACGACGTGAGTTAGAATGTTCGTCGTGAACTTTTGATTGTTTTGAAAAATTATGGAACATAATGGATTTTGGTGTAATTTCGTGTATGGTTTGAATTGTAATGAGAATGTGGTTGTATAAGTTTGAATGTGGAAATGAATACAATTATGTAGATGTAGAATTGGAGTTTTGAAAGTTTGAATGGAAGTTGCCAACTTAGATAACAAAGTGGAATTTTGAAGCTAGAATGGCTTGATTGTTGTCTGTGTTGTTTGTTGATGTGTGGGCTGTTGTTGTTGTGTATTTTGAGCCGAGCTACGCCTCGGGGATGTTAGATTTATAGGGGAAATGCTGCCGAAATTTCGGTAGGCAAATATGGAGTTAAAGGCATTTCTGAGCCTAAGAATCTCATTTGGTAACTTTGACCATTTGCAGATTTTTGACGAAACGGGACGAGACATTTGGAGGAGCTTACGACGTCTGTGAGGTATGTAAAGCCTCCCACTCCTTCATTTGGCATATCTTAGTGTGTCAGTCGAATATGAGACCTTCCGGAGCATTTCTGCTCCTCGAAACCCGATCCACAGAAAAGTCACTATTCATTCAATTCTATTGAAGCCTAAAGGCTCCAATTTGGCTAGTATGCCACCATTCGTCCGAAACCTATCGAAATGTGGTCGGGTGACCTAGAAATGATTATGTATGACCCTTGGCATATAAATGCTCAAAAAAAATATGCTCGCCACCTCATTTCGAATCGAGGTGGGTCCGCTACCCCAAAAATGCCCGATTTGCCCTTCGGGCCACCTTTGATAACAAAGATATAAATATTACTTCGGAGCTTTGGAACATCTTCCTGCGGGGTAGATTTGGGACAATTCGATACGCTAACTTATACTTCGAATTATATGGACCATTTTGGAAACGCTTTGCGAAATAAAACTTTATGTCGACTAAGTATTCGACTATTTTGTAATACGATATGCTTTATGAATTTACTTGTTTTGAAACACTATTTTGAAAGACGATTTGCATTTGTTTGCTCACGACTCCGTTCGTGCCTTATTATGACTTCGTTCGCCGGTTCCCGGGCCGGTTTTGATTCGTGCGCCATATGATAATTCGGCCGTATGCTGTGTTACGGTTCCCAAGGCTTCGCCATAGGGCCGGGTTCCGTTTGGAGTTATGCTGTGATATGGCTCGGGATGCGATACGCTCACCGATGATTATGATTATGTTCGGGGATGTACGGAGATTTGAAACCTTCTGGTGTTATGCTGTGTGTGGCGCCAGCGTCGGAGTGGCGACCACGTTCTTAAGCGTTTGCATGATTTTACTTGCATAATATATATGTATATGATTTCGATACAGACTTTGACATCTGATTTGCTTTTGATTTCGATTCATATTTCTGTACTCCGTGCTTTACATACTCAGTACATATTCCGTACTGACCCCCTCTCTCCGGGGGCTGCGTTCTATGCCCGCAGGTGCAGATCTTGGTGATCCTCCGCAGTAGGCTCCACTCTTTGCTTTCTCGGAGTACTCTTATTCGATTCGGAGTCCACTCTTGGTACAGACTTCCCTACTCTGTATATATTTTGGATATTTGACAGTTTGGGTACGGCGGGGCCCTGTCTCGCCATATGTTATGTTTTGAATTCGTAGAGGCCTGTAGTCATCTTTGTGGGGTGAGGGTCCTATGTGTATACTGTATGATTTTGCTTTCGGGTCTTAAAGCGGTCTGTTTGATATGATGGCCCCAAATGGCCCTTCTGTATATATCTGTATTTTGACCGGCGATGCCTATTCCGCCGCTTTGTTTGAGTTTGATTTGATATGACCGCTTAAGACATATTTTCGATATAAAGTATACTTGACATAACTTTTGTAAAACTATGAAATCAGTTTGGATTTGGAAACGAATATGCGATTTGGTCTGGGTACCCAGGTAGGGTGCCAGTCGCGGCCCACGGGGCTGGGTCGTGACAGAAAAAGTATGCCTTAACAGGAAAACTTTAATTTTCATAAGCAAAACGAAAAAAGTACACAAGTGCTAAAGAGTAGAAAGTATGTCGGAAGGGGCAAAACTTAGGTTTACTAAAGGAAAAAGTTCTGAACAAGTTTTGAACAAAGTGTCACGACCCAAAATGAGGGATGAGCTGACACCCACACACTCCCCCCTGGTGGGCGAACCCTTCCCTTACCCAACATACAATATATCAATGCGGAAGAATAATATAAATGTTAATAAGTCTCATATATCATATAAACGAAATAATTGCGGAAATGCATGAACGACCCAAGTAATCGGGTCAGAACAGTACAAAAGCTTCTAGGTATACAACTTGAATAAAAGTTACAACTACAACCTGAATACAAATTCTGTTTAGAATGAGGATTTAACAGAAAAGTCTAGATGAACTCCATGAGATCCTTGAAGATTATATGAATCTTGCTCAAGTACCTGGAACAACTCTACACTCCGAAAAAGGGTGTAACAAGAGTAATATCAGTGCAAACAACACGTACTGGTAGGCCTCATAGGCCGACAACAAATTAGCTAACACATATAAAAGAAAGAAACTAAAATGTAGGAAGATAAGCAGTCCAAATGGAGTCACTAAAAACATCCACGTAAGTCACTAAGCACATCCACGTAAGTCTTGCAATAATATGAACCGCACTAGATCTCAATAGTCTACAGTCTTAGCCTAGACGGAACCTCTAGCCCCCGAATCCATCAAGTGTCTAGGTAATTGATTAACAAGCACGTAGCATCTTCAATAAATCAACAACCAAGGAATCAAGGCTAAACCGCACCATGCAATACAACAAATACAACAACCAGAATCAGAGCTGTGACCGGATGTAATATGAATGCGTGTGCGATGCAATGCAATGCACTGGCCAACTGTCTCATATCGTACACACATGTTACAGGATGGAATACCTCCACGTCTCGATAGTCATGACCCATGAGGGCCCGTGAAGTCCATGTACCACTTGTCCAATCAATGACCTCGGCGACAAGCACTCTTTCAATCTCGGTAAGAAATCTCAGGCAACGAGAACTTATTCGTTCCTGGTAGGAGACCTCGGGCAATGTACACTCATTATGCTCCGATAAAGGACCTCAGATCACAGAGTCTCATCTCTTTTTTACGCTCTCCGACAAAGACCTCAAAGGCTACACTCTCTCACTTATCATCATCACTACTAAATCACAGTTCATATCAACCAAATCACAATTCATATCAAAGTGTCTTGAGAAATAATCATAAGGGTGAATAAGCATAGTAACATTTGTAAATCAATTACCAATATGAACTTATTGCCTAATCTATGCAGTGCCACGTCCGGAACAATTTCCCTTCGGACCACTTAGGTAGCACAAAATATATATGGAACAGAGGCCATATGAAATATGCACATAGCAAACACCATAATAAGAAGCCTCAGATGTTTCACTTTCCCTCTTATCATTATTAATATCAAATCACGACTCGCTCCACTGAATCATGTAGAATGTGTATGGATTATATGCATGAATCAATCTCAAGTGTAAATCATAATCAAATCTCAATCGGGCCACACATGGACACATATCACAATATCATTATCAAGTCTAGTCTTTTCTTCTATCCATGTTAATGTCAAGATAATTGAGAGACAGTCGTATCATAATCACAATATGGCAACTAAGTACAAGTCCAACGTCACACACATGGCAACAAGCTAATAAAACACAAAGAGGAAACAAGCCCACCAATCAGTCAACAATACCAATCTTTAGAATATCCATCCCAACTTCATACCCAAACACTAAACATGATTTCTCCATCAATAACTAACTTCTATATATGCTTCGCTAACTGGAGTATAACCAAAAAGGTAAGTCGTAACCTACCTCGATGGCCGAACTGGCTCTACGAACTATCTAACTCGAGCTTTCTTCTTCCGAAATGCCTCAGAATAAGTAAAGTCTAACAATTATGAATTTTACATTAAAACAAGATTTGAAGGATACCCATAATAGTCTTAGAGGAATTTAAGGTCGAAAAGTTAGTTCAAAAACCCATTCCCAACCTCGAGGGGCAAAATAACCATTTCATAAGAAAATTAGGTTATATAAGGTCAAAATATTATTCTAGGAAGTCATACGAATATAATCCATATTGGCCTACTATAAATCCGAACCCAAAAAGTCGCCCAAAATAGGATTCCGAGTCGGAAGGGCAAAATAGGAAATTTAGTCCAAAATTAGTTTACCCATGACTTATAGAGTCTAGATACCAAAAGCAATCAAAACCCATCCACTAATTAGATCCAAAATCAAGAAAAACCTTCTTTCCACTTTATGGTCAAAAACCCTCATTTTCCCCAACCCAAATTGTGGATTAATCATCAAATAAACGGAAGAATTCCATAGGAATCGACTAAATGGTGATTAGAGACTTAACCCCCACTGAAAATCACCTCAATCCATGCTCCCAAACTTGTAAGAAAAGTTACTAAATCTCGAAACTAATAGAGCAAAAAGAGACACAACAGCTGTTTCGGTCCTAATCAGGTGCTAGTTGATCACGAAGCTCACTTTTAACAAGCCCAATAAAACCCTTGCGAAATTCCACCCTAGATAGCCTTTTGAATCACCCAATTTGGCCTTGAAAATAAGAGAGATATGATGTTTTAATGTTTTGAACAAATGCAGAAAATTTAAGGATGAACGTAGGGGCAAATTCGTAATTTTCAGCAAATAACGCGACAGAAAATCAGCACAGTAAAATTTTAGTAAAATGTCTATATCTCCCTCATACTGTGGCGAAACGCGACGAGTCTTGTTGCTATAGTTCTGAAATTATGATACGGTTCTAACGGTTGTATCAAAAGGCCAATCAAAGCTCGTTTGCTCAATATGGTACCATTTAAGCTCAAAACAACGTCGAAACAAAAAACAAACATCGTACAACCCAAACCCATCCAAAACTCATCGAAATTTAACCAAAATTTGCGGAGAAGTTCAAAATCATCATACGAATCAGCTAGAACTCTCAAAACATCCAAACGGGACCGTCTTAACCGGATGTTGACCGTGGCCAACTCCAAATCTTACCAAAAGCTCGTTTCTCAACCAACCACCCAAATCACACCTGAACCTCTCTGGAACCGAACCAACAACTCGAATAAGTTATAAATGACATTATGGACCTAATGGAATCAATGGAACTTCAAAAAAGACCCTTTTACCCCTAATGTTGACTTTGGTCAAACTTCTTCCTTTGTTGCTGGTTTTGTGTAGTTGCTGATTTTAAAGTCTGCCAGAAAGGGCAGAACTTCAGTTTACAAAAGAACAAAGTATGCTGTTAGAGGCAAAATTTCATTTTCATAAGCAAAACAAAAGAGTTCACACGTAGTAGCTACTAGAAAGTCTAATGGAAGGGGCACAACTTAAGTTTAAAAAACAACAAAGTAGCAAACTTTCATTACCATAAGCAAAAGAAAAAAGTACACGTGTTAAGAACTAGAAAGTCTGCCTGAATGGGCAGAACTTCAGTTTACAAAAGAGAAAATTATGCCATTGGAGGGAAACTTTCATTTTCATAAGCAAAACAGAAGAATACTCAAGTGTTGAACCTACAAAGTCTACCGGAAGGCCAGGACTTAAGTTTACAAAAGAACAAAGTATGTCATACGAGGCAAACTTTCATTTTAGTAAGCAAAGAGGAAAAAGTACACAGAAGTTGAGTTTAAAAATAACTCCAACAAAATACCATGAACCCAAGATTTCAATTTTATAACACAATACAAATTATACAATGTAATAAGATTTACAACCACAAAAAATACAAGCCAAAAAAATATAGTATCCATGACAAAGAAGATTTACAAAGCACAGTACACAAACACAAACTAAATCATGGCTTTCCTTTTCTTCCCATAGCTGCACTCCATGTTATTGTTCCCATGGTAATCATGTCATGCTGATTTGGGTGGTGTCTCATAACCTTGTGTTACCTTGTCGTATGCATGGCAAACCAAATTAATTGACCATTCTTTCATGTACTTCAGCAAATCAGAGGTATTCTAATCAGCAGGATTTTTACCACTGACCAGCATATCAGCAAACTTGATAAAAAACGACCACAATTAAAATCTCTGAAGGTCATAAATAAGGTTGTTTTAGAACAACAGAAAAGTAAAACATAAAAAATAAAAATCAACTAAAAACATCAAAAAAGGCTAAAATATAAGCATGATACGTACAAGCCTTACTTTGGAGCCCAACAATATGTCAGATCACTGAAGTCGGTGTTTTATGGCCTGTGTGGCTTAAAATCAAAGACCTCCAACAACTTGGGGAGCATACCATAATAGCACTCCACATACCGAAGCAAACGTTCATCAACATTGTTTAGTGAGTTATAAATTTCAAGTCAGCGCTCATCAATAAGGAAAACACCAAGTACATAGTGATAAGGTGCTTTAGGATCATCACTGCCGGGGCGCATTGGGATTAATACGTTGTCGACATTCTCCCAGGACATACTGCACTTCCTTTTTTTCCCATTGATCATAGTAACAAGCAAGAAGACATCATCACTTTGATTTTTTTCACCAAGCCAGTGGAATTTATCTTTTTCCTTGGTGTATCTATAACAACCCATTTGGTAGTTACCGAGCTTTCCTAAATTTGTATCCTAAAACTTCCTTGATTAGCTGTGCCGTTAGTTCTACGTGGGGATTGTCTGTTTAAGTTGACCCGTAGTCGAGTTAGAAGGAAATTAAAAATCGATTGAGGCCACTGAGCCCATTCCTTTGACATAACTAGAGGTACACCGTGGTAGCGGGTCCGCCTCAGCGAACAGGTGCTAGCTATAGCAGCTGCTCACGACCTCAGGTTTCTGCCCCAGCGGACCCTATATCCGCCACAACGGAAGAAGTGAATTCCCATAAGTACACCCCCGCGACTTGTTTTCCGCCATAGCGGTAGCTCGCTATAGTGGACCCATGATCACCATAGCAGAAGACGCTGGGCTGGCCTAGTACATAAAGTTCATTTCAGGATTTGATCTCATTTTTCACCCAACTCTCAAATCAAGCCGCCATTTGGGGCATTTCCAGAGCAAATCTAAAGGAACTTGGGAAAGGTAACATCTGGACCTTATTTATTTCATCTATATTATATCTCTCCCTTCATTTACTAAGTTTTGATTATAAGGATTAATAAAATGGCGATTTCCCTAACTTTCACCACCTTGGGAGGGTAAAATGGGTTTCACTGGTTCAAAACATGGCATTTTTGAAGTAACTCTTAGATTCATACTCTATGCTAGTTAACCAACCCCAAATCCTTTTTCTTCAGCTATTTTTGCAAATGGGTTAAGACTTGGTTTTCTTGAAATTAGTAATATAAAAGGAAGAATGCTATTTATGACTTGTGTTGCTATAGATAACCACGAAAGTTAGATTATTAGTCAATGGAAACCTAGAAAACCTAATTTGAGGAAAGGTTCTGATTTTACCCCTGTGGGCCAGAGTTGTATTTAGATTCTCTAGATTCTTAATCGGTATGAATACCTTAATCCTTGACACTTGCTCACTCGGATTCCTTGCTATCCCTAGACCCCTCCCATCTCGGTTTCAATGCAAAAAATGGAAGATGAAGATCAAGGGGATGTTCGCTGCACCTGCTCGGCCTCAAGATAGGTTACGACTTACTTTAGTTAGATTCCAATTAGGATTTCATATATGTGCAGTAGAGATTGACAGAGAAAGCATGCCTAGGTCTCCAGACATGATGTTGGGTTGGATAGTCCTACGTTGGTACTGTTATGTGTGGTTGTTGCCTCGTTGTTCTTGTTGGATGTCTCGTTAGTTGTGAGTGTTAGCGTCTGTATAACATGACTGAGTCTGTACCGTATTTTTTAGTCCGATTGATGATTCTAGTTTGCCTTATGGTTAGACTTCGGTTAGTGCAGCATATGTAGAGTTAGTGATTGTTTGAGAAAGCATGTACGCCTTCGGATATAAAGTTGGGATGGATTACCTAGTTTGGTATTGTTGTTGATAGTGCCTTGTTACCTTTTTGTGATCTATTGGCTTGTTGCTCTGTGTGTGATACTAGACAAGATGCTAAGTTGCCTTGTCATGATTATGAACCTGTATCTCTCAACTATTGGGTCTTGTCATATAAAGAGGTAAGATGTGATTTATTCATGATATTGTGATATGTGTCCATGTGTGGCATGACTGGTATTGGTAGATTCTCATTGGCATTGATATCATTCATGCATTCATACTCATACATTTGGATTGGGTTACGCACCACAACATATATATATACACATTAGATCGGGTTGCGCGCCGCAACATATATGTACGTATATTGGATCCAGTTGCACGTTTCACAACATATGTATATGTATATGTATATATATTTATATAGTGAAAATACATAAAAAAAGACTCCCCAACGTATACTCGGATTAATTATGACGCACCCAACCTTTGCGGGCGACCTATTACCCCCTGGCCTTATTTTTTCTGTATTTTTGTAGACTTTTTTGGCTGACGTGGCACCAAAAAAATTGACGCCCAGTTGCATAGTAACACTCTCCGCCACATTGGTGCCACGTCACTGCCATGTCACTGCCACTTGTTAAAGCTGCTAATTGCAATTTATTTTTCTTTTTCTTCTTCTTTCTCCTTTTTCTCTTTTTTCTTCTTTCTCTTCAACCACCCCCACTGCCGCCACACCGCCGCGGCCACCACTACACCACCACTGACATGATTGAACATAACCCAGTTCGTGAAATCATGGGCAGTTCGTGCAATTTCTACATTGTTGTTGAATTCCATTCCCCATGGATTTCTACATTGTTGTTAAACCATTCTTCTTCTTCTTCTTCTTCTTCATTTCAAGAAATCCATCAACCCATTTTCTTCCTCTATTAACACACACACATTGTTAATTTTTCTGGCTCAAAGTTGAGGCTCTCTGATCCATGTTTCCCCTTAATTATTTTATTACCTTGTCCAATGGCAGGCAGGAAGTAATGGACTTGGTCAATAAAAGTGGGAAGTTTGAGAAAAAATTCGACGGTTTCACTGGTAACTAACTTTTGTTGAAATCCTTTAGCCTCTGGTTTATAGAAAATCATGCTACAGCAGTCATTTATTCCTTATTTCAGGAACTAGTGGCCCTCTAGGGAAGAAGTTAAACAATTCAAAGACTCGTGCTGAACGGGGATGGGAGCCAAAATATCCAAGCTTCGCTCAGTTTCTTGGAGTTTCAAATTAAATTGCTGCAAGAGCTCTCATGCTTTCGAATTATTGAAGAAATGTAGGAGAACTGTTTTCACAAAGTTCTCATAAAGGAAAATGCTCCTAGGAAAGACATAATGTGTGTGTGTGTGTTAATGGAGGAATAAAATGGGTTGAATGTGTGTGTGTTAATGGGGGAAGAATATAGGATGGTTGATTTATTGAAAATTAGATTTTTATGAGTGATGATGAAATTGAATGTGTGTGTGTTAATGGAGGAAAATGGGTTGATTAATTTCTTGAAACGAAGAACAAAAAGAAGAAGAAGAAGACATGGCACTAACGTGGTGCCAATGTGGCGGAGAGTGTGCAACACTCTCTGCTGTGCAACCGGGCATCAAATTTTGATTTTGCCATGTCAGCCAAAAAGGGGTACAAAAAAATAGAAAAAATACGGCCAGGGGGGTAATAGGTCGCCCGCAAAGGTTGGGTGCATCATAATTAATCCGAGTATAATTTTGGGGGGTATTTATGTATTTTCCCATATATATATATATATATATGTATATATTAGATTGGGCTGTAAGCCGCAACAGGTACATGACTTCGCAGGTGTTACAACTTGGAATTTTGTGTCGCTTGCATAACGAATAGACTAGCATAAGCCTAAGTGAACATGAAACCCTTATAAGTTTAATAAGGATATTTAATTATTTTAAGAGTATACCTTAAGATTCCAAAGGCAATTTGAGGCAAAGGAAGTAAGTTCGTCGGAGAAAGTTAAGGTTGAGCCATGTTTTGGGAAATTTCATATCATTTGAGCTATGCATTGCTTAGTATTACTTTTAGGGAGAGATATAGAGCCCCTTAGATGTTTAATGAAGTCTTAGACAAGTTCCAAGAAGGTTCCATAAGGATTGGAGGTCAAACGAGTCGATAAGAACGCGATTTCGCGAAACCGAGAGGTGCAGGGGCATTGTGCGGTCGCACATTGAGTGTGCTGAGCCACACACTGGTCGCCAACTCCCCATTTTGTCTTAGTTCACTGCCCAACATCATTTGGGGCGTAGCACGAGTGTGCAGCCGCACACTGAGTGTGCAAGACCGCATACTCATCGCACATTAGGGTCGGGGAAGTGATTTTGCAACCTTTGTAAATCCCAAACGACCCCAACCTCATTTCTAAATTTCGATACTTATTTATCCACTTCTTCAGATTTTTCCAAAGGGTTCTTGAATGTTCTCAATCACTCCACACCTTTCCATATCATCCAAAGAGAGAATCAACATCAAAACCTCAAGGTAAATCCATGGAGAATGATGGTTCTTGCTTCCTTTAAAGGTTGTGATGAAATTAGTCTTAGAAAGAGAGCTGAATAAGGTTAAACCCTACTACTTCAAGGTATGTTCATAATCCTACTCTTATTTTTAAGTGATATAAAGGTTTAGTGACTCTTATTGACGAAGAAATCTAAAGTAGATAAGCCATAGATGTTGAGGTGAAGAAGATGACTATGGGTGAATTTGAAAAGAGGATTTTGGATAAATTTGAAATGGAATTGAATAAAATCCCTTGATTTTTATATTATGGATATTGCTACTGATGTTTGGGAGTTGCTAATTATATGGAGAAAGTCGTTGAAACAAAGGAACTGCTGCCCAATCTTCGTTAGGTTTTTGTCGCTTTATCTTAAACTTAAGTGTATCTGTAATTATCTAATTTTAGTGCGGATTCTCTTGAATGTAGAATCGTGAGCTTGGAAGGAGAACGTTCAGTTGTTGTGGAGACACAAAGGTATGTAAGGCTAGCCCTTCTTTCTAAGACATGACTTCCATCACATAATATCTTCTATCTTTCCATGAATTTCTTACATTTTGGAAATCACGAGTCCATGATTATTAAGCGCTTCTCATGAAATAAAGATAAGAGACGAGCTATGATAATGATGATTTTAGTCATAGAGATTTTAAGCTTATGACATGATGCTAATATGATGTTCATGATTTTTACATGATTCCTTGATGTTGTTCATTGTTGTTAGTCTCTCCTTATAATGCTAGTCCCTTCAAGGTGAGACCTGACGATTCTGATTATTCTATAAAATAATCGGAGGTTACTGACCTTACGTCACTTCGATAGAGTTATAGCTTTTACTTGAGCTATTATGCAAGCTTCATGTTAAGTATATGATGATGATTACACCGTGTCTATATGGCATGGGCAGCACCGCTAAGGCCGGCGTCTTATGGATGATGACAGCACCACTAGTGGGTGGCGTGAGGATGATTCCCCAGCGCGGGAGGCCCGGACAAGGGCTAATGATGTTATTTATTCAGACAGTTATGTATATATATGTGATATGCTTTAAAGGTAAAAGTAAGCATGCATGATTCTGCCTCAAGAGGCAAGTAGTTACAGTTATCCTTTCTTCTTATGCTATTTATACTTCCTTATTATGTTATCATATGTGCCTTTCTTTTATGGACGTTGTGTTCATGCCCATAGGTAGACAGGGAGATGGCTCGGACACCTAGGAGCCTTACCGGCAGTTGTACAGGAGCACTCCACTACTCCGGATTTGTCACTCATTGGTATATTCTTGTGTGTACTCATTCGGGGCATGGTGGGGTCCTGTCCTGTCCTTATGATTTTAGTACTCCAGTTAGAGGCTCGTAGATACATATGTGGGCAGTAGATATCTTATGATCTCTTTAGTGCACGTCTTGTATATCATTTTGTAGTCTCATGGGCTTATACATTGTACATATATGAATATCTTGAGGAGTGACTGAAGATCATTTCATGGAAAGCTTTGTCTGGGAATTGTGTTACATCCGGCATTTTTGCATATTCGAAAAATTCGAGATAACTGGACTTATAATGAATGAGGCTATATTTGGATTTTACTTAGTATGAATGTGTTGGCTATGACAACATTGGTGTGGAAATACGAGAGGAGGCCAAGGGCAAAATAGGAATTTTAGGAATTGGTTTCGGAAATTACAAATTATGATCCATAGCCAATTGGGCCAAAAAAAAATAAGAAAACTAAGGCCCAAAGTGAAGAAGTGGCCGGCCAAGCCCAAGCCCAAGTCCATGGAATTTATTCCATGTGACCAATTAATTAAGAGGATAAGTATGTATATTTATATCAATGTTCATCCTTAGAACATTCAAGAAAAATGAAGAGAAAGAATAGGAGAGGGTCACGACCAAGATAGAGCTAAATCCTTGGTTCAAAAATCCATTTCTTGTGGGATTAGTACTAAGTGCGATTTTCTCTACAAAGTGATATAATTATCTTGGCAAGAAAGTAGTGTTGGTGGCAAGTGAAGAAATTGAAGAAAAGGTGAGAATCAATTCATTTTCTTATGTTATGAAGTTTGATTTATGTTGTAATATGTAGAAGTGAGTAGAAATTATGAAAATATGGAAGTTTGCAAAGTGGGTGTGTTTATATGATGGAGGCCGTGTGTGTGTATTTATTGTATGTTATGATGACTTGAATTTATGTTATAATCTAGTTGTGGTGATGGTGGAATTTGTATTAGAAATGAAAGTTGAATGAATTAGTGGAAGTTGGAAAATGTAGGAATGTGGCCGTGTGTTGTAGGGATTGAAATGGAAGTGAATTAAATTTCTTTAGTATGCTAATTGTGTTATTGTGAAGTGAATGAAAGAATAATGGTTTTTGTTGCCATGGAAAACTTGTTGTTAAGTTGTTGTAAGAAACTATGCAACCTTATTATAGTTTATGTAAGTGTGGAAATGAAAGTAGTAAGATGCAAATTATGATTGTCATTGATGATGTTGGAAGATATAAATATGTCATGAACATATATGCTAAAGATTAGAAGTTGTGGGTGAAATATGACTTTGGTAGTAAGCTTGTATATTGCGTATACCTTATGTATATTTGGTGAAAACGATATGATATGCCTCCGAATCATGTTGTAGTGATCTTGATAAGTGATGAATATGAAAATAATAAGATTGGTTTGGAAGTGTATGGTCGGAATGAAAGATATTGTGTTATGTCAGAAAAATGGCTAGTTATGCCATATTATGTGTTTTTATGCTTGTTGTTGTTATTGATGTTGTTGATATTGTTGATTGGGTTGTTGGTTGTTTGGAGCCGAGTTGAATCTCGGAGAGGCTATATGTATAGGGGAGGTGCTGCCCAAATTCTTATAGACAAGTATTAGTTAATGTTAGAAATGTTAAGTCTCATGAATAGTAACTGGTAAGTGTGACCATTTGCAGTTTTTGAGCGAGACAGGGATCGAGTTTGGACGAGCGTAGGACGCAACCAAGGTATGTAAAGCCTACCCCTTCATTCTTAGGCATGTTCTGAATGTAATAGGCTCGGCCGCGAGCCTTAAGTACGACTCCGTTTCTCGGAATTCGAGATGGAAATCCGCTCCAATTCCTTCAGTAAGATTGAATCATTTCTCTTATAACTTGTCCCTAAAGTGAACTTTTGTATAAAACATTCCTAAACGGAGTCGGAATACTTCCAAATGATTATGGATGACCTCATAAGGTCTATTATCAGTAATTTACATATGTCGCCTCGAGTTGGTCCGAGGCGGGCCCACAAGGCCCGATGCCTTCTGTATAACCCTAATTACTTTGATCCTGTCTGATTTTCTCAGAAAACATCTGGACTATTATTTTGATTATGAAATGACTATTTTTATGCAAATCTTACAAAATGATTTCTGTACATCTGAGAATCTGATTCTGATAATAATCTGTTGTGCCTTCCCAAGTAGGACATAGGCGCGTATTATGCATACTATCCGGATACTCTGATTTGACTCGCCGTTTGGCACCCTTCAGTTTGATTGAGTCTGTATGTATGTGGTTTCTCATTAATCCGTTCGTGGCTGTCTCAATGCATTCCTTCACTGCGTCCCGGGCCAGGTTCTGTTATCGTGCATATTCCTCTGCATTGTTCATCGCGTCCCTCGGTGTGCGGGCCGGGATCTGTTTATATCTGTATGATATTATGATCTGTGTATGGGGATGGCGGCCAGGATGGCATATGATCTGATCTGATTCTGTCTGTCCACCGCGTCCCGTACTAAGAGGGCCGGGATCTGTATGTATGTATGCATGTGCCATCAGCATTTATATAAGCACATGCCTCTGTATGATTCTGTATGACTCTATATGATTCTGTATAACTCTGTATGATTCTGCATGCATAATTCTGTCTGTCCGTCTGGATTACAATTTTGTCTGTATGTCCGTATGGATTCTGATTCTGTATGTCCGTATGGTTTACGATTCTATCTGTCTGTCTAAACCATGATTC
This sequence comes from Lycium barbarum, assembly GCF_019175385.1. Lineage (NCBI taxonomy): Eukaryota > Viridiplantae > Streptophyta > Magnoliopsida > Solanales > Solanaceae > Lycium > Lycium barbarum. The sequence continues at coordinate 93,315,424 of NC_083345.1, read as the reverse complement.
TGTCCGTCTGTCGGGATTATGATTCCGTCCGTTCGTTTGATTTATGGTTCTGTCCGCTATATATATATATGCTTTCGGTTCAGACTATGATTATATTTGTTGTGTTTCTGCTTTACATACTCAGTACATTTTTCGTACTGACCCCCGGTTCTTCGGGGGCTGCGTTACATGCCCGCAGGTACAGACGCACCTGGAGATACGCCGCCAGTTTAGGGCATCGATTCTGCTATTTTGGAAGAGCTCCTTTGATCCGGAGCAAATACTTTTGGTATATATCTTCTGTCATCTGTAGACTCTGTATGTATGGTATTTTGGGGTACGGCGGGGCCCTGTCCCGTCATCTGATTCTGTATGTCTGTAGAGGCCTGTAGATAGATATGTGGGTTATGGGTTTCATCTGTTTAGGTAATGTTACATCCGACGTTTTTGCTTATTCGAAAATTCAAGATAAATTGACTTGAAATGAATAAGGCCACAATTGGACATTTCTTTGTGTGAATGTGTCGGTTATAAATACGTTGGTGTGGAATTACGGAAGGAGGCCAAGGGCAAAATTGGAATTTTGGGAACTTGCTTCATGAATTACAAAATAAAGCCAATTGGACTAAAAAAAAAAATAAGAAAGTGAGGCCCAAATTTAAGGGCCCAACCGGCCACACCATTGATCCAAGCCTATGGATTAATTAAATTCCATGGGAAAATATATATCCTGGATAAGTATCAAGAAATTTCAAGAAAAAGGAAAACAAGAACAACAAACAAAAAGAACAAGAGGGTTCGGGTGAGAGAGAGAAAAAGAAAGAAAAGAAAGAAAAATTTTTGGAGCCTAATCCTTGAGTTTAAAATTCAATTCTTGTTGGATTATTACCAAGTGAGAAGCCCTCTACAAGTTGATATAAGTATTGTGGCAAGAAAGCAATTTTATCCTCCAAGTGAAGAACTTGAAGAAAGGTAAGGATTTTATGCTTTTGATATGTTATGGAAGGTATATGTATGTTGTAGTATGTGTGAATGAATGAAAAACATGGAAATTTTGTGTGTTGAAAAATATGCATGTTGGCCGAATACATGTACATGTATTACATGTCTTGGATGATTTGAATTCATGTTGTAATTTAGTTGAAGTATGGTGGAAATTGTATTAGAAATGGAAGTGGAATGAATTAGTGAAAATTGAAGAATGTAGGAGGTGGCCGTGTGGTATTGTTATGTGTTGATGGAGTATGAATTTGATCTTGTTTGTATGTTAAGTATGTTATGGTGAAGTGAATGGAAAGATAACAATCTTTATTGTCTTGGAAAAATGGTTATCAAGTTGTTGTAGGAAAGTATGCAACTTTGTTATGATTTATGTAAAAATGGAAATGAATGTATCAAGAGGCAAATTATGATTATTGTTGATGAATTTGGAAGATGGAATTGTATAATGAACTTGTATGTTGAAGGTTAGGAGAATTGGATAAATTGTGGCTTTGATGGAAAGTTTGTAAATTTGCATATCTTATGTATATCTCGTGAGAATGGTATGATATGCCTCCAAATCGTGTTGTAATGAATTTGATGGGTAATGAACATCAAAATAATAAGTTTGGTTTGGAAGTGTAAGGTCGGAACGGAAAATGTTAAGTTATGACGGAAAGTTGGCAAATTGTGCCTTATTATGTATTTTGAGCTACTTGTCGTTATTATGAATATTGTTGTTGGGTTGTGTTGATTGTTTGGCTGTGTTTAAGTTTTGGGGATGTCATATATACAGAGGAAATACTGCCGAAATTTCGGTAGGCAAGTATGTGTTAAGTTTGGACTATGGAAAAGTTGAAACTAACAAATGGTAAACTTGACCATTTCTAGATTTTGGACGAACTTGGGATCGACGCCAAGCGAGCGTGAGGCGCTATCGAGGTATGTGAAGCATTTCCCTTTGTTCCTAGGCATGTTCTGGATGTGATAGGCTCGGCCGCGAGCCTTAAGTACGACTCCGTTCTCCGGAATTTGAGACGGAAAACCGCTCCAATTCCTTCAATTCAATTGAAGCTATTTTCTTATAAATTGCCTTTAAAGTGAGTTTTTGTACAAAACTTCCCTAAACGGAGTCGGAACACTTCCAAACGATTATGGGTGACCTCATAAGGTCTATTAGCGATAATTTACATATGTTGCCTCGAGTTGGTCCGAGGCGGGCCCGCAAGGCCCGATACCTTCGGTAATACTTTAAATACTTCCGTTTTGTCCGATTTTCTCAGAAACCATCTGAACTATTATTTTGATTATGATACAACTATTTTTATGAAATTCTTACAAATGATTTCTGAACATCTGAGAATCTGATTCTGATAATAACCTGTCGTGCCTTCCCAAGTAGGATATACGCGCGTACTATGCATACTATCCAGATACTCTGATTTTGACTCGCCGTTTGGCACCCTTCAGTTTGATTGAGTCTGTATGTTGAGTCTGTATGTAAGTAGTTTCTCATTTATCGGTTCGTGTCTGTCTCAATGCATTCCTTCACTGCGTCCCGGGCCAGGTTCTGTTATCGTGCATATTTCTCTGCATTGTTCACCGCGTCCCTCGGCGTGCGGGCCGGGATCTGTATGTCTGTATGATATTATGATCTGTGTATGGGGATGGCGGCCAGGATGGCATATGATCTGATCTGATTCTGTCTGTCCACCGTGTCCCGTACTAAGAGGGCCGGGTTCTGTTACGGCGCCCCCAGACAGGGCCGGGATCTGTATGAATGTATGCGTGTGCCATCTGTATTTATTTAAGCACATGCCTCTGTATGATTCTGTATGACTCTGTACTACTCTGCATGCATAATTCTGTCCGACATACTTTTGTCTGTCCGTCTGGATTACGACTATGTCTGTATGTCCGTATGGATTCTGATTCTGTAGGTCCGTATGGCTTCTGATTCTGTATGTCCGTATGGATTCTGATTCTGTATGTCCATATGGATTTTTATTCGGTACGCCCGTATGGACTCCGATTCTGTACGTCTGTATGGATACTGATTTTGCTCGTCTGTCCGTATTATGATTCCGTCTGTCTGTCCGAACCATGATTCTGTTTATCTGTATGAACCACGACTCTGTATGTATGTCTGGATCATGACTCTGTCCGTCCGTCTGATTCATGGTTCTGTCCGTTATATTTCTGTGACTCCGGTTCGGACTATGTTTATATCTGCTATGTTTCTGCTTTACATACTCGGTACATTTTTCGTACTGACCCCCGTTCTTCGGGGGCTGCACTACATGCCCGCAGGTACAGACGCACCAGGTGATACGCCGCCAGCGTAGGTTTCTGACTCTGCTGTTTGAAGAGCTTCTTCGATCCGGAGCATATACTTTTGGTATATATCTTCTGTTCTTCCGTATGTTCTGTATGTATGGAAATTTTGGGTACGGCGGGGCCCTGTCCCGTCATATGATTCTGTATGTCTGTAGAGGCCTGTAGATAGATGTGGGGGTTACTGGTTTCGTCGGTATGTTAGCCTTATCGGCTTATATGTAAATGTCTGTATGTTCAGGTATGTATGTATATATATGTATGTTTGCGCGCATGCCGTATTTGTATCGACCTACTTCTGTAACTTCTTTTTAAAAAGAGAAAAAAAAATCCGTATGATTCGAAAGTCGGTTGAGTAGGTATGTACGGGTACCCAGTTAGGGTACCAGTCGCGGCCCACGGGGTTGGGTCGTGACAGGTAAGTACGAACGATTTTGTGACTTCATCTGTATGTTAGCCTCATCGGCTTGTCTGTAAATTTCTGTATGTTCAGGTATGCGTATGTTTGCACGTGCGCCGTATATGTATTAGCTTGATTCTGTAAACACCTGTTTGAAAAAAAAAATCTGTATGGTACACCAATTCGGTTAGGTAGGTACGTATGGGTATCCAGTTAGGATACTAGTCGCGACCCACGGGGTTGCGTCGTGACAGAAGTGGTATCAGAGCGGTTAGTCCTCGGTATGTCTACAGGCCGTGTCTAGTAGAGTCTTGTTTATCGGTGTGTTGTGCACCACATCTATAAACAGGAGGCTACAGGGCATCTAGGGTGTTACCCTTCTTTGAATCTTAGATCGTGCGATAGAACTGTATTAGTAGGATGATCCCCTCCTGACGATTTGTTATGTTTTCAGCGATGCCTCCGAAGAAGGCAACAGCTGCCCAGAAGGGCAAAGCGGGGGTGGAGGTAGGAGAAACCAGCCGGGCCCAGAGAGTTACCAGGGCCAGTGCGCGGTTAGCGCTTGAGGATGAGCCCCTGTCAGCCGGCTCTGTTACACCGCCCTTATCAGAGGAGATTGGAGCAGCAGCAGCTGCTGATCAGAGGGCGGCTCCACCGCGAGCTCCCGGGGTTCCAGTGCCCGAGCCTCCAGCTCCACAGCCAGGGGCGGAGGACAGGGCCATGCGAGATGCGGTTCAGTTATTGACCACACTAATGACAGAGCAGGTTCGCAGGCATGGATTTGGGGGTGGTCGTGCGGACAGATATGAAAGCTCCAGGGCTCATGAGTTTTTGACATGTAATCCTCCAGAATTCTCCGGGATAAAACCCGAAGAGGACCCCCAGGAGTTCATTAGAAAGATGGAGAGTACGATACGATTGATTAAGGCTTCGCCGACTGAGTCCGTCGAGTTGGCTTCGTATCGGTTATATGAGGTAGCGGCGAACTGGTATGAGTCCTGGCAGCTATCCAGGGGTGACGATGCTTCCCCAGCAGTATGGGCCGAGTTTACTAAGGCTTTTCTTGATCATTTTCTACCTCCAGAGCTGCGGAGAGCTAGGGTTGATCGATTCTTGAACTTGAGACAGAACGGTAGAAGTGTTCGAGAGTATAGCCTAGAGTTTGACTCACTGGCTAGGTATGCACCCGCTATAGTAGCTGAGATGGCCGACAGGGTGCATCGGTACGTGATGGGGCTGGACCCTTATTTGATTGATAGTTGTTTGGCGGTGGCTTCTCAGCCAGGGATGCATATTGCCCGGGTACAGGCGCACGCCCAGGGCGTGGAGGACCGACGTAGGGAACGTCGGCCTGATAGGGGCCACGACAGGAGCCGGCCTAAGAGAGCCAGATCGGCCGGGTATTCAGGGGGATTTCAGAGCGAGTTTTCTCAGCGGCAGGGTAACAGGTATTCGTCCCAGCCAGCACACAGTACGCCCCCACAGTTCTCAGGACAGAGCTCCAGAGTTCCAGTCTCACAGGTGAGCAGAGGTCCCGGTCAATCGAGGCCACCTATGCCCCCTTGTTCTTACTGTGGGAGACCCCACCCGGGGGAGTGTTATCGCGCTACAGGCGCTTGTTATTTTTGTGGCAGCCCAGATCATCGTGTCAGAGAGTGCCCGCATAAGGGTGGTTCGGGTTCAATCCAGCCTGCTGGGTCAGTTGCTGGCTCATCTTCTCCTTCGGCAGCCATACGCCCCACGGGGCGAGGAGCACCAGCACCAGCGCCAGCGAGTCGTGGCAGAGGTCGTGGTGCAGCCTCTGGTTACAGCGGTCCTTCGAACCGCGTATTTGCATTGACCGGCCGGCAAGACCCAGGAGCGTCTTCAAGCGCACACCAAGGTATGTTAGTGTTCTTTTCTTGAGGAATATGTGTATGAATGGGTCTATACTTTATCATATTATGTGATTTTCTTCTTCTCGGTATTAATAAGAGCAAGGTAGCTGTTAACCTGATAGACATTGAGAATTCGGAAGGGCGATATGATAATTGTGTAGTTTAGCCCGGGGTGGGACCCACTATGAAATTTTCCGAAAATTTACTAAGATCCCGATCTGCCCTAAATTACGTGACGAAGGTCGTGCGGGGCGGTCGACGAAATTATACTGGCCCTAATGCGTCCAAACACATGAAAGTTTCGAGGTTAAGCGTGCTAAGGCTAGAGCAATTCTGGGATGGGTGACCCCCTGGGAAGGATACCAAAAACTTTCACAAGTGTAAATATAAGATGTAAATGGAAATTTGGGGTAACCTAACGGAAAAGAGAATATGTGGAATAACTAGTGCCCTTACATGAGTCGCGCAGACCGGTGCGGACTAAATGGGCGAAAAGAAGGAGCGCAATATCGCTCGAGAAATTGAGCGAATTTGAATAACGGTCGGAGACGTACGCAAGTAAGATATTAGTAAACGTATATGCATGTGTGTATTTGTATGTGTATGACCTTCGTCTGGTGCCCATGTGGATCAAGAGCCGAGTCCCGGCGACTAATGTTGTGATGGACGAAGGGTTTTACTCAACCGAATACATGAAACGAAGCAAAGACGAGGATACGAATGTTGTCAAAAATATACATAATAGACAAACTCCAGTTACGTTAACACTTAGTCTAGTGCGACGATATCCGAAGAAGAAAATGAGTATGGGTAGTAGGAAAGATGAAGAATAAGAAATGTGAATAAACAGAATCCTTGAAAAAGTTGACAAGCGACGCGTAAGAAGATTTGTATGACAATTTGACGAACAAGTTTATGAATGAGTAAACAGGGTCCGATGAGATAATCTGTGACACAATGGTCGGAGTGAATAACGAGATGCCGACAAAGGGAAATTTTCGTGAATCACTGGAGCCTTAATAGGAGTGGTCTAATTCTAATCAAAACTCTGTTTGTTGTACTTCTGCACCTCTGATTCTGATAAGGCTTGGTCTATCACGCCTCTGTACTTCTGAATCCGATTACGTTTCTGTCTGATACACCTCTGTCCGATTGACTCTGGACATGAATCTGTCTGATATAACTCTGTACGTCTGACTCTGATCTCGAATCTGTCTGATACCCTCCCATACATCTGACTTTGACTACGAATCCGTCCGCCATAGTTTAGTACGTTTGCCTCCGATTACAAATTCGTCCGATATGCTCATGTGCGTCCGATCCCAGTTCTGAATCTGTTTGGTACGACGTGGAATCATGATGATGTGGTAAGGAACCGAGGAGTATGAGAAGAAGTGATAGTAAGTATAATGTCTGAAAAGCTTTGAAGGAAAAGGAAGAAGGGACATAGCGTCCGTAAAAGAGCGAAAAGCATTCCTCTAATATTAGAATGTAGCTCATGACCCAGTGACTGTGTGGGATATGAGAGAATACGTTATGAAAGCATACGAGTCAGTAATGTGAAGAATTACTCCATCATCTTGGTAAAGAATCCATATCGGAAAGTCAACAAAGGACGATTATAAAAGGAACCCTCCCGAAGTAGTATGATGCCCCATGAGGTCAATTTAACATTCGAGGACAAATGTTTTAAAGGGGGGGGGATGTTACATCCGGCATTTTTGCATATTCGAAAAATTCGAGATAACTGGACTTATAATGAATGAGGCTATATTTGGATTTTACTTAGTATGAATGTGTTGGCTATGACAACATTGGTGTGGAAATACGAGAGGAGGCCAAGGGCAAAATAGGAATTTTGGGAATTGGTTTCGGAAATTACAAATTATGATCCATAGCCAATTGGGCCAAAAAAAAAAAGAAAACTAAGGCCCAAAGTGAAGAAGTGGCCGGCCAAGCCCAAGCCCAAGTCCATGGAATTTATTCCATGTGACCAATTAATTAAGAGGATAAGTATGTATATTTATATCAATGTTCATCCTTAGAACATTCAAGAAAAATCAAGAGAAAGAATAGGAGAGGGTCACGGCCAAGATAGAGAGAAAGAAAGGAAAAAAGGAAAAAAAAAATGGAGCTAAATCCTTGGTTCAAAAATCCATTTCTTGTGGGATTATTACTAAGTGCGATTTTCTCTACAAAGTGATATAAGTATCTTGGCAAGAAAGTAGTGTTGGTGGCAAGTGAAGAACTTGAAGAAAAGGTGAGAATCAATTCATTTTCTTATGTTATGAAGTTTGATTTATGTTGTAATATGTAGAAGCGAGTAGAAATTATGAAAATATGGAAGTTTGCAAAGTGGGTGTGTTTATATGATGGAGGCCGTGTGTGTGTATTTATTGTATGTTATGATGACTTGAATTTATGTTATAATCTAGTTGTGGTGATGGTGGAATTTGTATTAGAAATGAAAGTTGAATGAATTAGTGGAAGTTGGAAAATGTAGGAATGTGGCCGTGTGTTGTAGGGATTGAAATGGAAGTGAATTAAATTTCTTTAGTATGCTAATTGTGTTATTGTGAAGTGAATGAAAGAATAATGGTTTTTGTTGTCATGGAAAACTTGTTGTTAAGTTGTTGTAAGAAACTATGCAACCTTATTATAGTTTATGTAAGTGTGGAAATGAAAGTAGTAAGATGCAAATTATGATTGTCATTGATGATGTTGGAAGATATAAATATGTCATGAACATATATGCTAAAGATTAGAAGTTGTGGGTGAAATATGACTTTGGTAGTAAGCTTGTATATTGCGTATACCTTATGTATATTTGGTGAAAACGATATGATATGCCTCCGAATCATGTTGTAGTGATCTTGATAAGTGACGAATATGAAAATAATAAGATTGGTTTGGAAGTGTAAGGTCGGAATGAAAGATATTGTGTTATGTCGGAAAGATGGCTAGTTATGCCATATTATGTGTTTTTATGCTTGTTGTTGTTATTGATGTTGTTGATATTGTTGATTGGGTTGTTGGTTGTTTGGAGCCGAGTTGAATCTCGGGGAGGCTATATGTATAGGGGAGGTGCTGCCCAAATTCTTATAGACAAGTATTGGTTAAGGTTAGAAATGTTAAGTCTCATGAATAGTAACTGGTAAGTGTGACCATTTGCAGTTTTTGAGCGAGTTAGGGATCGAGTTTGGACGAGCGTAGGACGCAACCAAGGTATGTAAAGCCTACCCCTTCATTCTTAGGCATGTTCTGAATGTAATAGGCTCGGCCGCGAGCCTTAAGTACGACTCTGTTTCTCGGAATTCGAGATGGAAATCCGCTACAATTCCTTCAGTAAGATTGAATCATTTCTCTTATAACTTGTCCCTAAAGTGAACTTTTGTATAAAACTTTCCTAAACGGAGTCGGAATACTTCCAAATGATTATGGATGACCTCATAAGGTCTATTATCAGTAATTTACATATGTCGCCTCGAGTTGGTCCGAGGCGGGCCCACAAGGCCCGATGCCTTATGTATAACCCTAATTACTTTGATCCTGTCTGATTGTCTCAGAAAACATCTGGACTATTATTTTGATTATGAAATGACTATTTTTATGCAAATCTTACAAAATGATTTCTGTACATCTGAGAATCTGATTCTATTAATAATCTGTCGTGCCTTCCCAAGTAGGACATAGGCGCGTATTATGCATACTATCCGGATACTCTGATTTGACTCGCCGTTTGGCACCCTTCAGTTTGATTGAGTCTGTATGTATGTGGTTTCTCATTAATCCGTTCGTGGCTGTCTCAATGCATTCCTTCACTGCGTCCCGGGCCAGGTTCTGTTATCGTGCATATTCCTCTGCATTGTTCATTGCATCCCTCGGTGTGCGGGCCGGGATCTGTTTATATCTGTATGATATTATGATCTGTGTATGGGGATGGCGGCCAGGATGGCATATGATCTGATCTGATTCTGTCTGTCCACCGCGTCCCGTACTAAGAGGGCCGGGTTCTGTTACCGTGCCCCCAGACAGGGCCGGGATCTGTATGTATGTATGTATGTGCCATCAGCATTTATATAAGCACATGCCTCTGTATGATTCTGTATGACTCTATATGATTCTGTATAACTCTGTATGATTCTGCATGCATAATTCTGTCCGTCCGTCTGGATTACAATTTTGTCTGTATGTCCGTATGGATTCTGATTCTGTATGTCCGTATGGTTTACGATTCTATCTGTCTGTCTGAACTATGATTCTGTCCGTCTGTCGGGATTATGATTTCGTCCGTTCGTTTGATTTATGGTTCTGTCCGCTATATATATATATGCTTCCCGTTCAGACTATGATTATATTTGTTGTGTTTCTGCTTTACATATGTCACGACCCAGCCCCGTGGGCCGCGACTGGTGCCCTTCTGGGACACCCCAAACGAACTCACACCTAGATCATCGTAATCAGACTCGCCCAAACTCACGTACGTTATTCGAACTCAACATAGTAATCAGACATCTACCGAACACTTATCCTAAGCAGTCGCCCATACAGATCAGACAAATCACAAATCAGAAAGGAGGCGGAATATACATCGCCAAATTTCACACACACACATCAGAAGGGTGGCGGAATGCACATCGCCCCCAAGTACATACACATACATACAAACTCAGAGGCCGACTTGGCCATAGTAGCGTACGGGCCACTTAAGAATGCAAAACAGACTCACATGCAAACACACCGGACCCACGACCTACAAATCTGACTACAGGCCTCTAGACAAAACAGAACATAAGAACATAGGACGGGACCGGGCCCCGCCGTACCTACTCATCCAAATATACAGAATACAGACACAACAAAAGATATGTACCAAAAGTAGGCTCCGGATCAAAGGGGAGCTCTCCAACACAGCAGAATGAGTAGCCTAAACTGGAGGACCACCCAAACGAGCTTCTGTACCTGCGGGCATGAAACACAGCCCCCGAAGAAACGGGGGTCAGTACGGGAGAAGTACTGAGTATGTAAAGCAGAAGGTACAGAAATCACAAACACAGCTGGAGTCAGAAAGAACAAACGCACCGACATCGCAAACAAGCAAACCTGTGCGGGAGGCGAACGTACAAATGCAAATCAAATCATGTATAGGGTTTAGGAACGTGGTCACCCCCCGACGCTGGTGCCACAACACATCATAACTCCAGAAGTTTTCAAATCTCCGTACAGTCTCCAGACACATCATATCACCAGAACATATCAAATGCCATATCACATCATAACTCCATAAACGGTAACCGGCCCTATGGCGAGGCCTCGGAAACCGTAACACATCATAACTCCCGAATATAATATAGCGCGCACGATCACAAAGCCGGCCCGGGTACCGACGAACGAAGTCCTAGCAGACAGCACGAACAGAGTAGTGCAGAAACCATATGCATATCAAAAATAATTTGTCGGACTCGACATATAGTTTACGTATAGGCATATACTGACACCCGAAGGCTCGGAGTAGGAATCAGATTGATCAAAGTTTGCGTATAAAAGTTACGAAGTGCCTAACGGCCAAATTCTCAAGAAAAAAAAACTGTTCATACGTCTTTTTTTTCGAAAATCTCCCATCGTTCAAAGTACAGAACGTACATTAATGGCATAGGAAGTTTCAAACACATCCTTGGGTCATAAACAGACAGTCGCAGATTATAACGGACACAAACGGACCAAACAAACCGAATAAGGGGAGCCTCGGGGCTCGCGGGCCCACCTCGGGTCAAACTGAGGCGGCGGACGCAAATCACAGACTTTCGGCTCCATAGAGCCATCTACGAAAGTTTCGGAGAGTTTCGGACACAACAACACAAGTTATGGAGGTACGAACATTCTTTTAACCAAATGCGACAAAAAGGGTTCAATCGCGCTGAATGAATAGTGCTCGAACTTGAACTTCGATTTCCAAGAGTAGGATTATTCCCGAGGGGCCAATCTTAACCTAGTATGTCTAGGACATGCCAAAAGAATGATAGGTAGGCTTTACATACCTGGTTGGCGCCTTACACTCCTCAAATCGCAATTCCCGTTTCGTCCAGAAACTGCAAATGGTCACTTTTACCAGTTACTATTCATGAGAATTAACATTTTAGTCTTTGGGCTATATTTGGCTACCGAAATTTCGGCAGCACTTCCCCTATAAATCTAACACCCCCGAGACTTAGCTCGGCTCAAAATACAACGACAACAACAGCCCAAACATCATTAAACCATACAACCCACAATCATACTACATTAACTTCAAAATTTCACTTTAATACATAAGTTGGCAAATTCTTGATTCAACTTCAAAATTCCAAATCTATTTCCACATTAGTCCATTCATTCACTCATTCCCAATTATTCAAACACACTACATACAAGTTCTAAACCACATACAAACATCCCCAAAGTTCACTACTTTCCAATTCTCATTCAAAACACCAAAAGTTACGACGAATGTTCTAACTTGCGTCGTTTCATTCCAAATTCGTTATCATCAACCATAAATCTTATTTAAGGTCTTTAGTGTCATAAATATACTATGATATACACAAATATACCAAATGTATACGCTTTCCGATAACGTCCGAAATTATTTTCTAGCACCAACTCAATTCTTTAATCGATCCTTTACGACATAAAGATCACAACAACACATTATTCAAACTAAACAAGATAAAATTCTTATGGCTTGCACCACATGGAACTCACGGCCAAACACACCCTTTTTACACACACACACCATGCACAAACACAACCTCATCCCACAATCTTCACACTAATCCAATCACTAACACATATATATCCATTTCATAACATTAAAACATAAAAATCTTTCCTTTTTCTTGAATTTCCGACTTGTCGCAAACGTCGCTCTTTCTCCAAACTACTTGTATCACGTTGGAGAGCGTCTTGAGTACTCCACAACTATGTAAAACTTGAGATTTTTGGATCAACAATCAAGCTTGGAAATTTTTCTTTCTTTTTCTCTCTAGTGGCCGAAACCCCTCTTTCTTTGTGTTCTTGAATTTTTGATTAAATTCTTGATAATTCCAAGTGTACTTGATATATATCCACTCATAGGTCATGTGCATAGCACATGACCTTAATGAAATGGGCTTGGGCTTGCCCCCCTTGGCCGGCCTCTTCAAGGACTTGGGCTTCAATTCCTTGTTGTCCAAACTTGGCCCAATTCGTGAAATGTCCCGTTTTGTAATTCCCGAAACTAATTTCTAAAATTCCAAATTTACCCTCGGCCTTCCCCGAGGTCTTGACATCAATGATTTCATAATCAACATGAGCATAGCAACTTGAATCAAATTATTTCCTCAACACACACAAGTCTTATTTATTTCTTGATTTCCCGTTATACGAAAATACGGGACATAACATTCTCCCCCCCTTAAGAACATTCGTCCTCGAATGTTGAATCGAACTCATGGGTGTCGTACTACTCCGGGAGGGTTCTCTTGATAGTTGTCCTTTATTGATTTCTCCGACATGGCTTCTTTACCAATACTAGGGTAGATTTTTCGCATCACCGATCCAAATGCCTTCATAATACATTTTCTCATATTCTACGTAATCACCGAACCATACGCCATATTCTTGTAACAGACGAACGCTTTCCAGACGTCATCGTCAATATCATCTTCTTTTCACACTCCTGAGTTTCCTTACCACATAGTCGTAATCTCACTTTACTTCATATCAGACACTTCATACCAAACAGATTCAGAACTAAAACCGGACGGATTCATAATCGGAGGCAGACATACTCAACTATGGCGGACGGATTCGTAGTCAACATCAAAGGTACGGAACCATATCAGACACATCTGAGATTGGAGTCAGACGTACAAAGGCGTATGAGACGAATTTGTAAGCAGAATCAGACACACGAAGATATACTAAACTGATTCACGATCAAAGCCAGACGTACGGAATTATATCGAACAAATCCGAAATCAGAAGCAAATATACAGAATTGTTTCATACCGAACCGTGATCAGACAAACCAAAAGGTATCAAACACACGCGCGGTCAAAATCAAACGCACAGAAGTATATCAGACGGATTTATATCCAGAGTCAGACATACAGAGGTGTGCCAGACAGAAACGGATTCGGAATCAAACGCACAAAAGGTTCATCGGACGGGAACATAGTCGAACTCAGAATTACAGAGGCGTACTAGGTAGAGCCTCATCGGAATTGGAAGTGCAGAAGCACCAGAGGTAGATTGTCACTTTAGGAACAAATCATTCATATTAAGGCTCCAATAATTCATGGGAATTTCCTTTTTATTTGCAAACTCACTCATCCAGTCGTCACACAATTTACCTTGCGTCTTACGTATCGACTCCTTCAAAAATTCCAATTACTCACACTGCTTATCCTTTGTTTATCACAACATTAGTTTCCGGGGCTCGGCTCTTAGCCCTCATAGGCAGCAAATGAGAATCATACACACACATACACATACATATACACATACACACGTTTACTCACACCTTACTGGCGAACATCTCTGACTATTATTCAAATTCATTCGATTTCCCAAGAGGTGTTGTACCCTTTCCTTTTTGCCCATTTAGTCCGCCTCGTTCCGCGCGACTCTCGAAAGGGCACTAATTACTTCACACACATCCTATTTGCCTTTGGTTACCCCAAGTTTTCATTTACCTTAATCATACTTACACTTGTGCAAAATTTTGCGTTACTTCCCAGGGGGTCACCCATCCCAGAATTGCTCTGGCTTGAGCACGCTTAACCCTGAAACTTTTACACATTTTGACGCGTTAGGGCTGATATAATTTCGCCAATTGCCTCGCACGACCTTTGTCACGTAATTTTAGGCCAAACGGGGTCTTAGCAAATTTTTCGGAAATTTTTCGTAGCGGGTCCCACTCTGGCCCAAAGAGGACGTTTGCTTTTCTGGTTGTGTGGTCTATCGTTCTAGCCTTCCAAATCCCATATATTTTCCTCCCACATGCACAGATAACTGCCTCGGATGTTTTCATTAATTCGGATTCTTACCCTACCTTTACTGACACACACAAAAAGAATATCGCATAATACTGAGGTACAAACCTACCATTGCACATATTCATTAAACAAAAGGGTTAGTAGTATACCTGGGTCTGTGTCTGGGGGTGCCTCTGGGTCCCGACGACCGGTCAAAGCATAGATGCGGTTCGAGGGACCGCTAGAATCTGAACCACCACCACGGCCTCTACCGCGGCCCGCTGGTGCTGGCATACCTCGCCCCGCAGAGCGCGTGGCCGAAGGGGTAGATGACGAACCCGCAACACATCTCATCGGCGGTGCTGCGCTACCGGAACCGCCTGCCCACGGACAATCCCGCATGATATGGCCCTGGCGGCCGCAAGCAAAACAGGCCCCTGTGGCCCTGAAGCACTCACCTGGGTGCGATCTTCCACAATACGAACACTGGGGTATGGGTGGCCTAGACTGACTGGGACCCCTGCTAGCCTGAGGACCTGGGGCTCTGGAACTCTGGTCTGCCCTGGACGGTCCTGCTCCATCAAACCTCTTACCAACAGACTGTGTGTCCCGGCCTGACGGAGGAAAGTACCCGCTGGACTGATACTGAGGCTGCCCGCCCCGAGAATCTCCGGAATACCCCGCTGATCTGGCCCTCTTGGGCCGTCTCCCATCATACTCTCGGCTGGGCCGATCTGCTCGGTGCCGGTTCTCCATCCCCTGGGCGTAGGCCTGTAGACGGGCAATGTCCATATCTGTCTGCAATGACACCGCCATACACCCGTCAATCAAGTAACGATCCAGCCCCATAACATATCTATGCATCCGATCTGTCATATCTGCCACCACGGCGGGGGCATACCGGGCCAGGGAATCAAACTCCAAATTATATTCACGGACGCTCCGACCTCTCTGCTGCAGATGCAAAAACCGATCAGCTCGCTCCCGTCGTAACTCTGGGGGCAGAAAGTGGCGGGTGAAAGCAGTCACAAACTGATCCCACATAGCTGGAGGAGCACCCTCACCCCGGGATAGCTCCCAAGTCTCATACCAATGCGCGGCAACATCCCGAAGTCTATGCGAGGCTAGCTCAATCGACTCGGTCTCTGAAGCCCTGACCAAGTCTAATGCACGCCGCATCCCCCGAATGAAGTCATGGGGGTCCTCGTCGGGCTTAGACCCGAAAAACTCTGGAGGGCCGCATAACAAGAACTCCCGAACTCTCAGGCTTTCCCGCCTGTCCTCATCATCATCGTCCCTCCGCCCGCGCCTGCGAGCCTGTCCGGCTACAATCGTGGTCAACAACTGTACAACCTCCCTCAGGGTCCTATCCTCCCCCCCTGGCTGAGGAATCTCAGGAGCGGGTACACGGACCTCTGGAGCTGCTGAAGGTCCCGCTCTAGGCTGTACTAATGGGGGTGTAGCAGACCCCTCAGAATGAGGTGTAACCTCAGGCAAATCATAAAAACGAGCCCGAGTAGCCCGTTGTGCCTGACTGGTCTCTCCCACCTTCGCCTTGCCCTTCTGGGCCGCCGTTGCCTTCTTCGGAGGCATCGCTGCAAACACAACAACGGGTCAGATCAGAATGACCCTAATAACACAGCTCTATCGCACGATCTAAGATTCCAAAGAAAAGAGCAACACAACATCCTAGATGTCCTGTAGCTCCCTGTTTATAGATGTGGTGCACAACACATCGATAAACAAGACTCTACTAGACACGGCCTGTAGACATTCCGAGGACAAACCGCTCTGATACCACTTTTGTCACGACCCAGCCCCGTGGGCCGCGACTGGTGCCCTTCTGGGACACCCCAAACGAACTCACACCCAGATCATCGTAATCAGACTCACCCAAACTCACGTACGTTATTCGAACTCAACATCGTAATCAGACATCTAGCGAACACTTATCCTAAGCAGTCGCCCATACAGATCAGACAAATCACAAATCAGAAAGGAGGCGGAATATACATCGCCAAATTTCACACACACACATCAGAAGGGTGGCGGAATGCACATCGCCCCCAAGTACATACATATACATACAAACTCAGAGGCCGACTTGGCCATAGTAGCGTACGGGCCGCTTAAGAACGCAAAACAGACTCACATGCAAACACACCGGACCCACGACCCACAAATCTGACTACAGGCCTCTAGACAAAACAGAACATAAGAACATAGGACGGGACCGGGCCCCGCCGTACCCACTCATCCAAATATACAGAATAGAGACACAACAAAAGATATGTACCAAAAGTAGGCTCCGGATCAAAGGGGAGCTCTCCAACACAGCAGAATGAGTAGCCTAAACTGGAGGACCACCCAAACGAGCTTCTGTACCTGCGGGCATGAAACACAGCCCCCGAAGAAACGGAGGTCAGTACGGGAGAAGTACTGAGTATGTAAAGCAGAAGGTACAGAAATCACAAACACAGCTGGAGTCAGAAAGAACAAACGCACCGACATCGCAAACAAGCAAACCTGTGCGGGAGGCGAACGTACAAATGCAAATCAAATCATGTATAGGGTTTAGGAACGTGGTCACCCCCCGACGCTGGTGCCACAACACATCATAACTCCAGAAGTTTTCAAATCTCCGTACAGTCTCCAGACACATCATATCACCAGAACATATCAAATGCCATATCACATCATAACTCCATAAACGGTAACCGGCCCTATGGCGAGGCCTCGGAAACCGTAACACATCATAACTCCCGAATATAATATAGCGCGCACGATCACAAAGCCGGCCCGGGTACCGACGAACGAAGTCCTAGCAGACAGCACGAACAGAGTAGTGCAGAAACCATATGCATATCGAAAATAATTTGTCGGACTCGACATATAGTTTACGTATAGGCATATACTGACACCCGAAGGCTCGGAGTAGGAATCAGATTGATCAAAGTTTGCGTATAAAAGTTACGAAGTGCCAAACGGCCAAATTCTCAAGAAAAAAAAACTGTTCATACGTCTTTTTTTTCGAAAATCTCCCATCGTTCAAAGTACAGAACGTACATTACTGGCATAGGAAGTTTCAAACACATCCTTGGGTCATAAACAGACAGTCGCAGATTATAACGGACACAAACGGACCAAACAAACCGAATAAGGGGAGCCTCGGGGCTCGCGGGCCCACCTCGGGTCAAACTGAGGCGGCGGACGCAAATCACAGACTTTCGGCTCCATAGAGCCATCTACGAAAGTTTCGGAGAGTTTCGGACACAACAACACAAGTTAT
The DNA here is from genome assembly GCF_019175385.1 of Lycium barbarum. Classification (NCBI taxonomy): domain Eukaryota; kingdom Viridiplantae; phylum Streptophyta; class Magnoliopsida; order Solanales; family Solanaceae; genus Lycium; species Lycium barbarum. Next base: position 93,297,568 of record NC_083345.1, on the reverse strand, counting down.
GGAGGTACGAACATTCTTTTAACCAAATGCGACAAAAAGGGTTCAATCGCGCTGAATGAATAGTGCTCGAACTTGAACTTCGATTTCCAAGAGTAGGATTATTCCCGAGGGGCCAATCTTAACCTAGTATGTCTAGGACATGCCAAAAGAATGATAGGTAGGCTTTACATACCTGGTTGGCGCCTTACGCTCCTCAAATCGCAATTCCCGTTTCGTCCAGAAACTGCAAATGGTCACTTTTACCAGTTACTATTCATGAGAATTAACATTTTAGTCTTTGGGCTATATTTGGCTACCGAAATTTCGGCAGCACTTCCCCTATAAATCTAACACCCCCGAGACTTAGCTCGGCTCAAAATACAACGACAACAACAGCCCAAACATCATTAAACCATACAACCCACAATCATACTACATTAACTTCAAAATTTCACTTTAATACATAAGTTGGCAAATTCTTGATTCAACTTCAAAATTCCAAATCTATTTCCACATTAGTCCATTCATTCACTCATTCCCAATTATTCAAACACACTACATACAAGTTCCAAACCACATACAAACATCCCCAAAGTTCACTACTTTCCAATTCTCATTCAAAACACCAAAAGTTACGACGAATGTTCTAACTTGCGTCGTTTCATTCCAAATTCGTTATCATCAACCATAAATCTTATTTAAGGTCTTTAGTGTCATAAATATACTATGATATACACAAATATACCAAATGTATACGCTTTCCGATAACGTCCGAAATTATTTTCTAGCACCAACTCAATTCTTTAATCGATCCTTTACGACATAAAGATCACAACAACACATTATTCAAACTAAACAAGATAAAATTCTTATGGCTTGCACCACATGGAACTCACGGCCAAACACACCCTTTTTACACACACACACCATGCACAAACACAACCTCATCCCACAATCTTCACACTAATCCAATCACTAACACATATATATCCATTTCATAACATTAAAACATAAAAATCTTTCCTTTTTCTTGAATTTCCGACTTGTCGCAAACGTCGCACTTTCTCCAAACTACTTGTATCACGTCGGAGAGCGTCTTGAGTACTCCACAACTATGTAAAACTTGAGATTTTTGGATCAACAATCAAGCTTGGAAATTTTTCTTTCTTTTTCTCTCTAGTGGCCGAAACCCCTCTTTCTTTGTGTTCTTGAATTTTTGATTAACTTCTTGATAATTCCAAGTGTGCTTGATATATATCCACTCATAGGTCATGTGCATAGCACATGACCTTAATGAAATGGGCTTGGGCTTGCCCCCCTTGGCCGGCCTCTTCAAGGACTTGGGCTTCAATTCCTTGTTGTCCAAACTTGGCCCAATTCGTGAAATGTCCCGTTTTGTAATTCCCGAAACTAATTTCTAAAATTTCAAATTTACCCTCGGCCTTCCCCGAGGTCTTGACATCAATGATTTCATAATCAACATGAGCATAGCAACTTGAATCAAATTATTTCCTCAACACACACAAGTCTTATTTATTTCTTGATTTCCCGTTATACGAAAATACGGGACATAACAACATACTCAGTAAATTTTTCGTACTGACCCCCGGTTCTTCGGGGGCTGCGTTACATGCCCGCAGGTACAGACGCACCTGGAGATACGCCGCCAGTTTAGGGCATCGATTCTGCTGTTTTGGAAGAGCTCCTTTGATCCGGAGCAAATACTTTTGGTATATATCTTCTGTCATCTGTAGACTCTGTATGTATGGTATTTTGGGGTACGGCGGGGCCCTGTCCCGTCATCTGATTCTGTATGTCTGTAGAGGCCTGTAGATAGATATGTGGGTTACGGGTTTCATCTGTTTAGGTAAGTACGAACGATTTTGTGACTTCATCTGTATGTTAGCCTCATCGGCTTGTCTGTAAATTTCTGTATGTTCAGGTATGCGTATGTTTGCACGTGCGCCGTATATGTATTAGCTTGATTCTGTAAACACCTGTTTGAAAAACAAAATCTGTATGGTACGCCAATTCGGTTAGGTAGGTATGTATGGGTATCCAGTTAGGATACCAGTCGCGGCCCACGGGGTTGGGTCGTGACAAATTGTGTTCATCTAAGTTGAATATAATGATGAGTACGATGAGTGGTGCTCGGCAGGCTAGCTCCGGGTACCCATCATGGCCTTCTAGCTGGGTCGTGATAGCGGGTCCCCCATGGTTCATAAACCCGATGCCGCTTTAGGTTAGGGAGCTGGATGATAATAGCTCCTCCGCATCCCAAAGCGCGCTGCCCTCCTAGGCGCGCAACACTAAGTAATCCAAGCCAACCCACATTACTAACTAGCGTTGGATAATCATATTTCTTAGAGGTACTAAATAATCAAGGAGTGGAGGTATTCCGCCCGGAGCATGTGTGTATCATTGAATTGCATATGCACTCATTATCAGCCTCTCATTTTACATCTATTGATTGTATTCGTGGGTTGTACTTGTGTTTGTGATCACATTGAGGCGGAAGAGAATGTTTTTTGGGGTAGTCATATCTTGAGCAATAGGTGTGAACTTTTTCTATAATTGGTCTTAGTATGGTTATTTCTATTGGTAACTTGGGTAGCATTCGTGTTAATCTTGACTTGTATCGTGCGTTTAGTGGATTGTAAAGTAGAAGTTCATATCAAAGCTTGAATGTTATTGTATCTTATGGTAGAACCCCTTCCCCATACTGATTATGTGGATTGGCTGATTTATTGCCTACCATACTTATTTGTTGTTTGTTGTTGTTATTATGATCTTCTAATCATTGTCAACCTACGATACTTACCATTATGAGTGTTGTACTGATACTACTCTTGCTATACCCTATTCGGGGTGTAGAGTTGTTACAGGTTGAGTTTGTGGATTAGTAGTTTCCGAGGACACTCCGGTGTCCATCTCGAAGACTTCTGTTACTTTTATATCAAAACAGAGGTTGTGCTTCATTGTATTATCATTATTCAATTATAAATCATAGAAGCTCTTGTACTATGTCTAGACCTGGTTCTGGGAATTGGTATTTGAAAAAGTATTTCTTTTATAAATTCTGATTTCAATGGATAATGTAAATTTTTAGTGTTGTGTTATTCGTTCTTTATATAAAACGTGTGTTTTTGGTAAAAGGGTTCGCCTCCTAGGTGGGACTTGGGGAGGTGCCCGCCCGATCCCCGATTTGGGTCGTGAAAGTATCTCTCCATTTCAGTTTGTATTTGCTGATCATAAATGATATCTATGGTTGTGTACTTAATATCATCAGTGGATGGTGGATGATAGATCATATTTTTCCGCAAATGGTATAGCATCACATTTATTTGCTAAATTAACCAAAAACTAACAAAAAAAATACAAAGCCAATCGGGGGTAAAGAAAAAACAAGAAGCAATAACTAACAGAAAAATAAGAAAAGAAAAGACCATCACGAACCTCATCCTCAAGCGCATAGACATCATAGTACATGTCACGGCTCATCGGTTTAGGTCGTGACAAAAGTGGTATCAGAGCAGTTCGTCCTAGGGAATGTCTATAGACCGTGTCCGGTAGAGTCCTATTTATGGGTGTGAAGCCGGCCACACTTATAAACAGGAAGCTGCAGGGCATTTAGGAATCATTGACCTTTCTTTCTATCTTAGATCGTGCGATAGAGCCAGGGTCTAGGAGAGATCGTTTTTGACCCCTTTTCCTGTAGGAAAGTGCAAACTGACGAAAGATGAAGAGATCAGCCTCAGACAGTGAGAGTGCTAAGAAGGCCCCCAGAGTTGATCCAGGACAGTCAGTGAGAAGTAAACGCAAGCATAAGAGTGCTTGGCCAGTAATGGTCAGGCACTTGTCACGGCTCATCGGTTTGGGTCGTGACAAAAGTGATCTCAAGTGCCCGACCATTACTAGCCAAGTACTCCTATGCTTGCGTTTACTTCTCACTGACTGTCCTGGGCCCATGTACAATCTACAACTGTGCTATACTATCTCCCGAACAATAATCATAAAAGACACCGTACCGGGAACTCACGGTCAATGCATACATATAAATATAAACACTGAGAGTAACAGCGCAAGCCGATTTGGCCGCTACATATATGCTGTACAACAAAATAAGTGCTGACGGGGGTGCATGACAACACGACTACATATCACTGTCTATAGACCTCTATAGAATACAGACTGTAGAAAGGACAGGACAAGGCCTTGCCATACCTATATATGTACGTAACCGAATAGCATACCAAAAGGGGTGTAGCTCCGGATCAATGGAGCGTACTGACTGCTGCTGAGGGGAGGTCCTACTGCTGTGAATCCTCCGACTGGCTACCTGATCCTGCGGGCAGAAACGCAGCGTCCACAAGAAGGGACATCAGTACGAATAATGTACCGAGTATGTAAGGCATGAATAGTAATATAGTAAGGGATGTAAAGTATGAATAATAACAGAACGGAAATATAGAGCATATCGCGAGATAGGAGAGTAACTTGTACATGTGAGTGTCATCTTAGGGCGAATGCCATGCATGCTTAGAATTCTTTGAAAAACATTTCTTGTTCATATATACAGAAAATAGAACATATCATGTTGCCGAGGCGTCGGCTCCGATCCATTTAGCCACGTATGTCCCGCGTACGGGCATCCCGCGTCCGTAATGGTATCATATCATATAATACCAACTGATCAGGTGGTTACGCGTCTATAGCGCTTTGGCCCTCTTTCCCATATAATACCAACTAATTAGGTGGTTACGCGTCTATATAATACCAACTGATCAGGTGGTTACGCGTCTATAGTGCTCTGGCCCTCTTTACCATATATACATGTATCATGTTCCTGTATCATGTGCATTTATCATGTCCATGTATCATATACATATATCATATAAGTAGCATGCAGGAGAGCCCAAGGAAAGTTATATCTCTATCGGAGCGACGTAAGGTCGGTAACCTCCTATTACGCTATGGAACAATCATGATCGTCATGTCTCACCTTGAAGGAACAATTATTATAAGGTGAAATCATCAATGAAGAATAACATCAAGTGAAAACATAGAATAGGATCATAAATCTCATAAGGCATCAATTAATATACTTTGGAATCCTTAAAAATATTCATCATTCATAAATAAAATTGAGAAGTCAAGAAATAGCTCAACATTCTTATATCGTCATTGAAATCGTAGGCTTGGAACCTTTAATCGCGGAATCATCATGATGATCACCGTAAAATAATATGCTCATCTTTGACATCATCATTATGATTGTGAAAACAGGTTCATCGTTGTTATCATAAGAGCTCACGGACCCATAAATCTCTGATTTAGGAAATACAAACATTTTGGAAAAAAATTATGAATTATTAGGAAAGGGGTTATGCCTTGGAGTCATAAACATCTAACTTTTGAAAATAAGGAAGATATGGAAACATTTTTGAAGTCATAACATCAGAATCATGCCTTTGAATGAAAGGGACAAGCCTTAACATACCTTTTGGTCGCCTTATTCGTTCAACGTTTATCCTTCCAAGCTCGTAAATCTACATATAAACCATTCATACTATTATTAGGCTCAATGTCATACGCTCATCTTAAGCCTTCAATTTAATTCCGTTTATAATCTGCCGAAATTCGGGCATCACCTACCCTGTTTAAATGCCTAGCCCGAAATTACAATTCCGCAATCAACAACAACAACAACAACACCAATACCAACATCAATAACATCATCTCCAACACCAATATGTACCATAAAACATCCCACACGATGTTTCCCAATTTTCATAACCAACCAACTCGCTATACAATTATTTAACGACTTTATCTCCGTAAATAAACCAAAATTAACATTAATAATAGCAGATTCATACCTTATTCTTGTGAAAACAGAGGTATCTTCAATATCTTCCTTGAATCCATGCGTTTATCCGAGCTTCGATTAATACTCTTCGCTTGAAAATTGCTCACTTTGTGATCCCCCCTCTCTCTCTCTTCAATTTTCTAGAAATTTCTTGGCAAATCTGGTGAAAAAAAGGGTTCTTACCCTTTTTATAAGGGTCAAATTCGGGTCGGGTACTGTAGCAGTATTGTAGCATGCGTTTCTGCTCTGTCAGTTGAACTTGTAATGTCCATAATTATCTTCTCCGATCTCTTATCTACAAGTGGTTTGTTGCGTTGGAAACTAGACTCGACGAACTTCATTTTAGGCTTTTGTTTCACCTTAAAACACTTCATATGCTAAGGGATATGCGTCGCCCAAGTTGGACCCAAATATCAAAAGTAAGAAATATGAGTGAGTGGAGCCTCGAGAGAGACAATGGGCAAAGCACGAGACTATGTGGGTAAAAATTCGAAGGTAGGCATGTGAAAGGGATAAAGTTTAGTAGTATGGAACAAAAGAGGAATGTGTGGGGCTCGAGAACCGAATTCGATAAGTGGGGCTAAAAGGATAGTGACCACGACAAGGAATGTGAAGTAAGAGAAAGAATGATTAGGCCTTGCAACGATGCTAAAAGATTTCCAACTCTCGAAAGATATATTTATAAAGAGATAAATGTGTAGCCATATTGATATGGTTGCCTCGGATATAGAGAAGCTTTCCTAAAAACTGACTTAAGAATAGAACAGATTTGCACGTTTCAAGGAATATTTCACGAACTTCGGGGTCGATATTGCAAATAACAAGAGAAGAAATGTGCTCGAGGAGGGAGAAACCTAAGGAAGGTTAAGGATGAAAGTAGGAAAGGTATACTAATGTGTTGGTCGAAGGAAGAGGAGAGCATTTAGGAGTAAAGTAATTGGAAATGTTTAACCATGGGAGTAAGAAGGATACTTTAACGAGTTGGCGGTAGGAAACCGATTACTCATCGAGGAAAGAACGAGAATGATTAGTCAACACAATTAACTAGAAAATAAATGACACAGAATAGGAATTCATGTGAAGACCGAGAGATTCGATCATAGAGGAAATGGAATGAAATGTAAGGAACGTGCATGAAAGACCACCCCGCCGTAGCATCAGAAAGATAGATAAAGGTTCGATAAACGAGGATAGAGAGAGTGTAAACTGTAAGAATTCTGTGCTAAGAGCGAAAGTAGCAAGACGCTCGGAAAAACTTGGATGCACAGCTGCGACATAAACGCGTAGTTAAGAAGGATTATGAGTAAGTGAGCTAAGCCAGTGAAAGGACTAGTATTGGATGGAAGGTTATGGAAATGTTGAAAACAAATGATGATATAGACATAAATGAAAGAAGAACTCAAGATAAGAAGAATTCTAGATATGTTATAAGAAAAGTCGGGAATAGAAAAACAAGGAGTAAGGTATAATCGAAGACTTCATTAAGGACGTGGTGAATCTCGATGTCCCCATTAACTTGCAGTGTTATATCCCGTATTTTGCACATTCGGATAATTTGAGGTAATTGTGACTAGTAAGAGATAAGACAATATTTTTGATCTTATTTAATACATAAGTTGTTCATGGAAATATTGATGCGGAAATATTGAGGAAGGCTAAGGGCAAAATTGGAAATTTGGAAAATAGTTTCATGACTCACAAAAATTGGACATGAAATAATTGGGCTTGGAAAAACAAAAAAAATAGAAAATAGCCCAAGTGTGGCCGGCCAAGGTATGGGCCAAGGCCCACTTGGGAATTTAAATCCAAGAAATAAAAAGAGAGGGCCATATCATTATCACCTCATTTCAAGAACTTTCAAGAAAAAGAATTGAGAGAGAAAAAAAAAAGAGGGCCTTTCGGCCAAGAACAAGAATAGGAAAGCAAAATTTGAATCCATCCATCTTGATCCAAAAAATATACTCTCCTAGTATTTCCACTAATTCAAAGACCCTCTTTAACGTGGTATAACTATTGAAGCAAGAAAACTACTCTTGGTGGCAAGTTCAAAAATTCTAGTCAAGTGGAAAGTTGAGGAAAAAGGTAGGAATTCATATTCTTTTATATGTTATGTAAGGTTTATATATGTTGTAGTAAGTAGAATTGAATGAAAATCATGGAAATAGTGTCTGTTGTGTGTGGCCGTGTGGGTGTGTGTGTGTAGCCGTGTGGGTGTGTGTGTTGTATGGTGGAGAAGAGATGAATTAATTTACTTAGTATGTTAGTTGTGTTGTTGTGGACTTTATGATGCAAATGAAAGTTTAAGGGTTCAAGTTGGCATTGAAATTGGTTGTGGGTTGTTGTAGGAACTAATGTGATTTTAATATGGTTTTATGTAATTATGCAAATGGAGTTGCTAAAGTGTGAATTGTTGGTATAGTTCATGAATTTGGAAGAAGAAAATGTATTGTTGTTGTTGTTGTTGAATTTGAAAGGTTTCGGGTAGTATGTTGGTTTGGCCGTTTGGAATGTAAGGCGGATTGTTGAAGCGTTCGTGAATATTGTTTGAATGGTGGCGGGTTAGTACTTGCATATGTAGGCGATTATGAATTGAACGTAGATGGAAAGTCGTCAAAGTTTGTAGAAAGAAGTTGCTAATGCTAGTATGCGTTTTGAGTCTATTGTGGATATTGTTAGAATAATTGTTGGTATGCTGCCGAAATTTCTATAAATAAAGTGTTGGTTTAGAATTGGACTCTTAAGCGTTTATGGCTAATGTTTGGTATGTACGAATATTGTTGTAGATCTTGCAAGCCAAAGACTCAAATTCGGATTTGCGTAGAAAGCGGGCAAGGTATGTAAGGCTTACCTTTTCTTTCTTTTGGCATGATCTTTGTGAAACGAACATACGACGTGTATATGATTCCAAAGAAACTCCTATTCTTAGAGCCACTAGGATGGCTAATGTTCTTGATTTCCATAAGTTGTTTCATGTTGTTTTGATGCCTATCTATGATGTCCAAAGTTCGGTTGATATGTTTCCTAATGGAATTCGAAAGATAGTTGATATGACTAATGTCTTAGTTTTCCAAATGATAGCACGTTTGATCATCCCATTGAGTCTTTGAAACATTTTGATACGTACATATGGTTCCAAAAGCTCTATTTGATTTGATCCATAATGATATCCGAAAGATACTTGATATGATTGTTGCTTCCATTTTCCAAAAACGGCTTCTGAAACGTTCGTAAGAGGTTCTGTACTTCAAACGCTCCTAAATTTCTTATACTAAATCCGATTGACCCGAAACTTGTTTCTGAGCCTTCAGGGGTCGGTGAGTATACTTGTCCATCGAGTCTTAAAATTGATTTATATGCATGTGGTTCTCACTACTCCGCTAGTGCTTGCTACTATTATATCATCCGCCGAGACTCGGGCCGGTTATGTCATTGTGTGCACTATGTTATACTCGCCACTAACATGTTATGTTATATATGGATCGGAGCCGACGCCTCGGCAACATGATATGTTCTGTTTTCTGTATATATATGAACAAGATATGTTTTTCAAAAGAACTATTACTATGGATATGTATATTTTATATGTATGGATCGGACTGCATGTTCCGCAGCAATATAATATATGATATATGTATATGGATCGGGCTACACGTTCCGCAGCAGTATATATTATATATATGGATCGGGTCGAACGTTCCTCGGCAGTATATATATTATATTTATGGATCAGGCCTAACGTCGGCAGTATATATTATATATATGGATCGGGCCAAATGTTCCTTGGCAGTATATATTATATTTATGGATCGGGCCGAACGTTCCTCGGCAGTATATATTATATTTATGGATCGGGCCGAACGTTCCTCGACAGTATATGTTATGTATATATATATGGATCGGGCCGTACGTTCCTCGGCACTATCATATTCGTATGGATCGGTTACATGTATATGTATATGGAGACATATGATGTGAGCACGGATGCTCTTTGTTTGGAAAGTAAGTATGTTGGTACTCTTGATGATTCACTCATTTTTCGGAACTTTTCTGACACATGACATCGGTAAGCATGATGTACGTTTGGAAAATAAGCACCTTAGTATTCTGATTAATGTACTTACTTTCTTGTACCGTTGTTCCGGATATGTTTCTATTTTTTGTATTCCATGCCTTACATACTCAGTACATATTCCGTACTGACCCCCTTTCTTCGGGGGCTTCGTTTCACGCCTGCAGGTACAGACGCGCACGTGAGTGGTCCATCAGCTTAGGACATCCATTTTGCTGTGTTGAAGAGCTCCCTCGTTCCGAAGCCCATATTTTTGGTACAGATCCTTCTGTTGTACATACAAATGTATATATGACTATTTAGGGGTACGGCGGGGACCTGTCCCGTCATATGGTTCTGTTATGTTTGTTAGAGGCCTGTAGACATGTATGTGGGTCATGGGTCATTGTGGTTCAGTTATGTCTGTGTGGTGTACGCCTAAGCGGTCCCATTTGCTATGATGGCCTTACGGCTTGTACGTATGTATACCTATATGTATGGGTTATGCATGATATGTATGTTACAGGTGATCGCTTACGACGACGTTTGCTCTCAGTATCAGTATAAACTAATATATGTTTGATATGGATAATTTATGGATATGTCGATTTGGGCAAGTAGGTGTGTATTGGTGTCCATCTCGGGCACTAGTAACGGCCCACGGGGTTGGGTCGTGACAAAAAGTGGTATCAGAGCAGTTCGTCCTCGGAATGTCTACAGGCCGTGTCTAGTAGAGTCTTGTTTATCGGTGTGTTGTGCACCACATCTATAAACAGGAGGCTACAGGACATTTAGGATGTTGCCTTTCTTTCGATCCTAGATCGTGCGATAGAGCTGTATTGTTAGGATGGTTCCTTTCTAACAAATTGTTATGTCTACAGCGAGGCTCCAAAAAGAGCGTTAGCGTCAGTATTTTGGGAAATTGTTTTTTATCCTCTTCTTGCAGGTGATTGTAGATTGATGAAAGATGAAGAGGAAAGCTTCTATTAGTGGGGGTGCTAAGAAGGCCCCTAGGATATCTCCAGGACCGAGTAAGAGGAGCCTCGGCTATTCGATTGAGACTGATCCTTCGGAGGACCCAGCAACAATTCCTCCAGAGTTTTTGACCCCCAGGGAAGAGGACCCTGCGGAGGGCAGTTACGATACAGATCCCTCGGAGGACCCGGCGACGATACCTCCAGAGTTTCTTACCCCTAGGGAGGAGGATAGTTATGATACAAATCCATCCGAGTATTCTTCTGGGACACCGGAGGAGGTGATTAATGGGGCCATGCCAGCTGCTCCTGTGGTGGAGCACTACGTTAGACAGGCCTCCCCGGTGAGTGTTACAGACTACTCCAGTCCCTTATCCTGGCCGTCAGTAAACCTGGAATTGCCTGGTTATCTATACTTCTCCGATTCAGATGCGAGCAATGGCGGGAGTCCGACGAGCGGATGGCAGACAGACGATGAGGAGGAGCACACTTCACATGGCAGCTCCCCAGATCAGACCCGAGACCGATCGGCTACAGGTATATGAGTTTTCTTTAGAACTTTCTATGTATGTTTAACTTCTGTAGAAGTATAAGGTAATGACGGTAAATGAAAATCCAAAGGGGGCCGGTGGCCCAGTGGTTTTAAGTATCGGCGACTCAGACGTCTCCGATACCAGTGAGAATTTAGAAACCCCGGATGAGAGGAAATCATATGTACAGATAGAAGTGAATATTGAGGATTCAAAAGGGCGACACGGTAATTGTATGGTCGGAAAAGTAAAAGAACCCCCTCTAGATCGGAGTGGGACCCGCTACGAGAACCTTTTGAAAGTTGCTAAGACCCCGACTTGCCCTAGATTACGTGATAAAGGTTGTGCGGGGAAGTGGATGCAATTATACTAGCATTAACACGCCAGAATTATCCGGAGTTCCGAGGTTAAGCGTGCTAGAGTGAGAGCAATTTTGGGATTGGTGACCCCCTGGAAAGTATGCTAAACAATTTCACAAATGTAGATATAAGAGACAAATGGGAATTTGGGGTAACCTAAAGGAAATTAGAGTATGTGAAGTGGTTAGAAATCTTATAAAGGTCGCGTAGGCTGAGACGGACTAGATTTGTGAAAAGGAAGAAAGAGCAACGCAGCTTTGGAATCAGAGTAAGTTTGAATAAGCGTTGGGAAATGTTTTGTAAGCAAAATTGAAATAAATGTATATGTATGCATATGACATCTCATTTACGACTATATCGATCGATAGGTGGACCCTAACAACCAATGTTGCAATGTATGGAAGACATTAACGGGACGGAATTCAAGAGACAAAGCGAAAGGGATGGTACAGATGTTATGAAATAAACGAAAACTGATTTCACTACAGGTTAAGGTCGGAAAACCCTAACATGACGATATTTGAAAAAAAAAAGGAGAAACAAACTTGAGGAAGGTTAACGGTGAAAATAGGACAAGTATATGGGAGTACGGAGGATATTTTAATAAGATGGTGATAGCCGATGCTACAAACAACCTAAGGGGAAAACTACTCCCTAAGAGGGATTAAGGATGCTAATGGCTTGATCGAAGGGAAAAGAGAGTGGTTAGAAATAGGGTAACTGCAAACGGATACGCATCAAAAGGTTAACGACACCGTTAGACATAAAGGGCAGAGGTATGTCAAAATGGAAAAAGTAAGTGTCGGAAATGGATTCCTTTATAAGTATTCTGATTATGTACGAGAACGTAGCTAGCAAGGAGATAGATATGTCAGACCCGCGATGTAGGAACTTCCATTTTGAGAAGGTAGCAGATAATTATTAAGGCGACGGTTACTTAAAGATCATAAGAGTATACGGAACCCTTTAAAAAAAGGGGGGGGGGGGGGAGAACATACTAGATTTGAAACAAACTATGACGATTCAAGCTCCATAAAAGAAGACTTATTAGCTCGAGGCCAGAGTTCGGAGTATATTGACATATTGTAAAAGTTACGAAAGGATGTAGAAATGAATTGGCAATAAGTGTACCATGAGGAAGATATAGGGAGAAAATATGGAAGACAACTGGAGAGACCGACAAATATAATGAGGATAGCCAAAATGACACCATATGAAGCTCTGTGTGGCAGAGAGCGTAAGTCAGCGATTGGTTGGTTCGATAGTGACGGAACTAAATTAATCTGTTCAGATACGATTCAACAGGCAGTCGAAAAAGTGAGACCCATACGGGAACGGCGGGTGATGGAAAGGAAAATCCCCCGAAGTGTTATGAGACCCTACAAGGCCAGTTTAACATTCGACGACGAATGTTCTAAAGTGGGGGAGGATGTTATATCCCGTATTTTGCACATTCGGATAATTTGAGGTAATTGCGACTAGTAAGAGATAAGACAATATTTTTTATCTTATTTAATACATAAGTTGTTCATGTAAATATTGATGCGGAAATATTGAGGAAGGCTAAGGGCAAAATTGGAAATTTGGAAAATAGTTTCATGAATCACAAAAATTGGACATGAAATAATTGGGCTTGGAAAAAACAAAAAAAAAATAGAAAATTGCCCAAGTGTGGCCGGCCAAGGTATGGGCCAAGGCCCACTTGGGAATTTAAATCCAAGAAATAAAAAGAGAGGGCCATATCATTATTACCTCATTTCAAGAACTTTCAAGAAAAAGAATTGAGAGAGAAAAAAAAAAAGAGGCCCTTTCAGCCAAGAACAAGAATAGGAAAGAAAAATTTGAATCCATCCATCTTGATCCAAAAAACTATACTCTCCTAGTATTTCCACTAATTCGAAGACCCTCTTTAACGTGGTATAACTATTGAAGCAAGAAAACTACTCTTGGTGGCAAGTTCAAAAATTCTAGTCAAGTGGAAAGTTGAGGAAAAAGGTAAGAATTCATATTCTTTTATATGTTATGGAAGGTTTATATATGTTGTAGTAAGTAGAATTGAATGAAAATCATGGAAATAGTGTGTGTTGTGTGTGGCCGTGTGGGTGTGTGTGCGTAGCCGTGTGGGTGTGTGTGTTGTATGGTGGAGAAGAGATGAATTAATTTACTTAGTATGTTAGTTGTGTTGTTGTGGACTTTATGATGCAAATGAAAGTTTAAGGGTTCAAGTTGGCATTGAAATTGGTTGTGGGTTGTTGTAGGAACTAATGTGATTTTAATATGGTTTTATGTAATTATGAAAATGGAGTTGCTAAAGTGTGAATTGTTGGTATTGTTCATGAATTTGGAAGAAGAAAATGTATTGTTGTTGTTGTTGTTGAATTTGAAAGGTTTCGGTAGTATGTTGGTTTGGCCGTTTGGAATGTAAGGCGGATTGTTGAAGTGTTCGTGAATATTGTTTGAATGGTGGCGGGTTAGTACTTGCATATGTAGGCGATTATGAATTGAACGTAGATGGAAAGTCATCGTAGTTTGTAGAAAGAAGTTACTAATGCTAGTATGCGTTTTGAATCGATTGTGGATATTGTTAGAATAATTGTTGGTATTGTTGTTGATATTTTGGCCGAGTTAAATTCTCGGATTTGTTGTTATATTTTTGGCCGAGTTGAATTCTCGGGGATGGTGGATTTACAGGGGAAATGCTGCCGAAATTTCTATAAATAAAGTGTTGGTTTAGAATTGGACTCTTAAGCGTTTATGGCTAATGTTTGGTATGTACGAATATTGTTGTAGATCTTGCGAGCCAAAGACTCAAATCTGGATTTGCGTAGAAAGCGGGAAAGGTATGTAAGGCTTACCTTTTCTTTCTTTTGGCATGATCTTTGTGAAACGAACATACGACGTGTATATGATTCGAAAGAAACTCCTATTCTTAGAGCCACTAGGATGGCTAACGTTCTTGATTTCCATAAGTTGTTTCATGTGGTTTTGATGCCTATCTATGATGTCCAAAGTTCGGTTGATATGTTTCCGAATGGAATTCGAAAGATAGTTGATATGACTAATGTCTTAGTTTTCCAAATGATGGCACGTTTGATCATCCCATCGGGTCTTTGAAACATTTTGATACGTGCATATGGTTCCAAAAGCTCTATTTGATTTGATCCATAATGATATCCGAAAGATACTTGATATGATTGTTGCTTCGATTTTCCAAAAACGGCTTCTGAAACGTTCGTAAGAGGTTCCGTACTTCAAACGCTCCTAACTTTCTTATACCAAATCCGATTGACCCGAAACTTGTTTCTGAGCCTTCAGGGGTCGGTGAGTATACTTGTCCATCGAGTCTTAAAATTGATTTATATACATGTGGTTCTTACTACTCCACTCGTGCGTGCTACTATTATATCATCCGCCAAGCCTCGGGCCGGTTATGTCATTGTGTGCACTATGTTATACTCGTCACTAACATGTTATGTTATATATGGATCGGAGCCGACGGCTCGGCAACATGATATGTTCTGTTTTCTGTATATATATGAACAAGATATGTTTTTCAAAAGAAGTATTACTATAGATATGTATATGTTATATGGATGGATCGGGCTGCACGTTCCGCAACAATATAATATATGATATATGTATATGGATCGGGCTGCACGTTCCGCAGCAGTATATATTATATATATGGATCGGGCCGAACGTTCCTTGGCAGTATATATTATATTTATGGATCGGGCCGAACGTTCCTCGGCAGTATATATTATATTTATGGATCGGGCCGAACGTTCCTCGACAGTATATATTATATTTATGGATCGGGCCGAACGTTCCTCGGCAGTATATATTATATATATGGATCGGGCCGAACGTTCCTCGGCAGTATATATTATATATATCGATCGGGCCGAACGTTCCTCGGCAGTATATGTTATGTATATATATATGGATCGGGCCGTACGTTCCTCAGCACTATCATATTCGTATGGATCGGTTACATGTATATGTATATGGAGACATATGATGTCAGCACGTATGATCTGTGTTTGGAAAGTAAGTATGTTGGTACTCTGGATGATTCAATCATTTTCGGTATTTTTCTAACACATGACATCGGTAAGCATGATGTACGTTTGGAAAATAAGCACCTTAGTATTCTGATTAATGTACTTACTTTCTTGTACCATTGTTCCGGATATGTTTCTATTTTCTGTATTCCATGCCTCACATACTCGATACATATTCCATACTGACGCCCTTTCTTCGGGGGCTGCGTTTCATGCCCGCAGGTACAGACGCGCACGTGAGTGGTCCATCAGCTTAGGACATCCATTCTGCTGTGTTGAAGAGTTTCCTCGTTCTGGAGCCCATATTTTTGGTACAGATCCTTCTGTTGTACATACTTATGTATATATGACTATTTAGGGGTACGGCGGGGCCCTGTCCCGTCATATAGTTCTGTTATGTTTGTTAGAGGCCTGTAGACATGTATGTGGGTCATGGGTCATTATGGTTCAGTTATGTCTGTGTGGCGGACGCCTAAGCGGTCCCATTTGCTATGACGGCCTTACGGCTTGTACGTATGTATACCTATATTTATGGGTTATGTATGATATGTATGTTACAGGTGATCGGTTACGATGATGTTTGCTCTCAGTATCAGTATAAACTAATATATGTTGGATATGGATAAGTTATGGATATTTCGATTTGGGCAAGTAGGTGTGTATGGGTGTCCACCTCGGGCACTAGTCACGGCCCACGGGGTTGGGTCGTGACATGCAGGTCCGGAAAACTGTTAGTCATAAAAAGACAGGTGTGAAAAGACGGAAAAGAAGGCATCGGAATTGGATACCCTTATGAGTATTCCAATTGAATACAAGAGTGTAACTAGCAAAAGGGATAAATAAGGCAGATCATACGATGACAGAACCCCGACCTTGAGAAGGTCGTAAGGACGACAGATAATTGCCGAAGACGATGGATATTCGAAAGCTATTGGTGTATTAGGACCTTCTCAATAAGGGGGGAAGAACATATTGGACTTGAAAGGAATTATGACGTTCTCAAACCCCAGAAGAAGAAATTTATTAGCTCGGTGCCAGAGTTTGAAACATATCAGCATATCAGGAAGGTATCAGAAAGAAGCAGAAACGAATTGACAATAAGTGTACCATGAGGCAGACATAGGGAGAAAGTATGGAAGACAACTCAAGGGAATGATTCACGCCGACATGAGCTGCGACATTTCTAGACCATGATTTGAATCCCCCGTATCAAGCGAAATTGCGCAATACCTAAGTATGCAGCGACGTGTCCTAAAGGGTAATAAAGAGAGCAAGAAAAGTCTCCAAGCTAAGTTCACAAAGGATAATGGAGAGGATGACAAATCCAAAGGACATTTCGGATGACAACGACTATTATAACGAAAGTAACAATGATTGGTAGTTTGAAAATTTTTTTGAAGGAAAGAAAGAACGCTGCTCCTACGAATGGAAATAAAAGAGTTCACCGGATATTAGAAAATAGTTCATGGACCACTAATTATACTGAACATGAGAGCATATACTATGGAATTATATGAACCATCAACGTGAAGCTATGCCCAACTACAATTGTAAGAAGGTCACACCGGAAAGCCAACAAGGAATAACGACTAACAAAACGATCGCCGATACAAGGAAATCGAAGATAAGTCTACTTGCATCGCAAGAGAGTTATAATAAAAGAATTGCGGTAGTTCTATGCTTCTGGGATTGTGTTGAGAGATGTGAGGGAAGGAAGTAAAGAAAACGTTGTAGCAGGAGGTCAAAGATGTTTCGAGCTATGAAATTAGTTTAACTCGGATTATAAGTTTGCCATAAGTGTAACTGGACTGCGAAGGATAATAAATGGTGAAGAAACATTACGTATATACATATTTTGGATATTGATATAACTGGCCTTGGAAAGGAACATAATCATTATGCTCATTAGCGATAAAGTCATGATTGGATAAATATTTGGAATGTAAGATTAAGAGGGATTGTGACAAAGATGTAAAGGGAGCCGAACTAATGAACTACAGGGAGTCGATGCAGTGTATGTCTAAGATCAACAGGCATAAAAAGGATAGCCCGAGATGGTACCAAAGAGATAAATGCAAAGAGTGTGTCGTACATGAGCAAGGTAATTGCCCACTAGCAGGGAAACAAGGAGCGAGAAACAGAGAATACTTACAGACCGATGAATAGTTATGGCACGATAAGCAAGACTACAATAATGGAGACAAAACAAGAGCGAGGTGCTAGTTAATTTTCGACCATGTACATGAGGACAAAGAAGTGGAAAAAGCTGACTGAAAGCAATGAAAGAGTAAGGGAAGATGAGAAGAAACTGAACCAACTTAAAGTCTAAGCAAACGGTAATCGGACCCTAAGGGAAAAATAACAGTTCTAAGGAATCAAAGATAGTGTTGTGGGTTGGCAATACTGCAACATTCAAGGACGAATGTTTCTAATGGGGGAAGGATGTTACACCCCGTAGTTTCTATACGTTGAGTTAGGGTTAAGTAAAACCACTTTGGAATATAAGGAGCAATCATTATTGAGTATATTTAATAAGTGAAGGATGTATATAAGATATACCGAAAGGTTTTATAAGGAAATGAGTGGAATAAATGAAGTAGTACGACTTCGAAGAAAGGATGGGTAATGTTTTGTGTGAAAATTTTGGTCCAACATGGGGGACGCATATCTCTTAGCATATGAAGTTTTTTAAGGCGAAACAAAAGCCTAAAATGAAGTTCGTCGAGTCTAGTTTCCAACTCAACAAACTGCACATCGATAGGAGATTGGGGTAGAGAATTATGGACGTTACAAGTTCAGCTGACAGAGCAGAAACACATGCTACAGTACCCTTTTTTTTCACCAGATTTGCCCAGAAATTTCCAGAAAATTGAAGAGAGAGAGAGAGGGGGGATCACAAAGTGAGCAATTTTCAAGCGAGGAGTATTAATCGAAGCGCGGATAAACGCATGGATCTGATTCTAGTATGGTTTTGCGGTGGATTCAAGGTAGATATTGAAGATACCTCTGTTTTCACAAGAATAAGGTATGAATCTGCTATTATTAATGTTAATTTTGGTTTATTTACGGAGATAAAGTCTTTAAATAATTGTATAGCGAGTTGGTTGGTTATGGAAATTGGGAAACATCATGTGGGATGTTTTATGGTACATATTGGTGTTGGAGATGATGTTATTGATGTTGGTATTGTTGTTGTTGTTGTTGGTTTCTGAATTGTGATTTCGGGCTAGGCATATAAACAGAGGAGGTGTCGCCCGAATTTCGGCAGATTATAAACGAAATTAAATTGAAGGCTTAAGATGAGCGTATGACATTGAGCCTAATAATCGTGTGAATGGTTTATATTTAGATTTACGAGCTTGGAAGGATAAACGTTGAACGACTAAGGCGACCGAAAGGTATGTTAAGGCTCGTCCCTTTCTTTCAAAGGCATGATTCCGATGTTATGACTTCAAAAATGTATCCATATCTTCCTTGTTTTCAAAAATTAGATGTTTATGACTCCAAGGCATAACCCCTTTCCTAATAATTCATAAATGTTTTCCAAAATGTTCGTATTTCCTAAATCAGAGATTTATGGCTCCGTGAGCTCTTACGATAACAACGATGAACCTATTTTCACAATCATAACGATGATGTCAAAGATGAGCATATTATTATAAGGTGATCATCATGATGATTCCGTGATTAAAGGTTCCAAGTCTACGATTTCAATGACGATATAAGAATGTTGAGCTATTTCTTAACTTCTCAATTTTATTTATGAATGATAACTATTTTTAAGGATTCCAAAGTATATGAATTGATGTCTTATTAGATTTATGATCCTATTCTATGTTTTCTCTTGATGTTATTCTTCATTGATGGTTTCACCTTATAATAATTGTTCCTTCAAGGTGAGACATGACGATCATGATTGTTCCATAACGTAATCGGAGGTTACCGACCTTACGTCACTCCGATAGAGATATAACTTTCCTTGGGCTCTCCTGCATGCTGCATATATTATATATGTCTATGATACATGGACATGATATATGCACATGATACAGGAACATGATACATGTATATGTATATGGGAAAGAGGGCCAGAGCGCTATAGACGCGTAACCACCTGATCAGTTGGTATTATATAGACGCGTAACCACCTGATCAGTTGGTATTATATGGGAAAGAGGGCCAGAGCCCTATAGATGCGTAACCACCTGATCAGTTGGTATTATATGATATGATACCATCCCGGACGCGGGATGCCCGGACGCGGGACATACGTGGCTAAATGGATCGGAGCTGACGCCTCGGCAACATGATATGTTCTATTTTCTGTATATATGAACAAGAAATGTTTTTCAAAGAAAGCTAAGCATGCATGGCATTCGCCCTAAGATGACACTCACATGTACAAGTTACTCTCTTATCTCACGATATGCTCTATATTTTCATTCTGTTATTATTCATACTTTACATCCCTTACTATGTTACTATTCATGCCTTACACACTCGGCACATTATTCGTACTGACGTCCCTTCTTGTGGACGCTGCGTTCATGCCCGCAGGATTAGGTAGCCAGTCGGATGATTCACAGCAGTAGGACCTCCACTCAGCAGCAGTCAGTACGATTCCATTGATCCGGAGATACACCCCTTTTGGTATGCTATTCGGTTACGTACATATATGGGTATGGCAGGGCCTTGTCCTGTCCTTTCTACAGTCTGTATTCTATAGAGGTCTGTAGATAGTGATATGTAGTCATGTTGTCCTGCACCCCCGTCAGCACTTATTTTGTTGTACAGCATATATGTAGCGGCCAAATCGGCTTGAGCTGTTACTCTCAGTGTGTATATTTATATGTATGCGTTGGCCGTGAGTTCCCGATACAGTGTCTTTTATGATTATTGTTCGGAAGATAGTATAGCACAGTTGTAGATTGTACATGGGCCCAGGACAGTCAGTGAGAAGTAAACGCAAGCATAGGAGTGCTTGGCCTGTAATGGTCGGGCACTTGTCACGGCACATCGGTTTGGGTCGTGACAGTATAGCTCCAGAAAAAACATCCTATATAGGGGCTTAAAATCACCCAACTGAAATCCTTTAGTGCGTAGGTTCACCTCTGGAGGATAGAATTCTTTGTTGTCTTCCCTGATTAAAAAAATAATGATAATAACAAAACATAAAAAAACATCCAGCAAAGAAAAAATGGAATAAAAATTATACAAATACATATATTGTACTTAAAACTGAAAAAAATAAAAATAAACCCAAACTGTGTCGGAAAAGGTAAGAAACCACACACACAACTAAAAACTTACCCAATAGGACGAAAATTATTGGCTGAACAATTTTGAGGATTGATAAAAAAATTCCAATAAGCCACAACGGTTTTGTTTGTTGTGTAATGGAATGGGAAAATCCTTTGTACTCATCTCTCCGGTCATTGTTTTCCTTCCAAACACCCAAAGGAAGTTGGGGTTGAAAAGAATATAGCATCCAGCCGAGTGCCGGGGTATCAGCTACTAGCCTCCTTTTCCTCTGGCCCCTCGTCTTCAATAACGATAGTGGTTTGTCTAAGTGAACATTAGATAACTATGCCCTCGCTTGTTGATGTGGTTGTTGAACAAAAGGAGGGCTTTAAATACCAGAAGCCCCTCTCACAACAGAAGAAGCGACATCAACAATATCTTCAAAGAACACATCATGATACTTGTCCTGTCTCTCGGAATACCCACTACAACATGGTCTGCATGGGACGGTTCACTCCTCAACGACATAACCATTTAAGAGGCTCGGGCATAGAACCAGTATAAATAATCATCGAGCGTTGACCACCCTCGTTAGACACTTAAGCGGGCAATTCCACTGGTTCATATCCTCTTGTTGCACGCTGAACATTTTCGAGCCCATCTTCTTTGACTGGAGATATAGTGGATTCACCATGATTGACATTAGTAGAGCGTCCATTATCCAATTGCTTCTTCACACTGGTCACAACACCCTACATATTAAATAGATTGAAAAACACAACATCCATCATCAAAGCAACCATCAAACTAAAAAATTAAGGCACAACTAGAAACTAGAAAGTGTGCCGGAAGGGGCAGAACTTAAGTTGACAAAAGGAAAAAGTATGCCGTAACCGGAAAACTTTAATTTTCATAAGCAAAATGAAAAAAACACACAAGTGCTAAAGAGTAGAAAGTACGTCGGAAGGGGCAAAACTTAGTTTTACTAAAGGAAAAAGTTCTAAACAAGTTTTGAACAAAGTGTCACAACCCAAAATGCGGGATGAGCGGGCACCCACACACTCCCCCTGGTGGGCGAACCCTTCCCTTACCCAACATACAATATATCAATGCGGAAGAATAATTAAATGCTAATAAGTCTCATATATCATATAAGCATAATAATTGCGAAAATGCATGAACTACCTAAGGAATCTAGTATAAATAGTACAAGAGCTTCTAGGTATAGTACTTGAATAAAGGTTACAGCTACAACCTGAATACAACTTCTGTTTAGGATGAGGATTTAACAGAAAAGTCTAAATGAAGTCCATGAGATCCTTGAAGCCTAACTGAATCTCGGTCAAGCACCTGGAACAACTCTACACCCCGAAAAAAGGTGTAGCAAGAGTAATATCAGTGCAAACAACACGTACTGGTAAGCATCATAAGCCGACAACAATTAGCTAACATATATAAAAGAAAGAAACTGAAAGACAGGCAGATAAGCAGTCCAAATGCAGTCACTAAATACATTCATGTAAGTCACTAAGAACATCCACGAAAGTCTTGCAATAATACGAACCACACTAGATCTCAATAGTCTGCAGTTATAGCCTAGGCAGAACCTCTAGCCCCTGAATCTATCAAGTGTCTAAGTAATTGATTAATAAGCACGTAACATCTTCAATAAATCAACAACCAAGGAATCAAGGCTAAAACTGTTACACCTCGGAACTTTGGGTTGCTGAGCAGAGAAGGGACTAACGTAAGTTAAGTGTCACGACCCAGCTAGGGGCCGTGACGGGTACCCGGGGTTGAGCACCGCGCACCGCTCGTTCTACTACTCATCATACTCATTAAACCTTTTTTTTTTGTTCATAAACTCATAATCATAAGAAAATCATTTTCATTGCAGAACATAAATACTTTTATATACATAAGCCCTTTGGCTATCAAAAGATAATGTACACATACCTACGTATATACAGTAGTGACCTTGTGAGACCATATAACCCACACATACGTATCTACGAGCCTCTACTAGAGTACTAGATAGGTGGACGGGACAAGACCCCGTCGTTCCCAAAATACATATACATATATATACACAAAAGTATAAACCCAATTAGCACCTCCGGAATAATGGAGTGCTCTTGAAAATCTGCTGATAGCTCCTATAGTTCTGCGCCGTCTCCCTGTCTACCTATGGGCATGAACACAACGTCCAAAGAAAACGGACGTCAGTACGAATATTGTACTGAGAATGTAAGGCATGAATGAAATAAACATGATAGAGAATCATAAGTCATGAGGTGAAGGCAAAACCTGCGTGACCTTTAAGGATGAATGCATTTCATACATATACCACATAAACATAATCGTCGTACATGAATCATCATAGCGTATACATCATCACGTCATAGAATTCATCATCATAATACCGTATCTACTCATACACATAAAACGTTATCCGTATTCAGCCACTTAGGGCTCGACAATATCCGTATTCGGCCACATGGTGGCTCGACACTATTCGTATTCGGCCACGTAGTGGCTCGACAGTATCCGTATTCGGCCACGTAGTGGCTTGACAGTATCACGTACATATCTTCCATATTCGGCCACATAATGGCTCGACCATGTCACATGCATCACACAAGGATCAATGTATCTCATCATCATCGTTGTCATCGTATACATCTCATAAGCTTATCGTAACCTTTCATTAATGCACACATTTAAATTCAAAGACAATTTATGGAAGTCACATCGTATTCGTAGCATGAATTTCGTATAATTATCGTATGATAGTCTTCATAATTTTTAGGCTTAAGCTCAACATTACCACTATCGTTCATATAGCATATCTCTTATCTTTATCTCATATGAAATCCTCTAAGAACATAGACTCATAATTTTGCGGAACATTGGTCGTAGAACATGCATTAAGGCTTATGGGCAATGTATAAAAATGTCGGGGTGACATAAGGTCGAGAACCCCCGAGTCCATTATGGAGCATTCATAAGAATTATGCCTCACTTTGAAGGAATTAGCGTATAAGGTGAGTGTAGTCAATGGACAATATCAATAGATCGTAATATGGATCATTTGCCTTGTTGAATTGTGATATTGTAGGCCTTAGTATCTTTAGAATTAGACTCATCATCGTCAGTACCGCCTTCGTAACATGCCTCTTGTCTTATCCCATATGACTATTCGTAAACATAGGCTCTTAGTTTTCCGGGAGGTAGGAAAGTCATGGAGAGGTAAGGAAAATACTATCATAGAAATCATATAAGGATCATTAACTTCGTAGGAATATCATATCATGAGCTTTATGACTTCTAGACTTAGATTCATTATCAACATCGTCATACTTGTAACGTGTCTCTTTTCT
Organism: Lycium barbarum; assembly: GCF_019175385.1. Lineage (NCBI taxonomy): Eukaryota > Viridiplantae > Streptophyta > Magnoliopsida > Solanales > Solanaceae > Lycium > Lycium barbarum. The sequence continues at coordinate 93,273,124 of NC_083345.1, read as the reverse complement.
TTATCTTGTGATGCTCTTATAATCATAGACTCATAGTTTCTGATACGTAGGGAAAATCATGAAGAAGGAAGGAATATCATATCATGGGATTTATGCCTTAGAAAGAAGGGACTAGCCTTACATACCTTTGTCGTTTAAGCAATTTAGCGTTTGCTTATTCTCCTTCAATGTCACGCCTCTACCTTGGATGATGGTTGAACAAGTCTTGAGTGGAGTTTCTCCTCTAGCAACAAAACCCTATCTCACCACTTTTGGTTTTCTTTGAAGAAGATGAGCTTTACTTGAGTTTCATACACTATGATTCATAGATTTGGTGTTGATGATCTTAGTTTTCCTTTGATTTCTCTTGTAGTGGAAGAGTGGACAGTTTTCTAGATGGTTCTTGAAGAGTGGAGAATGAATGGAATGAAAAATAAAATGAAAGGTTCCCTTATATTAAAAATACAAATCTGGCCGACCATCTTTATACGGACCAACATACGGTCCTTATAATATTTACTGACCGTATGTTGTGACCGTATATTTGGTCCAGTGAACCTTGGTGTTCTGGGCTGGATCTACGGACTGGACATACGGTCCGTATATATTATACGGCCAGTATGTCTGTCCGTATATTGTCCAGTTCTCCGGAACTTGTTTTCGTCGACTCGTTTGATCTCCGATCCTTATGGAACCTTCTTGGCACTTGTTTAGCACCTCAATATAAATCTTAGGGACATCATCACACTTCTCTAAGACATCATTATGCCATCATCGTCTCGTTGTTCGAAATTCCTATCTGATACACAACGTATGATTCACTTTCCTTAGCAACTTTCTCTCCTTGCATTGTATGCCTTTAAAACCTCGTTGAGGGTCATGTAATACTCTCTCTTACTCGTCAAAACATCGTATATGCCGCGTCCTCTGTTAGCCTATTCACCGTACATGTACGGGGGTTTTTCCAAGGTGTAACATTCTTCCCCCCTTTTGGAACATTCGTCCTCGAATGTTAAACACTCGAGATTCTACAAAACTTTCGCCAGAGTTTCCCGTGTAACTCGGCACTACTAACCTGTCACAACAACCCATAATATCACCGCCTCACGGGGCTACATCACAATAGCAATATATCTACGGCCACACACGACCCAAAAGCATGAAGAGAAAACGTACGTACCGTTTTAAAGCTTGGTTCTTAACTCACATGTTTCCCATTCCCTTTTTCATCATACAGTGAATTCTTCTAGGACGTTTCTCATGTCCGTTATTGATTATGCAGCTCGTACTACTAACTCAATAATCCTGTAATGGTAACTTCTAAAGTACTATAACGCATGTCTAGGATATCTTCCTTACACTCACATCTTCATAGAACATGTATATATATATTGACAATATAGTTTGCACAAAAAGGAAGCTTCCATTAATAACTAACTCACTCGGTAGCGCATGTCACTCTCTTACACTTTCTAACTAACCCTATCTTTTCCCTATTCTTTAGCAACTGCTATCTTAGAGGTTCTACCCTTCACACCCTACTTCCTTAAAGCTTGTGTAGCATCGTCCTCACAATCCTCTTTAACTCTTATTGGTAGTATTTCTAAAGGTATTTAATATAGATTACCAGTGGCAGATCAATACTATCCTCAAATATATATATATATATATATAATACCTATTAATACCACATATCGTACTTTACCGATTACCGTCGCTACATAGCATAAAACCTCTCATTTAATACTTGTTTAATATGATAAATATTAATTTCTCCTTTCACACATTATCAAGGGTACAGATATACCTGTGACGGCATCGGGAAATGACTCTGGATCCTGTCGCTTAGCTATAGCATATATACGGGGCTGGGTGGCACCTGAAGTAGTTGCTCCCCCTCTGCCTCTACTTCGCCCTACCAGAACAGGGTAAGTCTGCCCTCCCGGGCGCACCGAAGAAGAACCAGCCGTTGATCCTGCGGGCTGGACCGCGTGCCTACCGACTCGAAATGGGAACTCTCTCATAATATGACCTGACTGGCCGCAAATATAACAAACATCTGATCCCAATCGGCATGGTCCCCAATGTATCTTACCGCACTGGGTACATTGTGGTATAGATGATCTCCTCTGGCCTGAACCACCCCTATATCGAGAGCCCGACTCTGTGAAACTCCGATCCGGTCCGGGATGACTAGAGAAGTCAGACCCCCGGTCTGCAGCTCGTGGAGGTATACTAGTCACCGACTGACCTGAGTGTCTAGAATATGTCTACCTCGATCCCCTTCTATGGTCGCTATCATCACCTATGGATCTGGGCCTCTTACTTGGCCCCTGATCCATATCACGCTCGCCCCTTTGCGGATGTCGTTGCTCTTCTAGATTTTGAGCATGGGCTTGAATGCGGGAGATATCCATCCCGACTTGTAATGAAGCCGTTAAACAGTCTTTGAACAAATGGGGCCCTAGGCCACTCACACTCTATCTCCCATATCGGACACCATAGCCGGGTCATATCTAGCCAAAGAATTGAATTGCATGCTATACTCCCAGGCACTCATGTTCCCTTGCCTTAGATTTAAGAACCTATCCGGTCTAGCTCGGCAGACCTCAGGTGGAAAATAGTGACAGACGAAAGCATCTACAAATTCTTCCCAAACCGGAGGGGGCGCATTCTCCCCTCTTGATAATATCCAATTGTTATACCATAAGACTGCCACATCCCGGAGTTTATAAGATGCTAACTCCACGGATTCGGTCTCGGAGGCATGGATAAGTTTTAATGTCCTCAACATCTCTTCTATGAAACCTTGCGGGTCTTCATCCGGCTTTGACCTGAAAAACTCCGGAGGATTCAAAGTCATGAAGTCACGGGCTCTTGTACTAACGACCCTGTCACTTGCACTCGAACCCTGCCGTAGTGCCTGGGCGGCAACTAGTTGTGTCAATAGGTGTATAGCCTCGGTCACTTGTTGACCCGAAGCAACCGGTGGAGGAATTGGAGCTGGGGCTCCTCCTTGCTCTCCCACATAGGGCGGGGTAGAAGAAGTATTTGACAAGGCCTCGTTGTGTGATTCGCCTTCCTATATATTCATTGGAGGCTCTCTTTCTACCCGCCACTTTGTTGTGGCCTTGCCCTTCTGGGCGGCCGTAGCTCTTTCCTTTGGTGGCATTTTGAAATCACAACACACTATTAGGGAGGATAAAATCTTATACACGGCTCTATCGCACGATCTCATAAGAAGAAAGGTGGTCATTTTCCTAAATGCCCTGTAGCCTCTTGTTTATTGATGTGGCGCGCTACACACCATAAACAAGACTCTACCAGACACGGCTCGTAGACACTTCCTAGGACTGAACAGCTCTGATACCACTTCTGTCACGACCCAGCTAGGGGCCGTGACGGGTACCCGGGGTTGACCACCGAGCACCGCTTGTTCTACTACTCATCATACTCATTAAACCTCTTTTTTTTTGTTCATGAACTCATAATCATAAGAAAATCATTTTCATTGCAGAACATAAATACTTTTATATACAAAAGATAATGTACACATACCTATGTATATACAGTAGTGACCTTGTGAGACCATATAACCCACACATACGTATCTAGGAGCCTCTACTAGAGTACTAGACATGTGGACGGGACAAGACCCCGTCGTGCCCATAATACATATACATATATATACACAAAAGTATAAACCCGATTAGCACCTCCGGAATAATGGAGTGCTCCTGAAAATCTGCTGATAGCTCCTATAGGTCTGCGCCGTCTCCCTGTCTACCTGTGGGCATGAACACAGTGTCCAAAGAAAACGGACGTCAGTACGTAAGGCATGAAAGAAATAAACATGATAGAGAATCATAAGTCATGAGGTGAAGGCAAAACCTTCGCGACCTTTAAGGATGAATGCATTTCATACATATATCACATAAACATAATCGTCGTACGTGAATCATCATAGCGTATACATCATCACGTCATATAATTCATCATCATAATACCGTATCTACTCATAAACATAAAATGTTATCCGTATTCGGCCACTTAGGGCTCGACAATATCCGTATTCGGCCACATGGTGGCTCGACAGTTTCCGTATTCGGCCACGTAGTGGCTCGACAGTATCACATACATATCTTCCATATTCGGCCACATAGTGGCTCGACCATGTCACATGCATCACACAAGGATCAATATATCTCATCATCATCGTTGTCATTGTATACATCTCATAAGCTTATCGTAACCTTTCATTAATGCACACATTTAAATTCAAAGACAATTTATGAAAGTCACATCGTATTCGTAGCATGAATTTCGTATAATTATCGTATGATAGTCTTCATAATTTTTATGCTTAAGCTCAACATTACCACTATCGTTTATGTAGCATATCTCTTACCTTTATCTCATATGAAATCCTCTAAGAACATAGACTCATAATTTTGCGGAACATTGGTCATAGAACATGCATTAAGGCTTATGGTCAATCTATAACAATGTCGGGGTGACATAATGTCACACCCTGATTTCCCTAGGGTGTGATGGGCACCCGACCCCACACTCGGAGTCGAGCGAACCTACAGACTCTTATTTCATACATGATCTTTCCGGACTTGTTATGTCAAATAAGCATGACATACATATTAAGGCTCCCAGAATTTTTTTTTCTTTGCTTATCAAATTCAACAAAATCTGTAATTATATAGAATTCATATTATAATACAAACTGACACATCGGCCGATGGAGCAGCTTACTAAACCAACATAGCATACCCACGACTCTGTCTGCAAAGTCTCTAACCTTAGCGGACAAGGCATCATACACATTCATATGTGTATACATAATTATTTCCAACTAGGCCACAAAATACCTCCAAACGTCGTTCAAGCCTATCCAAATTCCAAAGCTGTAGCGTAATTTCTGTCTCTTCTCTAATCTAACCGATCGCGTGCTATGTGGCCTTTTATGGTCTCCAACCACCTTGTATATTCTAATTTCACTTAGGCTATTCTAGTTTTTCGTTCACCTCTTATACCGGAATATATATAAAATTCTTGCATGCTTCCCAGGGTGGTCACCCATCCTCCCACCTTAGCACGCTTAACCTCGAAACTTCGGTGAAATGCGGTGCCTTAATGCCGATATAATCGCGTCCGCTTTCTTATATGGTCCTTACTACAAGATTTAGGGCTAGTAGAGGTCTTACAGATTCCGAGACATTTTCGTAACACGTCCTTTCTTTTACAATTGCCGTTTTACCCTTTTTGACCCTCAATATTCAGCTTTCACTTTTACGCATAATTACCTTCCGTCCTGGGTCCCCAGGGTCCCATTGGTGACAAAGGTACCTTCATCGCCATTGCTTATACATACACGGTTACCGGCCTGTTTGGATTTCCACTCATCATTCGTACATAACGATTTACAACAAACTGCTTGTCAACATTCTCCGAATCCTTCAACAGACCTGGTTCTTCTTATACCATTTTTTTTTCTTTTCAAAATCTATACACAACAAATATCAATAAAGCCTTACAGATCATACGGCTATTTACCACATTCTAGCCATCCGGAACTGCCAATTTCAGGTGGCAGGACAAATACATCCATACTTACCCTTGTGACCTTTCCATATCGTCACTTACTTTTTTTTTTCCATCATATGTAAGGCTCACAGAAAGAGTTTCATCTTTCCCTATGACTTGGCTCTATCGCACGATTTATGACAGAAAGGAGGTCAACAATCCATAGATGCCCCGTAGCCTCCTGTTTATAAATGTGGCGCGCTTCACACCATAAACAGGACTCCACCGGACACGACTTTGCAGACAACCCCTAGGACAGACCTGCTCTGATACCACTTTGTCACACCCTGATTTCCCTAGGGTGTGATGGGCACCTGACCCCACACCCGGAGTCGAGCGAACCCACAGACTCTTATTTCATACATGATCTTTCCGGACTTGTTAAGTCAAATAAGCATGACATACATATTAAGGCACCCAGAATTTTTTTTTCTTTGCTTATCAAATTCAACAAAATCTGTAATTATATAGAATTCATATTATAATACAAACTGACACATCGGCCGATAGAGCCGCTTACTAAACCGACATAGCATACCCACGACTCTGTCTGCAAAGTCTCTAACCTTAACCAGAAACCATATCACATATACTTCTGACTCGGCAGTCCTCCAGGAGCAAATGGAGTTTGCCATCTTCGCTGGAACATCTTCTATAATGTCTTCAACTCATCTGGGAGTACCTGCGCGACATGAAACGCAGCCCCCGAAGAAAGGGGGTCAGTACGGAATATGTAAGGCAGAATACAGTAAGCAAAGTCATAGTCGGAATCAGAAGTACAGAAGTATAACAGACAGAACCACAATCGGAATCACAGTACAAAGAGAGTGTACACTAGTCAAAATACCGGGGTGCTTATTGCTCAGAGTGCCAATCACGTATACTGATGTCATCTGTCAGAAGGAGTACAGAAAGTACAGAGTACCAAACTGGTTCCTTTCCAAACACAGATAACGTTATATGTCAAGGGACACAGAACGTACAGATTGTCCAAACGTTGACTTTCCAACCACAGATCATGCATGTCAAAATCATGTATCACGTATGCATATAACGTGCCCCGGCCCTCCCGTGAGGGACGCGGTGAATCATATATCATGAATGCATATAACGTGCCCCGGCCCTCAGTAAGGGACGCGGTAAATCATATGTCATGTATGCATATAACGTGCCCCGGCCCTCCCGTGAGGGACGCGGTGACTCATATATCATGAATGCATATAACGTGCCCCGGCCCTCAGTAAGGGACGCGGTGAATCATATGTATCATGTAACGTGCCCCGGCCCTCGATGAGGGGCGCGGTAAATGGAATCATGTATGCCAATGTCATGTGTCATGTATGCCAATGTCATGTATCATGTATGCATGTAACGTGCCCCGGCCCTCTTTTGCGGGACGCGGTGATTGTGCCATCCTGGCCACCACCCCGTCATCATATCATAATGTCATCATATCATACATAACATGCCCCGGCCCGCAAGTGAGAGGGACGCGGTGAATAATGCAGAGAAATACGCACGAGAACATGTCCTGGCCCGGGCTCAGTGAATAGGCATATCAAGCTTGCACGAACAGAATAGTACGAAACCATATACTCGTAAATCAAGACCCGAGATACAACATATTTATATACAAACATACTCATCGACATATGAGGGTTCAGAAACAAGTTTCGAGTCAATCGGAATTAGCATACAAAAGTTACAAGCGTTTGAAGTACAGAACGCTCTACAATCGTTTCAGAAGCTCTTCTTGGAAAATCAAAGCTGTAATCAGGTAACTACCTTTCAGACATGGTTATGGATCATACCAAATAGAACTCTTGAAATCATACGTACGTATCAAATATATCAAAGACTCGCTGGAATCATCAAACGTGCTATCATCCTTACAGAATCCTTTTTGAGACATATTCCATGAAAGTTGGAGACATTAAATCTTACAGAACTCTTTTAGAACCACAATTCTTTATACATATCTCGTTACTGGATCATATCATAGGCTTGATCGTGTCAGACATACTTATATCAGAAGTGACTCAGAATCGTAGGCAGACTCAAAAACATATTAAAACAGAACTTCAAAAACAAATCTCTTTCGAATATCATATGGACCAAATCAAATATAACTTTTAGGATGATATGTACATACCAAAGTATATTAAAGACTCAATGGAATAGTTAAACGTACTATCGTTTAGAAATCAAAATGTTAATCATCCCAATTGTCTTTCGAATGCCATTTAGAATATATCGAATAAAGCTTTGGACATTTACGCATACAGAACATTTTTGGGACAAAACTCAAAATTCAGGAGTAGAATTTCCCCAAGGTACATATCGTATCATACCTTATGTAGCTCTAAGACATGCCAAGAAAGAAGGGGTAAGCCTTACATACCTGTGCCGCGACCAACTAGTTATGCTTGTTTGTCCAAATTCGCTAATCTACATTCAAGAAAATTGACATAATCATCAAACACATTGCCATATACTTACTTTAGCCTTTCAAACGAATTTACTTATATTCTGCCGAAATTTCGGCAGCACCTCCCCTGTAAATACACCATCCCCGAGAGTACAGCTCGGCTAATTCAACAACAACAAACCCGAGAATGGAACTCGGCCACATTATCAACAATAACACCAACAATTATGGCAACAACATCATCAATCATTTCAAGAATATTTCAAACAATTCACATAGTATTCCAAACAACCCAAACGACCTACTTCTTCACCCAAGACCATCCAAATTCCACAAGGACATTAATAATCTATACTTCAACAATATCCTTCATTCTTATAATCTCAACAAACCATACTAATATCGCATTAACTTCTTTCATAATCCACCAACAATTTACAACTTCATTTCAAGTCCTTTATTCTTCATTTAACATCATAAAATCCGCAACGATAACAACTAACGTATCAAATAAAATCAATTCATCATAATTTGCCAAGCCAACCATCACTCGGCCACAACAACTACATGTACAATTTCATGAATTTTCCGTCTATTTCTACCCACTACAATAACAATCAACATACTTCATAAAATTAATTCATTCTCCCTACACAATATCACACATTCACGGCCACACTTAGCACACACACGACCACAACACAACTTCTATATTTTTATGAATTTCATCCATTTGCACATACTACAACATACACAAACACCCATAACATGAAAAAGAAGGGGAATTCTTACCTTTTCTTCAAATTTTTCCCTTGACTACAATTGAGAGCTTGCAAAAATGAACGGTTTTCTTGCCTCAATAATTATACCATGTTGAAGAGGGCACTTGAATTACTATAAATACTTGAAGAACATAAATTTTTGGCAAAGATTTCCCATGGTTCATTTTCTTTCTCATATGGCCGAATAGGCCTTTGTGATGTTCTTGCTCTTTTTTTTTTTTTTGTTTCTTGAATCTTCTAATTGAAGATAACTAATGGCCCCTTTAATTTATTTGACACATGAATTAATTGCATGGGCTTGGGCCTTTGCTCCCTATGGCCGGCCACCTCCTAGTTGTTGGGCCTTTTGTTCTCTTTTTTTAGCCCAATTGATTGGCTAACATTTGTAATTTCATGGAACAAATTTTTAAAATTCCACTTTTACCCTTAGCCTCCCTCGATATTTCCGCGTCAATATTTTCATGAACAACTTATGTGTTAAATAAGTTCAAAGTATGGCCTTGTCTCTAACTTGTCACAATTATTTCAAAAGTTTTTTTTTTTTCCGAAGGTGCAAAACACGGGACATAACACATAAGGTCGATAACCCCCAAGTCCATTATGGAGCATTCATAAGCATTATGCCTCACCTTGAAGGAATTAGCGTATAAAGTGAGTGTAGTCAATGGACAATATCAATGGATCGTAATATGGATCATTTGCCTTGTCGAACTATCATATTGTAGGCCTTAGTATCTTTAGACATAGACTCATCATCATCAGTACCGCCTTCGTAACATGCCTCTTGTCGTATCCCATATGGCTATTCGTAAACATAGGCTCTTAGTTTTACGGGAGGTAGGAAAGTCATGGAGAGATAAGGAAAACTATCATAGGAATCATATAAGGATCATTAACTTCGTAGGAAAATCATATCATGAGCTTTATGACTTCTAGACTTAGATTCATTATCAACATCGTCATACTTGTAACATGTCTCTTTTCTTTATCTTGTGATGCTCTTACAATCATAGACTCATAGTTTCTGATACGTAGGGAAAATCATGAAGAAGGAAGGAATATCATATCATGGGATTCATGCCTTAGAAAGAGGGGACTAGCCTTACATACCTTTGTCGTTTAAGCAATTTAGCATTTGCTTATTCTCCTTCAATGTCACGCCTCTACCTTGGATGATGGTTGAACAAGTCTTGAGTGGAGTTTCTCCTCTAGCAACAAAACCCTATCTCACCTCTTTTGGTTTCCTTTGAAGAAGATGAGCTTTACTTGAGTTTCATACACTTTGATTCATAGATTTGGTGTTGATGATCTTAGTTTTCCTTTGAATTCTCTTGTAGTGGAAGAGTGGACAGTTTTCTAGATGGTTCTTGAAGAGTGGAGAATGAATGGAATGAAAAATAAAATGAAAGGGTCCCTTATATTAAAAATACAAATCTGGCCGACCATCTTTATACGGACCAACATACGGTACTTATAATATTTACTGACCGCATGTTGGGACCGTATATTTGGTCCAATGAACCTTGGTGTTCTGGGCTGGATCTACGGACTGGACATACGGTCCGTATATATTATATGGCCAGTATGTCTGGCCGTATATTGTCCAGTTCTCCGGAACTTGTTTTCGTCGACTCGTTTGATCTCCGATCCTTATGGAACCTTCTTGGCACTTGTTTAGCAACTCAATATCAATCTTAGGGACATCATCACACTTCTCTAAGACATCATTACACCATCATGGTCTCGTTGTTCGAATTTCCTATCCGATACACAACGTATGATTCGCTTTCCTTAGCAACTTTCTCTCCTTGCATTGTATGCCTTTAAAACCTCGTTGAGGGTCATCTAATACTCTCTCTTACTCGTTAAAACATCGTATACGCTGCGTCCTCCATTAGCCTATTCACCGTACATGTACGGGGGTTTTTCCAAGGTGTAACATTAAGGTGAACATGATGTCCCTACAAGTAAGAAGGGATACTTAATAATTCTAATTAAGATTCCAAAGAAGTTAAAGGTAAGGTAGAAAAGCTCGTTAAATGAAACTTCACCGCAGTTTTGAGAAAGGGGGGTTCGACAGTCGTTCTTTGTACCGTCGAACGAGTCGACGCCCCATCGATTGTGTCGTAAATTTTAGCTGGAGCGAAGACCCTTCGACGAACAGGTCGACGCTCCGTCCATCAGTTCGACGAACCTTCCTTATCACCGTCGAATGAAAGGAAATGACAGATTGCTCACTGGAAATTTAACGAATTCGATGCCTAGATCGATGATCCGTCGATCCAATCGACGCTCCGTACATCTCGGTCGGGACTGATTGTATGAATTAATATAAGACCCCTCCCTCATTTTATTTCATTTCATCTTCCACTCTCTTCTCTCCAAGAACTCTCTAGAACCTTCTCCACCATTCATCCACAAGAAATCAAAGGAAAACCATAGTCAACTACACCAAATCCATGAAATCAAGTGTATGAAACCCATTAAAAGTTCATCTAAGCCAAGAAAACTCAAGAGAAGTGAGTTAGGGTTTTGGTGCAAGAAGAGAAGCTCCACTTGAGTATTGTTCATCCATCATCTAAGGTGAGTTTTATGACCCTTTTCATATGGTGTGAGTGGTTGAAAGTTGTAACACTTGGATTGTGGAAAGACATAGAAATTGGGTCATCAATATGTGAATAGTGTCATTGTTGAGTATTAGTTTGGAGTGGATGACGAATATTGGTATATTATGATTGTAAATATGTTATGTACGGCATCTAGAATATGGAATAAGTATTATTTTTGAAAAAGTGCAATAATGAATTATGACCATAGTAGTGGAGAAATCAAAGAGAAATTGTGAATTGTGGGAAGTGTAGGTAAATGATGATTGTTGTTGCTATATTGTGAATGCTATTATTAAAGTTTGGGAGTAGATATAGAATGTGGGAAAAGTAGTATAAACAAAGGAAGTGTTGCCCAATTTTCCCTCGAAATAGTGAAATGTTCCTATAGCCGAGTAACTAATGTCAATGCGATTCCTCTTGGAGGTAGAAACGTGGCCACCAAAGGAAACCAAGCGAATGAGAGATTAGTCAAGCGCAAAAGGTATGTGAGGCTAGTCCTATCCTTCTATGGCATGAATCCTATAGTATGACTTTCTTTCTTCTCCATGAATCTCTTAAGTTCCGAAAAGATATGAGCCGATATCCCTAATTAGCTACACAAGGTAACGAGTTAAAGTATAGAAGTTCTAGATGTTCATTATATGATGTTCCTGAAACGTCCATGATGTCATTATTTCTTACACTCACCTCATATACTATTCCCTTCAAGATGAGGCAGGATGTTAATGAGTGCTCCAGAAGAAAATCGGGAGATCACGACCATACGTCACCCCGATTAACCATAGTTGTCTTTGAGTCTTTATGCATGCACTATGATGAGTATATTATGATGATGATATAACACCGCGCCTAATTGGCCAGGAAGTCTCAGCTAAGGCAGGCAGCTATACACCATGGGCAGACACCACTAGTGGGCGGCATGAGATGATACCCCGGACGCGGGAGGCCTGGACGCAGGCTAATGATTATCACACCGATCCGATATGGACGGGCAGTTTATATATTTATGCATATATGATATGATGATGACTATGAGTAAGCCAGCATGCATCACTCCTTTTCCATTTGACAGTCAGATACAAATGTTCCTTATTGATGCTATATTTACTTCATTGATGTGATATTATTGTTTATGCCTCTCATACTCAGTACAATGTTCGTACTGACGTCCGTTTTGTTTGGACACTGTGTTCATGCCCACAGGTAGACAGGGAGGTGATCTTGCTCCATACTCGTAGGAGCTGTTAGCTGCTTGAGAGCACTCCATTGTTCCGGAGGTGCTTATGGTTATCCTTTTTGTGTACATGTATGTTTTGGGCACGACGGGGTCCTGTCCCATTCATATTTCTAGTACTCTAGTAGAGGCTCGTAGATACGCAGTGTGGGTAAAATGGTCTCACGAGGTTGCTACCATGCATACATATATGTATATACTATTTCAATGACCAAAAGGCTTGTGCATATAAAAGTATTTATATCTTCGAACGAAAGATGATTTTCTTAAAACTTGAGTATGATTTTGATAAAAGGACATTCAATCAGTATGATATGCAGTAGAATGAGGGGTGCTCGGTGGCTAGCCCCGAGTACCCGTCGCGGCCCTTGGTCAGGTCGTGACAGAAGTGGTATCACAACAGTTCAGTCCTAGGAAGTGTCTACGAGCCGTGTCTAGTAGAGTCTTGTTTATGGTGTTTTGCGTGCCACGCTAATAAACAAGAGGCTACAGGGCATTTAGGAAAATGACCATCTTTCTTCTTAGGAGATCGTGCGATAGAGTCGTGTATAAGATTTTGCCCTCCCTAATAGTGTGTTGTGATTTCAGAAATGCCTCCAAAGGGAAAAGCTACAGCCGCCCAACTTTCCAATATGTTCCGGTAGTAAATGAATTTCTGGACGTATTCCCAGATGAACTTCCAGGCCTTCCTCCAGAAAGAGAAATTGACTTCGCCATTGATGTGTTTCCGGACACCAAGCCTATTTCTATTCCTCCTTATCGAATGGCTCCGGCAGAATTAAAAGAGCTAAAGGCGCAATTAAAGGATTTTCTTGAAAAAGGGTTTATTAGACCCACCTCCTCGCCGTGGGGAGCACCAGTCTTGTTCGTGAGAAAGAAAGACGGTTCCCTACGAATGTGCATCGATTATAGGTAGTTGAACAAGGTGACGATAAAGAACAAATATCCTCTCCCCAGGATTGATAATTTATTTGACCAACTACAGTGTGCCAAGTGGTTTTATAAAATAGACTTGAGGTCGGGTTATTATCAAGTGAGGGTTAGAGAAGAAGATATTCCCAAAACAGCTTTCAGAACAAGATATGGCGACTATGAATTCCGGGTGATGTCGTTTGGGTTGACTAATGCTCCGACCGTGTTTATGAATTTGATGAATAATGTGTTCAGGCCACTCTTGGACTTGTTTGTGATAGTATTCATTGATGATATTATGGTGTATTCTCGCACAGAATCAGAACATGCCGATTATTTGCGTATCGTACTTGGAATTCTTCGAGCACGAGAACTATATGCAAAATTTTCAAAGTGCGAGTTTTGGCTGAATTCCTTAACATTTCTGTGCCATGTTATTTCAGATGATGGTATTCGAGTTGATACTCAGAAATTGAAGCGGTAAAGAATTGGCTAAGGCCTACGACAACTACAGAAGTTCATAATTTTCTGGGATTGGCAGGCTGTTACAGAAGATTCCTAGAGGGCTTTTCATCTATTTCAGCCCCATTGACGAAACTAACCCAGAAGTCAGCTAAATTTCAATGGGTTGATGCTTATGAACGCAGTTTCCAAGAGTTGAAGGACAGATTGACCTCAGTTCTAGTCTTAACACTTCCGGAAGGATCAGATGGCTATGTGGTGTATTGTGACGCTTCCGGTGTTGGATTAGGATGTGTATTGATGCAGCACGGTAGAGTTATTGCTTATGCCTCGAGACAGCTGCGGAAGCATGAAAAGAACTATCCAACTCACGATCTTGAATTGGCTGCAGTTGTTCATGCATTGAAGATATGGAGACATTACTTGTATGGCGTACATGTTGACATCTATACAGACCACAAGAGCCTTAAATACATTTTCAAGCAAAAGGAGTTAAATCTGCAGCAGAGGCGGTGGTCAGAATTGTTGAAAGATTATGATGTGAATATTTTGTATCACCCTGGAAAAGGAAATGTAGTAGCCGATGCGCTTAGCCACCGATCAATGGGCAGTTTATGTGAAGTTCCCCCGGGAAGGAAAGAAATGGTTCATGAGCTTTACCAGCTAGCTAATCTTAGAGTGCGTGTGGTAGATTCGGGTAGTGCAGGGATTGGTATTAATGATCCCACAGTTTCGTCTCTGAATGTGGAAGTGAAAGAGCGACAGTATGAAGATCGGCGGTTGAGCCACTACAGAGACACATTTCATGAAAAAGAGATATCTCTATTTAAAACTTCGATGGATAAGGTCCTTAGATACCATGGCAGGCCATGTGTTCCGAATGTTGCAGAATTGCGCCGACGAATTCTAGATGAAGCCCATTACTCTCGGTATTCTATTCACCCGGGTGCAACAAAAATGTACCATGATCTCAAATTGATATATTGATGGGATGGCATGAAGAGAGACATAGCAGAATTTGTGGCCCAATGCCCAAATTGCTAGCAAGTAAAGATCGAACATCAAAAGCCAAGAGGATTATTGCAAGTAATGGAAATCCCTACGTGGAAATGGGAGGTTATCAATATGGATTTTATTATAGGATTGCCCCGTTCCCAAGGAAAGTATGATTCCATATGGGTAATTGTGGACCGATTAACAAAGGCATCTCATTTTCTTCCAGTCTGGACCACATACTCCGCAGAAGATTATGCGAGGTTGTATCTCAAGGAAATTGTGCGACTTCATGGTGTTCCATTATCCATTATTACAGATAGAGGAACACAGTTCACAGTCAAATTCTGGAAATATTTTCAAGAAGGTCTAGGTACCCAGGTGAAGCTTAGCATGGCATTTCAGCCACAGACCGATGGACAAGCCGAACGTACTATTCAGACCTTGGAAGATATGCTCCGAGCATATGTGCTGGATTTTGGTGGTAGTTGGGATGATCATCTACCCCTTATTGAGTTCTTTTACAATAATAGCTACCATTCCAGTATCCAAATGGCTCCGTATGAAGCCCTATATGGAAGAAAGTGTAGGTCCCCAATTGGATGGTTCGAAATAGGGGAAGTACAGTTAATAGGCCCTGAATTGATTCAACAAGCGGTACAAAAAGTCAAAGTGATCCGGGATTTATTGTTGACAGCTCAAAGCCGCCAAAAATCTTATGCGGATAATCGCCGGCGAGACTTGGAATTTCAGGTTAATGATTGGATATTTTTGAAGGTGCGCCAATTAAAGGAGTAATGAGATTTGGCAAGAAGGGAAATTGAGTCCCCGCTACATTAGACCCTATAACATTATCCGTAAGGTGGGCCATGTAGCCTATGAATTGGACTTGCCTTCAGAGCTTGAATCAGTTCACCCAGTTTTTCATGTCTTAATACTCCGCAAGTGTGTTGGAGATCCCAAGAGAATTTTTCCGATAGATGATGTGCAAGTGACAGAAAAGTTGGCATATGAAGAAGTACCCATTGCCATCTTAGATAGGCAACTACGAAGACTTCGAAACAAAGAAGTGGCTTCAATTAAGGTCTTATGGCAGAATAGCAATCGAGAAGAGATGACTTGAGAAGCGGAAGAGAAAATGAAATCCAGGTATCCACACTTATTCCAAAACCTAGGAGAGGTTCAAGAGGAAGCGTCGGCACTATAAGGTATGTATGCAGTAAATGAAGTGTAATAATTAGAGTATCTGAACACCCCTATTTCCATCATTACTCAGATATTATTTCCCCTATCTTCGGGAGCTTTCGTAAGTCTTTCTTAGAGTTTTATTGTATTGTAGCCTTGTGAGGCAGATTATTATGGGTTGTTGTGACAGGATGGTAGCGCCATGTAACAGGGGAAAC
This sequence comes from Lycium barbarum, assembly GCF_019175385.1. Taxonomy (NCBI): domain Eukaryota; kingdom Viridiplantae; phylum Streptophyta; class Magnoliopsida; order Solanales; family Solanaceae; genus Lycium; species Lycium barbarum. The sequence continues at coordinate 93,256,727 of NC_083345.1, read as the reverse complement.
TCTAGCGAAATATTTGTAGAATTCCCGAGTACTTAACATTCGAGGACCAATGTTCCAAAAGGGGGGAAGAATGTTACACCTCGGAACTTTAGGTTGCTGAGCGGAGAAGGGACTAACGTAAGTTAAGGTGAACATGATGTCCCTAAAAGTAAGAAGGGATACTTAATAATTCTAATTAATATTCCAAAGAAGTTAAAGGCAAGGGAGAAAAGCTCGTTAAATGAAACTTCACCGCAGTTTTGCGAAAGGAGGTTTCGACGGTTGTTCTTTGTACCGTCGAACGAGTCGACGCCTCGTCGATTGTGTCGTAAATTTAAGCTGCAGCGAAGACCCTTCGATGAACAGGTCGACGCTCCGTCGATCAGTTCGACGAACCGTTCATTTCACCGTTGAATGAAAGGAAATGACAGATTGTTCACTGGAAATTTAACGACGTCGACGCCTAGATCGACGCTCCGTCGATCGCACCGTACATCTCGATCGGGACTGATTGTATGAATTAATATAAGACCCCTCCCTCATTTTATTTCATTTCATCTTCCACTCTCTTCTCTCCAAGAACTCTCTAGAACATTCTCCACCATTCATCCACAAGAAATCAAAGCATAACCTTAGTCAACTACACCAAATCCATGAAATCAAGTGTATGAAACCCATTAAAAGTTCATCTAAGCTAAGAAAATTCAAGAGAAGTGAGTTAGGGTTTTGGTGCAAGAAGAGAAGCTCCACTTGAGTATTGTTCATCCATCATCTAAGGTGAGTTTTATGACTCTTTTTATATGGTGTGAGTGGTTGAAAGTTGTAACACTTGGATTGTGGAAAGACATAGAAATTGGGTCATCAATATGTGAATAGTGTCATTGTTGAGTAGTAGTTTGGGGTGGATGATGAATACTGGCATGTTATGATTGTAAATGTGTTATGTACGACATCTGGAATATGGATTAAGTATTATTTGTGAAAAAGTGCAATAATGAATTATGACCATAGTTGTGGAGAAATCAAAGAGCAATGGTGAATTGTGGGAAGTGTAGGTAAATGATGATTGTTGTTGTTATATTTTGAATGTTGTTATTAACGTTTGGGAGTTGATATAGAATGTTGGAAAAGTAGTATAAACAAAGGAAGTGCTTGTTACACCTTGGAAATTTCCCCGTGAACGTTCAACGAATTGACTAACGAAGACTACGGGTATATGATGTTTGAACAAGAAGGGAATGACGTTTAACAACCCTAAGTAAGATCTCAATGGAAATTGTAATAAGACATAGGTTATGCTCCACAATGACTAATCATAGGTTTTGAAAATGTGAAAAAAAAAGAAAAAAAAAAGAGTTGCAGATTTGCATTTTGGCCAGTCGATCGTAAAATGAAATACGAATCGTAAAGTGGTATACGGCCCGTAAAATGCCAAGTCGTATTCCAACTTACAAAACTTCAACTTTCTGCTAAATGTTCAAATGGTTAAATACGACTTGGAATACGGACCGTAAATTGAAATACGGCCCGTAAACTGCGATCGTAAATCACCATGATCCTCAGCATACCTTTCTGGTTTTGATATGCTTAAATACGACCATGAAATACGGCCCGTAAACTAGAATACGGACCGTAAATTGAGTTTACGACCACTGTACACTTCAGCTACTGTTCATTCTGGATCAGATTTTAAGTCATTAAAAGGAGACCCAAGCTTATAAAATTAATTTCATCTCCACGACATTTCTCTCTAGAAACCTCTAGAATACTCTCCACTCTTCACTTACAAGAAAACAAAGGAAATCAAAGATCAATATCAAAGATCTAAGTGAATCAAGTGTATGAGATCCATCAAGGTTCATCCAAGCTAAGAGATTTCAAGAGAAGCAAACTAGGGTTTTGGGTGCAAGAAGAACAATACAACTCAAGGCTTGTTCCTACAACATCTAAGGTAAGTTTTATGGCCTTTACATGTTATTTAGGGTATAGAAGAGTTGAAACACTTGGATTATAGAAGGATGTAAGAAATGGGTCATTAATGAGTGAATAGTGTCATGGTTGGAAGATAGTTAAATTGAGCCATGACCATTGATAAATTGTGATTATAAAAATGCTATGAATGACATTTAGAACATGGAATTAGTGTCCTATGCGAGAAAAATGCAACAATGGACCATGGCCATGATTATGGAGAAATTGAAGACAAATTATGAAATATGGATATTGTAAATGAATGATGAGTGTTGTCTATCATACTGAGAATGTTGTTATGAATATTTGAGAGCTGATATAGAATATGGGAAGAGTTGTATAAAAGAAGGAAATGCTGCCCAATTTTCCCTAGAAATAGACACGCGTTCTTATAGCCGATTAACTGACGTTGATGCGAATTCTCTTGAAGGTAAAGACGCGAATATTGAAGAGGAACGATCAAGCGGTAGAATAGCTAAAGGAAAAGGTATGTAAGGCTAGTCCTTTCTTTCCAAGGCATGAATCCAATGATATGATATTATTTCCCTATATTTCCATGGCTTCCTTATATTCTGGAACCAAGAGCCTGTGTTCATGGATAGCTCCGTGAGATAAGGATAACAGACATGTTATGAGCACGATAACGGAGATGATAAGCGTAGGACTAAAGATTCTAGAGTTCATGTTATAATGTTTAAACAAAGCTAAAGACATTAATTACGATCTATTGGTAATGCTTGATGTATACACTCACCTTATATACTAATTCCTTCAAGGTGAAGCGGAATACCTATGAATGCTCCATAATGTAAGCGGGGCTCTCGACCTTATGTCACCCCGACATTGTTATAGATTGTCCATAAGCCTCAATGCATGTCCTATGACCAATGTTTCGGGAAACTACGAGTCAATGTTCATAAGGATTTCATGTGAGATAAAGGTAAGAGATACGCTATAGAAATGATAATGGAAATGATGAGCTTAAGCCCAATGATTATAAGGACTATCATACGATACTTATACGAAATTCGTGCTACGAATATGATGTGATTTTCATAGATTGTCTTTAAATTTAAATGTGTGCATTAATGAAAGGTAACGATAAGCTTATGAGATGTATGTGATGGCAATGATAATGATGAGATATATTGATCCTTGTATGATGCATGTGATATGGTCGAGCCACTACGTGGCCGAATATGGAAGATATGTATGTGATATTGTCGGGCCACTACGTGGCCGAATACGGATACTGTCGAGCCACCACGTGGCCGAATATGGATATTTTCGAGCCCTACGTGGCCAAATTCGGATAATGTTTTATGTGTACGAGAAGCTACGGTACTACGATGATTAATTATACGACATGATGATGTATACGCTATGATGGTTCATGTATGACGATTATGTATATGTAATATATGTATGAAATGTATTCATCCTTAAAGGTCGCGCAGGTTTTGCCTTCACCTCATGACTTATGATTTCTCTATTATGTTTGTTTCATTCATGCCTTACATGTTACACCCCAGAAAATTTCATGTTACTAAGGCTACAGACGGCTTAATGTGAGCTCAGGAAGGAGCAAATATCACAAGTATAAAGAATGAAATACTTCTGTAGTAGCATGAGTATGATATTCGGAATTCGTACAATATGATTGGAATAACACGTTAAAAGATATATAGCCCTCATAACCGTAAGCTGAGGTGGGGACCGCATGGTGGGATTTTTATAAAGGACATATGATAAGTTATATGGACAATATATGTGAAGTTAAACACAACTTAAGAAGGACCCTTGAGCCCAATCCAAGTGTAAGCCCTCCAAAAAGTTATTTTTAAGTTACGTTTTCAGGTTATCTGAATTCGGGAGGCCATAACCCCATCATTATTTGGGAATTTGGGAAAACTCCTAAAATGAAAGTTGTAGATAATTGAAATACCTTTCCAACCATAGGTCGTGGACCTGTATGTGACATCGGGATAAAGAGTTATGGACGTTTCAAGGCAGAAAGGTCAAGCTGAGATTTATGGATCGGGGGTTGTTTAGTTGGATTAAATGGATGGAATTAGCTGAGTTATGATGTATAATAATTTTTTATGTTGTTGAGAAGTTTGTTTTCTTGAATTTGGGAGAATAAAATGTATGAAGATATTATATACAAAGCGTATACCGGGCTGTTTTTATATGATTTTCGTGGCTGTTTTGTGCCAATATTTTGGGGCTGTTTGGTGGTTGTTATGAATTGTTTTGTGGGCTGCAATATCGTGGGATTGGCTGTAGTTGTTGTTGTTGTTGTGTTTGGTGTTATACTATAGATATACCAAAATAAAGAAGTGTATACAAGCATTGGTATACGAATGTATATTGGGCTGTTTTAGAAGTGATTTAAGAATGGATTTAATTCTAGCTTGATATGAAATTGTTGGTGTTGTTGTTGTTGGTATTTTGATTGATGTTTAGCTAAATTGAAATCTCGAGGATTGTTAAGTTTTCAGGGGAAATGCTGCCCGAATTTCGTTAAGTTTCATTCATACTTGGATTGGTTAGTAAGTGATGTGGATGATCTAACTGTGGCTTATGTTATCTTAATTTTAGACCTACGAGCTCGAGAAGTAGACGTTGGATATTTAAATAAGCGTTAAAGGTATGTAAAGTTATCATTTCTTTCTTTTTGGCATGATCCTTATCATATGAACGAACACAGTGAGCAAGCAAGTTCCAAAGACTCTGTTCTTAGAGAGTGTAGAGATATTTATATCGTTGGCCTCCTTTGTTTTATGTCCATAACTCCCAGAGACTTTTCATATTAGCTTCTTATGTCACCAGAGGGGTTGAGAGTATCCTTTTCCGAGTTTTACATGCATTTATATATATTATATTATATATGGATCGGGCCGCACGTTCCTCGGCACTAACATATTATGTTTATGGATAGGGTCGTACGTTCCTCGACACTAACATATTATATTTATGGATCGGGCCGTACGTTCCTCGGCACTAACATATTATATTTATGGATCGGGTCGTACGTTCCTCGGCACTAACATATTATATTTATGGATCGGGCCGTATGTTCCTCGGCACTAACATATTATATTTATAGATCGGGCCGTACGTTCCTCGGCACTAATATGGATCGGGCTGTACGTTCCACAGCACTATCAGTTATATTATAATCTATGCCTAACATAGGCTGTAGAGTCAGTTTCAGTCATATAGAGTTACGCAGATATTCTCAGATGTTAGCCACAGATGCATTCAATTATTGAGACTGGTTTTCATGATTCATCTGTACTTGATGTTCTTATGCTTTATATACTCAGTACATATTCCGTACTGACCCCCTTTCTTCGGGGGGCTGCGTTTCAGGCCCGCAGGTACAGATGCTCGATTCGGTGATCCCCAGCTTAGGATTTCCAGTCAGCTGTCTTAGAGAGCTCCGTTGTTTCGGGGCCTAGACTGTTGGTATAGATCTTTTGATGTATTTATATATGGTTTTCCAGGGGTACGACGGGGCCCTATCCCGTTATATTTCACTGTTAGTACTCTTAGAGGTCTGTAGACATATGTGTCGGTTGTGTATAAGTTTTGTTCAGCTGTGTCTATACGATGTGATATGGATATGTTCGCCTGTTGTGGCAGCCTTGTCGGCTTGCATATGACACTGATATGTAGTGGCAGCGTTGTCGACTTGTGTATCATATTGACATGTAGTGGCAGCCTTGTCGGCTTGCATACCATATTATGTTTTGATTAGATGTGACTCCTCAGGAGACAGGTTATCTGGATATATATATATATATATATATATAAGATGACGTTATGAACCTTTGGAGTTCTTTCGCAAGTTTCCATATTATTCTTAGATTCAGTTGACTATATCTAACAGGTACGTATACGAGTGTCCAGCTCGGGCACTAGTCATGGCCCACGGGATTGGGTCGTGACGGAAGTGGTATCAGAGCAGTTCATCCCCGGAGTGTCTACAGATCGTGTCTAGTAGAGTCTTGTTTATCGGTGTGTTGTGCACCACATCTATCAACAGGAAGTTACAGGACATTTAGGTTGTTTGTTTTCTTTCATATCTAAGATCGTGCGATAGAGCCCAGCCATACGAAATGGAATTCCTTATACTAACCCTATATTTCAGCTGAAGAACTGCATCGACAGAAGAAAGTGGCTGATGATATTGGAAGTTACAAAGTACACAGGTAAGCAACGATGCGAAAGATGCATGTCGGATAAGGTAAGAATATTGAAGTATGATTGAAATGTAAAGTTGAAGAATGAAAAGGAAGGTAGATAGAAAGGTATAACAGGATAGATCATTAAAGGATCAGGTACGTCTCGAGGTGTGATATGTGAGGTAAGTTTCGATATCTTTATACTTTTACTTGAAATTAGGAGCCCTGTGTGGCTATGATGTGATATGATACATACATATATGTTGGCCCTGTGAGGCATTGTTGGTATTTCCTGCGTGCAGGTTTTGGGATAGTAAGAAGTACAGAGGAAACTCTACCAACATTTTCCCAGAAATAGAAAAAAGAGAATAAGATATAAGTTCATAATATGTCTTGAAAGTTGATATCGATAGGGTGAATTTATTATGTTGGATTAAAGCTTTAAGAGATGCCCTCCATGTCATCCGTAAGAGGCATTATTCTTATTTGGGAAAATTGATTTCGAAGAGGCAACTATGAGCAGCAAAGTTTGGAATTCATTTGAACGAACCAGAATATTTTCCAGCCACATGTCACCTTAGAAGAGGCTCATGTTGAAGAGCAAAAACGTCCACAATTAAGTTTCACTTTTATTTGAAGAGTACAAAGCATACAATAAGTAGTTTATGAACTAAATAGTTCGTTCATGACCCAAGAATAAATCTGGAAGTAAATTATGTGAATCAAGCATTAGAAGTCCCGTGGTGCTTGTCAGATTCTAGTTCTTCTTCTTGTGGTGGTTTTGGGAGATGCTTCATGGTGACGTAAATTTGGATTTGGAGCGTTATTATGTTCTTGAGGTAACATTTCATCATATCTTTATGTCCTTGAGTTTATTAGTTCTTAATCAACTAATTGGAGATGGAATTTGTAGAAGGAAAACTCAAACTTGTGGGCTGTCTTAGATCATGTGTTTCATGCGTTGTTGATGAAATGCTAGGATAAATTGGAAAGAGCTTGCGACACTAAGGGATGATGTAGAAAAAGGTTGCAAATCTTAACAGAACGTTTTATTGAGGTATCGAGTGAACTGATAAGTAGGGATAAATTACGACGAGTTTGCAGTTAAAAGGAGTAATAGTATGATTGAGATAAAAGTACGGAGGAAGAATTACGACTAATATGACGATATTGATAAGACAACTTGTGAGACAGTAAGGATAAGATTGATCAGAAAGGGTGAAAGGTTAAGTACGCCTACTCCACAGAGAGTAATTGAATCATAGTAAGAATCGCAAACAAAGATTATGCGATAACGGGAACGAAAGCGAGCACAAACAAAAGGGAGTTAATTAAAAGAAGGAAATAAGAAGGAAGCGAGCGAGACAATAGTGCAGTAATAGGTTATAACATGTATGGCCGAGGACACGAGTAATATAAGTGGCGAAATATTGAAGGACTAAACTATAAAGAGACGAACAACGAAGCGGAATGAGTGCCAGAAAATGATTGGGACGATAAGAACAAATAGGGATGAACGGAATACACTTTGATAAAGAGAAAGGGATTATGCAGGAGTAGTGGTTTCCGAAGGATACAGGGGTAGCATGAGATTCCTCGTGCACAGTATGAATGATGGACATAGACTGGAGAAATAAAAGGAGTTCTAAAGGAAACACCTAATATAAACGTGATCAATTGAGTACGAGTATGAGATAGAAAGGAAAATATATAGCTACGAACTTAAAGGTGCAGTACGATGACAAGGTGGTAAGATAAGACCATTATTAAGACAAATTCGATATGATTTTGAGTAAGTTAGAAGTTAGCGTTGGGTACACAACAAGGGTGAAAGAGCATAAGGCATAAAGGAGTACCGCGTGTATATGACTTCACCTCGGAAAGAGTGAAATCCTTAAAGGATAAGGACTGTAAGCCTGAGGAACAAATGAGGTATTGTGAATTTATTAAAGGAAATAGATGATATATGTTGGGGTAAAGATAATGTTACAAGAGAGCCTTGGATACTTATCACTGGGATATAAGTGCTACCTAATCGAGAATTTGGAACGATTATAAGTACTAAATAATTATTGATGGAGTGAGTGGAATGTGACTTTGGATGAGTTGCTACATTGGTTAGATTATTCGATTACAGATTATCATATGAGATTTTGTACTATACATAGAAAGGTTCTCGTCACTTTGAGATTTTGTTAAGGTTTCGTACGTAGATAATCAAAGACATAAATTATAAAGAAAAGACATGGGCATGGTACAGTATACCAAGTGAGTTATCAGATGAATTTGAAATTGGAAATGGGGACATAGAGCAGAATATAAATAGATAATGGTATAAGTACACCCTTAAGGGGGGAAGCGGGTGTGAGAAATATAGGTGTAAGATGGTTGGAACCAAGTACCGAGACAGGATTAGTACTGAGGGCAAAAGCCATAGTTGAGCCCCGATACCATTAAAAGGTACGAGAGAAGAATGCAAGGTAAAGCATACAGACTAGTGAAACGACGCTAAGGTATGCCTAAAGATTGCAACATAATGCGTGACAGGAAAACTAGAAACAAAATCTGAGTAAAGGGGCAATAGAATATGCCTATAATGTTACAAGTTGGGTTAAAAGAAATTGTGAAATAGCTTAAGCGAGACGAGATGGTTACTGGGTGACAGTGAATTTATATGTCAAATCAAGAGAAATTCTTTGAGAATATACCAGTCAATAATAGACAGATCACGGAGCAGCTATGTGAAGTTATAAAATGAGGGAACTCTAGCGCTACTTGATAGCCAACCCTAAAGATCGAGATCAAGAGCTAAAAGCAAAGTGACAGTTAAAAACCTTTAATAAGAAAGTCGAGAAGTGATACATGATGCTGAAGATTCCAGAGTATGGACTGTAACACAGAGCAATGTAAGGTTATTGAAGCAAAATAATGTTACACCAAGGGAAATTTTGTCTTATCCGTAAAGTCTGCGAAGGGTCTACATGTTACCAGAGGCATGAAATACCCCACGGAATTGTAAAGTCTAATAAGTCGACGAGGGACGTCTACGCGTGAGAGGTAAGATGAAGTGAACGATGCGTCTTAAAGGATTAACTATAGAAGAAGAAAGAGTCGAGTTAAGACTACATGCACCAGGAGAGAGTAAGATTTTAGCAGAAGAGCTCGCAATACAATCGTCAACCAACTGCGAAATGCAAAGGAGAGTAAAGACAACGGCGGAATTATCACCTCAAGAGGCAAGGGCAACAAACAAATATTATGAGAATGGTTACTTAGAGATCTGGAATACGTTATAATAAACTGAAGGGATCGACCAGTGAAGGAAGCATGTGCAGGGCATAATTCAGTAGAAGAACGTTTAAGGAAGTATTGGAAGTACAGAATTAGTTTAACATTCGAGGACGAATGTTCCAATGGGGGCAAGGATGTCACACCCCAGAAAATTTCATGTTACTGAGGCTACAGACGACTTAATGTGAGCTCGAAGAGGAGCAAATATCACAAGTATAAAGAATGAAATTCTACTGTAGTACCATGAGTATGATATTCGGAATTCGTACAATATGATTGGAATAACACGTTAAAAGATATATAGCCCTCGTAACTGTAAGCTGAGGTGGGGCCCGCATGATGGGATTTTTATAAAGGACATATGATAAGTTATACGGACAATATATGTGAAGTTAAACACAACTCAAGAAGGACCCTTGAGCCCAATCCAAGTGTAAGCCCTCCAAAAAGATGTTTTTAAGTTACGTTTTCGGGTGATCTGACTTCGGGAGGCCATAACTCCATCATTATTTGGGAATTTGGGAACACTCCTAAAATGAAAGTTGTAGATAATTGAAATACCTTTCCAACCATAGTCGTGGGCCTGTATGTGACATCGGGATAAAGAGTTATGGACGTTTTAAGGCAGAAAGGTCAAGCTGGGCAGTGAAATAGGCCCAACCCGATTCCAAGTCGGGTCAGGCCCATTTCCCTTGCTATTTAAGGGAAAGTTTTCAGCTTTTAGCCTTATTTTTACACAAGAAAAATCCAGAATAATTGAGAGAGAGAGATAGAGAGAGAGAGAGAGGAGAGTTAGAGAGAGAAAGTGGAGAATCGATCAAGTTCGAGGCCCCGAATCCCGAGGCTCGTGAAGGATAAAGTGTAGTACGAGTTATCATCATCGTTTTAAGCTAAATATTGATCCTGGGGGAGGATATTTTCGCGGTTGATCTACTGCTAAGGTATGTATAAGATTCCTTTCATGTTATTAAAGGGTTTATTTAGAGTTTTAACGGATTAGAACGGAGAAAATAGCGTTATAAACTCGTTTGCTGTTTTGTTGAGATTTATGGATCGGGGGCTGTTTAGATGGATTAAATGGATGGAATTAGCTGAGTTATGATGTATAATAATTTTTGATGTTGTTGAGAAGTTTCTGTTCTTGAATTTGGGAGAATAAAGTGTATGAAGATATTATATACAAAGCGTATACCGGGCTGTTTTTATATGATTTTCGTGGCTGTTTTGTGCCAATATTTTGGGGTTGTTTGGTGGTTGTTATGAATTTTTTTGTGGGCTGCAATATCGTGGGATTGGCTGTAGTTGTTGTTGTTGTTGTGTTTGGTGTTATACTAAAGATATACCAAAATAAAGAAGTGTATACAAGCATTGGTATACGAATGTATATTGGGCTGTTTTAGAAGTGATTTAAGAATGGATTTAATTCTAGCTTGATATGAAATTGTTGGTGTTGTTGTTGTTGGTATTCTGATTGATGTTTAGCTAAATTGAAATCTCGAGGATTGTTAAGTTTTCAGGGGAAATGCTGCCCGAATTTCGTTAAGTTTCATTCGTACTTGGATTGGTTAGTAAGTGATGTGGATGATCGAACTGTGGCTTATGTTATCTTAATTTTAGACCTACGAGCTCGAGAAGTTATCCTTTCTTTCTTTTTGGCATGATCCTTATCATATGAACGAACACAGTGAGCAGGCAAGTTCCAAAGACTCTGTTCTTAGGAGTGCAAAGACATTTGTGTCGTTGGCCTCTTATGTTTGATGTCCATAACTCCCAGAGACTTTTCATATTAGCTTCTTATGTCACCAGAGGGGTTCAGAGTATCCTTTTTCGAGTTTTACATGCATTTATATATATTTTATATTATATATGGATCGGGTCGTACGTTCCTCGGCACTAATATATTATATATGGATCGGGCTGTACGTTCCACAGCACTATCAGTTATATTATAATCTATGCCTAGCATACGCCGTAGAGTCAGTTTCAGTCATATAGAGTTATGTAGATATTCTCAGATGTTAGCCACAGATGCATTCAATTATTGAGACTGGTTTTCATGATTCATCTTTACTTGATGTTCTTATGCTTTATATACTCAGTACATATTCCGTACTGACCCCCTTTCTTCGGGGGGCTGCGTTTCATGCCCGCAGGTACATACGCTCGATTCGGTGATCCCCCAGCTTAGGATTTTCAGTCAGGTATCTTGGAGAGCTCCGTTGCTCCGGGGCCTAGACTTTTGGTATAGATCTTTTGATGTGTTTATATATGGTTGTCTAGGGGTACGACGGGGCCCTATCCCGTCATATTTCACTGTTAGTACTCTTAGAGGTCTGTAGACATATGTGTGGGTTGTGTATAAGTTTTTTTCAGCTGTGTCTATACGATGTGCTATGGATATGTTCGTCTGTTGTGGCAGTATTGTCGGCTTGCATATGACACTGATATGTAGTGGCAGCCTTGTCGGCTTGCGTATCATATTGACATGTAGTGGCAGCCTTGTCGGCTTGCGTACCATATTATGTTTTGATTAGATGCGACTCCTCATGAGACAGGTTATCTGGATATATATATATATATATATATATATATATATATATATATATATATATGATGACGTTATGAACCTTTTGAGTTCTTTCGCAAGTTTCCATATTGTTCTTAGATTCAGTTGACTATATCTAACAAGTATGTATACGAGTGTCCAGCTCGGGCACTAGTCATGGCCCACGGGATTGGGTCGTGACATTACATAATCAGTACAATAGTCGTACTGACGTCCGTTTTCTTTGGACGCTGTGTTCGTGCCCACAGGTTGGCAGGGAGACGGCGCAGACCTTTAGGAGGTATCAGCTGATTTGTCGAAGCACTCCATTATTCCGGAGGTGCTGATCGGGTTTATACTTTTGTGACTATATATATGCATAAGTACTTTGGGCACGACGGGGTCTTGTCCCGTCTGTATGTCTAGTACTCTAGTAGAGGCTCGTAGATACGTATGTGTGGGTTATATGGTCTCACAAGGTCACTACTGTATATATGTAGATATGTGTACATTATCTTTTCATAGCCGAAGGGCTTATGTATATAAAAGTATTTATGTTCCTTAATGAAAATGATTTTCTTATGATTCTGAGTTTATGAACGAAAAAGGAGGCTTAATGAGTATGATGAGTAGTAGAACGAGCGGTGCTCGGTGGTTAGCCCCGGGTACTCGTCACGGCCCCTAGCTGGGTTGTGACAGCAATGGTGTCAGAGCAGTTCGGTCTTAGGAAGTGTCTACGAGCCGTGTCCAGTAGAGTCTTGTTTATGGTGTGTTGCGCGGCACATCAATAAACAAGGGGCTACAGGGCATTTAGGAAAAATTACTATCTTTCCTCTATGAGATCGTGCGATAGAGCCGTGTATAAGATTTTATCCTCCCTAATAGTGTGTTGTGATTTCAGAATGCCGCCAAAGGGAAAAGTTACAGCCGCCCAGAAGGGCAAGACTACGGCAAAGAGGCGGCTAGAAAGAGAGCCTCCGATGTATATAGAAAAGGGCGAGTTACATAATGAGGCCCTATCTAATACTTCCTCCACCCCGCCTGATGTGGAAGAACAAGGAGGAGCTCCAGCTCTAATTCCTCCCCCGGTTGCTTCGTGACAACAAGTGACAGAGACTATCCGCTTATTGACACAGCTAGTTGCCGTCCAGGCACAGCTACAGGGTTCGGGTTCAAGTGACAGGGCCGTTAGTACTAGAGCCCACGATTTTATGACTTTAAATCCTCCGGAGTTCTTTGAGTCAAAGCCGGACGAAGACCCACAAGGCTTTATTGATGTGATATTGAGGACATTGAAAATTATCCATCCCTCCGAGACTGAATCCGTGGAGTTAGCATCTTATAGACTCCGGGACGTGGCAGTCTTATGGTATAATAGTTGGGTATTATCAAGAGGAGAGAATGCACCTCCTTCGGTTTGGCAAGAATTTGTAGATGCCTTCATCCGCCACTACTTGCCACCCGAGGTCCGCCGAGCTAGAGCGGATAGGTTCTTAAATCTGAAACAAGGAAATATGAGTGCTCGGGAGTATAGCCTTCAATTCAATTCATTGGCTAGATATGCCCCGGCTATGTTGTCCGATATGGGAGATAGAGTGCATAGGTTTATGAGTGGCCTAGGGCCACATTTATTCAAAGATTGCTTAACGGCTTCATTGCAAGACGGGATGGATATCTCTCGCATTCAAGCCCATGCTCAAAATCTAGAAGAGCAACAACATCCACAAAGGGCCGAGCGTGATATGGATCAAGGGCCAAGTAAGAGGGCCAGATCCATAGGTGCTGGTAGCGACCATAGAAGGGGATTGTGAGGACGATGATACACAAGCTTTAAGGAAGTAGGGTGTGAAGGGTGGAGCCTCCAAGATAGCAGTTGCTAAAGAATAGAGAAAAGATAGGGTCAGTTAGAAAAAGTAAGAGAGTGACATACGTTACCGAGCAAGTTAGTTATTGATGAAAGCTTCCTTATCGTGCAGACTATATTGTCAATATATGTTTTATGAAGATGTGAGTGTGAGGAAAATATACGAGACATGAGTTATAGCACTTTAAAAGTTACCACCCCAGGATTATGGAGTTAGTAGTACGAGGCCGCATAATCAATAAAGGACATGAGAGATGTCCTAGACGAATTTACTGTCTGATGAAAAGGGAATGGGAAAGATGTAAGTTAAGAACCAAGCTTGAAAAAGGTATGTACGTTTTCTTTTCATGCTTTTGGGTCGTGTGTGGCCATAGATATGTTGCTATTATGTTGTGGCCCTGAGAGGCAATGATATTATGGGTTGTTGTGACAGGGTGGTAGTACCATATTACAAGGGAAACTCTGGCGAATTTTTCGTAGAATCCCGAGTGATTAACATTCGAGGACGAATGTTTTAAAAGGGGGGAAGAATGTTACACCTCAGAAATTTCCCCGTGAACGTACAACGAATAGACTAATGAAGAATATGGGTATATGATGTTTAAACAAGAAGGGAATGACGTTTGACGACCCTAAGTAAGATCTCAAAGGCAATTGTAATAAGAGATAGGTTATGCTCCACAATGACTAATCATAGGTTTTAAAAATGTGAAAAAAAAGGAAAAAAAAAAGAGTTGTAGATTTGCATTTTGGCCAGTCGGATGTAAAATGAATTACGGACCGTAAAGTGGTATACGGCCCGTAAACTGCCAGGTCATATTCCAACTTACAAAACTTCAACTTTCTGCTAAATGTTCAAATGGTTAAATACGACTTGAAATACGAACCATAAATTGAAATACGGCCCGTGAACTGCGATCATAAATCACCATGATCCTCAGCGTACCTTTCTGGTTTTGATATGCTTAAATACGACCACGAAATACGGCCCGTAAACTGGAATACGGACCGTAAACTGGGTTTATGACCACTGTACACTTCAACTACTGTTCATTCTAGATCAGATTTTAAGTCATTAAAAGGAGACCCAAGCTCATAAAATTCATGTCATCTCCACGACATTTCTCTCTAGAAACCTCTAGAATACTCTCCACTCTTCACTTACAAGAAAACAAAGGAAATCAAAGATCCATATCAAAGACCTAAGTGAATCAAGTGTATGAGACGCATCAAGGTTCATCCAAGTTAAGAGATTTCAAGAGAAGCAAACTAGGGTTTTGGGTGCAAGAAGAACAATACCACTCAAGGCTTGTTCCTACAACATCTAAGGTAAGTTTTATGGCCTTTATATGTTATTTAGGGTATAGAAGAGTTGAAACACTTGGATTATAGAAGGATGTAAGAAATGGGTCATTAATGAGTGAATAGTGTCATGGTTGGAAGATAGTTAAATTGAGCCATGATCATTGATAAATTATGATTATAAAAATGCTGTGAATGACATTTAGAACATGGAATAAGTGTCCTATGCGAGAAAAATGCAACAATGGACCATGGCCATGATTATGGAGAAATTGAAGACAAATTATGAAATACGGATATTGTAAACGAATGATGAGTGTTGTCTATCATACTGAGAATGTTGTTATGAATATTTGTGAGCTGATATAGAATATGGGAAGAGTTGTATAAACGAAGGAAATGCTGCCCAATTTTCCGTAGAAATAGTCACGTGTTCTTATAGTCGATTAACTGACGATGATGCGAATTCTCTAGAAGGTAAAGACGCGAATATTGAAGAGGAACGATCAAGCGGTAGAATAGCTAAAAAAAAAGGTATGTAAGGCTAGTCCTTTCTTTCCAAAGCATGAATCCTATGATATGATATTATTTCCCTATATTTCCAAGGCTTCCTTATATTCCGGAACCAAGAGCCTATGTTCATGGATAGCCCCTTGAGATAAGGATAAGAGACATGTTATGAGCACGATAACGGAGATGATAAGCGTAAGACTAAAGATTCTAGAGTTCATGGTATAGTGTTTAAACAAAGCTAAATACATTAACTACGATCTATTGGTAATGCTTGATGTATACACTCACCTTATATACTAATTCCTTCAAGGTGAGGCGGAATACCTATGAATGCTCCATAATGTAAGCGGGGCTCTCGACCTTACGTCACCTCGACATTGTTATAGATTGTCCGTAAGCCTCAATGCATGTCCTATGACCAATGTTTCGGGAAACTACGAGTCTATGTTCATAAGGATTTCATTT
This sequence comes from Lycium barbarum, assembly GCF_019175385.1. Taxonomy (NCBI): domain Eukaryota; kingdom Viridiplantae; phylum Streptophyta; class Magnoliopsida; order Solanales; family Solanaceae; genus Lycium; species Lycium barbarum. Next base: position 93,240,607 of record NC_083345.1, on the reverse strand, counting down.
GAGATAAAGGTAAGAGATATGCTATAGAAATGATAATGGAAATGATGAGCTTAAGCCCAAAGATTATCAAGACTATCATACGATACTTATACGAAATTCGTGCTACGAATATGATGTGATTTTCATAGATTGTCTTTAAATTTAAATGTGTGCATTAATGAAAGGTTACGATAAGCTTATGAGATGTATGTGATGGCAATAATAATGATGAGATATATTGATCCTTGTATGATGCATGTGATATGGTCGAGCCACTACGTGGCCTAATATGGAAGATATGTATGTGATATTGTCAAGCCACTACGTGGCCGAATACGGATACTGTCGAGCCACCACGTGGCAGAATACTGATATTGTCGAGCCCTACGTGGCCGAATACGGATAATGTTTTATGTGTACGAGAATCTACGGTACTACGATGATGAATTATATGACATGATGATGTATACGCTATGATGGTTCATGTACGACGATTATGTATATGTGATATATGTATAAAATGTATTCATCCTTAAAGGTCGTACAGGTTTTGCCTTCACCTCATGAATTATGATTTCTCTATTATGTTTGTTTCATTCATGCCTTACATACTCAGTACAATATTCGTACTGACGTCCGTTTTCTTTGGACGCTGTGTTCATGCCCACAGGTAGGCAGGGAGGCGACGCAGACCTTTAGGAGCTATCAGCAGATTTGCTGAAGCACTCCATTATTCCGGAGGTGCTAATCGGGTTTATACTTTTGTGACTATATATATGTATAAGTATTTTGGGCACGATGGGGTCTTGTCCCATCCATATGTCTAGTACTTTTGTAGAGGCTTGTAGATACGTATGTGTGGGTTATATGGTCTCACAAGGTCACTATTGTATATATGTAGATATGTGTACATTATCTTTTGATAGCCAAAGGGCTTATGTATATAAAAGTATTTATGTTCCTTAATGCAAAATGATTTTCTTATGATTATGAGTTTATGAACGAAAAAGGAGGCTTAACGAGTATGATGAGTAGTAGAACGAGCAGTGCTCGGTTTTTAGCCCCAGGTACTCATCACGACCCCTAGCTGGGTCGTGACAGTGCTGCCCAATTTTACGTAGAAATAGTGAAATGTTCCTATAGCCAAGTAACTAATGTCAATGTGATTCCTCTTGAAGGTAGAAACTTGGGCACCAAAGGAAACCAAGCGAACGATAGATTAGTCAAGCGCAAAAGGTATGTGAGGCTAGTCCTTTCCTTCTATGGCATGAATCCTATAGTATGACTTTCTTTCTTCTCCATGAATCTGTTAAGTTCCGAAAAGATATGAGCCGATATCCCTAATTAGCTACACAAGGTAATGAGTTAAAGTATAGAAGTTCTAGATGTTAATGATATGATGTTCCTAAAATTTCCATGATGTCATTATTGCTTACACTCACCTCATATACTATTCCCTTCAAGGTGAGGCAGGATGTTAATGAGTGCTCCATAAGAAAATTGGGAGATCACGACCATACGTCACCCCGATAAAACATAGTTGTCTTTGAGTCTTTATACATGCACTATGATGAGTATATTATGATGATGATACAACACCGCGCCTAATTGGCCGGGCAGTCGCCGCTAAGGCGGGCAGTTATACACCATGGGCAGACACCACTAGTGGGCGGCATGAGATGATACCCTGGACGCGGGAGGCCTGGACGCAGGCTTATGATTATCACACCGATTCGATATGGACGGGCAGTTTATATATTTATGCATATATGATATGATGATGACTATGAGTAAGCCAGCATGCATCACTCCTTTTCCATTTGACAATCAGATACATATGTTCCTTATTGATGCTTCCTTTACTTCATTGATGTGATATTATTGTTTATGCCTCTCATACTCAGTACAATGTTACTACTGACGTCCGTTTTCTTTGGACGCTGTGTTCATGCCCACAGGTAGACAGAGAGGTGATCTTGCTCCATACTCGTAGGAGCTGTTAACTGCTTGAGAGCACTCCATTGTTCTGGAGGTGCTTATGGTTATCCTTTTTGTGTACATGTATGTTTTGGGCACGACGGGGTCCTATCCCGTTCATATGTCTAGTACTCTAGTAGAGGCGCATAGATACGCAGTGTGGGTAAAATGGTCTCACAAGGTTGCTACCATGCATACATATCTGTATATACTATTTCAATGACCAAAAGGCTTGTGCATATAAAAGTATTTATATCTTCGAATGAAAGATGATTTTCTTATAACTTGAGTACGATTTTGATAAAAGGACGTTCAATGAGTATGATATGCAGTAGAATGAAGGATGCTCGGTGGCCAGCCCTGGGTACCCGTCGCGGCCCCTGGTTGGGTCGTGACAAAAACGCTCTATGCAATACAACGGATACAACAACCAGAATCAGAGCTGTGAATGGATGTAATATAAATGCGTGTGTGATGCAATGTAATGCACTGACCAACTGTCTCATATCGTACAAACATGCTACGGGATGGAATACCTCCCGGTCTCGATAGTCATGACACATGTTATACCCCGTATTTTTATACGTCAAATGATTCGCAAGCAAATCGACATAAGTTAAAAATGGGATAATTTTCGGACATGAAATAGGAACTTTTAATTTTCAATTTTTAATTAGAACATAAATTGTTTATAAATTTTATTTAGCATAGAAATATTATTAGAGATTGGGGGATAATTAATTGTGATTATATTACTAAGTAATAATTAGAGATTAATAAAAATTAATTAAGCCTAATTACTAAAGTGGGCCCCAACCGAATAAAAAAATATATAAAAATAAAAGAAAGACAATTCATGAATTTGATTAGTGAGTCATAAGGCACGTGTCTAGCCATAATTAACAATATATACAGGAATAAAGGTGAACACAATTTCAATTTAGATTCATTTTCAAGAAAATCAACTAAGGAAAAATCACAAAACCTCCATGTCTGCTCTCGGCCAGCCATGGTGTTGAAGAAAAAAATTGTGATCTTGAATGTTTTGATAAGTTTCAAGTAAATTGCAAGTTCAAGGAGGTGATAGCAACGTTGGATATTGAGTTGAAGAAGAAGAAATTTTGAAATTGGAGCAATTGAGCGTAGAAATTCCTCTGAGAAAACTTTGGTAAGATTTTCTTATTTTATGGTGTAATTGTGTTAAGTTTGTTGTAATGGAATTAATTGTGATTATATTACTAAGTAAGAATTAGGGATTAATAAAAATTAATTAAGCCTAATTACTATAGTGGGGCCCACCCGAATAAAAATAAATAAATGAAAGAAAGACAATTCATGAATTTGATTAGTGAGTCAAAAGGCATGTGTCTAGCTATAAGTAACAATATATATAGGAATAAAGGTGAACACAATTTCAATTTAGATTCATTTTCAAGAAAATCAACTAAGGAAAATCACAAAACCCCCATGGCTGCTCTCGGCCAGCCATGGTGTTGAAGAAACAAATTGTGATCTTGAATGTTTTGATAAGTTTCAAGTAAATTGCAAGTTCAAGGAGGTGATAGCAACGTTGTATATTGAGTTGAAGAAGAAGAAATTGTGAAATTGGAGCAATTGAGCGTAGAAATTCCTCCGAGAAAAATTTGGTAAGATTTTCTTATTTTATGGTGTAATTGTGTTAAGAGTGTTGTAATGGAATTATTAAAATTGGATTGGACGAAATTGGAAGTAAGAAAATGTATAAAATTGATGTTATAGGTAATCGTGGGTTGAAATGGATTTAGAAAAGTTGTTGGGTTGTTAGAATTTTTATGGACTGAATCGTGAGAATTTTATATGTATATCTTTGTTGTTGGTATTTCTGTGTTAACAGGGGAATAATTGGAAATTCGGGTTAGGCGAATATATAGGGGAAATGCTGCCCGATTTTCGTTAAGTCCTTAAATAATGAAAAACCCTTAACGAGAAAGTTTAAGCCAAAGAATAAATTCTATAAGCGATGGGCTACGGATTTATGGACTAGAAAGTATAGTCACTAACGATAACGTTACTCTTATATTAAATAGGCTAAGAGCGACAAGGCGAACGGGTTTGTGAATAGTCGCTAACAAGTATGTAAAGTTGTCCCTTCTTTCTTTTGGCATGTCTTAGATTTAAGTGATGAATGATATGAACTTTGGGGTAATTCTATTCATAAGTCTTGAGTGTGATTCATGATTCTTATTCACTTCTTGATGTTAGTACTCTTAAGTGATTAAGTTTCCCTCGAGTCCTCTATACGATGGATAGTAGTTGATGTATAAAAGTTCCTATTCTTAAAGACTATATAATGATTAATGTCCTTGACTACCAATAGCAGTTTTGCATTATCTTGGCACATGACATATGATTCCTGAGGCTCTATTTGATATAGTTCTTATTGACATCCATACTTACCATGACTATTGTCATGACATTTGAGTGTTAGTTAGTCCACTGATTCTATTGAATCTCAGATGATGATGTAGTGGTATATGGTTGGTCATGATATTCTACTTGTGCATACTGTTATTGTATCATTCACCGAGTCCCGGGCCGGGTATGTTATCGTGCACAGTGTCGTTGCATTATTCACCGAGTCCCTTACTAGAGGGTCGGGTACGGTATATGTATATGATGATATAATTATGGCACCGAGTCCCATGATGGGTCGGGTATGGTATACGTGTACACGACTTTATTCACCGAGTCCCATAATGGGCCGGGTACGGTATATGATGATGTCACGACCCAGCCCCGTGGGCCATGACTAGTGCCCGAGCTGGACACCCGTATGTACCTGTGAAACATAATCGGACTGATACTATAGGTCCTCAATCAATCACAACGTAATAACATACGCAAGCCGACGAGGCTGCCACTGTACATGTTATATCCTACGCAAGCCGACAAGGCAGCCACTACACATCAAAACATTATGCAAGCCGACAAGGCTGCCACTACGAAATGATAACACAAGCAAGCCGACAAGGCTGTTACAACAACACGACAATATATGCAAGCCGGCAAGGCTACTACAGCGACAGAACATGCACAACTGATCACATCTGGATACAACCCACATACATGTCTACAGACCTCTAAGAGTTTCAACAGTGAAATATGACGGGACAGGGCCCTGTCGTACCCCTATACAACATACACATATATACATCAAAAAGGGTCTGTACCAAAATCTGGGCTCCGGAACAACGAAGCTTTCCAAGACAGCAGAAAAGGAATCCTATGTTGGCGGATCACCAAAGCGAGGTTCTGTACCAGCGGGCTTGAAACGCAGCCTCCCGAAGAAAGGGGGTCAGTACGGAATACGTACTGAGTATATAAAGCATGAAATACGGTAAAAGGATCATAACTGAAATAAGGAGTACAGGAAACAAGTACAATGTCCAGAATACCAAAACACTTGCCTTTGAAACATAAATCATGCATGTCAATATCATATACATATATACCGTACCTGGCCCTCTAGTGAGGGACTCGGTGAATAAGGTCATCATATGCCCTCCTGGCCGCCTTAACATGTCATCATATCATCATATCATCATATATATATATACCGTACCCGGCCCTCTAGTGAGGGACTCGGTGAACAATGCAGTGAAACTGTGCACGATAACATACCCAGCCCGGGACTCGTTGAAAGACATATTGAGGCATGCACGAGCAGAGTCGTGACAAAGCATATGCAATTTAAAACATAATCAAGACTCATACAGAATAAGAAGAAGGGATTAACACCTGAGTATCGATAGCGACAATCATATCAAGTATCCCTCGAATGTCATTATATATCATATCAAAAGAACCTTTGGAACCATAGACATATGTCAATATAGTATGAAACAGTTTATAGAAGTTAAGGACATCCGTTATCGTATAGTTTCAAGAAATAGGAGCTTATATATATATATATCGACTATTATCCAACGTATAGGAAACTGAGGAGGGAGGCTCAATCACTTGAGAGTTCTAACATCAAGAAGTGAATAAGAATTATAAATCACATTCGGAACTTATGAATAGAGTTACCCCAAAGTTCATATCATTCATCACTTAGATCTAAGACATGCCGAAAGAAAGAAGGGACAACTTTACATACCTGTTAGCGGCTATTCGTAACCCTTCGTCTCGACGCTCTTTTAGCCTATTTAATATAAGAGTAACGATATCGTTAGTAACTATATTTTCTAGTTCACAAGTCTATAGCCCATTTCTTATAGAACCTATATTTCAGCTTATGTATTCTCGTTTAGGGTTTTCTATTATCTACAGACTTAACGAAAATCGGGCAGCACTTCCCCTATATATTCGCCTATCTCGAATTTCCAATTGCCCTCCTATTAACACAAAAATACCAAAAAAAACATATGGACATAATCATATCTTCAATTCTTTCAATTCAATAAGAATAACAACATGTTCATATCAACACAACTTCAACTTTAACTTTTCAATTCTTTCATTCCTTCACCATATAATCCATGATGACAACAACTATAATGCAACTTAAAATTATTTCTCCATGCCTAGTTAGAACATGCCCCTACACGGCTCAATTTATATTTCAACACCAACATCTACAACTTCTTATATTCATCACATATCTACAAATTTATACAAGCTTAAATTGTCTCCAAAATGTGTATAAAAAGAGATCAAATCTTACCTTAATCAACTTGACTCCAAGAATCAATTCACGTTGCAATCCTTGAATGTGTATAACACTTTGCAATTTCAATTTATCTCCTTCACTTTCTCAATTCTCGGCCAAAGCATTCTTTGCGGAGAGCTTCCCCTTTTTTTCCAACTATTTCTTTTGCTTGTTCTTGATTCAACTTTTGTAAATGGTGATTTCATGACTCATTTGATGATATATATGTGAGTCTCCCAAGCTTTACACGTGCCCCCCTTATGTGGCATGTTTTTTTTATTAAATCGGGTGGGGCCCACTTTATTAATTAATCTTAATTAATTACTAATTCCCACTTAATAATCTAATCACAATTAATTAATTCCTAATTTTCAATAATAATATTATTTTTTTTTTAAATTTTTACACTAAATAAAATTTATAAACAATTGGTTCTAATTTAGAAATTAAAAATTAAGGGTTTCTATTTCGTGTCCGAGAATGACCCCGTCTTTTAACTTGAGTCGATTCTCTTGTGAATAACTCGACGTATAAAAAATACTGGGTATAACATCCTTCTCCCCTTTAGAACATTCATCCTCGAATGTTGAATTGGTCCCGTAAGGTTCTATAAGGATTTTTGGAAAGGTTCCTTCTATCGTTATAACATATAGTTTTATTAGGCAATCAATATAACCAAGTGAGGAGTTTAAGTTACCTGTAGGCATAGGGAACAAGTAAGGGTACTTGTTCTTCATCTCCTCCTCGGCTTCCCAGGTCATCTCTTTCCTATTGTTGTTTCGCCATAACACTTGGACGGAAGCCACGTCCTTAGTTCGCAGCCTTCTAATCTGTCGATCAAGTATGGCTATAGGCTGCTCCTCGTAGGATAACTCCTCTGTCACCTGGATATCATCTACGGGAAATACTCTAGAAGGATCGCCTATACATTTGCGAAGCATTGACACGTGAAAGACTGGATGCACTGCTTCCAAATCAGACGGTAGGTCCAACTCGTAGGCAACTCGGCCTATCCTACGGATAATCTGATAAAGCCCAATGTATCTCGGGCTTAGCTTCCCTTTCCTGCCGAATCTCATAACACCCTTCATGGGTGACACCTTCAAGAACACCCAGTCACCCACCTGAAATTCTATGTGTCGACATCAATTATATGCATATGAGTTATGTCGACTCTAGGCTGCTAGTAACCTCTCCTGAATAAGCTTCACGTTATCAACAGCCTGCTGAACTATGTCTGGGCCTATCAGTTTGGTCTCACTAACATTAAACCAGCCAATAGGTGATCTGCACTTCCTTCCATACAAGGCCTCATACGGCGCCATCTAAATGCTCGAATGATAGTTGTTATTATAGGCAAACTCAATAAGTTGCAAATGATCATCCCAGCTACCCTTGAAATCAATATACAGGCCCGTAACATATCTTGTAGTGTCTGAATGGTACGCTCGGCCTGTCCGTCAGTCTGAGGATGGAATGCTGTGCTAAGACTCACTTGTGTCCCCAATCCCTCCTGGAAGGATCTCCAGAAATTAGCTGTGAACTGGGCTCCTCTATCGGAGATAATAACTGTGGGAACCCCGTGAAGTCTCACTATCTCCCTGAGGTATAACCTGGCATAGTCCTCAGCTGAATAAGTAGTCTTGACTGGAAGGAAGTGGAATGATTTTGTCAACCTATCAACGATAACCCAAATAGAGTCATATTTTCGCGGAGTGCGAGGTAAACCTGTGACGAAGTCCATATTGATTATCTCCCATTTCCAGGTTGGAATCTCCATCTCCTGTAATAATCCACCGGGCTTCTAGTGCTCAATCTTAACCTGTTGACAATTCGGGCACTGAGCAACAAACTCCACTATATCTTTTTTCATGCCATCCCACCAATACAAACATCTGAGGTCATGATACATCTTCGTTGACCCTGGATGAACAGAATAACGAGCATAGTGTGCCTCCCCCATAATCTGTCGCCGTAACCCTGCGACCTCAGGTACACATAATCTGCCTCTGTATCGTAGCACTCCGTCCGGTGCAACTTCGAATGGAGTGTCATCCATCTGAAGAGCTGCATCTCTATAATGTACAAGAATAGGGTCCTCGTACTGGTGTCTCTTTACCTCTTCTATAATAGAGGACTCAGCAACTCCTCGAACAGAAACCCCGCCCTCATCCAAATCAGCCAAACGGACTCCAAGATTAGCTAACTGGCAAATATCATGAATTATCTCCTTCCGTTCTGGTTGTACATCTGCCAAGTTGCCCATAGATTTACGGCTGAGTGCATCTGCTACAACATTTGCTTTCCCTGGGTGGTATAGAATGTCAACATCATAGTCTTTCAGCAACTCTAGCCACCGCCTCTGCCGCAAATTCAGCTCCTTCTGCTTAAAGATGTACTGGAGACTCTTATGATCTGTATAAATGTCAACATGCACACCATATAAATAATGTCTCCATATTTTCCAAGCATGAATTACCGCTGCTAACTCCAGATCATGAGTAGGATAATTTCTTTCATGTTTTCTGAGCTGCCGGGAGGCATAGGCTATAACTCTGCCATGCTGCATCAACACACAACCTAGCCCAACGCTCGAGGCATCACAATAAATAACATAGCCATCTAGCCCCTTAGGAAGTGTTAGAACTGGAGCAGTAGTCAACTTTATCTTTCAATAATTGGAAGCTTCGCTCACAAGCATCAGTCCACTGAAACTTGGGTGCTTCTGTGTTAGCCTTGTTAAAGGCAATGAAATGGAGGAAAATTTCTCTACGAACCTCCTGTAATACCCTGGAAGCCCCAGAAAACTGCATACTTCAGTAGGCGGCGTAGGTCTAGGCCAAGTCTTCACCGCCTCAATATTCTGTGTATCTACCCGAATGCCATCAGCTCCAATAATATGCCCCAAGAATGCTACTGAAGTCAACCAGAATTCACATTTAGAGAACTTAGCATACAACTTCTGGTGCTGAAGCACCCTAAGTACTGTCCTCAAATGATCTGCATGCTCCTCTTATGATCGTGAATAGACCAGAATATCATCAATGAATACAATCACGAACAGGTCAAGGAATGGCTTGAACACTCGGTTCATCAAATCCATAAATACTGCTGGAGCATTGGTCAACCCAAAGGACATCACTCTAAACGCGTAATGCCCGTATCGGGTCCTGAATGCAGTCTTCGGAATGTCTGCCTCCTTTACCCGCACCTGGTGATAACCTGACCACAATTCTATCTTCGAGAAACACTTAGCACCCTGCAACTGGTCAAATAAATCATCGATCTTGGGGAGGGGATACCTATTCTTTATTGTTACTTTATTCAGCTGCCTATAATCAATACACATCCCCAGCGACCCATCTTTCTTTCTTACAAATAATACCGGTGCTCCTCAAGGTGATGTACTGGGCCTGATGAAGCCCTTTTCTAGTAAATCTCTCAGTTGCCCCTTCAATTCCTTCAGTTCTGCATTTGCCATTCTGTAAGGAGGGATAGATATGGGCTGAGTGTCTGGCAATATGCCTATAGTGAAATCTATCTCACGCTCAGGAGGAAGACCTGGAAGCTCGTCTGGAAATACATCTGGAAACTCATTAACTACTGGCACTAACTGAAGAGTCGCCGCCTCTGCCTTCAGGTCATGTACCCGAACCAGATGATAAATATAACCCTTTTTGACCATCTTCTTTGCCTTGAGGTATGAAATAAACATACCCCTCGGCGTTGCTGTATTTCCCATCCACTCTATAATTGGCTCTCCTGGGAACTAAAATCGGACTATCTTGCCTCTACAATCAACGTTGGCATAACAAGAAGCTAACCAATCCATCCCCATAATAACATCAAACTCAGTCATATCTACCTCTATCAGATCTTCTTTGGTGCAACGACGATATATGTTCACCGAACAATCTCTATATACTTGCCTTGCAATAACAGAATCTCCTACAGGTGTAGCTACCTCAAATGGTTCTATCAATTCAGGTTTTATCCCAATTCTACTAGCAACAAAGGGAGAAATATACGATAATGTGGAGCCTGGGTCTACCAATGCATACACGTCTCGAGAGAAAATCGATAGTATACCTGTAACCACATTTGGTGACGCCTCCCGATCCTGTCTACTAGCCAAAGCATATATGCGGTTCGAAGGACCGCTAGAACTGGAAGCTCCGCCATGACCTCTACCATGGCCTGCTGGTACGTGAAAACCCTGCCCCATAGGGGGCATACCTGCAGAAGAAGATGAACCAGCAACCGACCCAGTAGGCTGAGCTGCACCACCTGGACTGCCCCTGAGTGGACACTCCCTCATAATATGGTCTTGACGGCCGCAAATAAAGCAAGCACCTGTAGCAAAATGACATTCCCCAAAATGGGGCCTACCACAATGAGAACACCGATTCAAAGGTGGCCTCGACTGGCGCGAACCCCCTGCTCATCTGTGAACCTGAGCCCCTAGAGCTCTGATCGGCTCCTGAATACCCTGTGCTATCAAAACTTCTATCTCCGAACTGTGGGGGTGCACTCCCGGCTGGCTGAGAAGGGTATCTATTATACTACTGAGGTTCCCCGCCTCGAAACCCGCCAGGATAGCCAGACGATCTGGCCCTCTTATGCTGGCCCCTATCATAATCCCTATCTGGATGGCGTCCTCTGTGTCGATCCCCTACCCCCTGTGCATACACCTGTACCCGAGCAATATCTATACCTGGCTGAGAAGCCATTACCATACAACTATCAATCAAGTAACGATCCAGTCCCATCATATAACGATGCATCCTATCAGCCATATCAGCTACAATAGTTGGCGCATATCAGGCCAACAAATCAAACTCAAGACTATAATCCCGAACGCTCCTGCCATTCTGCCTCAGGTGTAAGAATCTATCAACTCTAGCTCGCCGCATCTCTGGAGGCAGAAAGTGGCCAAGGAAGGCCTCCACAAACTCATCCCATACTGCTGGAGGAGCATCCTCGCCCCTAGACAAGTCCCACGACTCATACCAATTGACAGCTACATCCCGCAGTCGATACGAAGCTAACTCAACAGACTTAGTCTCAGAAGCCTTAATTAACCTCAGCGTACGCTGCATCTGCCGAACGAACTCCTGCGGGTCATCTTCGGGATTCGACCCGAAAAACTCAGGAGGATTATAACTTAGGAAGTCACAGGCCCTCAAACTGTCATATCTATCCGTCTGGTCAACCCCTAGCCCATGCCTGCGAGCCTGTCCTGCTACTAATCTGGTGAGTAACTGAACTGCACCTCTCATGGCTCTATCCTCCGCCCCTGGCTGAGGAGCTGGAGGCTCAGGTACTGGAACCTCAGGGGCTGGCGGTGGAGCCGCCCCCTGACCTGGAGTTGCCGCTGTCCTAGGTTCCTCTGGCTAGTATCTCCTGCTACCGATTTGCCCTCCTAGCAGCTGTCGCTTTCTTTGGAGGCATAGCTGTAAACATAATAGTCCCTTAGAAAGGGATTACCCTGATAATATAGCTCTATCGCACGATCTAGGATAAGAAGGAAAGATGACATCCTAAATGTCCTGTAGCTTCCTGTTTATAGATGTGGTGCGCAATACACCGATAAATGAGGCTCTACTAGACACGGTCTGTAGACACTCCGAGGCTGAACTGCTCTGATACCACTTTTGTCACGACCCAGCCCCGTGGGCCATGACTAGTGCCCGAGCTGGACACCCGTATGTACCTGTCAAACATAATCGGACTGATATACTATAGGTCCTCAATCAATCACAACGTAATAACATACGCAAGCCGACGAGGCTGCCATTGTACATGTTATATCCTACGCAAGCCGACAAGGCTACCACTACACATCAAAACATTACGCAAGCCGACAAGGCTGCCACTACGAAACGATAACACAAGCAAGCCGACAAGGCTGTTACAACAACATGACAATATATGCAAGCCGGCAAGGCTGCTACAGCGACAGAACATGCACAATGGTCACATGCACAACTGATCACGTCTGGATACAACCCACATACATGTCTACAGACCTCTAAGAGTTTCAACAGTGAAATATGACGGGACAGGGCCCCGTCGTACCCCTATAAAACATACACATATATACATCAAAAAGGGTCTGTACCAAAATCTGGGATCCGGAACAACGAAGCTTTCCAAGATAGCAGAAAGGGAATCCTATGCTGGCGGATCACCAAAGTGAGGTTCTGTACCTGCGGGCATGAAACGAAGCCTCCCGAAGAAAGGGGGTCAGTACGGAATATGTACTGAGTATATAAAGCATGAAATACGGTAAAAGGATCATAACTGAAATAAGGAGTATAGGAAACAAGTACAATGTCCAGAATACCAAAACACTTGCCTTTGAAACATAAATAATGCATGTCAATATCATATATCATATACATATATACCGTACCCGGCCCCCTAGCGAGGAACTCGGTGAATAAGGTCATCATATGCCCTCCTGGCCGCCTTAACATGTCATCATATCATCATATCATCATATCATCATATCATCATATATATATATACCGTACCCGACCCTCTAGTGAGGGACTCGATGAACAATGCAGTGAAACTGTGCACGATAACATACCCGGCCCGGGACTCGGTGAAAGACATATTGAGGCATGCACGAGCAGAGTAGTGACAAACCATATGCAATTTAAAACATTATCAAGACTCAAACAAAATAAGAAGAAGGGATTAACACCTGAGTATCGATAGCGACAATCATATCATGTATCCCTCGAATGTCATTATAGATCATATCAAAAGAGCCTTAGGAACCATAGACATATATCAATATAGTATGAAACAGTTTATAGAAGTCAAGGACATCTGTTATCGTAGATTTTCTAGAAATAGGAGCTTATATATATATCAACTATTATCCAACGTATAGGAAACTGAGGAGGGAGGCTCGATCACTTGAGAGTTCTAACATCAAGAAGTGAATAAGAATTATAAATCACATTCGAAACTTATGAATAGAGTTACCCGAAAGTTCATATCATTCATCACTTAGATCTAAGACATGCCGAAAGAAAGAAGGGACAGCTTTACATACCTGTTAGCGGCTATTCGTAACTCGTTCGTCTCGACGCTCTTTTAGCCTATTTAATATAAGAGTAACGCTATCGTTAGTAACTATATTTTCTAGTTCACAAATATATAACCCATTTCTTATAGAACCTATATTTCAGCTTATGTATTCTCGTTTATGGTTTTCTATTATCTACAGACTTAACGAAAATCGGGCAGCACTTCCCCTATATATTCGCCTATCCCGAATTTCCAATTGCCCTCCTATTAACACAGAAATACCAACAACAACATATGGACATAATCAACATAACTTCAACTTTAACTTTCCAATTCTTTCATTCCTTCACCATATAATCCATGATGACAACAACTATAATGCAACTTAAAATTATTTCTCCATGCCCAGTTAGAACAGCCCCCTACACGGCTCAATCTACATTTCAACACCAACCTCTACAACTTCTTATATTCATCACATATCTACAAATTTATACAAGCTTAAATTGTCTCCAAAATGTGTATAAAAAGAGATCAAATCTTACCTTAATCAACTTGACTCCAAGAATCAATTCACATTGCAATCCTTGAATGTGTATAACACTTTGCAATTTCGATTTCTCTCCTTCACTTTCTCAATTCTCGGCCAAAGCATTCTTGGCCGAAAGCTTCCCCTTTTTTTTCCAACTATTTCTTTTGCTTGTTCTTGATTCAACTTTGGTAAATGGTGATTTCATGACTCATTTAATGATATATATGTGAGTCTCCCAAGCGCTACACGTGCACCCTTTATGTGGCATGTGTTTTTTTTTATTATTTTAAAAATCAGGTGGGGCCCACTTTATTAATTAATCTTAATTAATTTAATTAATTACTAATTCCCACTTAATTATCTAATCACAATTAATTAATTCCTAATTTCCAATAATAATATTTTTTTTACACTAAATAAATTTTATAAACAGTTGGTTCTAATATAGAAATTAAAAATTAAGGGTTTCTATTCCGTGTCTGAGAATGACCCCGTCTTTCAACTTGAGTCGATTCTCTTGCGAATAACTCGACGTATAAAAAATACGGGGTATAACAGATGATATGATAATATGACTTTATTCACCGAGTCCCTTACTAGAGGGCCGTGTACGGTATATGTATATGATGATATGATAATATGATTTTATTCACCGAGTACCAAAATGGGCCGGGTATGGTATGTGATAATGATATGCACGATTTTATTTCATAAGGCATAGGTACAGTGATTTCTTGATTATCATACCTATCTCCCGAAATCTCTACCTCAGATATGATCTTCCTTGTTGTGTTTCATGTTTTATATACTCAGTACATATCTCGTACTGACCCCCTTTCTTCGGGGGGCTGCGTTTCATGCCCACAGGTACAGATACTCGATTTGATGGTCCTCCAGCTTAGGATTTCTACTCAGTTGTCTTGGAGAGCTCCATTGTTCCGGAGCCTAGACTTTTGGTACAGATCTTATGATGTATATTTATGTTATCGAGGGGTACGGCGGGGCCCTGTCCCGTTATATTTCGCTATCAATACTCTTAGAGGTCTGTAGACAAACGTATGGGTTGGGTATATGTTTTGCTCAGCTGTGTCTATATGGCTTACGTATGATATTGACATGTTGTAACAGCCTTGTCGGCTTATGTATGGTATTGACATGTTATGGCAGCCTTCTCGGCTTGCGTATCATATTATATTTTCATTAGTTGTGACTCCTTAGGAGACAGGTTATCGGGACACCTTTATAAGATGACGTTGTGAACCTTTGAGGTTCTTTTGCAAAGTTTCCATACTGTTCGTAAGAATCAGTTGTCTATATTTAACAGGTACGTATATGAGTGTCCAACTCGGGCACTAGTCATGGCCCACGAGGTTGGGTCGTGACAACACATGGGGGACCCGCGAAGTCCATGTACCACTCGTCCAGGCAACGACCTCGGCGACAAGCACTCTTTCAACCTCGGCAAGAGATCTCGGGCATCGATAACTTATTCGTTCCCAGTAAGAGACCTCAGGCAACGTACAATCATTCTACTCTGATAAAGGACCTCGGATCACGGACTTTCATCTCTCTTTTACGCTCTCCGACAAAGACCTCAAAGGCTACACTCTCTCACTTATCATCATCATCAGTACTAAATCATAGCTCATATCAACCAAAGCACAGTTCATATCAAAGTGTCATGAGAAATAATCACGAGGGTGAATATGCATAACAACATTCGTAAATCAATTACCAATATGAACTTATTGCCTAATCTGTACAATGCCACGTCCGGAACAATTTCCCTTCGGACCACATAGGTAGCACCAAATATATATGGGAAAGAGGCCATACGAAATATGAACATAGCAAACACCATAATAAGAAGCCTCAGAATTTCACTTTCCCTCTTATCATTATTAATATCAAATCACGATCACTCCACTGAATCATGTAGAATGTGTATGGATTATATGCATGAATCAATCTCAAGTGTAAATCATATTCAAATCTCAATCGGACCACATATGGACACATATCACCATATCATTATCAAGTCAAGTCTTTTCCTCTATCTATGTTAATGTCAAGATAATTGAGAGACAATCGTATCATAATCATAATATGGCAACTAAGTACAATTCCAACATCACACACATGGCAACAACCCAATAAACCACAAAGAGGCAACAAGCCCACCAATCCTAAGAATGTCCATCCCAACTTTATACCCGGAGACTTAATATGATTTCTCCGTCAATAACTAACTTCTACATATGCTTCGCTAACTGGAGTCTAACCAAAAAGGTAAGCCATAACCTACCTCGGTGGCCGAACTGGCTCCACGAACTATCTAACTTGAGGTTTCTTCTTTCGAAATGCCTCTGAATAAGAAAAGTTGAACAATTTGAATTTTACATTAAAACAAGATTCGAAGGATACCCATAATAGTCTTAGAGGAATTTCAGGTCGAAAAGTTAGTTCAAAAACCCATTCCCAACCTCAAGGGGTAAAATAGTCAGTTCATAAGAAAATCGGGTTCAATAAGGTCAAAATATTATTCTAGGAACTCATACGAATCTAATCCATATTTGTATACTATAAATCCGAACCCAAAAAGTCACCCAAAATAGGATTCCGAGCCGGAAGGGAAAAATAGGAAATTTAGTCCAAAATTAGTTTACCTATGACTTATAGATTCTAGATACCAAAAACAATCAAAACCCATCCACTAAGTAGATCCAAATTCAAGAAAAAGCTTCTTTCAACTTTATGGTCAAAAACCCTCATTTTCCCCAACCCAAATCGTGGATTAATCATCAAATAAACGAAAGAATTCAATAGGAATCGACAAAATGGTGATTAGAGACTTACCCCTACTGAAAATCACATCAATCCATGCTCCCAAACTTATAAGAAAAGTAACTAAATCTCGAAAATTACGGAGGAAAAAGAGACACAACAGTTGTTTCCGTCCAAATCAGGTGCTAGTTGATCACAAAGCTCACTTTTGACAAGCCCAATAAAACCCTTGCAAAATTCCACCCTAGATAGCCTTTTGAATCACCCAATTTGGCCTTGAAAATAAGAGAGATATGATGTTTTAAAGTTTTGAACAAATGCAGAAAATTTAAGGATGAACTTAGGGGCAAAATTGCAATTTTCAGCAAATAACACGCCAGAAAATCAACACAGTAAAATTTTAGTAAAATGCTCATATCTCCCTCATACGATGGCAAAACACGACGATTCTTGTTGCTATAGTTCCGAAATTATGATACGGATCTAATGGTTGAATCAAAAGGCAAATCAAAGCTCGTTTTCTCAATATGGTACCATTTAAGCTCAAAACGACGTCGGAACAAAAAACAAACGTCATACAACCCAAACCCATCCAAAACTCATCGAAATTTAACGAAAATTTGCGGACAAGTCCAAAATCATCATACGAATCAGCTTGAACTCTCAAAACACCCAAACGGGACTGTCTTAACCGGATGTTGAGCATGGTCAACTCCAAATCATACCAAAAGTTAGTTTCTCAACCAACGACCCAAATCACACCCGAACTTCTCGGGAGCCGAACCAACGACTCGACTAAGTTATAAATGACATTATGGACCTAATGGAATCGATGGAAATTAAAAAAAGACCCTTTTACCCCCAATGTTGACATTGGTCAAACTTTTTCCTTTCTTTAACTTAATAGCTTTCAATTTTACTAAATTCGATCCGAACTAGCCCGATAGTCTTGGGAACTGCGTCACCCATCGCCACTAGTCATTAACAACAATATGAAGATAATGGAAAAAGCAAACTTCCAATCCTGGTCTTTATTCTCCCCGTGACCATCTTTGCACCATAAATAGGCATATTAAATGCTAAAACCGACTTAATTGTCAAAAACCAACCAAACGAACTCTAAAATTAGCCCTGTCAATTTCCACATGCCATAAATAATACTTCAAATCTAATGGAATCTTTAGATTTTCAAATCTAATGGAATCTTAAGATTGCCAATTAAAGCACATTTTCCCAAAGTAAACAATTTATTCAAATAATTAAATACCGAAATTTCCAAAGTGAAACCTTCTCTCAAGTGAATCAAATGATATCCGTTTGACTTCAAAATTGGCAAGCAAGTCAGAATAATTATGACAGAGCTTCTGGAATAGATGACAGACAAAACAGAGCATCGATTCTCAAAACAAACGACCGGGTCATTACATCAGATATCAATTAACACTCATTCGTCCTCGAACGATGATGAAGAGTACGAAAGCTGACGGTAACAAGGAATCTCTACTATAAACCTCTTAACAGCCTCCACGACAAGAAATACACAGATAGTACCGCTTGTTCACTTTATTAGTCAAAACTTCCTTTAACTTAACTCAATGACCCAAATTTCCATTTATTCATACCCGAAATTTCGTTCACAGCAGATCGTCGAACATTTAAACTGACTGCCGCTGTAACCCATTGCCAAACCTGTGCTGCTAGAATACTCTGAATTTATAATCCTTTCTTCAAACTTTCCAAGCTATCATCCTCCCTAAGAAAAGAATCCTTCTCAAATTCAATTTCGCTACTGCGCTAATTCCAATTTCGATTAAAATCGATCTTATCAAGAGCTTACTGCGCTAATTCCAATTTCGTTAGTTTTGTATCCCGAAGGTCAAACTACTTAGTCAAAAGCCATTGCTCAGTTCTTCTCAAATCTTTAAATCACCATACTATATGTACACCTACTTATTACCTTGCCGTGCCAGATCTGTAGACATCAACTGATCACTCTAAAGACTTCCATAGCCATTTGTACTTCCTCAATACGTTACCAAGTACCCACGTAAACCATCAGAATTGTCTGAATAGTTTCCATCAATAACTAACATCACTCCTTTTTGCTGTCATACTTTAATTCTGGACTGAACCTGTCAAATCCATGAAGGCGGTATACTAGAATAACCATAGGTCTCCTCATAAATCTGCAACAACTAATTCTACTCTGTCCCCACGAACAAACAATCTTGTGTTGTCTCCCTCGACCCCAAAGGCTAACATTCAATCCAAGTCATTAACTCAGTACTGAAGAACTATACCTTAAGATCCTAATCCTCATGTTTCTCAACCTTTACCCGATACGCAAATCTGATACGACCCCAAACTTTTTGACACAAATAGCCTCATATAATACCTCTTTAACCATCGAATTTCCCATTGTAACACCTCGATACGTCTATCACCATTCCGAAAGCAACAAAACTTGCTATATCTTGCGCCAACCTTGTACAGCTATTCCCAAGCCTTTAATATTCACAAAAATGCTCACCCTACCTATCAGATCAGTAATATCCATGACATAATACACTACCACAAATACGGTCTCCTCTCGAAATATAACGCTAGCCTTCAACTAATAGGGATTTCCATAATTCCTTTCCTTTAAACCACACAACTCATCCATCGAAGAGCTCTGCGAAATTACCCACCTGAGTAGCACACAAGCCACTTCCTATAAACCTTAAGATGTCGGCTACCTGAAATTTGCTTCTCACTAGTCGTTGATCACGAAACCTCACGGAATTTCATCATATCACTTTGTCCATTTCTGTAGACTTCCTTCTTCAAGCTTACTCAACAATCACACCTCATCTGAATTATGCAAGACAATAATACCACAATCTATATAAACCCAAGTAATCCCGAAAATGTACCTTATGCTTACTGATTCTCTATCAACTATACCTTTTCTTGACTTTTCAATTCCTCAATTTCTATCAGCTCACCTTTTCTGCCACCATCTGACCATTACTCCATCCCACTCAATAGTATACCGCATAATCAAAAGTCTCGCAAACTAGCCGAGTCAATCCTTGAGATAGCAGTAGGCCACACACTCTACACACTAGAGTTCCCTTACCTGGCATAACTCTAAAATTGATTACTTCCTAAATCCAGTGTATCACATACAAAGTCCTACTAAAGCTCTCACATATCTCAACCAAGGTACCTAGCTCAAATTCTCTCAAATCAACTTCAGAAATGTTCTCCACAACTCGAATTAATTCAAACTTCAATATTGATTTACCACTTCGAAGTCCTAATTGTCGAACCAGAACACCTATAACCATTCGCGCGATTATCCCTTTCATCCGATCAACTCAACCGAGTAGTACACCAGTAGTTGCAGGAACTAGCCGAAACTTACGTAACAGGTACAATGCTCTCAACAGTAATCCAATATTAGATGCAACACCCGATAGATCCTTGAGTACTAAAACTTCACACTTGTCCAACACTAGAGTCATTCTTATTAGTCAACCACTGGCTCCCATCAGCCCATGGCATAACCGAACTTACCAACTCAACAGTGAACCCTCATGTCAATTCTAACAAGTATGATCACAACATAACTCTCAAATCAACTAGCTCTTGATTCCACGATGCCCTTACCATTTCTCTAAACACGACAACCTGAAAAACATACCTTTTACTGAAGGACCAGGACCATAGCTGCCCAATATCTGAAGTCTCCACTCATCACAAGTAACACTGCTTTTCAATCTAGAATCGATAAACACTTGTTTGGAAGAACCCACAAACCACTAGTTCTCACTTCACCATTACCATATTTCCACATTGAAGCCTAACTTAACTTTTAACAATCGTATACGAACTCGACACTCATATAAATTGCAACCTTATTCTGACGAGCACGTTAGATACCAATTGTTTCTTTACTAATAAACCTAAGAAATCGTACTTCGCTATACGTTTCTCACAAAAGTCATCCTTCATGTCCTTATTCTCAACTCCTCTTCTTTATTACACGCGGTCACTATACTTTTACCAAATCCGATGATCTTTACCGAACTTACACTCGTCCCCGCGTATCGACATCTAGTACCCTGCCACTGATGAATTGTTGACCTCCCATTGGTACACCTGTGCCACTGACACTATCATAATACCTTGACGAAGTTGAAACTTTTCCCAAAACCAATCATACCTCGAGCAAATCATTCTTGTTATGCCATAAATGCACTTTTGCGACTTCCGAGCAACCTAACGCTGAAACATAGAGATCAAGTGACCCTCTATACGACCTCTCCCATTTCTCAAGAAAATCCCCACGATAAATGAGTCTTAACCACGATCCCACACAACTGAATCCTCATGCCATAGCCAGAAACTGAACTTGGTCTCGTGTACGAATCAGGATGACACATCTCGTACCATACCACAACACTTCAAAATGAACCATTCATATAAGAATTTAAGGATGAGTTCCCACCTTCCGTGGGTGATTAAGGTAAATATGTTCATATACCAATTCGAATGCGGTAGCACGAAGGAATGAAAGAGTTGGAAGTTTGCTTAATGTTCTATAGCCTCTCGCAGATAGGTACAAAGCTCATTGTACCGATTCGCAAGACTCTACTAGACATGCTCTTGTACTTATAGACAGGGTAACCTGGGGCTTTGATACCAACTAGTCACGACCCAAAATTAGGGTCGAGGCACCCACACACTCCCCCTGGAGGACGAACCCTTCCCTTACACAACATACAATATATCAATGCGAAAGAATAATATAAATGCTAATATGTCTCAAATATCATATAAAAGTAATAATTGCGAAAATACATAAACTACCCAAGGAATCTGGTCTGAATAGTACAAGAGCTTTTAAATATACAACTTGAATAAAAGTTAAAACCACAACCTGAATACAACATCTGTTTAGAATGACAATTTAACAGAAAAGTCTAGATTAACTCCGTGAGATACTTGAAGGCTAACTGAATCTTGGTCAAGTCCCTGGAATAACTCTACGCCCCAAAAAAAGGTGTAGCAAGAGTAGTATCAATATGTGTTGTTTGTACAGATAATACTCTTGATATACCATTTTTCGGGGTGTAGAGTTGTTTCAGGTACTTGAGCGAGATTCAGTTAGCCTTCAAGGATCCCACGGAGTTCATCTAGACATTTCTTTTAAATTCTCATTCTAAACATAAGTTGTATTCAGGTTGTGGTTGTAACTTTTATTCAATTTGTATACTTAAAAGCTCTTGTACTATTCAGACCAAATTCCTTGGGTAGTTTATGTATTTCCGCAATTATTACTTTTATATGATATTTCAGACTTAATAGCATTTATATTATTCTTCCGTGTTGATAGATTTTATGTTGGGTAAGGGAATGGTTTGCCCACCAAGGTGGAGTGTGTGGGTGCCTGCTCGACCCTTGTTTTGGGTTGTGACACAAAGTATAGCGGAAGGGGCAGAACTTAAGTTTTCAAAAGGAAAAAGTATGCCGAAAGGGGCATAACTTAAGTTTGCAAAAGAAAAAAGCATGCCATAAGGGGCATAACTTTCATTTTCATAAGCAAAACAAAAGATTACACAAGTATTAACTACTAGAAAGTCTGTCGAATAACTTAAGTTTACAAAAGAACAAAGTATATTGTAAGTTTACTGAAGGCAATTCCACTGCTTCATGTCCTCCGGTTGCAGGCTCAACATTTTCAGTCACATCTCCTTGACTGGAGATACAGTGGATTCACGATGATGATCCGTCACCAGTGGATCACCCTCTCCTATGGTACCATCTCTGACAGGAGATTCAGCTTGTTCAAATGTCATTTCCATAGAAGCTAGCACATTAGTTGATTCGCGCACATCTCCTTTGATTGGAAATTCAGTGGATTTACCGTGATGGCCCAATGCCAATGGATCACCCTCTTCAATTTTACCATCTCTAACAGGAGATTCAGCTTGTTAAGATGCCATTACCGTAGGAGCTGGCACATTTGTTGATTGAAGAGGATCTGACACCACGGTATCACCCTCTTTCATCATTCCATCTTTAACAGGAGATTTAACTTGTTCAGATTCCATGTCCTTATGAACTGGAACATTTGTTGATCCAAAAGGATCTAACACCAATGGATCACTTGCTTTTTCTTGTGTAATCTCCATTAGGGAATTCAACTTCTTCAAATTCCATGTCCCTATTGTTACACCTCCCATTTTGTTGCAAGGAGATTTTGGCTTATTGGTGGTGTGTACCTTCAGTTTGGTAATTCGCACCAGAGTTTTGGGACACGAGATATTTTACCTTGTAAGTGTACAGAAGTATAAGTATGAATTCTTGACATTACGAGGGAATTAGATGTGAAACGAATCGAATCGGAGCAAAACGGAGCAGTTCAGAAAACTGCTGAAACCAGTCAGCGTCGACGGTCCAAAGGACGACCGTCGACACGTCGACGAGCCGTCTTCTAGCACCGTCGACAAGGTTCTGCAATCAGACATATCAGGCAGTAGTTCGATGGGGCATATCGACGGACTGTCGACCCTGCTCGTCGACCCGCTGATCTGGACCTTTCCAGCCCTAGTTATAAATATAAGATTCCACGTTTTTATTCTATTATTCTCCCAAAAAAAAAACAGATTCTATATCTCTCTAGAACTCTCCAAAAATCCTCCCTCTATTTCGATCACAAATCTATACCAAGAAACCAAGATCAAAAGCCAAGATTAAGAGATTCATATACTAAGACGCCTATTAGGGTTTGTGAAGAGAAGGAATTTCTTTGGTACCCAAGTGGGGGATTTCAGTCTAATGGAGTAGATTGACTCAAGGCTTATTCCCAAGTGATTAAGGTGAGTTTTATGTTTATTCCATGTCATTAAAAGTATTGAGAGGTTGAAAGACTTGGATTATGGAAGGGAGGAGAATATGGAGTGCAATTATGAAAATAATAATATTCTTGAATCATAGCTCTTGATATGTAATGAGTATAATCTTGTTATGAATATTAATAAAGATGTTGTAGGGGAATTTTATGAGGTTGGATACGGTATTGTGCCATAGCTAGGATTATGAAGGAGTTTGATTGGGAATGTTGGGAATTTAATAATGTCTAGCTTGATGAAGTTCTTGATTAAGATATTATGGGAGTTATTTATTATGTGGAGGAAGTCATCGAAATAAAGGGGATGTTACCCAATTTTCGTTAGCTTTAGCTTAAACCTAAGTATGTCTCCAATTATCTAATTTTAGTATGAATCTCTCTCTTGAATGTAGGAACGTGAATATTGGAGGGAAGCGTTCAAGTGATAAAGTTAGCGAAACGTGAAGGTATGTTAGGCTAGTCCCTTCTTTTCCAAGGCATGATTCCTATGACATGACTTCCTTTATTATTCCATGACCTTCTTACATTCCGGAAATTATGAGTCAATGTTTATAAAGAGCTTCTTATGAGACAAAGATACAATATATATCATGGGTATGATAATGATGATGATGATGATTCTAAGCCAAAAGCGTATGATATGATATTTCCATGAAGCTAATGACCCCTATACGATTATTTGATGTTATTCATTGTTGCTAAACCCACCTTATTATGCTAGTTCCTTCAAGGTGAGGTATGATGATTATGATTACTCCATAATGGAATCGGGGGTTCTCGACCTTACGTCACCCCGATAGAGTTATAGTTGTCTTGGGTTCTTATGTATGCTTTATGATAAGTAAATAATGATGAGATCACACCGCGCCTAGATGGCCGGACATGTCACCGCGAAGGCAGGATGCATATGATTACACCGTGCCTAGAGGGCCAGACATGACACCACTAGTGGGTGGCATGTGATGGTTACCCGGATGCGGGTTAACGATGTCGGTATATGTGATATGTATGACGTGTTTTCTTTTAAGGTTAAGCAGGTTATATCCTCATCTCATGTTTTATGATTCCTTTATTATGTTAGTATTATTCATGCCTTACATACTCAGTACATTTATCGTACCGACGTCCTTTCTTTTCTGGACGTTGTATTCATGCCCACAGGTAGACAGCGAGGTGACCCAGATTCATAGGAGCTGATCAGTGGACTTATAGGAGCACTCCATTATTCCGGAGGTGCTATTTTTGATATATTATTTCGTATATATATTTGGGCATGACGGGGTCCTGTCCCGTCCTTATGTCTAGTACTCTAATAGAGGCTCGTAGATACGTACGTGTGGGTAGTAGATGTCCCATGATGACTACATTGTACCTTTGTATATCATTTTTGTAGCCGTGAGGGCTTACGTATATAGATATGTGTTACTTTGGAGGTTATATATATATATATATATATATATATATATATATATATGTTTAGGTTGAGTATGACAATTAGCCTAATGAGAGGTTCTCGGTAATTAGCTCTGTGTACCCGTCATGGCCCCTTAGTTGAGTCGTGACACCTATCAACTGCCACATTTGTAGATTGAGGAGGATTTGAAACCAATGGACCACCCCCTTCCTCTTTTATCATCGCCAACATGAAATTCAACCCATTTTTAGAAGAAGCATCTCCTTCATTCGCAAAACCTTGTACGCTAGTGTATTCTCTTAAATACAACCAATTCCCCACCCCGAGCACTGAGAGCCATATCGACAGGGTTTTGTAAGATTATGTCATCAAGGGCTCTTTGTTAGACCCAACCGAAGGGCCATGACGGGTACCCGGTGCTACCCCACCCGGGCACTTCTTGACGTGCATACACATTTATATCTAGGTGAGACACATAGCTAAATCATGCTTTCTATCCATCAATCATACTATTTCCATTGGGCAACAATACATTTATAGCACCATCAACAACTATGCCCGCAACAATGTACATAAGCCAACGAGGCTAACAAAATGATATCCAAAATATAAGCCGACAAGACCAAATACATCTAACCATATACACATGTCTACGAGCCTCTAAGGAGAGTATGTCATATCATATAGGCGGGACAGGACCCCGCTATGCCCATAAATATGTACACAAAAGAATAAATACCAAAAGTTGTAGCTCCGAATGAAATGGAGCTCCGCTATGTAGTCCCTGAGTAATAAGGCTATGGATAAAGCCTGTCTCCCTGACCACCTGCGGGCATGACGCAGCGTCCACAAACAAAAGTACGTCAGTATGAAGAATGTACTGAGTATGTAAAGCATGATTGACATCGTTATAGAAAGTTCGGTGTTTCACATACCTGGCCCTACCAAGGCTCAGGGTCATACATACCTGGCCCTACCAAGGCTCAGGGTTGTCCGTACCCAACTGCAGTGGTGCGCGCGCAATATATATATTTTACCCGGCCACAAGCTCGGGGTTTCATAATAGCCATACATAGGCACATATACATAAAAGCCCATAAGCGTCTTTAGCATCATTACTATCGTCGTTCATTACATCTATCCCTAGAGGATTACTCATCATAGGAGGAATTTAGTACAATTGTAACAGATCGAGAATCATGAGCTTAGTAGCTTTTAAAGATAGAATCATTCGGAGGACATCATAGGCTTATAGAAGATTAGATAATGGGCCAAGGAGCCATGCCTTATGAAAGAAGGGTTAGTCTTACATACCTTTCCATTCAACTATTCTATCACATGCACGTTCTCCATCTATGCTCACGTTTCTACGTTCATTAGAGTTATACTATCATTAGAAAATCGATAGCTTAGTATACAAGACTAAAGCTTAGAGAAAATTGGACAGCATCACCTTTATTTATACAACTTCATCCATATCATATATCAACTACCAAACATCAATAATAACATTCACAACATCATAACAATGGTCTTTATTCACCTACATTATCCATATTGCTCAATTCACTTCGACTTATCTATATCCATGGTCATAGCACACTATTACATTCACTCATATACAATGCTTATCCCATGTTCTTAATATCATTTATAACGTGATTATAATCATAACATATCAAGAATCATGATTCAATCCAAGCTACTACTCAAAAATTACACTATTCCCACATTCGTGACCCATTTTCTATCTCCTTTTACAATCCAAGTATTTCAACCTCTCAATACCTTAAATAACATGGGAAGACCATAAAACAAACCTTAGATGGTGCAGGAATATGCCTTGGGTGGAAATACTTCACTCGAGCCAAAACCCAAGTTCACCTCCAATGAAATTTCTTGACTTGGATGATCTCTAATGAGTTTCTTACACTTGATTTTCTTAGTTTGATGAAGTTGATCATAAATTTCTCTTGAGTTCTTATGGATGAAGAGTGGAGAGAGTTCTAGAGAGTTCTTGAAGTGTTGGGTGAAAAATGAAATGAAATAATGAACTTGGTCCCCTTTTTAATAACTTAAAAATCTGATCCGTCGGCAAAATATATGGACACTTATACAGTCCGTATAAACTTATACGGTCCGTATAAGTGAACCTGAAATCGCCCCTTCAACATCTTGCTTCTGTGACCATTATACGACACATTATACGGTTCGTATAATTTTATACAGTCCGTATAAGTGACCGTATAATCCCATCAGTGAAGGACCTTTACTGTGACGATTCTGCGGACCATTATACGGTCGTATAATCGGCTGTGTAACCCATCTTTCCTATGAGCTTGTTCTCATCACTTCGTTTGATCTCCAATCCTTATGGAACCTTCTTGATACTTGTTGAAAACCTCATTAACGATCTAAGGGACGTTATAATTCTTCTCAAAAACACTATTAAATCATCATTAACTTGTTACTCGTAAATCCTTTCCGATACACATCGTATGCCTTACCCTCTCTTGGCAAACTTTCTCCTCTTACTCCGAATGTCATTGCAAAACTCAATTAGGGTAATAAAATGCCATTTCTCACTTATTGCAATATCGTATACTTCGTTCCCTTCTTTATTCTATTCACTGTGCATCAACGGGGAATTTTTCGAGGTGTAACATTCTTCCCCCTTAAGAACATTCGTCCTCGAATGTTAAGATCTCGGGGGTTCTATAAAAATTTCGCTAGAGTATTCCCTGTAATAGGGCACTACCATCCTGTCACAACAGCCCATAATAATAATGCCTCGCAAGCCTCAACATAATTGCAATAGAGTTTGGCCACACACGACCCAAATGCATAAAAAGGAAAACATACATACCTCATGATCTTGATGTCTCATCTTGGATCTCTCCCGGGGGTTGGAATAAGTGCGGGGTACTTGGATTTCATATTTTCTTCCACTTCCCATGTCATTTGTTCTCAGTTATTGTTTCTCTATAAAACCTTAACTGAGGCCACTTCTTTGTTTCTAAGCCTCCGTACTTGCCTATCTAATATGGCAATGGGTACCTCTTCATAAGTCAACTTTTCTGTCACCTGAACATCATTTACTGGCACGATCCTAGTAGGATCTCCAAAACATTTACGAAGCATCGAGACATGCAAAACTGGGTGAACTGACTCCAAATCAGGAGGTAGATCTAATTCGTAAGCCACTTTGCCTACCTTGCGCACAATCTCCTAAGCCCAATGTACCGGGGACTAAGCTTCCCCTTTTTGCCAAATCTCATTACACCCTTCATTGGTGACACTTTTAAGAATACCCAATCTTTTACTTGGAACTCTAAGTCCTTTCGACGATTATCCGCATAGGACTTTTGATGACTTTGGGCTGCTAATAACCGATCTTGTATGAGCTTAACTTTTTCTATGGCTTGCTGGACCAAGTCTGGCCCTATCAATTTGGTCTCTCCTACCTCAAACCACCCAATTGGGGATCTAAACTTTCGCCCATATAAAGCCTCATACGGTGCCATTTGGATGCTAGAATGATAACTATTGTTATAAGAAAATTCAATGAGTGGTAAGTGATCATCCCAATTACCTTCAAAATCCATCATACATGCTCGTAACATATCCTCAAGAGTCTGAATGTTACGTTCAGCTTGTCCATCAGTCTGCGAGTGAAATGTCGTGCTAAGGTTCACTTGTGTCCCCAAACCCTCTTGGAAGGACTTCCAAAAATTAGCTGTAAACTGAGTCCCTCTATCGGAGATAATAGATACCGGAACACCGTGAAGCCGCACTATCTCTTTAACGTAAAGCGTTGCATAATCTTCTGCCACATATGTAGTTCTGACTGGTGAGAAATGAGCTGACTTCGTGAGTACATTTACAATCACCCGTATAGAATCATACGTACGTCGAGAATGGGGTAAGCCTATAATGAAGTCCATGTTAATTACTTCCCACTTCCAAGTTGGAATTTCTATAGCTTGCAACAATCCGCCCGGCTTTTGGTGCTCGATTTTCACTTGTTGACAGTTGGGACATTAAACTACGAATTCAGCTATATCTTTCTTCATCCCATTCCACCAATATATAGATTTAAGATCATGGTACATTTTCATTGCTCCGGGGTGGACAGAATAGCGGGAGCAATGGGCTTCCCCCAATATTTGGTGGTGGAACCCTGCCACATCAGGAACACATAATCTGCCTCGGCATCAGAGAACTCCGTCACCTGCAATCTCAAATGATGACTTCTCCTTCTGAGGGAGTGTATCTCTGTAATGCATTAGTATGGGATCTTCGTATTGTCGCTCTTTCACTTCCACTACTAGCGACGAGACTGCTGAATTCTGAATGGTAGTTCCCCTACTACCTGAGACTACTACTCGAACTCCTAGGCTAGCTAACTGCTGGAGCTCACGAGCCATATCTCTTTTCTCTGGTCGTACATCACACAAACTTCCCATGGATCTACGGCTAAAAGCATCAGCCACAACATTTGCCTTTCCGGGGTGATATAGGATATCAACATCGTAATCTTTTAGCATTCCAACCATCGTCGTTGCCGCAAATTCAACTCTTTTTGCTTGAAGATATACTGAAGGCTCTTATGATCTGTGTAAATATCCACATGAACACCATACAAGTAATATCTCCACATCTTTAATGCATGAATCATTGCAGCCAATTCAAGGTCATGGGTTGGATAATTTTTCTCATGTTTTCGTAATTGCCTTGAAGTATACGCAATCAACTTACAATGTTGTATCAACACACAGCCTAGCCCAATGCCTGAAGTATCGCAATAGAAAATTTCGTGTTACTAAGACTACAGACGGCTTAACGTGAGCTCGAGGGGGAGAAAATATCACAAGTATAAAGAATGAAATTCTACTATAGTAGCATGAGTATGATATTTGGAATTCGTACAATATGATTGGAATAATATGTTAAAAGATCTATAGCCCTCGTAACCGTAAGCTGAGGTGGGGCCCACATGATGGGATTTTTATAAAGGACATATGATAAGTTATATGGACAATATATGTGAAGTTAAACACAACTCAAAAAGGACCCGTGAGCCAAATCCAATTGTAAGCCCTCCAAAAAGATGTTTTTAAGTTACGTTTTCGGGTGATCTAACTTCGGGAGACCATAACCCCATCATGATTTGGGAATTTGGGAAAACTCCTCGAATGAAATTTGTATATAATTGAATTAGCTTTCCAACCACAGTTCGTGGGCCTGTATGTGACATCGGGATAAAGAGTTATGGACGTTTTAAGGCAGAAAGGTTAAGCTGGGCAGTGAAATGGGCCCAACCCGATTCCAAGTCGGGCCAGGCCCATTTCCCTTGCTATTTAAGGGAAATTTTAAGCCTTTAGCCTCAATTTTACATGATAAAAATCCAGAATATTTGAGAGAGAGAGAGAGAGAGAGAGGAGAGTTAGAGTGAGAAAGTGGAGAATCGATCAAGTTCGAGGCCCCGAATCCCGAGGCTCGTAAAGGACAAAGTGGAGTACGAGTTATCATCGTCGTTTTGAGCTAAATATTGATCCTGGGGGAGGATATTTTCGTGGTTGAGTTGCTTCTGAGGTATGTATAAGATTCCTATTATGTTATTAAAGTGTTTATTTAGAGGTTTGACGGATTAGAATGGAGAAAATAGCGTTATAAACTCGTTTATTGTTTGGTTGAGATTTATGGATCGGGGGCTATTTTAGTTGGATTAAATGGATGGAATTAGCTGAGTTATGATGTATAATAATTGTTGATGTTGTTGACAAGTTGTTGTTCTTGAATTTGGGAGAATAAAGTATATGAAGATATCATATACAAAGCGTATACCGGGCTGTTTTTATATGATTTTCGTGGCTGTTTTGTGACAATATTTTGGGCCTGTTTGGCGGTTGTTATGAATTTTTTTGTGGGCGGGAATATCGTGGGATTGGCTGTAGTTGTTGTTGTTGTTGGGTTTGTTGTTATACTATAGATATACAAAAATAAAGAAGTGTATACAAGCATTGGTATATGAAGATATATTGGGCTGTTTTGGAAGTGATTTAAGAATGGATTTAATTCTAGTTTGATATGAAATTGTTGGTGTTGTTGTTGTTGGTATTTTGATTGATGTTTGGCTAAATTGGAATCTCGAGGATTGTTAAGTTTTCAGGGGAAATGCTGCCCGAATTTCGGTAAGTTCCATTCGTACTTGGATTGGTTAGTAAGTGATGTGGATGATTTTACTGTGGCTTATGTTATCTTAATTTTAGACCTACGAGCTAGAGAAGTAGACGTTGGACATTTAAATAAGCGTTAAAGGTATGTAAATTAATCCTTTCTTTCTTTTTGGCATGGTCCTTATCATATGAACGAACACAGTGAGTAAGCAAGTTCCAAAGACTCCGTTCTTAGAGAGTGTAGAGATATTTGTATCGTTGGCCTCCTATGTTTTATGTCCATAACTCCCAGAGACTTTTCATACTAGCTTCTTATTTCACCAAAAGGGTTCAGAGTATCCTTTTCCGAGTTCTACATGCATTTATACATATTATATTTATGGATCGGGCCATACGTTCCTCGTCACTAACATATTTTATTATATATGGATCGGGCCGTACGTTCCTCGGCACTAACATATTATATTATATATGGATCGGGCCGTACGTTCATCGGCTCTAACATATTATATTTATGGATCGGGCCATACGTTCCTCGGCACTAACATATTATATATGGATCGGGCCGTACGTTCCTCGGCACTAACATATTATATTATATATGGATCAGGTCGTACGTTCCTCGGCAGTAACAGATTCTATTTATGGATCGGGCCGTACGTTCCTCGGCACTAACATATTATATTTATGGATCGGTCCGTACGTTCCTCGGCACTATTATATTATATATGGATCGGGCTGTACGTTCCACAGCACTATCAGTTATATTATAATCTATGCCTATCATACGCTGTAGAGTCAGTTTCAGCCAGATAGAGTTACGCAGATATTCTCTGATGTTAGCCACAGATGCATTCAATTATTGAGACTGGTTTTCATGATTCATCTGTACTTGATGTTCTTATGCTTTATATACTCAGTACATATTCCGTACTGACCCGCTTTCTTCGGGGGGGCTGCGTTTCATGCCCGCAGGTACAGACGCTCGATTCGGTGATCCCCCAGCTTAGGATTTCCAGTCAGCTGTCTTGGAGAGCTCCGTTGTTCCGGAGCCTAGACTTTTGGTACATATCTTATGATGTATGTATATGTTTGCCCAGGGGTACGGCGGGGCCCGGTGAGGAAGTGACTAAAAGATATGACGTCATCTATGTGACTAAAGTATAAAGGCGAATGTGAAATGGAAAGGCAGGGTATAGAATGAATGAGAAAGACTTATATAGTTCTATAGGGAAAGTTCAGAATAAGGATTATGTGATAACGGAAATGAAAGTGAGCACAAGAAAGGAAGGAGGTAATTATAAGAAGGAAATAAGAAGGAAACGAGCGAGATAACACGAATAATATAAGTGACGGAACTGTGAAAGACCAAACTATATACAGATGAGCAACAGAGCAGAATGAGTGCCAAAAAATGACTGGGATAATAAGAACAAATAGGGATGAACAGAATACGTTTTGAAAATGAGAAAGGGATTATGCAGAAGTAGTATTTTTCGAAGGGTACAGAGGCAGCATGAGATTCCTCATCTACAGAATAAAAGATGGACATAGATTGGACAAATGGTAAGAGAATTCAAAAGGAAACACCTAAGACAGACGTGATTAATTGAGTATGAGTATGGAACAAAAAGGATACATATAGCTATGAACTTAAAGGTGCACTACGACGACAAGGTGGTAAGATAAGACCATTAGTAAGACGAAGTTGATATGATTTTAAGTTTGAAGTTAGCATTGGCTACACGACAAGGGTGAAAGAACATAAGGCATAAAGGTGTACTGCGCGTATATGACTTTACCTCGGAAATAGTGAAATTCTTAAAGGACAAAGACTGTAGGCCTGAGAAACAAATAATGTGTTGTAAATTTATCAAAGGAAACAGATGATATAGGTTGGGATAAAGATAATATTACAAGAACTTTGGACACTTATCATCGGAAAATAAGTGCTATCTAATTGAGAACTTGGAACGACTACAAGCACTCATTAATTATCGATTGGATTCAGTGGAATGTGACCTTGGATGAGTTGCTACATTGGTTGTATTACTCGAGTACAAATTATCGAATGAGATTTTGTACTATATATAGGAAAGTTTTCGTCGCTTCGTGATTTTGTTAAGGTTTCGTACGTGGATAATCCAAGTTGTAAATTATAAAGAAAATACATAGATATTATACAGTATACCAAGTGAATTGGAAAGAGGATCAAATGAATTTAAAGATTGGAAATAGGGACGTAGAGCGGAATATAAACAGATAATGGTATAAGTACACCCTAAAGGGGGGAAGCGGGTGTGAGAAAAAGCAAGTGTAAGATGGAAGCAATTGACACTGCAATATGTTTGATATGGATACTTAAACTTCAAGTGAGATCCCTTGTTGAAAAAAGTTAGTAAAATCTGAAAGCCAGCAATGAATGGATAGAAGTCAGGATGATATTTGAGATAATGCGGAGAAGCATCTGTAAAGATCTTGAATGATATAGCATTACAAAGTGAGTGCTTATAAAAATGAAGAATACGACAAGAGAATGGTAACGAGTAACTTAAGAGATATTGTAAAGGATAGAAATGCTATACTGGATTAGAGGTTAAGGTGTTGGCAACGGAGTTGTTTGCTAATGATATTGTGACTTATAAGTAGCAAAGAGGAGATATAGAAAATCTCCTATAGTAGGATATGAGAAAATCAAAGGGGTAAAATAAAGAAAGGGAAAGGAGTATGACAAGATAGCTACGAGCGAGCTTTAGTACGGATGAAATATGTAAAGCAGAATGAACCAGGAAAAGAAAGGACTACGACTAAGATTGGACATACTTTATACAAGCTGTACAAAAATAGTTATGCAACCTACAAATATTTGTATGCTAAGGATGAGACCAAGTGAGTACTTGATAAGAAGAGTAAGGATTCAGTAATAGCAATGCGGTAATGATATTTTGGGTACATTAAGGAAAGGTGTAAGATGGTTTGAGCCAAATTACCGACATAGAATTAGTACTGAGGGCAAATAGGACATGGCCATAGTTGAGCCCCGATACCGATTGAAAGATACAAGAGGAGGATGCAAGGTAAAGCATAAGGACAAGTGAAACGACGCTAAGGTATTTGAGCACCTTCGCACATTCTTGTAAAGATTGCAACATAATGTGTGACAGGAAAAAAAAACTACGAGCAAAATCTGAGTAAAGAGGCAGTGGAAGAGTTTGAATTAAAGGTAAAGAAACAGCACGGGATAATATGCCTAAAGTGTTACAAGTTGGAGTAAGGGAAATGGTGAAACAGTTCAAGCGAGACGATCGGAACAAACTAGTTACTGGATGACATTGAATTTATCTGTCAAATTAAAAAAAAAATCTTTCAGAATTGTACCAGTTAATAATAGACAGATCACAGAGCAGCTAGATAAGGTTATCATATGAGGGAACTCCAGCGCTACTTGATAGCCAACTCTAAAGATCGAGATTAAGAGCTAAAAGCAAAGTGACAGTTAAAATCGTTTAATAAGAAAGTCGAGAAGTGATACATGATGCCGAAGATTCCAGAGTATGGACTGTAATAACAGAGCAATGTAAGGTTATTGAAGCAAAATAATGTTACACCAAGGGAAATTTCATCTTATTCGTAGAGTCTGCGATGGGTCTGTAGGTTACTAGAGGCATGAAATACTCCAGGGATTGTAAAGTCTAATAAATTGACGAGGGACGTCTACGCGTGAGAGATAAGATGAAGTGAACGATACGTCTTAAAGGAGTAACTATAGAAAAAGAAAGAATCGAGTTAAGACTACGTGCACCAGGAGAGAGTAAGATTCCAGCGGAAGAGCTCGCAATACAATTGTCAACCAACTGCGAAATGAAAAGGAGGCAAGAGCAAGAACAAATATTACGGGAATGGTTACTTAGAGATCTAGAATGCGTTATAATAAACTGAAGGGATCGACCAATGAAGGAGGCATGTGCAGGGCATAATTCAGTAAAAGAACATTTAAGGAAGTATTAGAAGTGCAGAATTAGTTTAACATTCGAGGACGAATGTTCCAAAGGGGGAAGGATGTTACACCCCAGAAAATTTCGTGTTACTAAGGCTACAGACGGCTTAACGTGAGCTCGAGGGGGAGAAAATATCACAAGTATAAAGAATGAAATTCTACTATAGTAGCATGAGTATGATATTTGGAATTCGTACAATATGATTGGAATAATATGTTAAAAGATCTATAGCCCTCGTAACCGTAAGCTGAGGTGGGGCCCACATGATGGGATTTTTATAAAGGACATATGATAAGTTATATGGACAATATATGTGAAGTTAAACACAACTCAAAAAGGACCCGTGAGCCAAATCCAATTGTAAGCCCTCCAAAAAGATGTTTTTAAGTTACGTTTTCGGGTGATCTAACTTCGGGAGACCATAACCCCATCATGATTTGGGAATTTGGGAAAACTCCTCGAATGAAATTTGTATATAATTGAATTAGCTTTCCAACCACAGTTCGTGGGCCTGTATGTGACATCGGGATAAAGAGTTATGGACGTTTTAAGGCAGAAAGGTCAAGCTGGGCAGTGAAATGGGCCCAACCCGATTCCAAGTCGGGTCAGGCCCATTTCCCTTGCTATTTAAGGGAAATTTTAAGCCTTTAGCCTCATTTTTACACTATAAAAATCCAGAATATTTGAGAGAGAGGAGAGTTAGAGAGAGAAAGTGGATAATCGATTAAGTTCGAGGCCCCGAATTCCGAGGCTCGTGAAGGATAAAGTGTAGTGCGAGTTATCATCGTTGTTTTAAGCTAAATATTGATCCTGGGGGAGGATATTTTCGTGGTTGAGCTGCTGCTAAGGTATGTATAAGATTCCTTTTATGTTGTTAAAGTTTTTATTTAGAGTTTTGCGGATTAGAACGGAGAAAATAGCGTTATAAACTCGTTTATTGTTTTGTTGAGATTTATGGATTGGGGGCTGTTTTAGTTGGATTAAATGGATGGAATTAGATGAGTTATGATGTATAATAATTGTTGATGTTGTTGACAAGTTTCTGTTCTTGAATTTGGGAGAATAAAGTGTATGATGATATCATATACAAAGCGTATACCGGGCTGTTTTTATATGATTTTCGTGGCTGTTTTGTGAAAATATTTTGGGGCTGTTTGGTGGTTGTTATGAATTATTTTGTGGGCTGGAATATCGTGGGATTGGCTGTAGTTCTTGTTGTTGTTGTTGTTTTTGTTGTTATACTATATATATACGAAAATAAAGAAGTGTATACAAGCATTGGTTTACGAAGGTATATTGGGCTGTTTTGGAAGTGATTTAAGAATGGATTTAATTCTAGTTTGATATGAAATTGTTGGTGTTGTTGTTGTCGGTATTTTGATTGATGTTTGGCTAAATTGGAATCTCGAGGATTGTTAAGTTTTCAGGGGAAATGCTGCCCGAATTTCGTTAAGTTTCATTCGTATTTGGATTGGTTAGTAAGTGATGTGGATGATCTAACTGTGGCTTATGTTATCTTAATTTTAGAACTACGAGCTCGAGAAGTAGACGTTGGACATTTAAATAAGCGTTAAAGGTATGTAAAGTTATCCTTTCTTTCTTTTTGGCATGATCCTTATCATATGAACGAACACAGTGAGTAAGCAAGTTCCAAAGACTCTGTTCTTAGAGAGTGTAGAGATATTTGTATCGTTGGCCTCCTATGTTTTATGTCCATAACTCCCAGAGACTTTTCATACTAGCTTTTTATTTCACCAGAAGGGTTCAGACCTTTTCTGAGTTCTACATGCATTTATACATATTATATTTATAGATCGGGTCGTACGTTCCTCGGCACTAACATATTATATTATATATGGATCGGGCCGTACGTTCCTCGGCACTAACATATTATATTATATATGGATCGGGGCGTACGTTCGTCGGCACTAACATATTATATTTATGGATCGGCCCGTACGTTCCTCGGCACTAACATATTATATATGGATCGGGCCGTACGTTCCTCGGCACTAACATATTATATTATATATGGATCGGGCCGTACGTTCCTTGACACTAACATATTATATTATATATGGATTGGGCCGTACGTTCCTCGGCACTAACATATTCTATTTATGGATCGGGCCGTACGTTCCTCGGCACTAACATATTATATTTATGGATCGAGCCGTACGTTCCTTGGCACTTACATATTATATTATATATATGTATCGGGCCGTACGTTCCTCGGCACTATTATATTGTATATGGATCGGGTTGTACGTTCCACAGCACTATCAGTTATATTATAATCTATGCCTATCATACAACGTAGAGTCAGTTTCAGTCAGATAGAGTTACGCAGATATTCTCATATGTTAGCCACAAATGCATTCAATTATTGAGACTACTTTTCATGATTCATCTGTACTTGATGTTCTTATGCTTTATATACTCAGTACGTATTCCGTACTGACCCCCTTTCTTCGGGGGCTGGGTTTTATGCCCGCAGGTACAGACGCTCGATTCGGTGATCCCCCAGCTTAGGATTTCCAGTCAGCTGTCTTGGAGAGCTCCGTTGTTCTGGAGCCTAGACTTTTGGTACAGATCTTATGATGTATGTATAAGTTTGCCAGGGGTACGGCGCGGCCCTGTCCCGTCATATTTTGCTATCGATACTCTTAGAGGTCTGTAGACATATGTGTGGGTTGTGTATACGTTTTGTTCAGTTGTGTCTATACGATGTGCTATGGATATGTTCGTATATAGTGGCAGCCTTGTCGGCTTGTGCATGATGTTGATATGTAGTGGCAGCCTTGTCGGCTTGCGTATCATTTTATGATTTGATCAGTTGTGACCCCTCAGGAGATAGTTATCTGGACATACATATATGATGACGTTATGAACCTTCAGAGTTCTTTTGCAAGTTTCCATATTGTTTATAGTTTCAATTTGGCTATATCTAACAGGTACGTGTATATATGAGTGTCCAGCTCGGGCACTAGTCATGGCCCATGAGGTTGGGTCGTGACACAATCCATGCTCATAATAACATTAAAATCCACCATTTTTAACTCATGTAAGTCAACCATAGTATGATGGTCACAAATCACAACTACACAATTTCTATACACTCGGCTGGCTATTACCGATTCACTAACGGGTGTAGACATATCAAAAGGTTTGATCGACTCTGGTTTGACTCTAAATCGTCCCGCAATATACGGAGTAACATATGACAATGTGGAGCCCGGATCTATCAAAGCATATACATCATGAGAAAATACCTAATATACCTGTGACAACATCAGGAGAAAACTCAAGAACTTGGCGTCCAGCCAAAGCATAAATACGGTGCTGAGGATCGCTAGAACTAGCGACTCTCCCTCTGCCTTTATCATGGCTAACCGGCGCAGGTGAACCTGACCCCATAGGGCCTAAGATGATGAAGATCCGGCTACCGACCCTGAAGGCTGGGTCCTACCTCTACCACCAACTGAGGGGCAATCATGCATAATATGGCCTGGCCGACCACATTAATAGAAAACTTCTAAACCCAATCGGCACTGAACCCAATGTAACTTCCCACACTGGAAACATCTTGGCACGGGTGGCCTCTCCTGACTCGAATCGTCCCAAAACTGAGAATTGGAAAAACTCTGACTCGGGCCGGAATGAGTAGATCTATCAAATCTCTGGCCTGAAAACCATGGAGGCGCACTAGTCATAGAATGGCCTAAATGCCTAGAAAACTGTTGTCTATGCCCGCCTCTAAACTCACTCATCGGACCCGAAGATCTAGCCCTCGTGCTACATCCCCTATCATGCTCACAATCACTCCTTTGTTATTGTAGGCTTTCTTCTAAATTTTGAGTGTGGGCTGGAATGCGTGAAATATCCATATTGTCCTGAAGGGACGCAGTCAAGCGCCTATCCATCAAATTTGGCCCTAGGCCTTTCACAAAACGGTGCACTCGGTCACCCATATCCGCTACAATGGCCGAAGCATACCTAGCCAAAGAATTGAAGTGGAGACTATACTCTAAAGCACTCATGCTTCCTTGCCTCAAATTTAAGAACTTATCGGCTCTAGCTCGCCGAACTTCTAGAGGCAAATAATGTCGGAGAAAGGCATCTACAAATTCTTGCCATATCGGGGGAGGCACATTGGCTCCCCGTGTAGCCATCCAAACTGTTAATAATGAACCGCAACATCCCTCAATCTGTAGGATGCGAACTCCACCGATTCGGTGTCCGAAGCATGTATCAACCGAAGTGTCCTCAACATTCCATCAATAAAATTCTGAGGGTCCTTATCCGGCTTTGATCCAAATAATTCTGGAGGGTTCAAGCTAATAAAATCTCGGGCCCTTGAACTAAAATCCCTATTACCTTGCCCTGTACTTTGCCGCTGAGTCTGGGCGGCAACCAATTGGGTAAGCAAATGAAGGTGCTGCAGCTGGGGCTGAGGCTCCCTCACGCTCCTCAGAAATAGGCACTGAATGGGAGGACTGAGATTGAGCCACATTCTGGGACTCACTTTCCTCTACAACCGTTGGCGGTGCTCTTTCAGCCCGCTTTTCTGCCACTGTCTTGCCCTTTTGGGCTGCCGTAGCCTTTCTCTTTACAGTCATCTCTGAAATACATAACACACGGTTAAGGAAAAAGAATTCCTTATATCATAGCTCTATCGCACGATCTTATGAAGAAAGAAGGTCATTCATTCCTAAAATGCCCGCAGCCTTTTGTTTATAAGTGTGGCGCGCAAAACACCCATAACCAAGACTCTACTGGACACGGCTCGTAGACACACTCTAGGACAGAACCTGACTCTGATACCACTTTTGTCACGACCCAACCGGAGGGCCATGACGGGTACCCGGTCATACACCACCCGGGCACCTTTTGACATGCATACACATTTATATCTAGGTGAGCCACATAGCTAAATCATGCTTTCTATCCATCAATCATACAATTTCCATTGGGAAACAATATATTTATAGCACCATCAACAGCTATGCCCGCAACATTGTACATAAGCTGACGAGGCTAACAAAATGATATCCAAAATATAAGCCGATAAGGCCAAATACATCTAACCATATACACATGTCTACGAGCCTCTAAGGAGAGTATGTTATATCAGATAGGGGGGATAGGACCCCGCAATGCCCATAAATATTTACACAAAAGAATAAATACCAAAAGTTGTAGCTCCGAATGAAATGGAGCTCCGCTATGTAGTCCCTGAGTAATAAGGCTATGGATCAATCCTGTCTCCCTGACCACCTGCGGGCATGACGCAGCATCCACAAACAAAAGGACGTCAGTACGAAGAATGTACTGAGTATGTGAAGCATGATCGACATCGTTATAGAAGCATAATAAGCAACATAAGAAATAGCATAAGATGGGAGATAGTAGTATCAACGTCACAAACACTTACTTGCTTTTCATAGGGACTTTCCATTTTTAATGCGTGATTGTGTACATACATCCGTATCCGTTTCCGTACTCATTTACATTTCTTATGCATTTTCGTATTCATATTCATATTCATATTCATATTCATATACATTTCATTTACATAGCATACCCGACCATAAAAGTTCGGTGTTTCACATACCTGGCCCTACTAAGGCTCAAGGTCATACATACCTAGCCCTACCAAGGCTCAGGGTTATCCGTACCCAACTGCAGTGGTGCGCACACTATATATATATATATATATATATGTATATATATATATATATTCTACCCGGCCATAAGCACAGGGTTTCATAATAGCCATAAATTGACACATATACGTAAAAGCCCATAAGCGTCTTTAGCATCATTACTATCGTTATTCATTACATCTATCCCTAGAGGATTACTCATCATAGGAGGAATTTAGTACAATCGTAACGTATCGAGAATCATGAGCTTAGTAGCTTTTAAAGATAGAATCATTCGAAGGACATCATAGGCTTAGAGAAGATTAGATATTTTTCCAAGGAACCATGCCTTATAAAAGAAGGGTTAGCCTTACATACCTTTCCGTTCAACTATTCTATCACTTGCACGTTCTCCTTCAATGCTCACGTTTCTACGTTCATTAGAGTTATACTATCATTAGAAAATCGATAGCTTAGCATACAAGACAAAAGCTTAGAGAAAATTGGACAACATCTCCTTTATTTATACAACTTCCTCCATATCATATATCAACTCCCAAACATCAATAATAACATTCACAAGATCATAACAATGGTCTTTATTCACCTACATTATCCATATTCCTCAATTCACTTCGAGTCATCCATATCCATGGTCTTAGCACACTATTATATTCACTCATATACAATGTTTATCCCATGTTCTTAATATCATTTATAACATGATTATAATCATAACATATCAAGAATCATGACTCAATCCAAGCTACTACTCAAAAATGACACTATTCCCACATTCATGACCCATTTTCTATCTCCTTCTACAATCTAAGTCTTTTAACCTCTCAATACCTTAAATAACATGGGAAGACCATAAAACTTACCTTAGATGGTGCAGGAATAAGCCTTGGGTGGAAATACTTCACTTGAGCCAAAACCCAAGTTCACCTCCAATGAAATTTCTTGACTTGGATGATCTCTAATAAGTTTCTTACACTTGGTTTTCTTAGTTTGATGAAGTTGATCATAAATTTCTCTTGAGTTGTTATGGATGAGGAGTGGAGAGGGTTCTAGAGAGTTCTTGAAGTGTTAGGTTAAAAATGAAATGAAATAATGAACTTGGTCCCCTTTTTAATAACTTAAAAATCTGATTCGTCAGGAAAATATACGGACACTTATACGGTCCGTATAAGTGACCGTGAAATCGCCCCTTCAACATCTCGCTTCTGTGACCATTATACGGCACATTATATGGTCTGTATAATTTTATACGGTCCCTATAAGTGACCGTATAATCCCATCTGTGAGGGACCTTCACTGTGACGATTCTGCGGACCATTATACGGACCGTATAATTGGCCGTGTAACCCATCTTTTCTCTGATCTTGTTCTCGTCACTTCGTTTGATCTCCAATCCTTATGAAACCTTCTTGATACTTTTTTAACACCTCATTAACGATCTAAGGAGCGTTATAATTCTTCTCCAAGATACTATTAAATCATCATTAACTTGTTACTCGTAAATCCTTTCTGATACACATCGTATTCCTTGCCCTCTCTTGGCAAACTTTCTCCTCTTACTCCGAATGTCTTTGAAAATCTCAATTCGGGTCATAAAATGTCATTTCTAACTTATTGGAATACCGTATACTTCGTGCCCTTCGTTAGTCTATTTGCTGTGCATCAACGGGGAATTTTCCGAGGTGTAACACTCTTTCGGTAGAAATGCCTTGCACATCTTCCATAGCAACCCTTGACTATCCAGCAGCATCATTACACCAGCCAACACCACACGAGGTGGCCCCCTCATCTCCCATGGAAATTTCAACATCATCCCCAATTGGGCTAGATGACCGTTCCATATCAGCTATCTCTTTAACCGGATCAGAGTGCAATGTTTTCTTCGTTGCCCAACGGAAGATCGCACAACATTTTTATAAGACCTGGCTTGTTTAGTTTTCTTTTGG
Source organism: Lycium barbarum (assembly GCF_019175385.1). Lineage (NCBI taxonomy): Eukaryota > Viridiplantae > Streptophyta > Magnoliopsida > Solanales > Solanaceae > Lycium > Lycium barbarum. The sequence goes on along the minus strand of NC_083345.1, from coordinate 93,197,497 downwards.
ATAGTGGGACATTGACCAATAGATCTTCTACTCTTGCCTCTACCCTCTTCAATAAGAGTAGACAAATCGACATGATTAGAATGTCGAGGAACATTGTCAATACCGGCAGCACGTTTCGATTGAAAATTTAACCCTGCTTTTTTTAGAGTGGCAATCAGTCTATCCATCCGTTCCTTCTCCTTCTCTTGATTATCCAAAATCTTATCCAATTTAACATCACAAACATTTTCCAAGAACTATACAAAAAACAAATACAGGAAAGTGTTAAACTCCAGAACAAAAACTTATGCCCATATTGACAAAGTATACAAGAATTATGCCTATAGGGGCAAAGTTTTAGTTTCGAAAGTTAACAAAGTTCTACAACTGTTACACAAGTTATGCCTACAGAGGCTTTCGATTTCAAAATTTCATAAGAATCTACAAGTGTTAAAAAAGTATGGGGGATGTGGCATAGACTGATTGACACATACCACCCCACATATACTGCACAGGAAAAATGCACACCACAACACATGCTTTTCAAAGTGTACACAAATTATGCTTATAGGGGCAAAGTTTCAGTTTCACAAGTTAACAAAACTCTACAACTGTTACACAAGTTATGCCTATAGAGGAAAAGTTTCAATTTTCAAAATTTCATAAGAATCTACAAGTGTTACAAAAGTATGCTGAATGTAGCATAGTCGGATTGACACATACCACCAACATATATTGCATAGGAAAAATGCCACACCAAAACACATGCTTTTCAAAAGGCAAATATATATATATATATATATATATATATATATCTAATAAAACAATGGCCAAAAAACACATGAAACTACAAAGGAAAACAGACGGGAAACATGATAAACACCTCAATGTAACGTTCTCGAGTAGAGCTTTCAGCGTTACTTCCATCAACATTTGCATCCTCCGGACAATCGTCAACCACCCCTTTACCTCGCTATTGAAATAAAATACACCCAACAATAAATAAGAACTACATCAAGCATAAAAGCAACCGAACAGGAAAACCACAGTAAAAGTTGAAAACAAAAAGTAAAGGAAAATAAACACCATTACCTTTCTCATATAATCTTCAGAGACAAGTGTCTTCTTCATGGTACCAAATTGTGGAAATTTCCCATTACTCACATATGACAACATCATAGGTTCAACACAATCGCCAACAACATCACAATATTTTTTGCGATAGTTCTTGAAACTAGACCAAACCCAAACAACAAACGTGTCACGCACCAGCTAGGGGAACGTGCGGGCACCTACCATTTCCCACCTCGGTAGGTGAACCCGTCCGTTATTCACAACCAAACAATAAATAATATAAATCCAATCACCTAGAAATTACATAATAGGTCTAACATAAATAGATAAATATAATAAGTGCGGAAGACCCATCAAATCCCAAAATCTGGTCTGAATAGTACAAGAGCCACTACATAATGTATAGGAAATACAAGTCACAAATATCGATAAATAACTGTCTAAATGGTAAAAGATAAAGGCAGGAATAGATAAGAGTCATCCGGGCAGCGAATCCTTCTAAGTGCTTACCCTAGAATGCTCGCCAAACAGCCTCTGGACTCAGTGTCACGACCCATTTTACTAAGAGTAAGACAAGTAAGTAAAGGAGAGAACATCCGAGCAGCGGCCGTCAACATGCTCACCCTGGAATGACTCTACATGAGCCTCACCAATCATCCCTGAGGAAAAAGAGTGGAACCTTTCTAATACTCTGCATCCATAAAAAAATACAGTAAGCGTAGGTTAATACAAAACAACGGTACTGGTAGGCATCATCGGCCGACTAAGCATAACTAATATGACTCAGATAATAAAGCAGATAAGCAAATAAACCAACAAGTATAAGTCAATGTAATCAATCCAAGTATCCGTCATTGCCTATGTAAAACATATAATCCAAAATGTGCCAAGTCTGAATATATCCAATCCAATCCAACATCACAATACAAGACCAAACATCTCAAATCAAGTCATAATGCAATGCAGCAGTGTATAAATGCAATGCCATGCAAATGCACTGTACACATGTACTCTGGACAGAAATATCGACGTCTCGGTAGTACAACCCAGCGTGACTCGCGAAGTCTAAGTTCCACCCGTCCCGGATCTTTTCTCAACAGACAGACGGGACCCCGAATCTTTGCCCACGGGGGTTCTCACCTATTACACCTCAAAACATTTCATGTCGTCGTATGGTAGATAGACTAACGTAGGGTAAGAAGTATATGATGTTTCTACAAGTAAGAAGTAGTACTTAACGGTTCTAATTAAGATTCCAAAGACATTAAGGTAAGAGAAGAAAGTTAGTTGAAGAATGCCAAGTAAAAGTCGTGCTTTGAAAAGGGTTTGCAAAGTACCGAGCTAATGTTGATTCAATAAGGTCTTGAGGAAAAGTTATAACGCTCCTTAGATTGTTAATGAAGTGTTAAACAAGTGCTAAGAAGGTTCCATAAGGATTGGAGATCAAACGAAATGACGGAAATAATTTCTGAAAAGTGGAGTTATACGACCACTTATACGGTCCGTATAACCCAACAGAAAAGATGATTTTCCTGATGGTGAAATACGATCACTTATACGGACCTTATAAGGGTCCGTATAACACCAGACGGGCTAAGCATTTTCCAAGTATATAAATGTGTTCCCATTTCTAATTTCTCATTCTTCCAACTTCTCCACTTCTCTCTAAGTCTCTAGAACATTCCACACCCTTCACTTACATAAATTCAAGACAAATCAAAGATCAAATTCATTAATCCAAGGAAATCAAATGTAAGGAAGTTCTCTAGGGTGACTTGGAGTCAAGAAATCTCCTTGAAGTAAAGTTAGGGTTATCTCCAAGTGGGGCAACTCCATCCAAAACCCACTCCTACACAATCCAAGGTGAGTTTTATGATCGTTTTATGCTATTTAGAATATTGAAGGGTTGAAAGACTTAGATTATGGAAGAAAGTAGAATATGGAGCTCAATTGTGAAATAATGGTATTCTTCAATAGTAATTTGACATGAATCATAATTCTTGAGATGTTATGAGTATAATCTTGTTATAAATGGTATTTAGAATATTGGAGAAGCATTATATGAGGATGAATGTGGTGTTGTATTATTGCCATGGTTATGGATGACCTTGAGAGAAATTGCGGAAATTTGATAATGTCGAACTTAACAAAGTTATTGATTCTGATGTTATGAATGTTGTTATTGATTTTTGGGAGTTGTTATATCATATCGAGGAAGTTGTAGAAATAAGGAAAATGCTGCCCAGTTTTCGTTAGCTTTAGCTTAAGCTTACGTATAGTTTCGATTATCTAACCTTAGTACGAATTCCCTTGAAGGTAAAATTATGAACTTGGAAGGAAGCATTTAGTCGACAAGCTAGAAAGGCGAAAAGGTATGTAAGGCTAGTCCCTTATTTTTCTAAGGCATGATTCCTATGACATGACTTCCTTTTTCTTCCCATGACCTTCTTACATTCCGAAAACTATGAGTCTATGTTTATACAGGGCTTCTCATGAGATAAAGATAAGAGATATGTTATGAATATGATAATGATGATGATGAGTCTAAGTCTAGATATTCTAAAGCTCATGATATAATGTCTCTATGAAGTTAATGATCCTTACACGATTCTTTAATGTTATTCATCGTTGTTACACTCACCTTATAAAGCTAGTTCCTTCAAGGTGAGGCATGATGATCAGGACCACGCCATAATGGAATTGGGGGTTCTCGACCATACGTCACCCCGATAGAGTTATAGTTTGTATTTGAGTTTTAATGCATACTTTATGATAAGTATATGATAATGAGATTACACCGTGCCTATATGGCCGGGAAGACACCGCTAAGGCGGGCGGCATATACACCATGTCTAGAGGGCATGGGCAAACACCACTAGTGGGCGGCATGAGATGGTTACCCTGGACACGGGAGGCCTAGACGCGGGCTAATGATGATCACACTGTACCTATATGGTCGGGCAGCTTATATATGCATACTTGATAAGATGATATTTATGATGTAATTTAGCATGCATTATTCCGTCTTAAGTGACATTCAGTTACAGGTTGTTTCCTTACTTGATGTTTCCTTATCTCTTTGATATGCTATTATTGTTCATGCCTTACATACTCAATACAATGTTCGTACTGACGTCCTTTCTTTTTGGACGTTGTGTTAATGCTTACAGGTAGACAGGGAGGTGGCCCAGATTCCTAGGAGCTACTCAGCATATTTACAGGAGCACTCCATTATTTCGGAGGTGCCATTTTTGATACATCATTTCGTGTATATATTTGGGCACGACAGGGTCCTGTCCCATCCTTATGTCTCAGTAATCTAGTAGACGCTCATAGATACGGATGCGTGGGTAGTAGTTATCTCATGGATTCATCAGCGTATATTTTTGTATATCATTTTTTCAGCTGTGAAGGTTTATATATATGTATGTGCTGCCTTTGAGATTGTGTACGTTTAGGTTGGGTATGATGATTAGCATAACGAGTGGTGCTCAGTAGTCAGCTCCGGGTACTCGTTATGGACCCCTAGTCAGGTCGTGACATCACCGGCACCACCCTGGGAGACTTGCGAAGTCCATGCACTAACAATGATTCCGGAACTATCATATATCGGCCATGCAACAATGATTCCAGAATTGATCATTGGACATTGGCCTCTCACATCACTATAGTAAAAGAGTTTCATCAAGTATCCATTTAACACAATCAACGATTCCGGAATGAACATCGTATATCAGCCACCTCACGTCACTCAAGTAAAAGAGTTTGCTCAAGTATCAATTTCACTCAAACAATGATTCCGGGATGAACCTCGAATATCGGCCATGCAGTAGTGTATCATAAAAATGAGAGTGCATGCAATGCATAGATCAACATCGATAATCATACTCAATATCACAAGTACCAACAATGGGCAAGCTAGAATATATCCGAATCACAAATACCAGTAGTGGATATGCCAATAATATAACCGAATCATAAGTATCAATAGTAGGTACGCCAACAGTACGTCCGAATCACAAATACCAATAGTGGGTATGCAAACAATGTATCTGAACCACAAATACCAACAGTGGGTATGCAAACAATATCCTAATCAAGACGATAAATAGAATCCAGTATCTATCAACAACTCACGGCTGCAAGCAAACACAATAGAACAATCAAACACAATAAAACGGGGTGGCCTGTCCCAACACACAACAGGGCCCAACCTAAGGCAAAATCCAACCCAACTCATACCCGAAGGTTCACATGCTGTCTCCGACAATATAATCTAAATATGTGCTTTGCTACACGAAGTCTCACGAAAGGTAAGCCATACCCTACATGGATGGCCGAACCGCAACACTAACAACTCACTCCTTTGCCTTGCCTTTTCGCTGAACCTCAGAACCAAAGTAGTCTAAGCATAATCGAAATCTCGATTAGAAATCATGAAGAATGATACTAATATTGCTACTATTCAATCTAGGTCAATTCTAACCCTAGAAGTTGAGAAAAAGGGCCCACGAGGGAAAATGGGAAATTCGGAAGCAAAATATCAAATTAAGCACTAGGTGATCATAACCCAACCAAAATTTATAAATTGACTCATAAATTCACCCAATTTCGAATTTAAATTAAAATCCCCAATTTGGGTATAAACCCTAACCCTTTGATTCTGAAATGCAACACTAGAAATGGAAGATATATGATTAATAAGCTTAGATTCATCAAACTCTAACATAAACATCATCAATTTCATCCTTAATAAGCCTAGGGAAAAGTTCATTAAAACCCACTTCCATCTTCCATCCGTAAGGGATTATTTAAGGAAAGGGGAAATCTATGATAATGAGGATTAATGAAATAAAAGAGGGATAACAAGATTTACCTTCATGAATATCTCCAAAATATCTCCAAGTAGCCTTTAGAAAAGCTCCCAAGATGAACTACTTAGGAATAATAAGTGAATGGAAAGATTTGGGACTTTATATCATTTAATACCCCAGTCACTGCTCGTCACTGAATTGGAGGCCAAATTGGAGGACTGAATTGGAGGCCGAATCGGAGGCAGAATTGGAGGCCCAATCAGATGAACCAGACACCAGAATTTTCTAGTGTCTTCCAAATTTAAATTTGACACCCGGAACCATCCCGGAACCTCCCGAACACAAACCAAATATGCAGATATACATAAACATACGCTACGAACGCACTCGTGGCCTCAGAATTCCCATTGCAGGTATCGTTGACCGAGTCAACACCTGATACCTCAAAATTAACTTTCCAACCCAAGTATCAAAATGCATCCGAGTGTGTTGGGAACCGAACCAAACATGCATACAGGTTCTAAAATACCATCCGGACCTCTCGGAATCGACGGATTTTCGAAAAAGGTCCGTTTACCCAAAAGTCAACTTTGAGTCAACTATTTTTTGCTTTAAGCCCAATTTTCATAAAAAGTCGCCCGAATCAAATCTAGACACCTCGAAAAGCGTGTCACGAGTCAAAAGTGAGCTAACCAAGCTCGGGAAAGGGTCAAAAGTGTCATAGATGCAATAACGACCAAACGAGTCGTTACATCAGATACCAATTAAACAATTACTCTTCCTAGAGGGATAAGGAACAGAGGATGGAAAATTGCTCGAATCGACAATAACTGAAGATATCAACTATGCATGTCGGACTTCTCCTTACAGGAAAGATTCTCATCTACCAAAACTGAATTTCCAACGAATGGTATTGAAGCCACCAGAACGTTACTTCTCCAACACAGAAACATGGGAAATCGGATGAACACTCGATAGATCTGGTAGAAAACTAACTCATAGAACAAGGGTCCACAACGGGTAGTCTATAACGGCCCAAGAACCTCGGCTCACTTACCAGTCACAACTCTCTAAACTTAGCTCAAGCTCTAATTCTCATATCTCTTTATTCGGATTTCTCTCACAATTGATCCTCGAATAAATGAATCGTCTTACTCGAATTCTCTGATTTGATAAAACTACAACTCGGAACGCAATCAAAAGGCCCCACAACTACTTGCATAATCAATGCAATCCTCTAACATATGGTCACAACTATAGCTTATTCTGAACCGATGAAATATTCTGATTTTGCTGACCTTTCCTTCGCACTTGCTAGAGTCATTTCTCATACCGCGATTCCTTAGAACATAAGAACACACATACTAAAATTCTAAACCCTTAGCTTACTCTTGCTAGAAAGAATCCTTGATTCATCTTCGATCTCTACGCAATTCCATCAAAAACTTGTCTTACCGGTAGTCAACTTAGCCAGTTCCGAAACTTCTTAAACCTTCAAATCACAATGCAGGAACCATACCACTGATTATCTTGTCGAGCAAACAGTTGATCACTATAAAGACCTCTCGCACAATAGTTCCTCCTCAAATCTGTACTAAGCTTATTGCAGTCCATTATTCCATCCAAGTAACTGTTCTCATAACATATCATCAAATCTACTAGAAAACCTCGACAAGCTCGATAAATCTGTCATACCTCAAATCTGAGCTGAAACGCTTCGAGTCCTTAGATATCTTCCTAGAAATATAACCATAGACCATTGAGATTAACTCGAACCATGCTGACCCTGAATGAATGCACAACTCTCGTAAACCACTAATAATCATTAGATTTGACTTCGAATTTCGAAACCAATCACAGCCATACCACACATAACAAATCCTGTCCATCACTTTCGACTCCACAAGTAGAGTCCTATCCCAGTTATCAACTTAGTACCGAAGAGCTATACCTTACGATTTCAATCTTCATATTTCTAAACCTTTACCCGATATGTAATTCTAATACAACCTTGAACCTTTCGACGGAAAACCTGAAGCCCCATATAGTAATTATATAACCATCGAACCTCTCATAGTATTACCTCGATAATATAACTCCAGTCCTCACATGATAGGAATTCCACAATCCTCTCTGTGAAGGCATGCTAATAACTCATTCACTGTAGAATGTTAGAAACTTATCCGATGGTGTACCACTAAGCCAGTTCTTATAAACCTTAACATGTCGGTTCACTGAAATTTGCTCCTCACTAGTCGCTAATCATGAACCTTACGGAACTCTGTCATACCATATAGTCCATTCCTGTAGATTTCCTTCTTAAGCTTATGCAACACTCACATCTCAACTGGAATATGTAGAAAACGACACCATAATCTATACTAACCCAAGAAATCCCCGAGATGTACCTTTTCCTCATCGATTCACTATCATCTATGACTTTTCTCGACTCGTCAATTCTCGATTTTCTAATCACTTCACGATGATCATACTGTAATCAATCCTCGAATCAACTTTATTAAATAAACTTCATTAAATACCACATAATCATAAATCTTGCAACTAACCGAATTAATCCTGGAGATAGGATCGTACCTACACACTTTGCACATTAGAGTTTCCTTAACGCTTACCGCTTTGAACTATACACTCTCTAAATCCGGCGTATCATACAACAGCACCACTAATATTCTTATGTATCCCACTGAAGCGTCCTTTCCCGAATTACTTACTCGATTCCCGAAATGTATACCGAACTTAACTCAGTTCACCCATCATGGTCCATTCTATAATTTCAAATACCCATGCTTACTAACCCTTTACTCAAATCTTTAACATCACTAGTCCTCGAAGATTCATCTCTTACCTTAATTATCGAATTTGAACATCTCTAACCACTCGCACGCCAATCCTTTTTATTCAATCACATAAGCCGAGTTATAACACCACTAGTAGTGGGATCTAGCCAATTCTTTTACATTGTGAATACAAGGTTCCCAACCTTAGTCCACCACTAAACCCTATTAGTATATGATATAAATGAACATTCCAACTCATCCATAAATCTCCACCCCACTCTATACTGTACAATCACAACCGAACTTTCACATCACTAATTCTTGTTTCAATGATTTCCTTTTTGCTGTTAATCTCAAGACATCAATCAACCTCATCGGCCACTCTCTTACTGAATGTCATGATATAATGCCCCCGTAACCCAAACACAACTCACGTAACCATGTTATCTCACCTTAAGTCTTACAAACCTTAATCTTCTGAACCCGATAGCAAGATGCCTCATTGTAATCCTTCAGTTCCCGTATTTCATTTTGAATCATCTTTATCAATATTAACCTACAACGGTCAAATCCACTCGATCCTCTAAGCTAATTATTTGTTAACCCCGACAACCCACAAAACAATATCAATGTTTCTCCCCCCATATAAGTGAACGACCAGCAACTCCTCATGTTCTTAACTTATCGCATATGCTCATAATTGAAGTCATTTCCATCAGTCGATTACTAACTCCTCAATCAAATTTATCGATCAAACGATGTGACCATACACTTAATAACCGAGTAGTTCTTCAACATCAGCTAACTTATATCAAGAATAACCTTAGCACCAGTCGCAACCTTATCCTGACAACCACGCCAGATACCAATTTTCCCTTCCCAATCTCTCAAAAGTATCCACGTCCAAGATATTCTATGAAGTCTCACTTCGCTACGCGCTTCCACCCAAGTCTTCCTTCATGTCCTTATTGTAAACTTCTTTCCTCCATTACTCGCAATCATAAAACATTGTCCACATTAGATGGTCATCACCGAATGTACACTAGCTCTAACATACCGAAGTCTAACATTCTACCATTGCTGAATCGTTAACCCGCCATTGGTTTCACCAGTGTCACGCGCACCATCATAAAGCCCTGCTGAAGCTAAAGCCAAACCGGTCACATCATCGAACAATAAAATAACACATAATTAAATAACAGGCTCGTTACCGTCACGGCGGTAACAGGGCCGCAACAACACTCATCAGGCCACCATAGCGGTCTAGCCAATATACACATGGCTGCCCCAGAGGCAAACACACCGCCAACAGTGGTACCGCTAGGACATCACTAGTACCGCCATATCGGGCACCGGGTACCAGAATTTCTCCAATTTTTCAAAGTCCCAATAAAACTCCCGAACCATTCCCGAGGAAATCTACTCACAAACCACATACACAGACCCATACAAAAATACGCTACGAACGCTCTCGTGGCCTCGAAATTCGAATGGAGGTTCGTTGATCCAGTCAATCTCCGACACCTTAATTCTAATTTCCCACGAACTTTCACAATAAACAAGTCTAATCGTGACTCCACACAATCAAAACCTCAGGCCATAACTGTGACTGAACTGAATCACACATCCGAATCAGGATAACACATCTCGTACCATCCCACGACACGTCATGGATTAACCATTCGTGTAAGAATTTAAGGATAGATTTTCATCTTCTGAGGATGATCAAGATAAGAAGGTCCAGATACTAATTGGAATCGACTAGATACCAATTTGAATAACATCTCACTAGCGAATGAAATAATTTGAAGTTTCCTAAATGTCTTATAGCCTCTCGCAGATAAGTACGAAGCTCAACGTACCGATCCACAAGACTCTACTAGATTCACTCTTGTATTAAAGACCGAGTAACCAATGGCTCTGCTACCAGCTTATCACGACCTATTTTACTAGGACGTACGGGCACCTATCGTTCCCACCGTGGTAGGCGAACCCTTATCCCAATATAACCTATTTAAGTAGAGATGGAAGAATAAACATAGAATAAGTCTCAAATCATCCATATAAGATAAAGTGCAGAAATACTAAATACAATCCCATAGATCTGGTCTGGTCATACAAGAGCACTAACTACATACAACGAGTCTGAAAGATGATAAATTCAAATAATACAACTGTCACGAAATAAGAGTAAGACAAGTAAGTAAAGGAGAGAACATCCGGACAACGGCTGTCAACATGCTCACCCTGGAATGACTCTACAGGAGCCTCGCCAATCATCCCCGAGGGAAAAGAGTGGAACCTGTTTAATACTCTGCATCCATAAAAGAATGCAGCAAGCATAGGTCAGTACAAAACAACGGTACTGGTAGGCATCATCGGCCAATTAAGCATAACTAACACAACTCAGTTAATAAAGCAGATAAGCAAATAAACCAACAAGTATAAGTCAATGTAATCAATCCAAGTATCCGTCATCGCCTATGTAAAACATCTAATTCCAAATGTGCCAAGTTTAAATATATCAAATCTAATCCAACATCACAATGCAACACCAAACATCTCAAATCAAGTCATAATGCAATGCAATGCAGTAGTGTATGAATGAAATGCCATGCAAATGCGGTGTACACATGTACTCCAGATGGAAATATCGATATCTCGGTAGCACAACCCAGCGTGACTCGCGACGTCTAAGTTGCACCCATCCCGGATATTTTCCTAATAGACAGATGGGTCCCCAAATATTTGCCCACAGAGGGTTGTCATTGCCACCACTCTGGGGGACCCGCGGAGTCCATGCACTAACAATGATTCTGGAACTAACATTGAATATCGGTCATGCAACAATGATTCTGGATTTTGTCATCGGACATCGGCCTCTCACATCACTAAAGTAAAAGAGTTTCATCAAGTATCTATTTCACGCAATGACCGATTCCGGAATGTCGAATATCGGCCACCTCACGTCACTCAGGTAAAAGAGTTTTATCAAGTATCAATTTCACTCAAACAACGATTCGAGGATGAGTCGGATATCGGCCATGCAGTAGTGTATCATGTAAATGAGAGTGCAAGCAATGCATGGATCAACGTCGATAATCATGCTCAATATCACAAGTACCAATAATGGGTGAGCCACAATATATCCGAATCACAAATATTAATAGTGGGTTTGCCAATAATATAATCAAACCACAAGTACCAACAATGGGTACGCCAATAGTATGTTTGAATCACAAATACCAACAGTGGGTATGCCAACAATTTATCCGAACCACAAATACCAACAGTTGGTATGCCAACAATATCGTAATCAATATGATAAATAGAATTCAATATCTATCAACAACTCACGGCTACAAGCCAACACAATAGCACAATCAAACACAATACAACGGGGTGGCCAGTCCCAACACACAACAGGGCCAAACCTAAGGCAAAATCCAACCCAACTTCATACCCAAAAGTTCACATGATGTGTCCAACAATATAATCTAAATATGTGCTTCGCTATATGAAGTCTCACTAAGGGTAAGCCATAACCAACCTGGATGGCCGAACCGCAACACCAACAACTCACTCATTTGCCTTGCCTTTCCGCTGAACCTCAGAACCAAAGTAGTCTAAGCATAATCGAAATCTAGGTTAGAAATCGTGAAGAATGATATTAATATTGGTACTATTCAATCTAGGTCAATTCTAACCTCAGAAATTGGGGAAATAGGCCCACAAGGACAAAATGGGAAATTCGGAAGAAAAATATCAAATTAAGCACTAGGTGATCATAACCCAACCACTAATTGCTAAATTGACTCGTCAATTCACCAATTTCAAATTTGAACTAAAACCCCCAATTTGGGTATAAACCCTAACCCTTTGATTCTGAAATTCAACACTAGAAATGGAAGATATACCATTAATAAGTTTTGATTCATTAAAATCTAACATAAACACCATCAATTTCATCATTAATAAGTTTAGGGAAAAGTTCATCAAAACTCACTTCCATCTTCCATTCCTAAGGGATTATTTAAGGAAAGGGGAAATCTATGATGATAAGGATTAATGAAACAGAAGAGGGATAGCAAGATTTACCTCCAAGAAGCCTCTAGAAAAGCTCCCAAGATGAACTACTTAGGAATAATAAGTGAATGGAAAGATTTGGGGCTTTATATCATTGAATACCCCAGTCATTGCCCATCACCAAATTGGAGGCTGAATTGGAGGACAAATTGGATGCCGAATTGGAGGAATGAATTGGAGGACAGAATCGGAGGCCGAATCAGAGGCACCAGACACCAGAATTTTCTAGTGTTTTCCAAATTTCAATTTGACACCCCGAATCATCTCCGAACTTCCCGAACACAAACCAAATATGAAAATATACATAAAAATACGCCATGAACGCACTCGTGGCCTCAAAATTCCCATCGGAGGTCTCGTTGACCGATTTTACCCCCGATACCTCAAAACTAACTTTCCAACCCAAGTCTCAAAATGCATCCAAGTGCATTGGGAACCGAACCAAATAAGCACATAGGTTATAAAAGACCATCTGAACCTCTCAAAATTAACAGATTTCGGAAAAAGGTCCGTTTATCCAATATTAAACTTTGCATCAACTATTTTTCGCTTTAAGCCCAATTTTCACAAGAAGTTGCTCGAATCAAATCTAAACACCTCAAAAAGCATGTCAACGGTCCCCTCGGGTCAAAAGTGAGCTAACCAAGCTCGGGAAAGGGTCAAAAGTTTTGGAGATGCAATAACGACCAAACGGTTCGTTACACTCAGTCACAAAGCGAAGCAGTCGAACCGGTCACAAACTCTGCACTAAAAAAAGAATGCAGCAAGGTAGAATTAGTACAACAACAAGTACTGAGTAGGCATCATTGGCCAACAACAGTTAGATAACATATGCATAAGAAAGAGACTAAAAAATTAGACGTGCTTACAATCAGATATAACTCAACACAGTTCCAAAATATCAAATCTAGTACCAAGTTATCAAGTCTAGCGTATCTCCTCAAAATCAACTTTAAGTCTGAAGCACAATCTCAAGAACCACTATGAAGTACACGTATCACCAAAGATCAACTAACAAGTTCAATACTATACCATATGTAAATATGAGATGTATGTAATGCAAATGTAGTGATACATACACGCTTCGGGCGGAATATCTGTTACACCTCGCACTTTCAGAGCATGAGCATGCCACGTACTTCACCATATTAATGGAGTATCAGAGACGTCCCATGAAGTTTTGAAAGGTACAAGCCATGAGAAGTAGGTGACAATGAAGTAAAGGATAACTTACGATCTCGTAAGTCATAACTAGGAAGGACAACCTTGAAACACAAGGATATGACTATTATCAAGTATAATAAATGATAAATATCATGTAGGGGGAGTTTTGGAATATTCTGGGACCAAGAAAATTGAAGAAAATAAATTTGTCGAAAATTTGAAAAAAGTTTGCAGAATTTTGGGCAGATTTTTAGTCAACTTTGGAGGGGTATATCTTATAGTATATAAGGAGTTTTCAGGTAATTCAAAAGCTTAAAATGAATTTTGTTGAGTCTAGTTTCTAATGCAATAAATGGCTCATCGATACGACATTGGAGCAGAGAATGATGAACGTTACAAGTTAGGCTGACAGAGCAGAAATGCGCGCTACATTTCTGCTCTATCAAAAGGGGTTTTACCCCTTATTTTTCATCCATACACCTCTAAACCATTCCCTAACCGTCTAGAATATTTACCCAACTTCCATCCACGAAATTTTGGCCCAAATCAAGTGGAAACAACCAAATCTTCCATCAAGAAGGTTGGAAACTGCAAGAGTAGCAAGCTTATGGTATTGTATCATGATTGAGGGTGAAGTTGAATTGATTCAGCCGTGGTTCTTGGGTTGTATGCACTGCTTAAGGTATGTCTAACACCCTTTTGGTCATGTGTTACCCTAACTAAATATGAGTCATTGGATATGTTTTCTGGGCTGTGTGCAGGAATGAGGCAGTAAGAAGTATAAGGGAAACTCTGCCAAAATTTTTACAATTTGAATTGTTTGAGTGTCTATGCTATAGAGAAAGAATGAAGGAGAAAAATGTGACAATCGGTTGTTTGGTAAGTCATGCTTGAATGAACAATTATGGGATGCTTTCAAAGAGATGTTTTAGAATGATTATAATTTAATTTAAGGGAATAACCCTTGAGAGGAAAAATGATTAGTAGTTAAAGGAACTAAAATGAGTTGCATTCGAGATTTCGGAGGACCGAGACTTACTGAAAATACAAGGAAAGTTGATATGAGGAACTCAATGTGGTATTACAATTTATAGAATAGATTGGTTAGTAAGAGATAACGGAGAGATATTGATATGGCAAGGGAAGTTAACGAGTAGAGGAAAGTTTTACTCTAGAAGTTTATATATATATACATACATACATAAGATCAGGACGGCTTGATGACTGATTGTATTTATAGTGAAATGTTCTATAGATTTCTAGGCATATACTATGAAATGGCAAAGGGAAAAGAGCACTTTAAGAGCAAAGGAAATCAAAGAGGACCGTGAGGATGAAAGTAAGAGAAAGTACGTTAATGAATTTGTTAAAGGAAGTTATGTCACCATCGACGGTAAGAGGAAGTCTAATAAATTAGTAAGGTCGGCTAGATGACTATCAAAGATGGTTAATACTCGAATGTTACTGGTATATGAGAACATCCTTAAAGGGGGGGGGGGGGAGAACAGATTCAGTTCTAAGATGAGTTACAATATTTCGAAGCTCAAAAGAGGGAAATATATTGGATTGAAGGAGTCAAATTTCGAGATGAACCGATATGTAAAGAATGTGCTAAAGAAAAGTGAAAATGGATTAAATACAAGTATATCAGGAGACAAATGTGGAAAAAGAGGCATGATAAGATGATGAAGGTTTAGCGAATCAAAGAGAATAAGTTTCGTCAACGCGATACGTTGTGTTCTAGGCGATGATTCGAATCACTCACAACGAAGAAATTTTGGTTACAGCTAAATATGCAGTAACGTACCCTAAAAGGTAACAGGAGGAGTTAGAAGGGTCTGTATGCTGACCAGGGAGTAAGTATAAAGCGCTATCTGGATTACAAAGAGGAAAATCTTAGCACTAAAAGAGATGGAAGTTTTAGCAAGAGGGCTAATTATACAAAGTTCAATGATCTCCAAAGGAAAGAAAGATAGTGTGCCTATGGATAGCAAGACAGCAGTGCTACCTGAGACTAGAAAGTACCTCGAAAGTCGTGGAGTCACAAGTCGCCGGTCATATTAAATGTGAGAGCATATGTTATAGAACCATATAGACAATTGTCATGATGCAATGGCCGACAAAATGGTATAAGGACAACGATGAGGAGTCAAAGAAGAACATAGGCTAATTTAAGTCTCAAATGATCACCGGTACAAAAGAATCAAGGACATAAGAAGAAAGCATACTCGTATTGAAAGGAAGTTACGATTAAGTAATATTTTACCTTAGTCCCATGTTTATGAGTTATATTGTAATTATGTTAAGATTGGAGGAGAAAAAATTGAAGGAAAAGTTCAAATATGAATTTGATGATATCTCGAGTCGTAAATTAACTTGAACTGTGATTATTACTATATTATGAATACAATCTAGTTACGAGGAAGTATTATATACACGTATATAAGGGATTGTGTTGAGGTTAGTGTTGAAAGAAGTCTGGATGGACAATCTGAAATAAAATAATCACTGAGAATAATAAGTCACTAGCAAGGAGTGCCATTGCAAATCATCTGGGCGCTACCATAGGTTGAACTATGATGGTATTATAAAGGATTAAAGAGTCCGACCAAGGAATAAAAAGGAGGTGATATGGTGTGTGTATATATAAGGTTGACTAGTACCAAAAAGGGATAATCTAAAATAGCACAAGAGAAGCAAGCAAGGAAAGGTGCCATATCTGAACAAGAGAGTCTGTCTACTAGTAGAGAAATAAGGAGTAAGGAAAAAGAGTACAACAATTAAGAGTGCTCATAGACTGGCAGGAAACCGTAGCAATCATGAGTTAAGACCATCTTAATGGCAACAGGTCCCAGGACGGCAGCTAGATATCAGTTGACCACTAGGTACATGCATAAGAACACGAGGATATAGAACTAATGAATGAGTTCAACAAAGAACTGGGAGAATATGAAAGAATACAAATGAGCCCATAGTATAAGAGCATGGAGATCAGAAACTAAAGAAGGACAACCATTTCAAGAAATTAATAAAAGCATCGTAAGCTCGCAAGCTATAACATTCGAGGGCGAATGTTTTTAAGGGGGGAAGGATGTTAAACCTTGCACTTTCAGAGCATGAGCATGCCACGTACTTCACCGTATTAATGGAGCATCGGAGACGTCCCATGAATTTTTGGAAGGTACAAGCCATGGGAAGTACGTAACAATCAAGTAAAGGATGCATTGCGATCTTGTAAGTCATAACCGGGAAGGACGACCTTGAAA
Organism: Lycium barbarum; assembly: GCF_019175385.1. Classification (NCBI taxonomy): domain Eukaryota; kingdom Viridiplantae; phylum Streptophyta; class Magnoliopsida; order Solanales; family Solanaceae; genus Lycium; species Lycium barbarum. The sequence goes on along the minus strand of NC_083345.1, from coordinate 93,180,316 downwards.
CACAAGGAAATGGCCATTATCAAGTATAATGAATGAAAAATATCATATAGGGGAAGTTTTGGAAAATTCCGGGACCAAGAAAATCGAAGAAAATAAATTTGTCGAATATTTGGAAAAGGTAGGCAGAATTTTGGGCAGATTTTTAGTCAACTTTGGAGGGGTATATCTCATAGTATATTAGGGGTTTTAAGGAGTTTCCAAAGCCTAAAATGAAGTTCTTCGAGTCCAGTTTCCAATGCAATAAATGGCTCATCGATACAACATCAGAGCAGAGAATTATGGACATTATAAGTTAGGCCAACAGAGTAGAAACGCGCGCTACAGTGCTGGTACAGTAACCAAAGGCTCTAGGTCGGTCCAAACCGACCCTAGAGCTCTATAAAAGGGGTGTTACCCCTTATTTTTCATCCAAACACCTTTAAAACATTCCCCAACCCTCTAGAATATTTACCCAACTTCCATCCACGAAATGTTGGCCCAAATCAAGTGGAAACAACCAAATCTTCCATCAAGAAGGTTGGAAACTATAAGAGTGGCAAGCTTATGGTATTGTATCATGATTAAGGGTGAAGTTGAACTGATTTATCCATGATTCATGGGTTGTATGCACTGCATAAGGCATGTCTAACACCCTTTTGGTCGTGTGTTAGCCTAACTAAATGTTTGTAAAGTTGTTTGAGGCCAAATACCGCAAGACTACATCGAAATAATTTAAGTTAAGCCACAGTTTTGTAATGCCAGTTTTGAATGTTTAAATATGACTTCTAATGGTTGTAAATAGTGGATTATAACTTGAATATATTGTCCCTATGGTTATTGGGATTATTCATGTGCTAGTTGGAAAGATGGAGCAGAAAATATATGAACTCTACAAATAGAAAGTAAAAGATTAGGCGTAGGAGTGTGGATTGTTTTGGAATACATTTAAGGATATTCTGAGCTAAATATGATATGGTAAATATATGCATATTGTTATGAAGGGTGCGGACTGAATTATGAAAGGAGAGTTGGGTTTGAATGACGTTTGTTATTCGTTAAACGAGCTTGCCGCTCGATATGATTCTTAAAGTAATCAAAGAGGGTTATATTGGATTATATTGTAGTTGTTGCTATTGTTGATTATTGTTGAGATATTTGATAACCCTTAGTGGTCTTTGGGATGTAGTATAAATAGGGGAGATGCTGCCCGAATTTCGGCATATTCTAAAGGGGATTAATTTGATGGCTTAAGACAAGCATATGACGACAAGCCTAACAATAATATGAATTCTCTTGAATGTAGATTTACGAGCTTGGGAAGACAAGCATTAAGTAGTTAAAGTTAAGGCGACCAAAAAGGTATGTTAAGGCTAGTCCCTTTCTTTCAAAAGGCATGATTCTTATGTTATGATTCCATATATGTTTCCATGACCTTCTTACTTCCAAAAGTTAGAAGTTCATGATTCTTAAAAGCTTCTTATGATACTAAATATGATATGTTTTGTATGGTGAACATGATGACAATGATCCTATTTCTAGAGATTCCAAAGCTTATGGATTTTATGCTAATATGAGATTATTGAGCTTATTTCATGATTTCCTTGATTTTATCCATTGTTGTTGATCTCACCTCATAATACTTGTTCCTTCGAGGTGAGATACAACAATGATGATAATTTCATTTCTAATACTATCCAAGTTTATCGTTCTTGATACTCTCACGACACTATTGATCTCATCTTACGATAGTTGATCCCCCTAAGAAAAGATATGGTGATAATGACAATGAGGATGATGTGCTTTTATTTATGCACTCTTATATATGTATATATGTAGTCATATGTGACACCAAGTCCCGAAGAGGTCCGGGTACGGATATTACCGAGTCACGAAAGGACCGGCTACGGCTACACCAACAACAACATACCCAATGAATCCCACAATGTGGGGTCTAGGGAGGGTAGAGTGTACACCGACCTTACCCCTACCTTAGGTAGGGAGGCTGTTTTCGGATGACTCTCAACTCAAGAAAAGGCATAAGAAAGGTTAGATACGGGCAAACAATTCAAAGCAATTATGAAAATGAAAACAACGAAAGTGAATAAGCCATGATAAACCTGTTATACCTCGGAAAATTTCCCGTTGATACGCAAGTGAACGAACTAGTGATGTGTGCGAGGTGTGCGAGTGTATAATGTTTCATGAGCAATGTGCGTAAATGGACGAGAATGATTAGAATGAAAAGTCGAGAAATTTGAAAAGTTGAAGGTTGGCAAAACTGCCCAGTGGTCGTAAAGTGCAAAATACGGACCGTAAACTGGTATACAGTCCGTAAACTGGAAGGTCGTAAACTGCCATGCAAGGCTTCGACTTTCCGCCCGGTGGAGAAATGGTAAAATACGACCAGGAGGACGGACCGTAAAGTGATTTACGGCCCATAAACCATGGTCGTAAATCACCATGCATGCAGCCTAAAGTTTCTGGCTGCTTAAGGTTAAAGAGCACCACGAGGGATGGTCCGTAAACTGAAATACGGACCGTAAACCTCCATTGACGACCACTGTTCACCACAGCACAGATTTTCAGTTCATTAAATATAAGGACCAAGACTTGTTTTATTTCATTTCTAAACTACACCACTTCTCTCTAGAATCATCTCTCTACATTTATTTCATAAGTTTTCAAGGACTATAAGCCACCAACAACATAAACAAGTGAATCAAGTGTAAGCAAGCCATTAAATACCTTTCAAGTCAAGAAATGCAAATGGAGAAAAACTAGGGTTTTGCTCAAAGTGGAGTATTATTAACCAAAGCTTGTTCCTACAACTTCTAAGGTAAGATTCATGATTTTTACATGATGTTTAAGGTATTGAAGAGTTGAAATACATGGATTGTAGAAAATATGGTCAAGTAGGTCATGAATGATGAATAGTGACATTTTGAGGAATAGTTTGAATTGAATCATGAATGTTGTTGTGTTGTGATATGAATGCATTATAAATGGTACTAAGATCATGAACTATACACTTTAGACGAATGGACGAAGTTGGATGTTATGACCATGAATATGGGCGAATTAGAGGCAAATTAAGGAATCTAAATAATGTGGATAACGTGAATGACTAATGGCCATTGTTATGCTATTAATGAAGGTATAGACGCTAGTATTGGAAGGAAGCGTGCAAGTGTAGAATAGTCCGACGAAAATGTATGTAAGGCTAACCCTTTTTTTTCATAAGGCATGGTTCCTTGGCCAAGCTCTTGAACCCTCTATATGAGTATGTTGTATTCAAATGATTAACATTCCGAGCTCTTAAGCCCACGATCCTCGATACGTGCTACGAATGTACTACGCACCCCATTTGACGAGTAAGCATAAGATAGAGATGTAGCGAAAACGATGATGTTAGTGATGACGATGATAATAATAATGATGCTAAAGGTGCCTACGGGCTATTATATTCACAGGTGCCTATGAAGGGCTATAATGACACCCCGAGCTTATAATGCCGGGTAGAATATATGTATATGGATGTATATATATATGTATGTATATGATTACGTAACGCGCGCACACATCTGCAGATGGTACGGATAACCCTGAAGCCTTGGTAGGGCCAGGTAGAAATAACATTGAGCCTCGGTTGGCCAAGTATGTATGAAACGCCGAACCTTATGGTCGGGTACGCTATGTATGTATATAAGTGTATGGCTATGTATATAATATGTATATGAATGTGACAAGACTATGTATATGAATGCGAATAGGGGCCTGTATACGAATACGAGCACTATTATGAAATACGCATGAGAAATGGAAAGTTCCTATGAAAGGCAGGTAAGTGCCATGATGATGATATTATTGTCTTCCCTCCTATGCCACTTCATATATTGTCTATGATGCTTCTACATTGATGTTGATCATGCTTTACATACTCAGTACATTCTTGGTACTGACGTCCTTTTGTTTGTGGACACTGCGTCATGCCCGCAGGTGCACAGGGAGACAGACTTGATCCATAGCTGCTTATTCAGAGATTACATAGCGGAGCTCCATTTCCTTCGGAGCCATAGCTTTTGGGTACTTATTCTTTTGTGTATATAATTATGGGCATAGCGGGGTCCTGTCCCGCTCATGTGATGTGTTATACTCTTCCTAGAGGCTCGTAGTCATGTGTATATGGTTAGAAATGTCCGGCCTTGTCGGCCTATGTTTTGTGTATCATTTTGTCGACCACGTTGGCCCATGTACATTGATGTGGCATAGATGCCTATGGTGATATAAATGTATTGTTGTCCAATTGGGACTAGTTGATGAATGAATGGAAATGTATGTATAATTATGTGGCTCACCTAGATGTAAGTATAAGAGTAAGCTAAGAGGGTGCTCGGGTGGGCTAGCACCGGGTGCTCGTCGCGGCCCCGAGTTGGGTCGTGACAAAACCATTCTGTGCAAATAGATACTCGCAGAAATCAAGGGACCGGGTACGGCTACACCGAGTCCCGAACAAGTCAGGTACGGATATGACCGAGTCCCGAGAGGGCCGGATACAGATATTATCGAGCCTTACTATGGCCGGGTACGGATATTACCGAACCTTACTATGGTTGGGTACGGATAATACCGAGCCTATATGGTCGGGTACGGTGTTTTATTGTATTGGACGGTATTTCATAGGTAGGCATGTGGATGTATGAAATGTTGCTTCTAGAGAAAGGGTAAGCAAGCATGACGAATGTCATAAAAGGTATTATGAGATATAAACGGTTCTTTTATCTTACGGTATTCCTCATGCTTTTATCATGTTACTATTCATGCCTTACATACTTAGTACACTATTCGTACTGACGTCCTTTCTTATGGACGCTGCGTTCATGCCCGCAGGAAAGCAGGGAAACGGATCAAATCCTTAAGAGCTCCATCAGCGGATTCTCAGGAGCACTCCACTTACTTCGAAGCTGCCAACTATTTGATATTGGTCCTGATGGTCACAAGTATTCTATGTAGAGGCTCGTAGACATGTGTGTACAGTCAGACGTTTCATAACCCTACCGGTTCATATCATTGTACAGCATTTTAATAGCCTTGTCGGCTGGTAACGATTGTTGAAGATTATATAGAGATGTGTCGTTATGTTATGACGTATGTCCTTACAGATTATGATATCCATGAGTTATCTTTATGGACCATCCAGGAATGTTTATGAGATGTATGTTCAGAGGTGCTCGGTGTGTTAGCTCCGAGTGCCAGTCATGACCCTCTGGTTGGGTCGTGACACTATCATTCCCACTACGATAGGCGAACCCTTATCCCAATATAACCAATGTAAGTAAAGGCGGAGGATTAAATATAGAATAAGTCTCAAATCATCCACATAAGATAAAAGTGCGGAAATACTAAATACAACCCTATACATCTGGTCTAGCCATACAAGAGCACTAACTACAAACTACGAGTTTGAAAGATGATAAAATCTCATAATACAACTGTCTCGAAATAAGGGTAAGACATGTAAGTTAAGGAAAGAACATCCGGGCAGCGGTCGTCATCGTGCTTACCCTGGAATGACTCTATAGCAGCCTCGCCAATCATCCCCAAGGGAAAAGAGTGAAACCTTTAGTGGGTCATATTTTTTCTGATTCGTATTTGCACTTGCCTCATATAAAAAGGAAAGTGTCCCGGTGAAGTACGGTTGTCAATCGTACCAAGAAAAAGGAAAAAAATATACTTCTACATGGATGGTGCTCTAAATGGACTTTATTTTAGAGTCGCCACCTAATTTTTAGGAAATTAGAAAAACCTGTTCGAAAATGGTTCATTCAAAACGGTTAAATTTTAAAAGAATCATAGCCTAACCAAAGTATGGTAAGGGTTCTGGTGATCCCCTGGGGAAGGTGCCTACGGTATTAAAGATCCATAAAATATGGTTGACCCGTAGGTTCTAATAGTATGCCTTTGTAGATATAAATTGTTTATAGTGAAAAAACTGTTTCGGTTTATATTTCTGCAACAAAGAGTTAGTCATTCATGCAAAATATATCACATTTCAAGAAACAAAAGTGGTAGAGTTCTGCCCAAAATTGGGCATTGGGTTTCGGACTAGAATACCTAGGTTAACTCCCGAAGGCCTTTAACCGAGGTAGACCACCACCTATGCCGACCCGAGTTTTAGGAAAAGTTGTTTAGTCTTTAAGTTTTGTAAAAATCATTTTTTAGGCATACTATTATTATCCATTTTTATAGCCATATTTTATATTTTTAGATTTTTATCCTTTTAGTCCAAGTTAATCCAAAAAATAGTCTAAGTCCAATTTTTGTCCAAAATGTCCATATGCACGGTCAACAATTATTTGTCTTTTAAGTCCATAAAATTTATCAAGTCATTTTCTGTCCAAAATCATGATTAGCATTCAAAGAATGTCGATTTTATTTTTATCCGTAAGGGAGTCTTAGTCTCAAAAATCATTTGCACGTTAACATTTATTGAAAATTAATTTTTATAACTTAAAAATGGTTTTGGCAACTCTAAATTTCATGACCATTTTTTAAAGGGTTCTAATAAACACATTTCATCAAATTTGCTAAGTAAATAATACGAGCTAAAGGGGGTTAGGCCTACCAAGCCCAACAGAAATAAATGCAATTTTAAACCTATTTGTTCCAAATCTTCTCCAATTGCTCAGCCCGTCCACAATGAGATTGACTCGATCTAAGTAAGTTGGTGGGCCTCATTGGACCCACCAGAGGATAGGGTGTTTACAAATAAAATGGGCATACATTGTATTAGTATTTGACTTAAGGACATAAAATTAAATTACAACGCCAAAAATTAAATTATAACAGAATTGGGCTAGGCCCGTAATTATTAAACAAATAGGGAGGGGCAGTTTATGCAAAAGGGAACATTTCTCTCATATATATCAGTTGAAATAGTAGACAGGCCCAACTGGCCCAGTTAGTAAATAGGCATAAATTTTCTAAGTGTCAAATTGTAGGATATACATGATATACTATGTGATATACCCTCATATGGAGAGCAAAACCCATTGAAGGGCATACCCTCCATATACAACCAATATACACTATATACCCTTTAATATTAACTCCTCTCAAACACCCCATTTAAAGCATGCACAAGATACTCAATCTTCCAAAAAAAAAAATGCTAAATTTCCCAGGTTCATATCACTTAGGATTCAACAAGCAATCAAGTAGAAGGGAAGTTAAGATTATGGATTCTAAGCTAGCAAGCTCAGATAAGCACAACAAATAGCAACTCAACCAAAGATAAGAAAGTAAAAAACAGTTTTAAGCCAAATAAATGCATATGAGGCAGTATCCAGAACACAGTGCACACAACAAATTTTAAGAGTCAATTTCTCACTTGAAACTCATGATTAACCTAGACTAAAGTAAAGGCAACACTTAGTTAATAAAAGTTTTTTTCAAAGTTTCAGTTTTAGGGATAGGTCTACAGTCTCCACAAATGCAGTCACAAACAAAACCTTCAAGTCAAGCTAACCCTATTTTTGATAGAGTTCAAAGGTGATAACAAATAAAATGGTGTACCTAAAGTTTAAATCTAGGCTGGTGCCAAGCAGGATTATTCAGGGCAGTACTCAGTTTCTTTATATTTCAAAACTACAATTTTCAGCTTGTTTTCAAAGTTTAGCTGTACATAGTCTTCTAATGCTGGCTAAGTGAATTAATCTTACGAGTTTTATACAGTTTCAAGTAGGGAGGAGTAGTGATTCACAAGTGAAGACTACATCTAGCATTTATGCTAAAAGACATAATAATACACAATCAAAGGAGAAAAGGCAGAACTGCGTTATACCCTTATAAGTTTTTTCTAATCAAACAACTATGCCAATCCCAAACAGGACTCAGGAAATGTGCAGTGTCACTGAGAATTCAATACAAGATAACACACTAAGTAAAGATTGAGGAATAGCCAAGTTAATCAACAAACAGAAAAAATATCTTCATATTTTCAAACTTGCATTTCCTTTTTCAAATTTCTTTCTAGCACAAGTAATAAATTTTCAGTCTTCACACTTATCATTTTCAGTCTCTCGGCTTTTAAAGCAGGTTCTCAGTTTTAAATGATGCAAAACAGTCAAAGAAAAGTAAGGGAAACAATTTCACAAACATTCCAAGTAAGGCATATGCACATACAGTCTCCACTTAGTCTCAAGTCAATTTAAAGTTTTCCAAAAATCCAAGATGTAGTGCATCCTTTAAAATAACAGGAATGCACATATCTTTATACAACAGGATCCAACTAATGTAAGTTGAATATTTACAGGATCTTATAATCACTATATGTAATGCAACCTTTGATCCAATACCAGTTTTTAGGCTAAATGTCAATACTATGAAAGAATTCTATCTAAGTGCAGGGTCTTAAAATGATAGTTTAGCGTAGTTCCATTCTAAAAAATTAAACAAATAGGCCCAAACACAAATGTGGAATCAAGCAGGGTTCTATTAGGACACACAGAGTAATCAAGATAGGCTCAACAACAAAGTTTTAAGCCATTTTAAACTAGTTTTAACCTTGAGCAATTTCAAATACTAAGTAAATAGGTCTACGGGTTTAACAAGAATTCAAAGTTTCAGTCAAGGTCTATTGTGATCAACTTTTAGCCATTTCTAGTTCCCCAAAATCATCTCAGCATATAGCAAGTATAACAGGCTAACAACAGAGTCTCCAGGACACTATAAGCTTGTTCTATTTCCAGAACTTGCACAAAAGAGTCACATGTACAAGTAGGAACCTATGAAGATCACAATGGGTGCATGAATGCTATCCTAGGCTGGAAATGAAATGTCAGGTGTAGCATGGTTCAACAGTTGGCAAGGAGTTATAAGCACAGGTCAAGACAAGTATGGACAGCATCCTAGGACTAACACAGCAAAGACAGGATCCACAAAGGTATTCAAAAGTCTCAGAAATCTTGTTAAACGGGGCATGAAACTTATCCTAGGTCTTTTACAGTGTCAGACATTGTTTAAGAAAATAGGAGGAAGAATGCATATGAGACAATCTCAGATTTCACTGGGAAAGGACAAGGGGAAAGTGTATCACGAAAGCAAGTATCACACTCAGTCTTTTAAAACAGCCCTAGTCCTAGTTTAGACTCCCTACACTTTGTCTATTAGGTGATCATATTAGGCAATGAGAACCAAGTAGTCTATAAGAAATCCAAGTGCAAAATACATGTCACAGGTGACAAACCACCATGAATAGTGCAGACAAGTAGCCAATGTTAGACAGAACAGTGGTCTATGAGTCACAAACAAGTCAAGAGTGAAAAAGAGACTTCAAATAGGGGAAATGACAGGTTTCAAGAATCCCAAAACTGAAGCAAAAAAATTCATGGCACTGTCCTAGGTGCAAGAGATTGGTCATTAGGCAGAACTTGATTCAAAATAACAACTAAGGTCAAGTAACTAGATACTACAAGTGAATCAATCATAAACATGACCACCTAAACATGATTTCAGTTTTAAGATTTACTTTAGTCTACTAGGTGGTCATGTTAAGCAAAGGGAGTAAGCAAGCTATAAGCAATATCAGTATAAGGGGAGTACAAGAAACTTATATGGACACTGCATTCAAGTTGCAAACAGGACATAGGATAGGAATGGGATAAAATCACCAACAACACTAATCCTTTGCCTAGATCCATTATTCTATTTTTTAGTCAAGAACACAAGTCCTTCTCCTACAATCTTGAAAATCAAATGACCAAAATAAGAAATCAAGGCTCATTTTAGAAGCTCTCAGCATCAATAGTTTCCAATTAATTTCTAATTTTCAGACTTAGGAAAAAACAATAAGAACTACAGATTGCAAGGTATCCTATGGTCACAGTTTAGCATTCTAAGGTCAAAACAGGTTCATTCTACAACTTTTAATCCTTAAAGGCCATACTTGGCTAATAACAGTCTCAATTTCCAAAAGACAAGTTCTGAGGAGTGTCAAATTATAAATTGGAGCAAATAATAACACTCAGAGACAATTTCTACCTGTAATAGATCACAATGGTCCCCAAACAACACCTAGATGAATACAGTTTAGTCTAGATAGCTGATTTCCAGGAAAGTTTCCATTTTATAATCACATGATCTGATAATTTTCTACAGACATTATACCAAACTACAAAAAATTTAAGGCAGGGGACTTAGAGGGTGTATGATCTCTATTTTAGATCATGAAGATGCACTAGGAGCAAAGCACAGAGCAGATTGTACAAGGATAGGTTAGACAAGTTCATATTTTAAACTTGTTTTTAAGTAAAAGAGGGACAAAGTTGCAATTCAGTGAAGTTCTGCACCTTTAAAGCCATTTTCAAGTTCTAACTATGCAAATCTCAGATAAGGCAAGTATAAATTCCCCATTGACTGATGAAAACTCTTTTTTTTAGCAGATACAAACTTCAATCTTTAACTAATTCTCATAAAAATTCCCAGGTTTCAAAATCTCAATAAGACAGACACCAAGTTCCATTTTTTATTCCTATTAAACTACTCAAACAAGATATCAAGTCAATTCAAAGCTATTCAGTTTTCATTTTTCAAGACAACGTAAACACTTAAGCAATTTTTCAAAGATTCAAATTAACAAACTAGATTATGATGATGACTTAAGATCTTTTTCACAGAAAAAACTGTAAGTATACCGATCCAAATCAAGCTATCAAACACTAGGCACTAGTCTATACAATTTTTACCAGTTTGACAACAGAGAAAGTAACAAATCATAAACTCAAACCTAAAGGCAATTTCAAGATATTTGGTCTTTTAGGCAACACTTCATTCACGTTTTAAACAAACAACTCCATGACTTATTTTTGAAGGAAAAAAAGAGTTACTAACTTAAAACAGTTTCAACATATCAAACAAGGATACCCTCTTGAGCAACAAACAGAAAATCATATCCAACTACATAAAGGAAAAATAGAGTCTGGAAACTAAAATAAACCATATGAGTAACTCCCAGATTTCAGAACAACTATGTCTTACCCAAAATCATAGCTAAATACTCCTATCCTATCAAAACAGTCTCCAAAATCACCACAGCTTCAAAACACAAAGCTAAAAAGAAAGCACGAGATTACAGTTTCAAATATAGATTATGGCCAACTAAACTTCTTGTCCTAAACATCTAACTAGCTACCCCTAAAAATAAACTTTTTAAGAAAACCTTAGACCCCCACATTCAATTATTTCTTTCTATTCTTCAATCTAGTAAGTTCAAGTATCTATTTAGCATAACAAAATCTAACACTTAGCTCATTTTATGACTTTGAATAGTAAGACAAGCACAGAAATAAAAATATTGAGTACTAGACTAAGCATTCATGGCAATTCAAATAACAAACAAGTTTAAACAAAGCATAATCATGACTGGAAATAGGAAAAAGGACTAGAATAGGATTTACCTTTTATTAGGGCAACCTAAAGATCAAAATAGGATTGAATCTTCAAACTTCAAACCACTAAACTCTTTTGATCCTCAAAAATCACCTTACTTTGTCTTTTACTTAATGTATATCTATATATATTGAATAGATATTCTTTATAAAAACTGTTTCATATATATTTCTTATATATCTTTTTTTTTTTCAGCCTATGCTTTTTTAAATTTCGAAAAAAAAAGCCTCCCTTCCAATTCCTCAACTTGCTATTTATAGACCTTTCAAAATTAGGGAATCCTAGGATAAAATGGATACCTCATCCTATGTTTTCCCCCCAAAAACCTTAAAATTGTACTCTATAACAGATAATTCAAAATTCTTCACATAGGACAACAAAATCCAACCAATTTGTACCCTAAAATCTATCCAATAAGCAAACAAAAATCTGAAAAACCAAAATAGTACAAAACAGCCTATGTTTCAACGGTATAGTTGTACTAATTAGTACAATGGGATAAAATCCCCAATTCATGTACCTCAATTTAGGGGATTGCTTGGAAATTTCCCGTAGGTTTTGATTTTGTGGTGCGAAGGTGCATAAGATGGCTAAGGTTTTGTGACCTTACCCATGGCAACCTTAACCCAAATCAAACCCGAGTAACATCCTGGTTTTAGGGGTTAATTTAGATAGCAAAATGAATATTCGAAGGGAACTGAACCTGGAAACCATGAAAACACATGGTTATGATCAAAAACCCTCAAACAATTAGCAAAAATAAGCCCAAAATTGCCATGAATCGAAGATGTGCGCAAAACCCTAGCAAGTCGCCTCCATCGCCTGAAAATGGGAGGGGGGGTGATGGGTTGAGAGAACGTGAAGCGAAGGAGGTGGAAGTTTATTTTAATAAACTTCCTTCCCCTTCTTTTTTTCAAACGATTTCCCCCTTAAGTTTTTAAAAAATATTTAAGTTAACCCCCCCCCCCCCCAATTTAAATCAATTAGAGACCATATGTTATAAATACACATATCATTAAATAAAATAATTATTTAGGCAGATTAAGATTTAAAACTCATAGATTCAAAATATTAGCTTTAAAACGAGCCTAATATCGACATAGTTCCGGGCATTATTTCAAAATGTGAAAAAATGACGTCAAAATGAGACGTAATTCATACGTCGTTTTAATTAGCAATTTTCCCGAGTTAGACGGAGCGAGATACATATCCTCATTTCAAATCATATTTGTGAGAGTAAGCAGCTCGTAATTTTCTTATAATTGTTAATTTTAATGGACTAATAATAAAATGTCAATTTTTCAATTTTCTCGGGATTTTTGAAATTTTGAAATTGAAAGGAAGTATCCATAAAAGAATGATGTGAAAATTAGGTGTCAACATAACCTGTCTAATACTCTGCATCCATAAAAGAATGCAGCAAGCGTAGGTTAGTACAATACAACGGTACTGGTAGGTATCATTGGCCGACTAAGCATAGCTAACATAATTCAAACAATAAAGCAGGATAGGCAGATAAATCAACAAGTATAAGTCATACATAAGCCAGAACCAAGTACACGTCATCACCTAAGTTGAAGCATCTACTCCCCAAATGTGCCAAGTCTCAAATACTCAGTTTGAATCCATACATCACAAGAATATCAAGTACATCACAAGGATATCACAACAGAAACCAAGTGCAACGCAATACAATAATGTATGAAATATATATGCAATGCTGTTGTGCACACATTTACTCCAGACGGAAATATCGACGTCTCGGTAGCACAACCCATGGGGGACCCGCGAAGTCCATGTACTATGTCGCTCCATATCACACAGCATAGAGACAACCTTTCCACCCTTTACGCCTGCCGACGATCTCGTATCACACAACATAGAATGGTTGCGCAATTAGTATAAAACCTCCCAAGTATTTCAGAACAACATAGGCCACATCGTCACCGCCATATCAAATGTGCCTTATTGATATATATGCAAGATGATTGCTCAATGTATGATTCAAGCATGCAGAAGACAACAACACGATCTCTTATCACACTCAGTCCGCTCCGGTACATGACTTCGGATCACAGACTCTCATCTCTCTTTCACACTGTCCATAATTCCGGAACAACCATCGGACATCGGACTACTCACATCACTTGCATGGAAACTGAGCTTAGCTCATCACAGTGTTTCATCAAGTACTAACAATGTATCAACAGTATATCATGAGAATGTGTGCAATGCATATGCCAACATCAAGAATCAGGTCAATATCACAAGTACCAACATGGGTACGCCAACAACATATCAATATCACAAGTACCAACATGGTACGCCAACAATATATCAGTGTCACAACTACCAACATGGGTACACCAATAATATCACGATAGACTAAACAAGTCATATAGAACTCTATCCTCGTATTAACATCCACCCGTAAGATACTATAATATCACAATCAAGATGGAACAACAATTCCCAATATCTACTAACAACACGGGCATCAAACCAACACCATAAAACAATCAAGTCACTACACAACGGGGCGGCTAGCCCCAATCACACAACAGGGCCCAACCTAAGGCAATATCCAACCCAATTTCATACCCGAATGTGTACATGCTTTCTCCGACAATATAATCTAAATATATGCTTCTCTATACGAAGTCTCACCAAGGGTAAGCCATAACTTACCTGGAACCCTAAACAGAAAATCACGAACCACAAGCTAATTCCTTGCCCTCACGGTGAGTCTCCTCACAATCAAACTCTAATCAAATATAGATTCTATGTAAGAATATGAGAAGAACAACACCCATATTGGCTATATTCTATTCGGGTCAAACCCACTCTTTAATTTAGGAAAACGGGACTCAAGGGAAAAACAAAAAATTTATGATCAAAATACCAATTTCAACACCAATTAACCCAAGCCCATCATTAAAATCAAAGGAATGTTCAACTAATCCTCAAAATCCCTTTTATATGAAAAACCCCCAATTTAGGTCTAAGAACCCTAATTTTGATTCTATAATTTCCATGAAATAATCATGGGTTATTGATTACTATGCATTGAAACATGATAATCTATCATCAACAATTTCATCATTAAACTCCATCAATTAATCAATTCCGTTTTTAACAGTTTTTCTCCCAAAACCCATGAAAACCCTCTTTGATTCTAGTTATTACTAGGTTGGAATCATGTTTAGGAGACTATAATAAAAAGATATAGGGCCAAGGCACTTACTCTAGGAAGAAAAAGGCCTTCTAAAGCTCCAACTCCCCTCCAATAATGCTCTCCACGAATATACAACTTATGAGAAAGACTAAGGGTTTTATTTATTTATTTATTAAAACCCTACTGGTTCAGTGGCACCGCTGCATCGGTCGCCTTACCGCTGCAGCGGTCGCCTTACCGCCGCAGCGCCACCGCTCCAGCACTCATATTGGCCGCCTCAGCGGCTAAGGCAATTTTGCAGGATCTCCGCTCCAGCAGTGCCGCTGTAGCGGTACTGGTGCCGTTGCAGCGGACACCAGTAACTGGTACACCAGAAACTAGTTTTCTCTTTTCACTAATTCAACCCCGAAACTCGACTATCATACGGAATCCAAATTATACAAACAAAATATGCAGATATACATAAAAACATGCTACGAACTCACCCGCGGTCTCGAATTTACCAAATAAGGTCCGTTGACTAAGTCAACTCTTAAACCACATAACAAATTTGAGTCAACTCTTTTTCGCTTTAAGCTCACATTTCACAAAAAGTCGCTCGAATCAAGTCTAGACACCTCGAGAAGCATGTCAACGGTTTTCTTAGGTTAAAAGGGAGCTAACCAAGCTAGGGAAAGGGTCAAAAGGGTGAGAAATGCAATAACGACAAAACAGATCGTTACATCCATGTACCTGTTGTGACGCACAGCCCGATCCAATAGTCAATGTTGTGGAATGTGCAACCTGATCCCAGTCAGTGTTGCGGTACGTGCAACCTGAGTCAAGTAAGTGTTGTGGCGTTCAACCCTATCCCAATATATGTATGAATGAGTGAATGCATGATAACACTACCAACAAGAATCTATGAATCAATGGTGCCACACATGGACACATATCTCAATCACAATATCATTATCATAACCTTACTTTCCTTTCCAACAACCTCAACCATGATGAATATGTTGTCTGAATCATAAAGTAATCGCTAAGCATTAACTCTAGAATCAATCACGTTGAGATAAGACAACAACTCTCTATAAAGCAACAACTCAATAGAACATAATAAGGTGACAAGCCATAGTCAACAACAATACCAACCTAGGTATTCCATCCCAAAATCCATACCCGAAGGCTTACATGCTTTCTCCAACAATCACTAACTCTACATATGATTCGCTAACCGAAGTCTAACAAAAAAGGTAAGTCGTAACCTATCTGAAAAGCCGAACAGGAGCCATGAACCGTCACACTTAGCCTTGCCCTTTCTTTGCGCCTCCAAATACTCAAAGTCTAAACATATGCGAGTTATACAATAGAAATCAAGAAGAACAATACCTGTATTGCTATACTTCTAGTTAGGCCAAATTCTAACTCATGGAATTGGGGAAACGGATCCACAGGGGTAAAATAGGAAATTGGAAGGTGGAATATGCAATTCATGCTCTAGATGATCAAACCCACTATTCAATTGCTAAAACAACTCATAATTAAGCCTAATTGGATTTAAAGCAAAACCCCCAAATTTGGGTATGATCCCTAATTCTTTAATCCTTAAATTAATCACTAATAATGGAAGAAATAATCTTAACAACAATGAATTCATCAAATTCTATGGTCATACTAGTCAATTTCACCATCAATTTCCATTTAGGATGTCTAAACCCATTTTAAGAAACTTATCATAAGACCCATCTTCTCCACTTTGATTCTAGCGATTCTATTCATGGATTAAGGATCTAAGAAGGTAAATGTTGAATTCTAGTATCAAATATCTTACCTCCAAGAAGAATCAGTCCAAAAGCTATTCAATTATCCCAAAATGTGCTTAGAAAGTGATGAAGAAAAAAGATAGGGTTCAAGGGTTTTAACATAAGAAAGAAATAGAAAAATGCCCATCACTCATTGCAGCGGTAAGGTTACCCACTGAAACGAGCTCGTCACGGCGTCTAGGGGCCTACTGTGGTACCTTATGCCAATCTCACCTCACCGCTATAGCGGCAACATTCCTGCTACAGCGAGTCCACCTCAGCAGATACCACTCTGCTGGGGTGACTCACTTAGAATCTCCTCACCTGCTACAACGGTCTCTCCCTCGCTACAACAAGACCGTTGCGGTAGGTCTGGTGCCGCTGCAGCGGACACCAGACATTAAATTTTTCTGGTTTTTGACAATTCTCAACCTGAACCCTACTATCACCTGAGGCCCCAAAGATACAAAACAAACATGCATACACACATAAAAGTGCGGTACGAATTCATCGGCGGCCTCAGATTTCGAACGGAGGACTATTTGACCAAGTCAACCCCCAATGGCCTAAAGCCAAGTTTCCAACCAAAGTCCCAAAAAGTATTAAAGTGCATTGGGAATCGAACCGAACATCCCACCAACTCACAAACTGTCATCCGGACATCTCGGAACTGATAGATTTCCAAAAAAGGTCAGTTTACCCAGTAGTATACATTGGGTAAAACATTTCAAACTTTAAGGCTCCAACTTCAAAAAGTCACACTAAAACTGGCTCGATGACCTTAGGGTAGGGTCAACAGGGATAAAAGGGTCAATAGCACTATAACGACCAATCAGTTCATCATATCATATACCAATTAAAAAATCGCTCGTCCTCGATGACCAATCGGGTTATGATGACTTGTACAACTTATAGCTTTAAAAAGAAAAATGTCTGTCCAATAGTTGACTTTTAGGTAAATAATTTTTTTTCAGGAATCCATCGATTTTGATAGGTTTGGATGGTAAATTGTGACTTGGTAAGATATTCGATTCGGTTCCCAAGGCACTTGGGACCATTTTGGGTTATTGGTTTAAAATTGGACTATGGCCATTGGGTGTTGACCAGTCAAATAGGCCTTCGTTGGGAATTCCGAGATCACAAGTGAGTCCACAGCATTTGGTTTATGTGTGAATGCATGTTTGGTTTTTGTTTTGTGAGGTCTCGGGTGATTTTTGGATTTCAGGGTTAGACTTGTGAAAAACAAAAACTTTTCTGGTGTCTGGTGCCTACTGTAGCGGTACCAGACCTGCCATAGCGAAACCGCTATAGTGGGGTCTGGGCCCGCTATAGCGGGAAATTAATGCTTGGATGGAGCGCTATCGCGTATGGTAATTTGCTATAGCGAATGCGCTGCATCGAGCTGGGTCTCGCTAAAGCAAGCCTGCTGTAGCAGACTCGTGACTGCTGTAGTGGTATTACGGGATTCCAGAATCATTAAAGGTTAGGATAAAATCCTTAAATCCCTATCATTTCATTCATCACTTTCTAAGCATATTTGGGGCGAATTGAGGCGCTCTTGGCTGATTCTTCATTGTGGTAGGCCACCTAACATAGTATTCATTGATTTAATCTTCCTAAGCTTGAATCCATGCTAGAAATCCATTAGAATCAAAGAGGGAAAATGGGTTTTGATGATAACTTCTTGAAATGAGTTCTAATCATTCTAAATGGAAATTGTCGATGGGTTTTACTAATCTAATCATAGAATCTGATGATTTCATAGCTAATAGGCTTGAATCTTCCATTTAAGTTGATTAATTTGAAGGTTGAAAAATTAAGGTTCATACCAAAATTGGGGGTTTTCACTTGAATCTCGAAATTAGCCTATTCTTGAGTTATTTTAGCAATTGTTTAGTAGGATTGAACTTATAGAACATGGAATTGCATATTTCACTTTTGAAATGTCCGTTTTACCCGTGTGGGCCTGTTTTCCCCATTCTCCATAGCTGAATTTGTCCCAAATGATAAGTATTGCAATATGGATATTGTTCTTCATGATTTCTAATATAGAATTCAAAAATGATTAGACTTTCTATATTTGGAGGCCAACGAAAGGGCAAGGAAAAATTTTGATTATTCGTGGCTCCTGCTCGGCTACCAAGTAAGTTACGGTTTACCTTATGGTTAGACTTCGATTAGCGAGGCATATGTAGAGTTAGTAATTGTTGGAAAAAGTATGTTATGGCTTCGGGTATGAAGTTGGAATGGATTACTTAGGTTGGTACTGTTGTTTGATTGTGGCTTGTTGCCTTATTATGATCTATTGAGTTGTTGCCCCTTTTGTGATACTAGACTTGATATTGATATATCTTCGTGATATGTTTCCATATGTGGCCCCATTAACATTATTAAAATCTCATGATATGTCTCCATGTGTGGCACTGTTGATATTGATAGATTCTTGTGATAGGAGTCCATGTGCGGCATGATTTGGTATTGATATACTCTTGTTGACATTGATATCATGCATGCATTCATACTTATACATTGAGATCGGGTTGTGCGCCGCAACACACATATTAGATCGTGTTGCATGTTCTGCAACAGATATTGGATCGGACTGTGTGCCACAATAGGTAAATGGACTTCGCGAGTCCCTCATGGGTCATGACAAGCAGGCGTGGAGGTATTCCACCTAGAGCGTGTGTGTATCATTGAATTGCGTTGCATTCTTATTTACATATTCGTACTGTTGAATTTGGACTTTGTACTTGTACTTGTGATGATATTCAGAATTGGTGATTTATACTTGTGGAGGCATTTGGACTAGGTATTCCGTACTTATGGTGACATTTGGACTTGGTATTTAGTTGTTGTGATTCTGTTCTTGGACATTGTTGTTGTACTTATTGTGAGCATGTCTATCTTTCAGTATATATATATATATGCATTAGCTAACTGTTGTTGACCAATGATGCCTACTCAGTACGTGTTGTTGTACTGATTCTACCTTTCTACGCTTTTTTATGAGTGCAGAGTACGTGGCTGGATCGACTTCTTCCCCTCGAGACTAATTTCTGAGGCATTGCTGACGAGCATCTAGGGTATGCACATGGCTAGATCCAGAGCTCAGATGACTCCTCCTATTTTACTTGTCTTATTCGCTACTTCTGAGATAGTATTTCATTTTGAGACTATGTATTCAGAATTTTAGTTATGTAGTGGCTCTTGTACGGCCTAGACCAGACTTTGGGATTGATGTAATATTTCCATGCTAATTTACCTATCTATTTAAGACTTTATAGATATTTATGTTGGGTGGGTTATTTTATTGTTGTTTGAATATTTATTAAGGGACGGTTCGCTTACCTAGAGAGAAAGGGATATGTGCCCACACGTTCCCTGATTTGGGGCGTGATAAGTTTGTATTAGAGCCTTAGGTTACCTGGTCTATAAGTACTAGAGCATATCTAGTAGAATCTTACGGATCGGTACGATGAGCTCCGTACTTATATAGCAGAGGCTATAGGACATTTAGGAAATTTCACATTCTTTCATTCTTTTGTGCTACTTTATTCAAATTGGTATGTGAAATTTTAAAATTGGTATCTGATTCATTTCTATTCTCTGACAGATGGTGAGGAGACGTGCCACCATTACGAGGGATGAGATGCCCTAGCCTACTACTGGAGCAGGTACTAGGGGATGAGGAAAGGTGGGAGGCCGCGCCCAAGCTAGAGGCCGTGGAGCTGCACTGGCCAGTGGCAGGGTCCCTGTAGCTGGACAGAGACAAGCACGATCAGCATATCCGGAGCCTTTACCTGTGCAGTAGCTGGAGAAGCAGAACGAGTGGGCACATGCAGTCAGGAAAGGTGTGGGCCAGCTCAGACCCGCCCCGAGGGTATGTCAGACGCAGCATTCCAGGATACCATGGCCAGGATAGTTCTACATCTCGATAGGCAGCATGCTATAGGTGGTGTCATTACACCTAGTGGTGGTTCCCAGACTAAAGTGAGGGTACGGACTCCCAAGCAGGGCCAGAATATGGGGATGGAGCCTGCTGCTTCCATGGCCCTACGTATAGATGTATCCCAGACAGCAGCAGCTCAAACTCTGACAGTTGGGGATCAGGACCTTGTCGGCAAGTTTCTGAAGATGGAGTCGGCTAGATTCTTTAGCACGTGCAGCGACGATGCTTACGAGTTCATAGTGAAGATGCATGAGAGGCTTACAAGATGGGCATTGTGGAGTCTCACGGAGTGGAATATGTGTCCTTTTAGTTTCGCGACTACGCGAAGACATGGTGGAGATATTATATTGAGGGCAGACCCGTTGATGCACCTTCACTCACCTAGACCCAGTTCCGTCAAGCCTTCTTGGATAAGTACGTGCTACTTTGAAGGACAAGCGTAGAGATGAGTTTTCCTATTTACAGCAGAGAGAGATGTTCGTATAAGAGAATGAGACCAGATTTCTATTTTTTGCTAGCTATGCGACCCAGTTGATTTCCACATAGACGAAGAGGGTTCGTAGGTTTGTTGGTGGACTTGTGCTTCCACTCCATATTGGTGGCCATGGGTTCTTCTTTCTAGGCAGTTGTTGATCATGCCGTGAGTGTTGAGTCTGCTAAGGCTCATTCTTTATGAGGATCTAGTGAGAAGAGGCCATGTCACCATGGCAGTTTTAGTGGTTCCAATTATAGGGGCGGGGGATAGTCATCCAATCCCTATCAGTCAGCTCCCAGTTGCCCCGTTCAGTCCACATTACAGGTATCTTCTGGTGGTCCTTCTAGACCTAGTGGTTACGGGGCTGGACAGTCTCATGGTGGGTCTTATTCCCGACCAGTTAAACGAGGTGGTCCGTTTCGCTCATCAGCTTCTATGTATCAGCCTCCAGCTTCTAGGTCATGTTATGTATATGGTGACCCCGGTAACCTAATAAGAGACTATACCATACCTAAACAGAGTTGGTCCCAGCAGGGTTCCCAATTTTAGACCCCCAGGACTCCGGCACCATCTATTTGTCGGGGTGGTTCTTGAGCTAGAGGTGGCTCTCATTCAGGCCGCGGTGGTTCTTATTCACCCAGGGGTGGACACCCGTCAACTAAGGGTGGTTCCTAGGTCTCCCGAAGAGGAGCGCAGTTTGGCCAGAGCGGCCATAGTGGGGCATATTGCTATGATTTTCTGGGTAGGCTCGAGGCTGAGGCTTCTGATGCTATGATCTCGGGTACTATTTCTATTCATCATCGGCCGGCTTCAGTCTAATTTGTTCCCAGTTTGACTTTCTCTGTTGTGTCTACTTATCATTCTATTGGTTAGGATTTGACTAGTGATCGTCTTGATATGCCTATTCATGTGTCTACTCCAGTTGGAGATTCAGTTTTGGTTGATCGAGTCTATCGACCTTGTTTAGTTAATTTGATGGGGTACGATATGTGGGTAGACTTGATGATTCTGGATATGGTAAATTTTGATATTATCTTGGGTATGAATTTGTTATCACGTGACCTTGGACTGTCATGCCAAGACAGTCAACTTAGTTATGCTTAGGATTCCTATACTTAGGTGGAGGGGTACTTCGAATCCCGCTCCGAAGAAGATTATCTCTTATCTCCGCGCGAAGAAGTTAGCCGACAAGGGGTGTTTTCCCTACTTGGTCTATGTTCATGATACTAGCATTGCTTATCCGCCCCTTGAGTATGTGCCAATTGTATATGAGCTCACAGAGGTCTTCCCTTATGATTTGTTGGGTATGCCACCCGACTGTGACATTGATTTCTGTATCAACTTGGAGTCGGGCACGCGCCCTATTTCTATTCCTCCTTATAGGATGGCACCTGCTGAGTTAAGAGAGTTGAAAGAGCAGTTGCAAGATCTTCTGAGCAAGGGGCTCATTAGATCAAACGCCTCCTCTTGGGGCGCTCCCATTTTATTTGTGAAGAAGAAAGATGGTCCGATGAGGATGTGCATAGATTACCGTTAGTTGAACAAGGTCATCATTCGAAATAAGTATCTGATTCCTCGTATTGGTGACTTGTTCGACTAGCTTCAGGGTGCTTCGATGTTTTTGAAGATTGATTTGAGGTCAAGCTACCATCAGCTAAAGATTCAGGCCAAGGATAACCCAAAGACGGCCTTTAGGACTCGTTATGGTCATTACGAGTTCCTTGTGATGTCATTTGGTCTTACGAATGCCCTAGCAGCTTTCATGGACTTGATGAATGGTATTTTCAAGCCATATTTTGACTCTTTTGTCAGTTGGACTCCTTCGTTATAGTGTTTATTGCTGATATCTTGGTTTATTCCAAGAGTAGTGAGGAACATGAGCGTCATTTGAGGATAGTCCCAGGTTTGTTGTGAGAGAAAGAGATTTATGATAAGTTTTCAAAGTACGAGTTCTAGCTTGATTCTGTGGCATTATTGGGCCACGTCGTGTCAAAGGACGAGATCATGGTCGATCCCAAGAAGATCGAGGTTGTTAGAGACTGGGCGAGACCCACTACTTTGATCGAGATTCGTAACTTCGTGGGTTTTGCCAGTTACTACCGTCGACTCGTGTAGGGGTGTGAGTCTATTGCTTCTCACTTGACCAGATTGACTCAGAAGGAGGTTCCATTTCAGTGGTTCGATTCTTGTGAAGAGAGCTTTCAAAATCTCAATACTCTATTGACCACCGCTCCGATAATTGCATTACCCGTGGAGGATAAGGATTTCTCAGTTTATTGTGATGCGTCTTGTGTTGGTTTGGCCGCTGTGTTGATGTAGGAGGGCAAGTTCATTACCTATGCTTCCCGTCAGTTAAAGATCTATGAGAAGAACTACCCTACTCATGATTTAGAGTTGGCAGCAGTAGTCTTCGCTTTGAAGATTTGGATGCATTATCTATATTGGGTCCACTGTGAGGCATTTACCGATCACCACAGCCTCCAGTACATGTTCAGTCAGAGGGATCTCAACACTAGGCAGCGCAGATGGATAGAGCTTCTGAAGGATTATGATATCACTATACTTCACCATCCGGGTAAAGCTAATGTGGTAGCCGATGCCTTGAGTCCCAAGGTAGTAAGTATGGGTAGTCTAGCTTGATTGGTTGCTTCTGAGAGTCCCTTAGCCATGGAGGTTCAAACTCTGGCTAACATCTTTATGCATCTTGATATATCAGATCTGAGCAGAGTTTTAGCATGCATTGAGGCGAGGTCATCTCTCTTAGAGCAGATTAGGGCTCAGCAGTTTGAGGATGCTCAGTTATGTAAGATTCGTGATATGTTTTTGAGAGGTGAGGCATAGAAAGCCATGTTTGATAGTGAGAAGATTTTGAGGATCAAGGGATGCGTATGCGTTCCTCATGTCGATTTCCTGATTCAATTGATATTGGAGGAGGCCCATAGCTCCAGTTATTCTACTCCTCCAGGGGAAACGAAGATGTACCGTGATTTGAGGCAGCACTACTGGTGGGGTCAGATGAAGAGAAATATTACAGATTTTGTGGCTAAGTGAAAATTGTCAGCAAGTCAAGTATAAGCACCAGCGACCTGGTGGTGTACTTCAGAGGATGCCTATTCCCGAGTAGATGTGGAAGAGGATTGACATGGCTTTCGTTGTGGGTTTTCCGAAGACCCTGGTCAAGTTTGACTCAGTTTGGGTTACTGTTGATCGGTTGACTTAGTCTACTCATTTCATCCCTGTTTAGGTTACTTATGATGCAGACAAACTGGTCAGGATATACATCCGTGCGATTACACGGGATTCCTCTTTCCATCATCTCAAATCGAGGTCCCAGTTTACTTCCAACTTTTTGAGGTTATTGCAGGCAGAGTTGGGTACTCAATTGGACCTGAGTATAGCTTTTCATCCCTAGACTAATGGTCAGTCCGAGCGGACTATCCAGGTGCTCGAGGATATGTTGAGAGCATGTGTTATTGATTTTGGTGGTCCCACTAGTTCCTACCCTTGGCAGAGTTCACGTACGACAATAGATACCATTCGAGTATTGATATGGCGCTGTTCGAGGATTTATATGGTAGGAGGTGTCGTTCTCCTATTAGGTGGTTTCATGCTTTCGAGGTTCGTCCGTGGGGTACAGATTTGCTTAGAGGGCCCTTGGACAAGGTGAAGCTTATTTAGGAAAAGCTTCTAGCAACTTAGAGTCAGCAAAAGGTATATACGGACCGAAAGGTTCGGGATTAAGTGTTTATGGTGGGCGAGCAGGTTCTTCTAAAGATTTCACCCATGAAGGGTGTGATGCATTTTGGGAAGAGGGGCAAGTTGAGTCCGAGGTACATTGGCCCAATTGAGATTCTCCCCCTAGTTGGTGATGTTGCTTATGAGTTGGCTTTGCCACCGAGCCTGTCAGGTGTTCATCCAGTTTTCATTTTTCTATGCTGAAGAGTTATCATTCAGATGGGACTTATATTGTTCCTTGGGATTCTATGTTGGTTGATGAGAAACTGTCATACGAGGAGGAGCCTATTGTGATCTTGGATAGGCAGGTTAGAAAGTTGAGGTTTAAAGAGATAGCTTATGCTAAGATTTAACGGAAGCATCGTCCTATTGAGGAGGCCACTTGGGAGACCGAGTCAAATATGCATGCCAGATAACCCCAGTTGCTTGCTGACTCAGGTACTTTCCCCCGTTCTTTCCTTGTTGCTCGAGGACGAGCGATTATTTAATTGGTATCTGATGTAACGACCCATGTAGTTGTTATAGCGTTCTTGACCCTTTTACCCCTATTGACCCTTCCCCGAGCCTTATGAGTATGATTCCAAACCGCAGGGATAGGTGGTACGGTTCCCGATATGACCAAGTGAGGTTTGTGATTAATTGTGCGAATTAGAGCTTTAAAGCGAAAAATGTTTGACCAATAGTTGACTTTTGGGTAAACGGACCTTTTTGTGGAATCCGTCGATTCCGAGAGGTCCTAATGGTAAATTATGACTTGGTAGGATGATCGGTTTGATTCTCGAGGCACTTGGGAGCATTTTGGGTTATTGGTTGGAAAGTTGGTCTTTGCCCATTGGGTGTTGACCCAGTCAAATAGACATCCCTTGGGAATTTTGAGACCACGAGTTAGTCTATAGCGTGTTATTATATGGTAATGCATGTTTGTTTTGTATATGTGAGGTCTTGGGTGATTTTCAAATTTCGGGGTTGGACTTGTGAAAAACCAGGATTTTTCTGGTGTCTGGTGTCTGCTGTAGCAGTACCAGACCCGCAATAGTGGAACCTCTATACAAGGGTCTTGGCCCGCTATAGCGGGAATATGATGTTTGGATAGGGCGCTACCGCGGATGGTAATCCGCTGTAGCCGACTCGTGACCGCTGCAGCAGTATTACGGGATTCCAGAATCATTAAAGGTTAGGATAAACTCCTTGAACCTCTATCATTTCATTCATCACTTTCTAAGCATAATTGGGGCAAATTGAGGAGTTATTGGCTGATTCTTCATTGTGGTATGTTTTCTAACCTAGTATTCAATTATTTAACTTCCTAAGCTTGAATCCATACTAGAAATCTATTAGAATCAAAGAGGAAAATGGGTGTTGATGATAACTTCTTGAAATGATTTCTAATCTTTCTAAATGCAAATTGTTGGTGGGTTTGACTAATCCAATCATAGAATCTAATGATTTCATATCTAATAGGCTTGAATCATCCATTTATGTTAATTAATTTGAAGGTTGAAAAATTATGGTTGATACACCTAAAAAAATTTCACATTGTTCGTATCATAAGTAAACTAATGTGAGTCCGGGGAAGCCATGAAAACCCTACAAGGCTAAGGGAGGTATTAAACAAGTGTTAAGCATGTACCAAAAGGTTTCGGGTTAACCGATCAAAGATATTATAGCCCGTATTTTTGGGGTAAAACTAGGAGTGATTAATTTTTTAAGGAGGTCGTGTTTTAAGGTGTTTGAATCATATAATATTCGTATGTTATGTTTTGAAGTCAAGTAAGTTGTAAAACAAAAGTCGGCAAAAGTTATTGCAAGTAACGTTCATATTTTTGCTGAAATTTGGGTCTAATGTGATTGACCTTTTCTGCCAATTTGCTTGGAGTTACAGGGTAGTCCTATCACCACATTGAAGATCTATGAATCTAGTTTCCAATGCATTAAACCTTTCATCGATGCGACATTGGAGTAGAGAGATATTCGCATTTTTGCGAGACCGCGCAGGCAGCCCCTTTTGGGACCCACATAGGCGGTGGCCTACATACTTCGTTTTAAAAATGATTTGGACAACCATTCTTGCTCATTTTTTGGCCCAATTTCGTCCCTACACTCCTCCTAACCCTCCTAAACATAATCCAATGGTTCAAGGGTGATTCCAATGTGATTACACCATATTTCAACATCAAAAGTTAGGTGTGGTGAAGAACTACACTTCTATGATGTTGTGATGATTTTGAGGGTTGTTGTCAGTTATGATCAGCCTGAATTAAAGCTTGAGGTGTTTTATAAGGTAATTTAATCACTCCCCTTGTTGTGCTTAAGCTTTTACAAGTGTTGGATAGGTTTTTTGGATAATAAGAATTACAAGGTAGCTTGTGGAAGTTGATTGTTACATTACTTGTGTTGTTGAACATTTTTAGGAGGATATTTGAATATTGTTGTGGCTAGAAGTCATGGTAAAGGATAGAAAGATGATGATCATGATGTTGTTATGGATACTTATACGTCTATAAAAGGAATTAATAGAGAAAGAATAACTGACTTGAAGCTAGAAAGTGAAGCTAAGATGGTATGCTTACGGACTGTTTTTTATAAGGATTGTGGAATAGTTTGGGACTGTTTTGATGGATTAACTTGTGTATATCTTGTTGTTGATATTGTATGGTTATTTTTGACTGAATTTGGATTTGGAGGGAAGTCAATATTATAGAGGAAATGCTGCCCAAATTTCAGTAGTTCACCTACTAGCTTAAAGTTGAGTTGTGAAGTTCATATATAGATAATCATGGTTCCATTGCCCATGTTGTAGATTGAAAAGGGATTGGAGGATAGACGTTGAGTTGTAAGCTTACGGTACAGGTATGTTAAGTTCGTTCTCTTCCTTCGTTTGGCATGATCAAGATGAAATGAACATAAACGAACGCCATTCATAATGAGTCTACTCTTAAAAATAATATCAGCTTATGTTATTGACTTCCTAATGATATTATTAGTCATGTCTCATGTTCACGAATCTTTCAGAGTATGTATATTGATGATGTAGTTCCATAATGTTAATCGGAGGTGCAATGACTGTATGCCACTCCGATTGATTCATATTGTTTTCTTATCATTCATGCATTATGTATGTGTGCGTGTGAGTGTGTGTCTCTCTCTCTCTCTCCCTCTCTCTCTCTCTCTCTCTCTCTCTCTCTCTCTCTCTATATATATATATATATATATATATATATATATATATATATATATATTTATGACACCGATTGTCACGACCCGACTCGGGGCCGCGACGAGCACCCCCTTAGCTTACTCTTATACTTACATCTAGGTGAGCCACATAATTATACATGCATTTCCATTGGTTCGTCAACTAGTCCCATATGGACAACCGCACATTTATATCATCATAGGCATTTATGCTACATCAATATACATGGGCCAACGTGGCCGACAAAATGATATACAAAACATAGGCAGACAAGGCCAAACACATGTACCCACACACACACACGTCTACGAGCCTCTAAGAGTATAACATATCACATTAGCGGGACAGGACCCCGCTATGCCCATAATTATATACACAAAAGAATGAGTACCCAAAAGATATGGCTCCGAAGGAAATGGAGCTCTCTATGAAATCTCTGAATAGGCAGCTAAGGATCAAATCTGTCTCCTTGCGCACCTGCGGGCATGACGCAGCGTCCACAAACAAAAGGACGTCAGTACGAAGAATGTACTGAGTATGTAAAGCATGATCAACATCAATATAGAAGCATAATAGATAGCATTTGAAGATAGCATAGGAGGGGAGACAGTAATATCATCATCATGTCGCTTACTTGCATACATCGTCGTTCGTATCCCATAGTAATACTCGTACCATACTTGTGCTCATATTCGTATACATGTCCTTATCCCTATTCCTATACATAGTCTTTTCACATTCATATTCATATTATATACATAGTCATTTCATATACATAGCATTTACATAGCATACCCGACCTCATGGGATCGGTGTCTTATACATACTTGGCCAACCAAGGCTCAAGGTCATACATACCTGGCCCTACCAAGGCATCAGGGTTATCCGTACCCTCTGCAGAGGTGTGCGCGCGTTTCGTAATCGTATACATACTTTATACATAGTCATATACATATAGTCTTACCTGGCATCATAAACTCGGGGTCTTATTATAGCTCTTCATAGGCACACATACACATATATCGTAGCTCGTAAGCATCTCTAGTCTCATTTTACTCTCATCATCATTTCTATCCTCATCATTATCGTTACATTTACATTATAGAGTTACTCGTCATACGAGGAACGTAGTATAAGCATAGTACATATCAAGGGTCGTGAGCTTATGAGCTCAGAATGTCAACCATGTGAAGACAACATACTCATATAGAGGAATTTAGGAATTTGGCCAAGAACCATGCCGTATGAAAGAAGGGTTAGCCTTACATACCTTTCCGTCGAACTATTCTATGCTTGCACGTTCCCTTCCAATGCTAGCGCTTATACCTTCATTAATATCATAACAATGGCCATTAGTCATTCACATTATCCACATTATCTAGAATTCCTCAATTTGCCTCTAATTCACCCACATTCATGATTATAACACCCATCTTCGTCCATTCGTCTAAAGTGTTTAGTTCATGATCTTAATACCATTTATAACACATTCATAGCACAACACAACAACATTCATAACTCAATTAAAACTATTTCTCAAAATGTCACTAT
Organism: Lycium barbarum; assembly: GCF_019175385.1. Lineage (NCBI taxonomy): Eukaryota > Viridiplantae > Streptophyta > Magnoliopsida > Solanales > Solanaceae > Lycium > Lycium barbarum. Next base: position 93,151,021 of record NC_083345.1, on the reverse strand, counting down.
TCATCATTCATGACCTAGTTGACCACATTTTCTACAATCCATGTATTTTAATTCTCCAATACCTCAAACATCTTGTAAAAATCATGAATCTTACCTTAGAAGTTGTAGGAACAAGCTTTGGTTGATAATACTCTTCTTTGAGCAAAACCCTAGTTTTTCTCCATTTGGATTTCTTGACTTCGATGATCCTTGATGATTCCCTTATCCTTGATTTACTTGTCTTAATGTTATGGATGACTTATAATCCTTGAAAACTCATAAAATAAATGTAGAGGGAAGTTCTAGAGAGAAGTGGTGTAACGTTGTAAATGAAATAAGACAAGTCTTGATCCTCATATTTAATGAATTGAAAAATCTGTGCTGGGTGAACAGTGGTCGTCCATGGAGGTTTACGGTCCGTATTTTAGTTTACGAACCGTCTCTCGTGGTCGTTTTTAAGCTTAAGCAGAACCAGAAACTTTGGCCTGCATGCATGGTGATTTACGACCATGGTTTACGGGCCATAAATCACTTTACGATCCGTCCACCAGGTCGTATTATACCTCTTCCTCAGCTGGCAGAAAGTTGAAGTTTGGCATGCCAGTTTACGACCTGGCAGTTTACGGACCGTATACCAGTTTACGGTCCGTATTTGCACTTTACGACCACTGGCAGAAAGCTGATGCTTTTGCATGGCAGTTTATGACTGCCCGTTTACGGACCGTATTGCACTTTACGGTCCGTATTTTTCAATATACGACCACTGGGCAGTTTTGCCAACTTTCAATTTTTCTCATTTCTCGACTTTTCATTCTAATCATCCACATCCCTTTACATACATTTCCCATGAAACATTATACACTCGCACTCCTCGCACACCTCATTAGTTCATTTACTTGCGTACCAACGGGAAATTTTCCGAGGTGTAACATTCTACCCCCCTTAGGAACATTCGTCCTCGAATGTTAAAGGCTTGGGGAATTCTATAAAAATTTCGCTAGAGTTTCCTCTGTAATGTGGCACTACCACCCTGTCACAACAACCCACAATAACAATGCCTCACAGGGCAATAATACAACAGCACTAGAAATTTGGCCACACACGACCTGAATGTATAAAAGGAAAACATGCATACCTTATGATTTTAACGTCTCATCTTGGACTTCTTCCAAGGGCTGAAATAAATGTGGGTATTTGGATCGCATATTCTCTTCTGCTTCCCATGTCATTTCCTCTCGATTGTTATTTCTCCACAGAACTTTAATTGAGGCCACTTCTTTGTTTCTAAGCCTCCGTACTTGCCTATCTAATATGGCAATGGGTATTTCATCATAAGTTAACTTTTCTGTCACTTGAATATCATTCACTGGGACGATCCTCGTAGGATCTCCAACACACTTCCGAAGCATCGAGACATGAAATACTGGATAGACTGACTCCAAATCTGGAGGTAGATCTAGTTCATAGGCCACTTTGCCTATTTTGCGCACAATTTCGTATGGCCCAATATACCGGGGACTGAGCTTCCCCTTTTTGCCAAATCTCATCACGCCCTTCATTGGCGACACTTTCAAGAATACCCAATCTTTCACTTCGAACTCTAAGTCTCTTCGACGATTATCCGCATAGGACTTCTGACGACTTTGAGCCACTAGCAACCGATCTTGTATGAGCTTAACTTTCTCTATTGCTTGCTGGACCAAGTCTGGCCCTATCAACTTAGCTTCTCCGGTTTCAAACCACCCAATTGGGGATCTACACTTTCACCCATATAGAGCTTCATACGGTGGCATTTGAATGCTAGAATGGTAACTGTTATTGTAAGCAAACTCAATGAGTGGCAAATGGTCATCCCAATTTCCTCCAAAATCTATCATACATGCCCGTAACATATCTTTAAGAGTCTGAATAGTACGTTCAGCTTGCCCATCGGTCTGTGGGTGAAACGCCGTGCTTAGGCGCACTTGGGTCCCTAAACCTTCTTGGAAAGACCCCCAAAACTTGGCTGTAAACTGAGTCCCTCTATCGGAGATGATAGATACCGGAACGCCATGGAGTCTCACTATCTCTTTAAGATAAAGCTTGGCATAATCTTCTGCCATATAGGTCGTTCTGACCGGTAAGAAATGCGCTGACTTTGTGAGCCTATCCACGATCACCCATATAGAATCATATTTACGTCGAGAACGGGGTAACCCTGTAATGAAATCCATATTAATCACTTCCCACTTCCAAGTTGGGATTTCTATAGCTTGCAATAAGCCACCCGGCTTTTGGTGTTCTATCTTCACTTGTTGCCAATTAGGACACTGAGCTACGAATTCCGCTACGTCTTTCTTCATCCCGTTCCACCAATATATAGTCTTAAGATCACGATACATTTTCGTCACTCCAGGGTGAACGGAGTAACGGGAACAATGAGCTTCTCTCAAAATCCGATGGCGTAGACCTGCCACATCGGGAACACATAACCTGCCTCGACATCGGAGAACTCCGTCTTCCGAAATGTCAAATGATGACTCCTCCTTCTGAGGGAGTGTATCTCTATACTGCATTAGCATGGGATCCTCATATTGTCGCTCTTCTACTTCCGCTACTAACGATGAAACTGCTGAATTCTGAATAATAACTCCACTGCTACCGGAGTCCACCACTCGGACTCCTAGGCTAGCTAACTGCTGAAGATCACGGGCCATCTCTTTCTTTTCTGGTCGTACATCACTTAGACTTCCCGTCGACCTACGGCTAAGAGCATCAGCCATAACATTTGCCTTTCCGGGGTGGTACAGGATTTCGACGTCATAGTCTTTTAGTAACTCTAGCCATCGTCGTTGCCGCAAATTCAACTGTTTCTGCTTGAAGATGTACTGGAGACTCTTATGATCTGTATAAATATCCACGTGGACACCATATAAGTAATGTCTCCCTATCTTTAAAGCATGGACCACCGCGGCCAATTCTAAGTCATGGGTAGGATAATTCTGCTCATGTTTCCGTAATTGTCTAGAAGCATACGCAATCACCTTACCATTTTGCATCAATACACAGCCTAGCCCGATGCCTGAAGCATCACAATAAATAACATATCCTTCCAATCCTTCTAGAAGTGTCAAGACTGGGGCTGAAGTCAGTCGGTCTTTCAACTCTTGGAAACTACGCTCGCAAGCATCTGTCCATTGAAACTTAGCTGACTTCTGAGTCAACTTGGTGAGCGGTGCAGAAATAGAAGAGAAATCCTCAACAAATCTTCTGTAATAACCTGCTAAACCCAAAAAGCTACGAACCTCCGTAGGGGTCGTGGGCCTTGGCCAAGTCTTCACTGCCTCAATCTTTTGGCTATCCACTCGAATACCGTCAGCTGCAACAATGTGGCCCAGAAATGCCACTGAGTTCAACCAAAACTCGCATTTGGAAAACCTCGCGAATAACTCTCGAGCTCAAAGAACTCCAAGGACAATTCGCAAATGATCCACATGTTCTGCCTTGGATCTAGAATACACTAGGATGTCATCAATGAATACAATCACGAATCGATCCAGAAAAGGCCTGAATACATTGTTCATTAAGTCCATAAACACTATCGGTGCATTAGTTAGCCCAAACGACATTACTCAGAACTCGAAATGGCCATATCTTGTTCTGAAAGCTGTCTTAGGGATATCTTTCTCCCTAACTCTTACTTGGTGATACCCGGACCTCAAATCAATCTTTGAAAACCATTTGGCACCTTGCAATTGATCAAATAAATCATCAATACTCGGGAGGGGATACTTGTTCTTAATTGTCACTTTATTCAATTGCCGATAATCAATGCACATTCTCAAGGAGCCATCCTTCTTCCGGACGAACAATACGGGTGCTCCCCACGGGGATGAACTAGGCCGAATGAAGCCTTTTTCAAGCAAGTCTTTCAATTGCTCCTTCAACTCTTTCAACTCTGCGGGTGCCATCCTATAGGGAGAAATAGATATGGGATTAGTGTCTGGCAACACATCAATCGCAAAATCTATCTCTCGCTCGGGAGGAAGGCCTGGAAGCTCTTCCGGGAACACATCCGGAAATTTGTTCACTACCGGAACTGACTGAAGAGTCGGCGACTCAGCTTCTACATCTTGAACTCGCACTAGGTGATAAATACACCCTTTCGTGATCATCTTCCTTGCCTTTAGATAGGAAATAAACCTATCTTTTGGTGATGCCGCATTCCCTTTCCATTCTAAGACTGGTTCTCACGGAAACTGGAAATGAACCATCTTCATTCGGCAATCAACATTGGCGTAACAAGAAGCCAACCAATCCATGCCCATAATAACGCCAAAATCTACAATTTCTAGCTCATGCAAATCAATCATGGTACGACGATCACAAATCACAATCACACAATTCCTATATACTCGGCTAGCTATTACCGAGTCACCCACGGGTGTAGACACCTCAAAAGGTTTGATAGACTCCGGCTCAATTATAAATCGACCCGCAATATATGGAGTAACATATGATAATGTGGAACCCGGATCAATCAAAACATATACATCATGAGAGAATACCGATAATATACCTGTGACTACATCAGGAGAAGACTCAAGATCTTGGCGTCCAGCCAAAGCATAAATACGGTGCTGAGGACCGCTAGTACTGGGAGCTCTGCCTCTACCTCTACCATGGCCGACTGGCGCATGTGAGCCTGGCCCCGTAGGGCGTACAGATGCCGAAGATCCGGCTACCTACCCTGATGGCTGGGTCCTACCTCTACCATGTACTGAGGGGCAATCACGCATAATATGGCCTGGCCGACCACATGAATAGCAAGCGTCTGAACCTGATCAGCACTGACCCCAATGCAACTTTCCACACTGAGAACATCATGGTACGGGTGGCCTTGGCTGGCCTGAATCACCTCTAAACTGAGACCCCGAATAACCCTGACTCGGCTCGGAATGAGTAGATCTGTCAAATATCTGCCTCGTGAACTGTGGAGGTGTACTGGTCATAGAATAGCCTGAATGGCTGGGAAACTGTTGTCTGTGTCCGCCCCTGGACTCGCTCCTCGAACCCGAAGGTCTGGCCCTCTTGTTATGGCCCCTATCCTGCTCACGTTCATTTCTCCGCTGCTGTAGGTGTTCCTCTAATTTCTGAGCATGTGCGTGAATGCGTGCAATATCCATGCCATCCTGAAGGGACGCAGTCAAACATTTATCCATCAAGTGTGGCCCTAGGCCTTTCACAACCCGGTGCACCCGATCGCCCATATCCGCTACCATGGCCGAAGCATACCTAGCCAAGGAATTGAAGCGAAGACTATACTCTGTAGCACTCATGCCACCTTGCCTCAGATTCAAGAATTTATCGGCCCTAGCTCGCCGAACTTCTGGAGGCATGTAGTGACGGAGAAAAGCATCCACAAACTCTTGCCATACCGGCGGAGGTGCATTGGCTCCCCGCGAAGCCATCCAGACCGTATACCACTGGATTGAGACATCCCTCAATCTGTATGACGCTAGCTCCACCGATTCGGTGTCTGAAGCATGTATCAACCGGAGCGTCCTTAGCATACCATCAATAAAGTCCTGGGGATCCTCCTCCAGTTTCGACCCAAAGAATTCCGGGGGTTTCAAAGCAATGAAGTCACGGGCCCTTACACTAACAGTCCTGTCACCTTGCCCTGCGCTTGGCCTCTGAGTCTGGGCTGCAACCAACTGAGTCAACAAATTAATGGCCTCTCTCACATCTTGGCCTGAAGCATTCGGTGGAGGAGCTGGAGCTGGGGCTGAGGCTCCCACGTGCTCCTCAGTAATAGGCACTGTCTGGGAGGACTGAGATTGAGCCGCACTCTGGGACTCATCTTCCTCTACTACCAGTGGCGGTGCTCTTTCAGCCCGCTTTTCTACCACCGTCTTTCCCTTTTGGGCTGCTGTAGCCTTTTTCTTTTTAGGCATCCCTGAAATACACAACACACGATTTAAGAACAAGAATTTCTTACATCATAGCTCTATCGCACGATTATTATGAAGAAAGAAGGTCATATATTCCTAAGATGTCCGCAGCTTCTTGTTTTTAAGTGTGGCGCGCAACACACCCATAACCAAAACTCTACTAGACACGGCTCGTAGACACATCCTAGGACTGAACTGCTCTGATACCACTTTTGTCACGACCCGACTCGGGGCCGCGACGAGCACCCGGTGCTAACCCACCCGAGCACCCCCTTAGCTTACTCTTATACTTACATCTAGGTGAGCCGCATAATTATACATGCATTTCCATTGATTCGTCAACTAGTCCCAAATGGACAACCGCACATTTATATCATCATAGGCATTTATGCTACATCAATATACATGGGCCAACGTGGCTGACAAAATGATATACAAAAAATAGGCCGACAAGGCCAAACACATCTACCTACACACACACACGTCTACGAGCCTCTAAGAGTATAACATATCACATTAGCGGGACAGGACCCCGCTATGCCCATAATTATATACACAAAAGAATGAGTACCCAAAAGATATGGCTCCGAAGGAAATGGAGCTCTCTATGAAATCTCTGAATAGGCAGCTAAGGATCAAATCTGTCTCCCTGCGCACCTGCGGGCATGACGCAGCGTCCACAAAAAAAAGGACGTCAGTACGAAGAATGTACTGAGTATGTAAAGCATGATAAACATCAATATAGAAGCATAATAGATATCATATGAAGATAGCATAGGAGGGGAGACAGTAATATCATCATCATGTCGCTTACTTGCATACATCGTCGTTCGTATCCCATGTAATACTCGTACCATACTTGTGCTCATATTCGTATACATGTCCTTATCCCTATTCCTATACATAGTCTTTTCACATTTATATTCATATTATATACGTAGTCATTTCATAGACATAGCATACCCGACCTCATGGGATCGGTGTCTTATACATACTTGGCCAACCAAGGCTCAAGGTCATACATACCTGGCCCTACCAAGGCATCAGGGTTATCCGTACCCTCTGCAGAGGTGTGCGCGCGTTTCGTAATCGTATACATACTTTATACATAGTCATATACATATAGTCTTACCGGGCATCATAAACTCGGGGTCTTATTATAGCCCTTCATAGGCACACATACACATATATCGTAGCTCGTAAGCATCTCTAGTCTCGTTTTACTCTCATCATCATTTCTATCCACATCATTATCGTTACATTTACATTATAGACTTACTCGTCATACGAGGAACGTAGTATAAGCATAGTACATATCAAGGGTTGTGAGCTTATGAGCTCGGAATGTCAACCATGTGAAGACAACATACTCATATAGAGGAATTTAGGAATTTATCCAAGAACCATGCCTTATGAAAGAAGGGTTAGCCTTACATACCTTTTCGTCGAACTATTCTATGCTTGCATGTTCCCTTCCAATGCTAGCGCTTATACCTTCATTAATATCATAACAATGGCCATTAGTCATTCACATTATCCATATTATCTAGAATTCCTCAATTTGCCTCTAATTCACCCACATTCATGATTATAACACCCATCTTCGTCCATTCGTCTAAAGTGTTTAGTTCATGATCTTAATACCATTTATAACACATTCATATCACAACACAACAACATTCATAACTCAATTCAAACTATTTCTCAAAATGTCACTATTCATCATTCATGACCTAGTTGACCACATTTTCTACAATCCATGTATTTTAATTCTCCAATACCTCAAACATCTTGTAAAAATCATGAATCTTACCTTAGAAGTTGTAGGAACAAGCTTTGGTTGATAATACTCTTCTTTGAGCAAAACCCTAGTTTTTCTCCATTTGGATTTCTTGACTTGGATGATCCTTGATGATTCCCTTATCCTTGATTTACTTGTCTTAATGTTATGGATGACTTATAATCCTTGAAAACTCATAAAATAAATGTAGAGGGAAGTTCTAGAGAGAAGTGGTGTAATGTTGTAAATGAAATAAGACAAGTCTTGATCCTCATATTTAATGAATTGAAAAATCTGTGCTAGGTGAACAGTGGTCGTCCATGGAGGTTTACGGTCTATATTTCAGTTTACGGACCGTCCCTCGTGGTCGTTTTTAATCTTAAGCAGAACTAGAAACTTTGGCCTGCATGCATGGTGATTTACGACCATGGTTTACGGGCCGTAAATCACTTTACGGTCCGTCCACCAGGTGGCAGAAAGTTGAAGTTTACGGTCCGTATTATACCTCTTCCTCAGCTGGCAGAAAGTTGAAGTTTGGCATGCCAGTTTACGACCTGGCAGTTTACGGTCCGTATTTGCACTTTACGACCACTGGCAGAAAGCTGAAGCTTTTGCATGGCATTTTACGGACCGTATTGCACTTTACGGTCCGTATTTTGCAATATACGACCACTGGGCAGTTTTGCCAACTTTCAATTTTTCTTATTTCTCGACTTTTCATTCTAATCATCCACATCCCTTTACATACATTTCCCATGAAACATAATACACTCGCACTCCTCGCACACCTCATTAGTTCATTTACTTGCATACCAACGGGAAATTTTCCGAGGAGTAACACCGATCCACGCTATGGATGACCAGGTATGGCACCTATTGTGCACACCACTACAGTTGGGTACGGTATGATGATGATAGCCCCAAAGAGGCTTAATGATGATGATGCAGCCCCACATTGTGGCTTATATATATGTATATGTTTGAAAATAAAGCATGCATGTCATACGCCCTCAAAGGCATTTAGATGTACAGGTTGACTCTTGATACATTATTCATACTGGCATCCTTTTGTTTGTGGACACTGTTTTTCATGCCCGCAGGTCTTGAGATATAGGTTGACGGCCCACTCAGTAGGATATCAGCTCAACGGATAGTGTTGTTGCACAACACTTGTTACGGAGTTGCCTTGTGAGTCAGTATAGTTTTATGTATGCATATGTATAAGTATAGCAGACCCCTGTCCCAACCACATTATGTCATGTACTCCAGTAAAGGCTTGTAGACGGTTATATACAGTCAGATATTGTATAGCCTTGTAATTTTATGTACTATTACATAGATGTATATGATAGCCTTGTCGGCCCGTCCAGTATGTCCAGCTTGTTATGCAGTTATGTCCTTACAGACTTGTATTGATTCATTCTATTACTTTTGTGAGTCAGCAGGTTATCTCATGGTGGCCCTAATAACCCACCTATGCTTATGATTAATGTCTAGTGGTACTCGGTAAGTAAGGCCAGGTGCCCGTCACGGCCCTCCAGTTTGGGTCGTGAAAATGGTTCATATGCAAATTGGGGGTTTTCACTTGAATCTCTAAATTAGCCTATTCTTTAGTTATTTTAGCAATTGTTTAGTAAGATTGAACTCCTAGAACGTGGAATTACACATTTCACTTTTGAAATGACCATTTTACACTTGTGGGCTCGTTTCCCCCTTTCTCCATTGCTAAAATTGACCCAAATGATAAGTATAGCAAAATGGGTGCTGCTCTTCATGGTTTCTAATATAGAATTCGAATATGATTAGACTTTGAGTACTTGGAGGCGCAACGAAAGGGCAAGGAAAAAGTTTGATTGTTCGTGACTCCTGCTCAGCTACCAGGTAGGTTACGATTTACCTTATGGTTAGACTTCGGTTAGTGAGGCATATGTAGAGTTAGTGATTTTTAGAGAAAGCATGGTACGCCTTAGGATATAAAGTTGGGATGGATTACCTAGGTTGGTACTGTTGTTTGATTGTGGCTTGTTGCCCCTTCTGTGATACTAGACTTGATATTGATAGATCTTCGTGATATGTGTCCATGTGTGGCACCGTTGATATTGATAGATTCTTGTGATAGGTGTCCATGTATGGCATAGCACGATTTGGCATTGATATACTCTTGTTGACATTGATATCCTGCATGAATTCATACTTATACATTGGGATCGAGCTGTGTGCTGCAACACATATTGGACAGGGTTGCACGTTTTGCAACATATATTGGACTGGGTTGCACATTCCATAACAGATATTGGATCGGGCTGTGCACCACAATAGTTACATAGACTTCGCGAGCCCCCCATAGGTCATAACTAGGAAGCGTGGAGGTATTTCGCCTGGAGCGTACGTGTATCATTGCATTCTTATTTACATATTTGCACTTATGGATTTGGACTTGCTACTTGTACTTGTAATGATATTCGGACTTGGTGATCTATACTTGTGGAGGCATTTGGACTGGGTATTCCATACTTATGGGGACATTTGGACTTGGTATTTAGTTGTTGTGATTCCGTTCTTGGATAGTGTTGTTGTACTTTTGTGAGCATATCTATCGTTCAGTCTCTTACTTATATATATATGGTATCTAACCTTTGTCGGCCTATGATGCCTACTCAGTACGTGTTGTTGTACTGATTCTACCTTGCTTCATTCTTTTATGAGTGTAGAGAATGTGGCTGGATCGACTTCTTCCCCTTGAGACTGACTTCCAACGCATTACTGACGAGCATCTAGGGTGAACACAGGGCCAGATCCGCAGCCCAGATGCCTCCTCCTATTTTGCTTGTCTTATTCGCTGCCTCTGAGACAGTATTTCATTTTGAGACTATGTATTTGGACTTTTAGTTGTGTAGTGGCTCTTGTACGGCCTAGACCAGATTTTGGGATTGATGTAATATTTCCACACTTATTTACTTATCTATTTCAGACTTGTTAGATATTTATGTTGGATGGGTTATTTTATTGTTGTTTGAATATTGATTAAGGGATGGATTCGCCTACCAGGTGGGAAAAAAGTAGGTGCCCGCACGTTCCCCGATTTGGGACGTGACAGGTAAATTTCCACATGCACTAACTTAAGCGGAAAGAGGCAAGGTTTATGTGTGAACAAAAGAAAAGTATGCCATTTAAGGCATAACATTGGCAAGACCCTGTTTACACATATTGACCTAAATGATAGTCGCAAGAGTGAATATGCTACTAATATTTACAGTTTCATTTCAATAAGCAAAGCAAAAGAATACACAAGGTGAAGGACGTGGGTGTATAGGTTTAAAATGAGGGACGTGGGTATAGGGGGAGTAGTAACTGACACATTTATTATTGTATGTGATTTGACTAGACATGGACAAACTCCAAACTCTACCGGGTAAGGCAGACATACAATAGGAGGGTTCGGAAAAGTTATGCCTTTAGGCATAATTTGAATCACCTATATGCACTTCTTTACGCGCATAGAAAAATCAAACCCCCAAACTCTGCCGAATAAGGCAGAAATACACCAAAGAGTTTGGAAAAGTTATGCCTTTAGGCATAAGTTGAATCACCTGCATGCACTTCTATATATGTGTATAGAAAAGAATACTCAAACTCTGTCTGTTAAGGCAGACTACACCAGAGAAATTTGAAAAAGTTATGCCTTAAGGCATAGGTTAAATCACAAGCCTGCAACTTCATTATATGTATAGTAATGGAAAACAAATATACATCATTGGATAAAGGGAAAACACAATATTATAACACTTGCCTTAATAAAAAAAACACAAATGGTTGTACAGTATTGTGGTATTCATAACACAAAAAACAAAAACAAAAAATAAATTCACGTTCCTAAAATCTTCTGCAATGCAGTACATATCAGTCCCAAAACTCAACCGTTAATCAAATCCCAACAAGGAAAACCATATTCAAATCTTTGACGTTTTCTAGAAACTTCATCAGATGCTACTACTACAAGAAGATTTTGAGACGGAAGCCCATCATTAGAACTAGGTGTATTCAACTCAACAAGTCCGCATCTAAGTTGCTCATTAAATTCTGCATCAATTAATGCATGACGTGTTGCACGCTCTTCTTTATTTTCTTTCACAAGTTCCATTTCGATCTGAAAAAGTATTTGAGTCTTCCCAAACAACTGATTTGATGCAGAACCAGCACCATCGCAAAGCATATGCAGCAAGGGGGCACGCTCATTTGTCGTAGAAGTTGCTTTACAAATCGTATCCTCCAGAATTTGGCTGTAAATCTTCTTGACAATGTGGATCTAACTTGACCACATTATTCAGCGGATCACTTAAAACATATTGTCTTTTAGCAGACCCACAAGATAGACATGATTTATTTTCATGATGGACTTGAATGAAACTCTCAATAGTATCGATCACATAAACAAATCTACTTTCCAAACTGTCAATTCTACTTTCCAAACAAGTCCTTTTGACAGTTTCAGCAGCTATTACACATGACTTTGTTTCAACATGTACATGAACTAAGTTATCAACAGCAATAATCACGCCAACAATTTTTTTTATCCAATTCTTCAAAACGGCTATCTAGACACTACAAAAAAAAAAGTATGAATAAACAAAGTAAAACAATACATGTATACAGATAATAATAACAGAGTAAAAAAAACATACTGTGACTTGATTGACAATAGTAGAACGTTCATCATCCAATTGCTTCTTCACACTGGACAAAACACCATATATAGATAAAATAAAACAACACAACAACCATCAAATAAAAAAATAAAAAAGAAGAAGAAAACAAGTGGCCGAAAATACCCCGAGGTTCTGGGTTCGAAATCCACTCAGTAAAAAAAAACAATTTCAAAAGGCAGAGTTTCGTAGCAAACTAGGCCTATTCGGCAAAAGTATACCTTAAGGCAAAGGTTTGCATTAGTTTTGAACAAGTATGCCGGAAGGGGCAGAACTTAAATTTGAAAAAGGGAAAAAGGTATGCCGGAAGGGGCAGAACTTAAGTTTGCAAAAGGAAAAAGTATGCTGGAAGGGGCAGAACTTAAGTTTTCAAATGGAAAAAGTATGTCAGAAGGGGCATAACTTTCTTTTTCATAACCAAAACAAAAGAGTACACAAGTGTTAACTACTAGAAAGTCTGCTGGAAGGGCACCTACTGAATCGGAATGACTCTTACCCTTACTTATCTCTTTACTCAGAGAAGTCCCTCTCGGAGCTATTCCCCGGCACTGTGTCTTCTTTCTCCTTACTCTGGGAATGATGCCCTATCCCGCGAAGGAGAGGAACCTGTTATGTAAATGAATTTAGGTCAAAACTACGCTCTTTCAGCCGGTTTAATATAGTAGTAGTTTCAAATCAATGCAAGCCAATGGAAATCCCTCCTTAGGGACAATCACATAGACTAAGACGTGAATGTAAAGCAAGTTCTTGGTAAGGCAGAGTTTTGAGGCAAAAGTCTGCCTTAAGGCAGCAAGGGTTTGCATAATTTTAGATTCCAAAGTTAGTCAAGTTAGGACTTAAGGCATAAATTTACAACGCAGACACACATGCATAAAAAAATAACACACACAATTTGCCGGTTCGTCGAAATATAATAGGACCTTTTGAACAAGGCCGTAACTCAAAATTCACTCAGAAAAAACACAAATGAAAAAGTAAGACTTACATCAACTATGTGATCAATAAGTTGAGATGGCAAAACCGCAATGGAAGAACAAGAGCCTGAATCAACAAGAAATTCAAGTGCAACTGGATAATGGTGTCTCTCTTGTTCCGTAGCAACAAAAGCATTGACACTAAAATTATTGAATCTCTATGACACAATGCAAAACACACATGACACATACAAAAACAAAAAATAACAAAAAAGAAAAAAGAAAAAATACAGCAACAACAAGAAAACATACATTTTCATCATGGAAGAAATTCTCAATAATAAAGCTATAAAAAGCTTGCTTTGAAGGACCCCAACACAACATACGAGGAAGCTTCGGACCCTTGTACTTTGAGGGCCCTCGAAAAATAGGGAAAACCTCCAACGCCCACATACTTAAAGCTTGTGGAAACCTTTTAATCATATAAGTCAAACGATCAGCAGATGGCATGGTCTTGAAAGTCCTCAAACAACCACGAAGTGACTGTACCAACCAATTAAATCTAAGAGTACCCCAAGGATAAGACAGCCGAAGACTATCATCTTTAATTATCTTCATTAGATGATCTTGAGCAAAACATTGCTCATCACAACCCAACAACACCCTCTCCACTATATAGACCTTAGGAAGCCTAAAAATATCACTATTTTTTCCAAAAAAAACCCCAGGCCGATTACTTGAACGAATCTGTAAGAACCTCCTGAGATCAGACAACTTTATTCTTTCCTCATTTAGAAAATAGTGTTTCAACAATCTCTTTGGTCTGCTAGACATAACACTAAAATCACTAGTACAAGAATCCAAACCAGTAATAGGATGGAAACACTCGCGATCAAATACACACTCACGACCAAAAACCTTAAATTTAACACACTATCAGTACTAAAGGCAAGTTGGGATAAGACCAAGCAATGGAAAATATTATGAAACAAGTGGATATCACCCAACTCCATAAAATGTCCACCCTTTTTCAACAAGTCCAATAGAGAGACACTCAAAAAGGACATAATCAAATACTTAAATTGAAAATCACCACTCCACATACCACATCCTTCAAACCAATGTTCAAACTTAACCAAACGATCTGAAAAGAAAAATTAATGTTAAGAGAAATCAAGAATTTATATAAGATTAAACCAAAATGAAAACAAAAACAGTTAACATGTACGATAATACAATCAGTTACTAGACTGTTACACAAAACAAATATCACCTGCATCATAGAGGAAAGAACTTCATTAATAAAGTATGCAGGAGTAGCCAAAAGTTCAGTTTCATAAACCAGATAATATAAATCAAATCCCACATTATTAAAAAAAATCAAACCTAAAACTGGTAGTCAACGGGCAAAAATTAACATATTCAATACAATGAAAATCAAATCACAACACATCCTATACAAAGCAATAACACAAAGCATGCTGGAAATAGAAATACTTACAAAATAACTTGATTCATGAAGTATGCCGGAATAGGCAGAACTTTAGTTTCAGAAAATAAAAACCTATACGGGACCAGGCAGACTTTGCCTCACACAAACACATGCTCTACATAAAAACCAACATTATTACCAAAACAACACCAAAAACCTAAAACTGGTGTTCACATGCAAAATTTAAGAGATTCAACACAAAGAAACCCATACAAAATTACTTGATTCATGAAGTATGACGGAATAGGCATAACTTCAGTTTCAGAAAACAAAAACCTATGCCGCGCTAGGCTTACTTTGCCTCAAACAAACACACTCTACATAAAACCAACATTATTAACAAAACAACACAAAAAACCTAAAACTGGTGTTCACAGGCAAAACATAAAAGATTCAAGACAAAGAAACCCAAAACACATACAAAATAACTTGATTCATGAAGTTTGCCAGAATAGGAGTAAATCCAATTTCAGAAAAACAAAAACCTATGCCGCGCCAGGCATACTTTGGCTCAGACAAACAAATACACTACATCAAATCCAACATTACTAACAAAACCACACCAAAACCCTAAAACTTGTGTTCACAAAGAAAAACATAAAAGATGCAACACAAAAAAAAACATATCAAACTCCACAAAACATAGCAACAACATAATACGAAATTAATAAAACCAACATATAACATGAAAAAATGAACTAACAGTAAAAATATATCATAAGGAAAATTTGACAAAATACATAAAAGATAGTTTAAAATAAAAAATGATCAATTAAATACAAAAAACTATACAAAAACATAGGACAAACGCGAAATATGCCTACAATCAACAAAATCAATTCAATAAACAACAAAATTAACAACTATGAATATTGAAACGAGCAAAATACCAAAATTCGTACCTAAATTTTCCTACAGATAAGAGAGAACAAAGAGAGGAAAAATGGAGACAAAGGGGGAAATAACGAAATAGAAAGGTTTAATGAAGTAAGGGTAATTTCGTCCTAAAAGTTTCATTAAAACAGGGGCAGGGGAAAAATTTAAAGACAACCCATACGAGGGACAAAAATTAAAGGGAGCACATTAGAAGGGAAATTCACACAAATTTTAAGTCATTGATCAAGACTGTAATGACCCGTTTAGTCGTTATTGCGTTTTCGGTACTTTCACCCCTCTCCCGAGGATTTATTAGCTCACTTTTGATCCATGGGACCGTTGACGTGCTTCTCGAGGTGTCTAGATCGAATTCAGACAACTTTTGTGAAATATGGACTTTAAGTGAAAAAGAGTGGACCCAAAGTTGACTTTTAGGTGAACAGACCTTCTTCAGAAATCCGTCGATTTAGAGAAAGGATGGGTGAAGTTTTAAGTGAAAATTTTGGTCCAAGTTGAGGGATGAATATCTCTTAGCATATGAAGTGTTTTGAAGTGAAACAAAAGCCTAAAATGAAGTTCATCGAGTCTTATTTCCAACGCAGCAACAGAGCAGAAACGCATGCGACAGTAACTGCTATAGTAACCGACTTACTACACTACTCCTACAGTGACCCGACCCGAATTTGACCCCTTATATAAAGGGTGAAACCTCCTTTTTTCACCAGATTTTGTCCAAAAAAAAATCAGAAATCAGAAGAGGGAGTGAGGGTATCAAAAAGTGAGCAATTTTCAAGTGGCAGAATATTAGTTTCGGTCCGGATAGCACGTGGTTGTGATTGTAGTCTTGTATTACGGTGGATTCGGTTTAGATTCTAGGTGAACAATGAAGATATTGATGTCCCAGAAAGTATAAGGTATGTATCCCTCCCTATTGATATTGTTTTAGGTTTACTTGCGGAAATAGAGCGATTAAATAACCGTATAATGGGGTAGTTGGTTGAAAAATCGGATAAACATCATATGAGATGTCTTATGGAGTATGTTGATGGTAGTGATGATGTTGTTGTTGTTTTCGTTGTTGTTGTTGTTGTTTGTTGTTGGTAACTGTGATTTCGGGCTACGGATATAAACAGGGGAGGTGCAGCCGAAATTTTGACAGATTCTAGGAAAGAGTTAACTTAAAGGCTTAAGATAAGCATGTGATAACGAGTCTAACAATAGTATGAATTCCCTTGATTGTAGATTTGCGAGTTCGAGAAGTAGAAGTTGAGCGAATAGATAAGGTTCAAGGTATGTAAAGTTATCCCTTCTTTCTTCTTTGGCATGAATTACATAAAATGAGCAAACGACGAACATACATGACTCCAATGAACTCTAGTTCTCAGTAGTACTTGACATGACAGTTGTCTTTGATTCTCAAGTGTTGGTTTCTTATAATTATTCTCTTGAATCCCAAATGATGATTCGTTTTGTACATGATTGCTTCTATGATTCATTTTGTACGAGATTGCTCCTATTACTCATGCACAGTTTCATTGCATATTTTACCGAGTCCCTCACTAGAGGGTCGGGTACGTATTATATTTCATCGAGTTCCATAATGGGCTGGGCACGTATTATAATTCACCGAGTCCCATAATGGGCCAGGTAAGGCATATTATAATTCACCGAGTCCCATAATGGGTCAGGTACGTATTATATTTCACCGAGTCCCATAATGGGCCGGGTACGTATTATATTTCACCGAGTCTCATAATGGTTCGGGTACGGTATATTATATTTCACCGAGTCCTATAATGGGCCGGGTACGGTATATTACATATGCATTACTCTCAAAATAAGGTACAGATGCTTTGGTATTCCTTAATTATCATATTTATTTCCTGTCATCTTTCCACTCAATCATGATGTTCATTACATAACTTTATGCTTTACATATTCAGTACATCTTCCATACTGACCCCCATTCTTCGGGGGTTGCGTTTCATGCCCGCAAGTACAGATACTCAGGTTGATGATCCTCAAGCTGAGGACATCTGGTTGGCTGCTTGAAGAGTTCCATCGTTCCGGAGCTTGAGTCATTTTGGTACAGATCCTTTTGATATAGACTTATGTGTATTCGGGGGTACGGTGGGGCCTTATACAGCCATATTTCACTATTATACTCTTAGAGGTATGTGGACATGTGTCGGTTGTATATATGGTTTGGTCAGCTATATAGACGTACTTCGTTTTGGATATTCTCGTGTACAGTACCAGCCCTGTCGGCTTGCATATTTTGTTATGTTTGGTTAACTATGACTCCCCAGGAGACATGTTCATTCTGATATATGGCATTATGAGTGAACAGCATGCTTTTACAGATTTCCACATTGTCCTTAGTATCGGTCTGATTATATCTAACAGGTTCGTATACGAGTGTCCAACTCGGGCACTAGTTATGGCCCATCGGTTTGGATCGTGACAAAAGTGGTATCAGAGCAGTTCATCCTTGGAGTGCCTATAGACCGTGTCTAGTAGAGTCTTGTTTATCGGTGTGTTGTGCACAACATGTATAAACAGAAGCTACAGGACATTTAGGATGTCATCTTTCCATCTATAAACAGGATGCTATAGGACATTTAGGATGTCATCTTTCCTTCTTACTCTAGATCGTGCGATAGAGCTATGTTATCAGGATAGTCCCTCTCTAACGAATTGCTGTGTTTCCAACTATACCTCCAAAGAAAGTGACAGTTTCCCAGAAGGGTCAATCAGAAGCAGGAGATGCTAGTCAGACTCAAAAAGTTACTAGGGCCCATGCCCAGTGTATGCCTGAGATGGTAGTCTAGTCAGCGAGTTCTGCTACATCGCCACCTTCAGAGGAGCTTGGAGCAGCAGCAGCTCCAATTCAGGGGGAAGCACCCCCACCAGCTCCTGAGTCCCTGGTACCTGAACTACCAGCTCCTCAGCCAGGGGCGGAGGATAGGGCCATGAGAGATGCAGTTCAGTTATTGACAAGATTAGTGGCAGGGCAGGCTCGCAGGCATGGACTAGGAGTTGACAATGCAGATAAGTATGATAGCTTGAGGGTTCGTGACTTCCTGAATTGTAATCCTTTAGTGTGTTTTTGGGTCAGAGCCCGAGGATGATCCACAGGAGTTTATTCGGCAGATACAGCGTACCTTAAGGATAATGAGGGCTTCTGAGGCTGAGTCTATTGAGTTATCTTCGTATAGATTGCGGGATGCAGCTGTTAATTAATATGAATCTTGGGAGTTATCCAGGGGTGAGGATGCTCCTCGAGCGGTATGGGATGAGTTTGTGGAGGCCTTCCTTGGCCACTTCCTGCCTCCAGAGATGAGGCGAGCTAGAGTTGATAGATTCTTTCATTTGAGGCAGAGTGGCAGGAGCGTTCAAAAGTATAGTCTTGAGTTTGATTCGTTGGCTAGATATGCGCCGACTATTGTAGCTGATATGGCGGATAGAGTTAATCGTTATGTGATGGGACTAGATCGTTATCTAGTTGATGGTTGTATGACAGTGGATATTGCTCGGGTACAGGCATACGCACAAGGGGTAGAGGATCGACATAGGGGACGTCAGCCAGATAAAGACCTTGACAGAGGCTAGCATAAGAGGGCTAGATCAGCGGGTTATTCTGGAGAGTTTTGAGGTGAGCAGCCTCAGCAGCATGTTAGATATTCATCCCATCCAGCACGGAGTGCACCCCCACGGTCGTGCGTAGGGGATTCGATTGCATAGGGTATTCAGGAGCCGATCAGAGCTCCAGGGCTCCAAGTTCATAGATGAGGAGGGGCTCGAGTCAGTCGAGGCCACCATTGTCTCGGTGTTCTCGTTGTGGTAGGCCCCATTTTAGGGAATGTCGTTGGGCTACAGGTACATGTTTTTCTTGCGGCCGTAACATCCATATGATGGGAGAGTGTCCTTATAGAGGTGGTGCAGGTGGTATGGCTCAGCCCACTGGGTCGGTTGCTGGTTCATCTTCTTCTGTAGCCATGCGCCCTACGGTGTAGAGTATTCAGACACTAGCAGGCTGTGGTAGAGGTCGTAGCGGAGCTTCCAGTTCTAGTGGTCCTTCGAACTGCATATATGCTTTGGTTAGTAGGCAGGATCAAGAGGCGTCACCGAATGTGGTTATAGGTATATTATCGATTTTCTCCCAGGATCTATATGCATTGATAGATCCAGGTTGAACCTTATCATATATATCCCTCTTTGTTGCTAGTAGAATCGGAATAGAACCTGAGTTGATAGAACCATTTGAGGTAGCTACACCGGTAGGAGATTCTATCATAGCTAGGCAAGTATATAGAAATAACTCGGTGGGAATATGTAGTCATCATACCATAGTAGACCTGATAGAGTTAGACATGACTAAGTTTGATGTTATCATAGGTATGGATTGGCTGGCTTCTTGCTATTCTAATATTGATTGTAGAGAAAAGATAGTTCGGTTTCAGTTTGCAGGAGAGCCGATAATAAAGTGGAGAGGGAATGCAGCATCGCCGAGGGGTAAGTTTATTTCATACCTCAAAGCAAGAAAGATGGTTAGGAAAGGCTATAATTATCATCTAGTTCGAGTGCATGATATGAATGCAGAGGTACCAGCTCTTCAGTCAGTGCCAGTCGTTAATGCATTCCCAGATGTATTCCCTGATGAGCTTCCAGGTCTCCCTACAGAATGGGAGATAGAGTTCACTATAGATGTATTGCCAGATACTTAGCCTATATCTATTCCTCCTTATAGAATGGCACCTGCAGAGCTAAAGGAATTAAAGGAGCGACTGAGAGACTTGTTAGAAAAAGGCATCATCAAGCCTAGTACATCACCTTGGGGAGTACCGGTACTATTTGTGAGGAAGAAAGACGGGTCGCTGCGGATGTGTATTGATTATAGGCAACTGAATAAAGTAACGATAAAGAACAGGTATCCCCTCCCCATGATTGATGACCTATTTGACCAGTTGCAGGGTGCTAGGTGTTTTTCAAAGATAGACTTGCGGTCAGTTTATCATCAGGTGCGGGTAAAGGAGACAGATATCCCAAAGACGACATTCAGGACCCGATACGGGCATTACGAGTTTAGAATGATGTCTTTCGATCTGACTAATGCTCCAGCGGTGTTTATAGATTTGATGAACTGGGAATTCAAACCATTTCTAGATACGTTCATTATCGTATTTATTGATGATATTCTGGTTTATTCACGTTCAGAATAGGAGCATGCAGACAATTTGAGGACGGTACTTAGGCTACTCCAGCACCAGAAGTTGTATGCTAAATTTTCTAAGTGGTAATATCGGTTGACTTCAGTAGCACTTTTGGGGCATATTATTGGAGCGGATGGTATTCGGGTAGATACGCAGACGATTGATGCGGTAAAGACCTGGGCCAGACCTACGACACCTACCGAGGTACGTAGTTTTTTGGGGCTTGCAAGATATTACAGGATATTCGTAGAAACGTTTGCCTCGATTTCAGCACTTTAACAAGGCTAACTCGGAAGGCAGCTAAGTTCTTGTGGACTAATTCTTGTGAGCAAAGCTTCCAGTTGCTGAAAGATAAGTTGACGACGGCTCTAGTTCTAGCTCTTCCTGAGGGACCAGATGGTTATGTTATCTATTGTGACGCTTTAGGTGTTGGACTAGGTTGTGTATTGATGCAGCATGGTAGGGTTATAGCCTATGATTCCAGATATCTCCAAAAGCACGAGAAGAATTATCCTACTCGTGATCTGGAGTTAGCAGCAGTGATTCATGCCTTGAAGATATAGAGGCATTATTTATATGGTGTTCATGTTGATATCTATGCGGATCACAAGAGTCTCCAATATATCTTTAAGAAGAAGGAGCTAAATTTACGACAGAGACGGTGGCTAGAGTTATTAAAGGATTATGATGTTGACATTATATACCATCCAGGGAAAGAAAATGTTGTAGCAGATGCTCTTAGCCGTACATCTATAGGCAGTTTGATAGATGTGTAGCCAGAAGGGAAGGAGATAGTTCGTGAGATTTACCAACTAGCTAGCCTTGGAGTCCGTTTGGCTAACTCTGGAGATAGTGTAGTTTCTGTTCGAGAAGATGCTGAGTCTTTTATCATAGAAGAGGAGAAGAGACATCAGTACGAGGACCCTGTTCTTGCACATTATAGGGATATTTCCCTTCAAAAGGAGAAGACCCCATTCGGGGTTACACCTGACGGAGTGCTACGGTATAGGGCAGGTTGTGTGTACCTGATGTTGTAGGGCTACGATGGCAGGTTATGGGAGAGGCACATTATGCTCGTTATTCTATTCATCCGTGGTCAACGAAGATGTATCATGACCTCAGATGCTTATATTGGTGGGATGGCATGAAAAAGGACATAACGGAGCTCAGTGCTTGAATTGTCAACAGGTTAAGGCTGAGCATTAGAAGCCTGGTGGATTATTGCAGGAGATAGAGATCCTAACTTGGAAATGGGAGGTGATTAATATGGACTTTATTACAGGTTTACCACGCACTCAGTAGAAGTATTACTCTATATGGGTTATTGTTTATAGGCTGAGGAAATCAGCCCATTTCCTTCCAGTCAAGACTACTTCTTCCGCGAAAAATTATGCGAGGTTATGCATCAGAGAGATAGTGAGACTTCATGGGGTCCTCACAGCCATTATTTTAAACAGAGGAGCTCAGTTTACAGCTAACTTCTAGAGATCGTTCAAGAATGGATTGGGGACACAAGTGAGTCTTAGCATAGCATTTCACCCTCAAACTGATGGACAGGTAGAGCGTACTATTCAGACACTAAAAGATATGTTGTGAGCCTGTATTATTTACTTCAGAGGTAGCTGGGACGATCATTTGCCACTAGTTGAGTTTGCTTATAATAATAGCTACCATTAGAGCATTCAGATGGCACCGTACGACTCCTTATATGGGAGGAAGTGCAGGTCACCTATTGGTTGGTTTGATGTTGGTAAGACGAAGTTGATAGGCCCAGATGAGATTTAGCAAGCTGTTGATAAGGTAAAGCTTATTCAGGAGAGATTATTGACAGCCCAGAGTCGACAGAAGTCGTATGCAGACAATCGACGTCGAGACTTAGAATTTCAGGTTGGTGACTGGATATTCCTGAAGGTATCACCCATGAAGGGTGTGATGAGATTCGACAAGAAGGGGAAGCTCAGCCCGAGGTACATTGGGCCTTATCAGATTATTCGTAAAGTAAGTAAGGTTGCCTATGAATTGGATCTACCATCTGATTTGGAAGCTGTACATCTAGTATTTCATGTATCATTACTTCGTAAATTAATTGGTGACCCTTCCAGAGTATTTCTTATAGATGATGTCCAGGTGATGGAGGAGTTGTCTTATGAGGAGAGCCCCAAAGATATACTTGTTCGCCAGGTTAGAAGGTTATGTACTAAGGATGTAGCTTCTGTCAAAGTATTGTGGCGAAATAACAATAGGGAAGAAGTGACTTGGGAAGCCGAAGACAAAATGATGAATAAGTATCCTCACTTGTTCCCTATGCCTGCAGGTAATTCAATTCATTACTTGACTATATTGATGGGTAAATGAGACTATATGATATGTTGTGGCCCTGTGTGGCATCATTTTGGGTTGCTGTGCAGGATGGTAGTGGTATAATTACAGGGGAAACTCTGGCAAAATTTTGATAGAATTCCTGAGAGTTTCAACATTAGAGGACGAATGTTTTTAAGGGGGGGAATGATGTTACACCCCGTATCTTCGAAGAAGCACTTATCAAATTTGGAACATAACTACATTGAGTTATGGTTAAGTAAAATCACTTTGGAATCTAAGGAGCAAGCATTATTAAGTATATTTAATGAGTGAAGGATGTATAGAAGGTATAACGGAAGGTTTTATAAGGAAATGAGTGGAAGAAATGGAGTAGTATACCTTTGGAGTAAGGATGGGTGAAGTTTTCTGTGAAAATTTTTGTCCAACTTGATGGAAGAATATCCCTTAGCATATGAAGTGTGTTGAAGTGAAACAAAATCCTAAAATGAAGTTCGTCGAATCTACTTTCCAACGCAACAAACCGCTAGTCAATAGGACATCGGAGTATAAAATTATGAATGCTACAAGTTCAGCTGACAGAGGAGAAGTGCGTGCTACAGTAACCCCCTATATAAAGGGTAAAAACCTATTTTTCACCATATTTTGTCCAAAAAAAATCATAAATTAGAAGAGGGAGTGAGGGTATCAAAAAGTGAGCTATTTTCAAGTGGCGGAATATTAGTTTAGGTCCGGATAGCGCGTGGTTGTGATAGTAGTCCTATTTTGCAGTGGATTCGGTTTGGATTCTAGGCGAATGCTAATGATATTACTGTCCTTGTAAGAATATGGTATGAATCCCTCCCTATTGATATTGTTTTAGGTTTACTTGCAGAAATAGAGAGACTAAATAGCTGTTTAATGGGGTAGTTGGTTGAAAAATCGGATAAACATCATATGAGATATCTTATGGAGGTAGTGATGATGTTGTTGCTGTTGTCGTCGTTGTTGTTGTTGGTTGTTGGTAACTATGATTTCAGGCTAGGGATATAAACCGGGGAGGTTCTGCCGAAATTTCAACAGATTATAGGAAGAGTTAACTAAAAGGCTTAAGATAAGCACGTGATAACGAGTCTAACAATAGTATGATTTCCCTTGATTGAAGATTTGTGAGTTCGAGAAGTAGAAGTTGAGCGAATAGATAAGCGTCAAGGTATGTAAAACTATTCCTTCTTTCTTCTTTGGCATGAATTACATAAAATGGGCAAACGTCAAACATACATGACTCCAATGAACTCTAGTTCTGAGTAGTACTTGACATGACAGTTGTCTTTGATTCTCAAGTGTTGGTTCCTTCTAATTATTCTCTTGAATCCAAATGATGATTCATTTTGTACATGAATGCTCCTATGATTCATTTTGTACATGGTTGCTCCTATTACTCTGCACAGTTTCATTGCATATTTCACCAAATCCCTCACTAGAGGGTCGGGTATGTATTATATTTCACTTAGTTCCATAATGGGCCGGGTACGTATTATATTTCACCGAGTCCCATAATGGGCCGATTACGTATTATATTTCACTGAGTCCCATAATGGGCCGGGTATGGTATATTATATTTCACCGAGTCCCATAATGGGCCGGGTACGTATTATATTTCACCGAGTCTCATAATGGTTCGGGTACGGTATATTATATTTCACCGAGTCCTATAATGGGCCGGGTACGGTATATTACATATGCATTACTCTCAAAATAAGGTACAGATGCTTTGGTATTCCTTAATTATCATATTTATTTCCTGTCATCTTTCCACTCAGTCATGATGTTCATTACATCACTTTATGCTTTACATATTCAGTACATCTTCCATACTGACCCCCATTCTTCAGGGGTTGCGTTTCATGCCCGCAAGTACAGATACTCAGGTTGATGATCCTCAAGCTTAGGACATCTGGTTGGCTGCTTGAAGAGTTCCATCGTTCCGGAGCTTGAGTCATTTTGGTGCAGATCCTGTTGATATAGACTTATGTATATTCGGGGGTACGGCGGGGCCCTGTACTGCCATATTTCACTAGTATACTCTTAGAGGTCTGTGGACATGTGTGGGTTGTATATATGGTTTAGTCAGCTATATAGACGTAGTTCGTCATGGATATTCTCGTGTACAATGGTAGCCTTGTCGGCTTGCATATTTTGTTATGTTTGGTTAACTGTGACTCCCCGGGAGACAGGTTCATTCTGATATATGACATTATCAGTCTACAACATGCTTTTACAGATTTCCAAATTGTCCTTAGTATCAGTCCTGATTATATCTAACAGGTTCGTATACGAGTGTCCAACTCGTTCACTAGTCATGGCCCATCGGTTTGGGTCGTGACATCATACATATGAACGTTTTGTTTTAGGAAATACATCATTTTGTTAGAAGCTATGAAATTGGTCCCGGATTGGGTTTTGTAGCCAACACTATAATTCTCTCAATTTTTTGAAGAGGTCTGTCCGTTGTTGGCCTAAATGAGCTTTGGGTTTAAAGATTTTGAGATGACCATATCATCCCTTTTTATCTGTGAATGGGCTTTGGCCCAAAAACTCCCTTTTTTGTTTTGGCCAGTTCTGGCCTTGTATATTTTCTGCTAAAATCAGTGGGGTTTTTGGCCCAATATTTACCAGATTTTGTCGTTGAATTTGATCCAAAACACTTATCTTTAGCCTTAGTTTGAAAAAAAAAACTTGGTTTATTCTTTACAAAGAAAGTATGCTTTGGTTTTTAAAACCATGTCCGTTTTTTATTTAACAATATTGCAATATTTGTGGTTTTGAAATATTCTTTTGGTTCTTGTTTAAAACAGTGTCAAATAGTTTGGCTAATCATCTATTTAAATTTCTCAAAATCGTTTTTGCTAAATCCGGGTTTTGAAAATGGTTTCGGGGACTTAGAGTAATCTAAATGGCAGACGTACCATTTTCCTAAGACTACTAGTTAGTATGATAAGGATTCCACTATGACATGAGTTTTTTACAAGTATTTCGTACAAATACACAAAAGCTCACGATGAAGGAAAAAAAAGAAGCAAAAATAAAGGAAATGGAGAGAATAGGGGTGTACCAAGCCCCTAGCTGGCCATTTTCACCCATGGCTGGGCCTTATGCGTGCCAAGCTATTTAATTCATCTTCGCGGACTAGATATCTTCAGAGAAAGAATTTTCCTTATTAGCCCCCGACCCGAGTGGTCATGTGGGGAAGGAGAAAAGGAAAAGGGAAACCGGTTAGTTTATAATTTTCTTGAACTTATCACGATTATACTCACAAAAAACAAAAGACGTATACCAAATATGTACATATGTATCAAATAGATTCTACAAGTCAATGAAGTAATGCAGCTATGCAAGTGCTTATACATGTATACTACAAGGCCCACTGGCAGGTCTTTGGTAGCAGAGGAGTACGGGGAGTCGTCGCCCCCGTATTCCCGATGCTGCACAAGTTCTAAGGTGTTTCATAAACCCCATGCATGGCTGGTCATCGGGGGAAGGCTAAGACTAGACCCTACCCCAAATTACCTTATCCCACACCAATGTATCCACAAGAACATAGGCAGATTCCAGGATAAAAGCATCACATAGTTGGCCAGGTTCACAACACAATGCAAATCAAGAACCAGAGGCAATCAAGTAAAATTTATGGACTTGAAGTAGCAAAAGTATGGCCAAACAGACACTCATGAAGGAGGCCCAAAGCAAATTGACAAGAATCAAAGTGTCAAAGACCACCAGTATTACATAAATGGAACAAGGAACAAGTAAACATGATCATGGAAAGACAACATAGGTTGTAGTATACAGATATGGGATGGCCAAGGATAGGAAGTCAAAACTCATAGCAATGGTAAAGCACACACAAACTGTGACACACAGAGGAGATAAGCCAATACTAAAATGCACCACCGTGAAATGAACTAAAGCAGTTGACATCTTCTCAATGAGAATGCATGCAGAGCCAATCAAGGGATGTGGACATCGCAGGTAAGAGGTAAGACTAAGGCCCTCCTATGTCTGAGTTTTTTTTATGCATCAAACTGAGTGTCACCGTTGAGCCAGCTAATGCACTCTTAGGAACAAGTAAATAAGACCAGGTCAAGGAAAATTGGCAACCCAGTTTTACACTTCTACCAATCCTTCCCTTTTGTTTCTAACTTAAACCCATATGCATACTTATTCTTCATTTGGTCAAGTCACAATCAATCTTGCCAGGACACCTATCTCTAGCCTGGGGGGCCTCATTAAGTTTGGGAGAAGAATCCATATGATTCCAAGGTTCTTGGCAATGAACACCCAACCTCACAGGCCATAGAAGTGCCATGAGACCTCTTATCTGAAGGAAAAATGTCATGAGCCAGGCTGGGCCTGGTCTTCCTTTTCTCCTTTCGCCAAGGCCCCTTTAAAAGGCTTTTCTTAGGTCATATGGCCTTGGTTCACTTCCAGCCCCCTTTGTGATCATATGGAGGTTTACATCTTTAAAGTTATTTACAGCCTAGAATTCAATCTGAAAGGGTTCCAAGTACATATGTTCAACTAAGCAGTTCATTTGTACTAAGATCAGGACCATTTCCTAAAACTCCTCAAGGATAACTAAACTAATTCAAGTCATAGCATGGATCAGGTTCAACCACTACAAGCTATTCAGGTTCCCTTGGCTTCCCAGTCTCACCCCAGGTGGCTCTATACTCCTCATAGGTCAGTCTATGACATAAGACTCCTTCAAACCAACCCCAAGGA
The DNA here is from genome assembly GCF_019175385.1 of Lycium barbarum. NCBI lineage: Eukaryota > Viridiplantae > Streptophyta > Magnoliopsida > Solanales > Solanaceae > Lycium > Lycium barbarum. Next base: position 93,123,048 of record NC_083345.1, on the reverse strand, counting down.
TACACACAACCAAATTAGCAAACAAATGATAGTTCAACAAGCAGACAGAGCATTTTCACAGAAGCCTGATGCCCAAGACAAGCAAGGAATGAGACTAACCATATAAGCAAGTCACTAGAACCCTAGATAAGAGGTGCAAAAAGGCCTAGGTAAGACACAACAGGCAATTGCGAACTTAGACAGCAAAATTATTTATTTCTGATAAAGAAAAACCTTGAAAGAGCCTGTGACTTAAAGCACACATTTAAACCTAGTAGTTTTAAAACTTACCTCCCGTTTTACAAGCCCAAGCACATAGTAAACATGTTAGCTAATAAGGATTATTGTTAGTTCACATATAGATGGACTGGGCACGTATTATAATTTCATCGAGTTCCATAATGGGCTGGGCACGTATTATAATTCACCGAGTCCCATAATGGGCCAGGTAAGGCATATTATAATTCACCGAGTCCTATAATGGGTCGGGTACGTATTATATTTCACCGAGTCCCATAATGGGCCGGGTACGTATTATATTTCACCGAGTCTCATAATGGTTCGGGTACGGTATATTATATTTCACCGAGTCCTATAATGGGCCGGGTACGGTATATTACATATGCATTACTCTCAAAATAAGGTACAGATGCTTTGGTATTCCTTAATTATCATATTTATTTCCTGTCATCTTTCCACTCAGTCATGATGTTCATTACATCACTTTATGCTTTACATATTCAGTACATCTTCCATACTGACCCCCATTCTTCAGGGATTGTGTTTCATGCCCGCAAGTACAGATACTCAGGTTGATGATCCTCAAGCTTAGGACATCTGGTTGGCTGCTTGAAGAGTTCCATCGTTCCGGAGCTTGAGTCATTTTGGTGCAGATCCTGTTGATATAGACTTATGTATATTCGGGGGTACGGCGGGGCCCTGTACTGCCATATTTCACTAGTATACTCTTAGAGGTCTGTGGACATGTGTGGGTTGTATATATGGTTTAGTCAGCTATATAGACGTAGTTCGTCATGGATATTCTCGTGTACAATGGTAGCCTTGTCGGCTTGCATATTTTGTTATGTTTGGTTAACTGTGACTCCCCGGGAGACAGGTTCATTCTGATATATGACATTATCAGTCTACAACATGCTTTTACAGATTTCCAAATTGTCCTTAGTATCAGTCCTGATTATATCTAACAGGTTCGTATACGAGTGTCCAACTCGTTCACTAGTCATGGCCCATCGGTTTGGGTCGTGACATCATACATATGAACGTTTTGTTTTAGGAAATACATCATTTTGTTAGAAGCTATGAAATTGGTCCCGGATTGGGTTTTGTAGCCAACACTATAATTCTCTCATTTTTTTGAAGAGGTCTGTCCGTTGTTGGCCTAAATGAGCTTTGGGTTTAAAGATTTTGAGATGACCATATCATCCCTTTTTATCTGTGAATGGGCTTTGGCCCAAAAAATCCCTTTTTTGTTTTGGCCAGTTCTGGCCTTGTATATTTTCTGCTAAAATCAGTGGGGTTTTTGGCCCAATATTTACCAGATTTTGTCGTTGAATTTGATCCAAAACACTTATCTTTAGCCTTAGTTTGAAAAAAAAAACTTGGTTTATTCTTTACAAAGAAAGTATGCTTTGGTTTTTAAAACCATGTCCGTTTTTTATTTAACAATATTGCAATATTTGTGGTTTTGAAATATTCTTTTGGTTCTTGTTTAAAACAGTGTCAAATAGTTTGGCTAATCATCTATTTAAATTTCTCAAAATCGTTTTTGCTAAATCCGGGTTTTGAAAATGGTTTCGGGGACTTAGAGTAATCTAAATGGCATACGTACCATTTTCCTAAGACTACTAGTTAGTATGATAAGGATTCCACTATGACATGAGTTTTTTTACAAGTATTTCGTACAAATACACAAAAGCTCACGATGAAGGAAAAAAAAGAAGCAAAATTAAAGGAAATGGAGAGAATAGGGGTGTACCAAGCCCCTAGCTGGCCATTTTCACCCATGGCTGGGCCTTATGCGTGCCAAGCTATTTAATTCATCTTCGCGGACTAGATATCTTCAGAGAAAGAATTTTCCTTATTAGCCCCCGACCCGAGTGGTCATGTGGTGAAGGAGAAAAGGAAAAGGGAAACCGGTTAGTTTATAATTTTCTTGAACTTATCACGATTATACTCACAAAAAACAAAAGACGTATATCAAATATGTACATATGTATCAAATAGATTCTACAAGTCAATGAAGTAATGCAGCTATGCAAGTGCTTATACATGTATACTACAAGGCCCACTGGCAGGTCTTTGGTAGCAGAGGAGTACGGGGAGTCGTCGCCCCCGTATTCCCGATGCTGCACAAGTTCTAAGGTGTTTCATAAACTCCATGCATGGCTGGTCACCGGGGGAAGGCTAAGACTAGACCCTACCCCAAATTACCTTATCCCACACCAATGTATCCACAAGAACATAGGCAGATTCCAGGATAAAAGCATCACATAGTTGGCCAGGTTCACAACACAATGCAAATCAAGAACCAAAGGCAATCAAGTAAAATTTATGGACTTGAAGTAGCAAAAGTATGGCCAAACAGACACTCATGAAGGAGGCCCAAAGCAAATTGACAAGAATCAAAGTGTCAAAGACCAAAACACACAGCTGCAGCCCACCAGTATTACATAAATGGAACAAGGAACAAGGAAACATGATCATGGAAAGACAACATAGGTTGTAGTATACAGATATGGGATGGCCAAGGATAGGAAGTCAAAACTCATAGCAATGGTAAAGCACACACAAACTGTGACACACAGAGGAGATAAGCCAATACTAAAATGCACCACCGTGAAATGAACTAAAGCAGTTGACATCTTCTCAATGAGAATGCATGCAGAGCCAATCAAGGGATGTGGACATCGCAGGTAAGAGGTAAGACTAAGGCCCTCCTATGTCTGAGTTTTTTTTATGCATCAAACTGAGTGTCACCCTTGAGCCAGCTAATGCACTCTTAGGAACAAGTAAATAAGACCAGGTCAAGGAAAATTGGAAACCCAGTTTTACACTTCTACCAATCCTTCCCCTTTGTTTCTAACTTAAACCCATATGCATACTTATTCTTCATTTGGTCAAGTCACAATCAATCTTGCCAGGACACCTATCTCTAACCTGGGGGGCCTCATTAAGTTTGGGAGAAGAATCCATATGATTCCAAGGTTCTTGGCAATGAACACCCAACCTCACAGGCCATAGAAGTGCCATGAGACCTCTTATCTGAAGGAAAAATGTCATGAGCCAGGCTGGGCCTGGTCTTCCTTTTCTCCTTTCGCCAAGGCCCCTTTAAAAGGCTTTTCTTAGGTCATATGGCCTTGGTTCACTTCCAGCCCCCTTTGTGATCATATGGAGGTTTACATCTTTAAAGTTATTTACAGCCTAGAATTCAATCTGAAAGGGTTCCAAGTACATATGTTCAACTAAGCAGTTCATTTGTACTAAGATCAGGACCATTTCCTAAAACTCCTCAAGGATAACTAAACTAATTCAAGTCATAGCATGGATCAGGTTCAACCACTACAAGCTATTCAGGTTCCCTTGGCTTCCCAGTCTCACCCCAGGTGGCTCTATACTCCTCATAGGTCAGTCTATGACATAAGACTCCTTCAAACCAACCCCAAGGATACACACAACCAAATTAGCAAACAAATGATAGTTCAACAAGCAGACAGAGCATTTTCACAGAAGCCTGATGCCCAAGACAAGCAAGGAATGAGACTAACCATATAAGCAAGTCACTAGAACCCTAGATAAGAGGTGCAAAAAGGCCTAGGTAAGACACAACAGGCAATTGCGAACTTAGACAGCAAAATTATTTATTTCTGATAAAGAAAAACCTTGAAAGAGCCTGTGACTTAAAGCACACATTTAAACCTAGTAGTTTTAAAACTTACCTCCCGTTTTACAAGCCCAAGCACATAGTAAACATGTTAGCTAATAAGGATTATTGTTAGTTCACATATAGATGGACTGGGCACGTATTATAATTTCATCGAGTTCCATAATGGGCTGGGCACGTATTATAATTCACCGAGTCCCATAATGGGCCAGGTAAGGCATATTATAATTCACCGAGTCCTATAATGGGTCGGGTACGTATTATATTTCACCGAGTCCCATAATGGGCCGGGTACGTATTATATTTCACCGAGTCTCATAATGGTTCGGGTACGGTATATTATATTTCACCGAGTCCTATAATGGGCCGGGTACGGTATATTACATATGCATTACTCTCAAAATAAGGTACAGATGCTTTGGTATTCCTTAATTATCATATTTATTTCCTGTCATCTTTCCACTCAGTCATGATGTTCATTACATCACTTTATGCTTTACATATTCAGTACATCTTCCATACTGACCCCCATTCTTCAGGGATTGTGTTTCATGCCCGCAAGTACAGATACTCAGGTTGATGATCCTCAAGCTTAGGACATCTGGTTGGCTGCTTGAAGAGTTCCATCGTTCCGGAGCTTGAGTCATTTTGGTGCAGATCCTGTTGATATAGACTTATGTATATTCGGGGGTACGGCGGGGCCCTGTACTGCCATATTTCACTAGTATACTCTTAGAGGTCTGTGGACATGTGTGGGTTGTATATATGGTTTAGTCAGCTATATAGACGTAGTTCGTCATGGATATTCTCGTGTACAATGGTAGCCTTGTCGGCTTGCATATTTTGTTATGTTTGGTTAACTGTGACTCCCCGGGAGACAGGTTCATTCTGATATATGACATTATCAGTCTACAACATGCTTTTACAGATTTCCAAATTGTCCTTAGTATCAGTCCTGATTATATCTAACAGGTTCGTATACGAGTGTCCAACTCGTTCACTAGTCATGGCCCATCGGTTTGGGTCGTGACATCATACATATGAACGTTTTGTTTTAGGAAATACATCATTTTGTTAGAAGCTATGAAATTGGTCCCGGATTGGGTTTTGTAGCCAACACTATAATTCTCTCATTTTTTTGAAGAGGTCTGTCCGTTGTTGGCCTAAATGAGCTTTGGGTTTAAAGATTTTGAGATGACCATATCATCCCTTTTTATCTGTGAATGGGCTTTGGCCCAAAAAATCCCTTTTTTGTTTTGGCCAGTTCTGGCCTTGTATATTTTCTGCTAAAATCAGTGGGGTTTTTGGCCCAATATTTACCAGATTTTGTCGTTGAATTTGATCCAAAACACTTATCTTTAGCCTTAGTTTGAAAAAAAAAACTTGGTTTATTCTTTACAAAGAAAGTATGCTTTGGTTTTTAAAACCATGTCCGTTTTTTATTTAACAATATTGCAATATTTGTGGTTTTGAAATATTCTTTTGGTTCTTGTTTAAAACAGTGTCAAATAGTTTGGCTAATCATCTATTTAAATTTCTCAAAATCGTTTTTGCTAAATCCGGGTTTTGAAAATGGTTTCGGGGACTTAGAGTAATCTAAATGGCATACGTACCATTTTCCTAAGACTACTAGTTAGTATGATAAGGATTCCACTATGACATGAGTTTTTTTACAAGTATTTCGTACAAATACACAAAAGCTTACGATGAAGGAAAAAAAAGAAGCAAAATTAAAGGAAATGGAGAGAATAGGGGTGTACCAAGCCCCTAGCTGGCCATTTTCACCCATGGCTGGGCCTTATGCGTGCCAAGCTATTTAATTCATCTTCGCGGACTAGATATCTTCAGAGAAAGAATTTTCCTTATTAGCCCCCGACCCGAGTGGTCATGTGGTGAAGGAGAAAAGGAAAAGGGAAACCGGTTAGTTTATAATTTTCTTGAACTTATCACGATTATACTCACAAAAAACAAAAGACGTATATCAAATATGTACATATGTATCAAATAGATTCTACAAGTCAATGAAGTAATGCAGCTATGCAAGTGCTTATACATGTATACTACAAGGCCCACTGGCAGGTCTTTGGTAGCAGAGGAGTACGGGGAGTCGTCGCCCCCGTATTCCCGATGCTGTACAAGTTCTAAGGTGTTTCATAAACCCCATGCATGGCTGGTCACCGGGGGAAGGCTAAGACTAGACCCTACCCCAAATTACCTTATCCCACACCAATATATCCACAAGAACATAGGCAGATTCCAGGATAAAAGCATCACATAGTTGGCCAGGTTCACAACACAATGCAAATCAAGAACCAGAGGCAATCAAGTAAAATTTATGGACTTGAAGTAGCAAAAGTATGGCCAAACAGACACTCATGAAGGAGGCCCAAAGCAAATTGACAAGAATCAAAGTGTCAAAGACCAAAACACACAGCTGCAGCCCACCAGTATTACATAAATGGAACAAGGAACAAGGAAACATGATCATGGAAAGACAACATAGGTTGTAGTATACAGATATGGGATGGCCAAGGATAGGAAGTCAAAACTCATAGCAATGGTAAAGCACACACAAACTGTGACACACAGAGGAGATAAGCCAATACTAAAATGCACCACCGTGAAATGAACTAAAGCAGTTGACATCTTCTCAATGAGAATGCATGCAGAGCCAATCAAGGGATGTGGACATCGCAGGTAAAAGGTAAGACTAAGGCCCTCCTATGTCTGAGTTTTTTTTATGCATCAAACTGAGTGTCACCCTTGAGCCAGCTAATGCACTCTTAGGAACAAGTAAATAAGACCAGGTCAAGGAAAATTGGCAACCCAGTTTTACACTTCTACCAATCCTTTCCCTTTGTTTCTAACTTAAACCCATATGCATACTTATTCTTCATTTGGTCAAGTCACAATCAATCTTGCCAGGACACCTATCTCTAACCTGGGGGGCCTCATTAAGTTTGGGAGAAGAATCCATATGATTCCAAGGTTCTTGGCAATGAACACCCAACCTCACAGGCCATAGAAGTGCCATGAGACCTCTTATCTGAAGGAAAAATGTCATGAGCCAGGCTGGGCCTGGTCTTCCTTTTCTCCTTTCGCCAAGGCCCCTTTAAAAGGCTTTTCTTAGGTCATATGGCCTTGGTTCACTTCCAGCCACCTTTGTGATCATATGGAGGTTTACATCTTTAAAGTTATTTACAGCCTAGAATTCAATCTGAAAGGGTTCCAAGTACATATGTTCAACTAAGCAGTTCATTTGTACTAAGATCAGGACCATTTCCTAAAACTCCTCAAGGATAACTAAACTAATTCAAGTCATAGCATGGATCAGGTTCAACCACTACAAGCTATTCAGGTTCCCTTGGCTTCCCAGTCTCACCCCAGGTGGCTCTATACTCCTAATAGGTCAGTCTATGACATAAGACTCCTTCAAACCAACCCCAAGGATACACACAACCAAATTAGCAAACAAATGATAGTTCAACAAGCAGACAGAGCATTTTCACAGAAGCCTGATGCCCAAGACAAGCAAGGAATGAGACTAACCATATAAGCAAGTCACTAGAACCCTAGATAAGAGGTGCAAAAAGGCCTAGGTAAGACACAACAGGCAATTGAGAACTTAGACAGCAAAATTATTTATTTCTGATAAAGAAAAACCTTGATAGAGCCTGTGACTTAAAGCACACATTTAAACCTAGTAGTTTTAAAACTTACCTCCCCTTTTACAAGCCCAAGCACATAGTAAACATGTTAGCTAATAAGGATTATTGTTAGTTCACATATAGATGGACTGGGCACGTATTATAATTTCATCGAGTTCCATAATGGGCTGGGCACGTATTATAATTCACCGAGTCCCATAATGGGCCAGGTAAGGCATATTATAATTCACCGAGTCCCATAATGGGTCGGGTACGTATTATATTTCACCGAGTCCCATAATGGGCCGGGTACGTATTATATTTCACCGAGTCTCATAATGGTTCGGGTACGGTATATTATATTTCACCGAGTCCTATAATGGGCCGGGTACGGTATATTACATATGCATTACTCTCAAAATAAGGTACAGATGCTTTGGTATTCCTTAATTATCATATTTATTTCCTGTCATCTTTCCACTCAGTCATGATGTTCATTACATCACTTTATGCTTTACATATTCAGTACATCTTCCATACTGACCCCCATTCTTCGGGGGTTGCGTTTCATGCCCGCAAGTACAGATACTCAGGTTGATGATCCTCAAGCTTAGGACATCTGGTTGGCTGCTTGAAGAGTTCCATCGTTCCGGAGCTTGAGTCATTTTGGTACAGATCCTTTTGATATAGACTTATGTGTATTCGGGGGTACGGTGGGGCCTTATACAGCCATATTTCACTATTATACTCTTAGAGGTATGTGGACATGTGTCGGTTGTATATATGGTTTGGTCAGCTATATAGACGTACTTCGTTTTGGATATTCTCGTGTACAGTACCAGCCCTGTCGGCTTGCATATTTTGTTATGTTTGGTTAACTATGACTCCCCAGGAGACATGTTCATTCTGATATATGGCATTATGAATGAACAGCATGCTTTTACAGATTTCCACATTGTCCTTAGTATCTGTCTGATTATATCTAACAGGTTCGTATACGAGTGTCCAACTCGGGCACTAGTTATGGCCCATCGGTTTGGATCGTGACAAAAGTGATATCAGAGCAGTTCATCCTTGGAGTGCCTATAGACCGTGTCTAGTAGAGTCTTGTTTATCGGTGTGTTGTGCACAACATGTATAAACAGAAGCTACAGGACATTTAGGATGTCATCTTTCCATCTATAAACAGGATGCTATAGGACATTTAGGATGTCATCTTTCCTTCTTACTCTAGATCGTGCGATAGAGCTATGTTATCAGGATAGTCCCTCTCTAACGAATTGCTGTGTTTCCAACTATACCTCCAAAGAAAGTGACAGTTGCCCAGAAGGGTCAATCAGAAGCAGGAGATGCTAGTCAGACTCGAAAAGTTACTAGGGCCCATGCCCAGTGTATGCCTGAGATGGTAGTCTAGTCAGCGAGTTCTGCTACATCGCCACCTTCAGAGGAGCTTGGAGCAGCAGCAGCTCCAATTCAGGGGGAAGCACCCCCACCAGCTCCTGAGTCCCTGGTACCTGAACTACCAGCTCCTCAGCCAGGGGCGGAGGATAGGGCCATGAGAGATGCAGTTCAGTTATTGACAAGATTAGTGGCAGGGCAGGCTCGCAGGCATGGACTAGGAGTTGACAATGCAGATAAGTCTGATAGCTTGAGGGTTCGTGACTTCCTGAATTGTAATCCTTTAGTGTGTTTTTGGGTCAGGGCCCAAGGATGATCCACAGGAGTTTATTCGGCAGATACAACGTACCTTAAGGATAATGAGGGCTTCTGAGGCTGAGTCTATTGAGTTATCTTCGTATAGATTGCGGGATGCAGCTGTTAATTAATATGAATCTTGGGAGTTATCCAGGGGTGAGGATGCTCCTCGAGCGGTATGGGATGAGTTTGTGGAGGCCTTCCTTGGCCACTTCCTGCCTCCAGAGATGAGGCGAGCTAGAGTTGATAGATTCTTTCATTTGAGGCAGAGTGGCAGGAGCGTTCAAAAGTATAGTCTTGAGTTTGATTCGTTGGCTAGATATGCGCCGACTATTGTAGCTGATATGGCGGATAGAGTTAATTATTATGTGATGGGACTAGATCGTTATCTAGTTGATGGTTGTATGACAGTGGATATTGCTCGGGTACAGGCATACGCACAAGGGGTAGAGGATCGACATAGGGGACGTCAGCCAGATAAAGACCATGACAGAGGCTAGCATAAGAGGGCTACATCAGCGGGTTATTCTGGAGAGTTTTGAGGTGAGCAGCCTCAGCAGCATGTTAGATATTCTTCCCATCCAGCACGGAGTGCACCCCCACGGTCGTGCGTAGGGGATTCGATTGCATAGGGTATTCAGGAGCCGATCAGAGCTCCAGGGCTCCAAGTTCATAGATGAGGAGGGGCTCGAGTCAGTCGAGGCCACCATTGTCTCGGTGTTCTCGTTGTGGTAGGCCCCATTTTAGGGAATGTCGTTGGGCTACAGGTACATGTTTTTCTTGCGGCCGTAACATCCATATGATGGGAGAGTGTCCTTATAGAGGTGGTGCAGGTGGTATGGCTCAGCCCACTAGGTCGGTTGCTGGTTCATCTTCTTCTGTAGCCATGCGCCCTACGGTGTAGAGTATTCAGACACTAGCAGGCTGTGGTAGAGGTCGTAGCGGAGCTTCCAGTTCTAGTGGTCCTTCGAACTGCATATATGCTTTGGTTAGTAGGCAGGATCAAGAGGCGTCACCGAATGTGGTTATAGGTATATTATCGATTTTCTCCCAGGATCTATATGCATTGATAGATCCAGGTTGAACCTTATCATATATATCCCTCTTTGTTGCTAGTAGAATCGGAATAGAACCTGAGTTGATAGAACCATTTGAGGTAGCTACACCGGTAGGAGATTCTATCATAGCTCGGCAAGTATATAGAAATAACTCGGTGGGAATATGTAGTCATCATACCATAGTAGACCTGATAGAGTTAGACATGACTAAGTTTGATGTTATCATAGGTATGGATTGGCTGGCTTCTTGCTATTCTAATATTGATTGTAGAGAAAAGATAGTTCGGTTTCAGTTTGCAGGAGAGCCGATAATAAAGTGGAGAGGGAATGCAGAATCGCCGAGGGGTAAGTTTATTTCATACCTCAAAGCAAGAAAGATGGTTAGGAAAGGCTATAATTATCATCTAGTTCGAGTGCATGATATGAATGCAGAGGTACCAGCTCTTCAGTCAGTGCCAGTCGTTAATGAATTCCCAGATGTATTCCCTGATGAGCTTCCAGGTCTCCCTACAGAATGGGAGATAGAGTTCACTATAGATGTATTGCCAGATACTTAGCCTATATCTATTCCTCCTTATAGAATGGCACCTGCAGAGCTAAAGGAATTAAAGGAGCGACTGAGAGACTTGTTAGAAAAAGGCATCATCAAGCCTAGTACATCACCTTGGGGAGTACCGGTACTATTTGTGAGGAAGAAAGACGGGTCGCTGCGGATGTGTATTGATTATAGGCAACTGAATAAAGTAACGATAAAGAACAGGTATCCCCTCCCCATGATTGATGACCTATTTGACCAGTTGCAGGGTGCTAGGTGTTTTTCAAAGATAGACTTGCGGTCAGTTTATCATCAGGTGCGGGTAAAGGAGACAGATATCCCAAAGACGACATTCAGGACCCGATACGGGCATTACGAGTTTAGAATGATGTCTTTCGATCTGACTAATGCTCCAGCGGTGTTTATAGATTTGATGAACTGGGAATTCAAACCATTTCTAGATACGTTCATTATCGTATTTATTGATGATATTCTGGTTTATTCACGTTCAGAATAGGAGCATGCAGACAATTTGAGGACGGTACTTAGGCTACTCCAGCACCAGAAGTTGTATGCTAAATTTTCTAAGTGGTAATATCGGTTGACTTCAGTAGCACTTTTGGGGCATATTATTGGAGCGGATGGTATTCGGGTAGATACGCAGACGATTGATGCGGTAAAGACCTGGGCCAGACCTACGACACCTACCGAGGTACGTAGTTTTTTGGGGCTTGCAAGATATTACAGGAGATTCGTAGAAACGTTTGCCTCGATTTCAGCACTTTAACAAGGCTAACTCGGAAGGCAGCTAAGTTCTTGTGGACTAATTCTTGTGAGCAAAGCTTCCAGTTGCTGAAAGATAAGTTGACGACGGCTCTAGTTCTAGCTCTTCCTGAGGGACCAGATGGTTATGTTATCTATTGTGACGCTTTAGGTGTTGGACTAGGTTGTGTATTGATGCAGCATGGTAGGGTTATAGCCTATGATTCCAGATATCTCCAAAAGCACGAGAAGAATTATCCTACTCGTGATCTGGAGTTAGCAGCAGTGATTCATGCCTTGAAGATATAGAGGCATTATTTATATGGTGTTCATGTTGATATCTATGCGGATCACAAGAGTCTCCAATATATCTTTAAGAAGAAGGAGCTAAATTTACGACAGAGACGGTGGCTAGAGTTATTAAAGGATTATGATGTTGACATTATATACCATCCAGGGAAAGAAAATGTTGTAGCAGATGCTCTTAGCCGTACATCTATAGGCAGTTTGATAGATGTGTAGCCAGAAGGGAAGGAGATAATTCCTGAGATTTACCAACTAGCTAGCCTTGGAGTCCGTTTGGCTAACTCTGGAGATAGTGTAGTTTCTGTTCGAGAAGATGCTGAGTCTTTTATCATAGAAGAGGAGAAGAGACATCAGTACGAGGACCCTGTTCTTGCACATTATAGGGATATTTCCCTTCAAAAGGAGAAGACCCCATTCGGGGTTACACCTGACGGAGTGCTACGGTATAGGGCAGGTTGTGTGTACCTGATGTTGTAGGGCTACGATGGCAGGTTGTGGGAGAGGCACATTATGCTCGTTATTCTATTCATCCGGGGTCAACGAAGATGTATCATGACCTCAGATGCTTATATTGGTGGGATGGCATGAAAAAGGACATAACGGAGCTCAGTGCTTGAATTGTCAACAGGTTAAGGCTGAGCATTAGAAGCCTGGTGGATTATTGCAGGAGATAGAGATCCTAACTTGGAAATGGGAGGTGATTAATATGGACTTTATTACAGGTTTACCATGCACTCAGTAGAAGTATTACTCTATATGGGTTATTGTTTATAGGCTGAGGAAATCAGCCCATTTCCTTCCAGTCAAGACTACTTCTTCCGCGAAAAATTATGCGAGGTTATGCATCAGAGAGATAGTGAGACTTCATGGGGTCCTCACAGCCATTATTTTAAACAGAGGAGCTCAGTTTACAGCTAACTTCTAGAGATCGTTCAAGAATGGATTGGGGACACAAGTGAGTCTTAGCATAGCATTTCACCCTCAAACTGATGGACAGGTAGAGCGTACTATTCAGACACTAAAAGATATGTTGTGAGCCTGTATTATTTACTTCAGAGGTAGCTGGGACGATCATTTGCCACTAGTTGAGTTTGCTTATAATAATAGCTACCATTAGAGCATTCAGATGGCACCGTACGACGCCTTATATGGGAGGAAGTGCAGGTCACCTATTGGTTGGTTTGATGTTGGTAAGACGAAGTTGATAGGCCCAGATGAGATTTAGCAAGCTGTTGATAAGGTAAAGCTTATTCAGGAGAGATTATTGACAACCCAGAGTCGACAGAAGTCGTATGTAGACAATCGACGTCGAGACTTAGAATTTCAGGTTGGTGACTGGATATTCCTGAAGGTATCACCCATGAAGGGTGTGATGAGATTCGGCAAGAAGGGGAAGCTCAGCCCGAGGTACATTGGGCCTTATCAGATTATTCGTAAAGTAAGTAAGGTTGCCTATGAATTGGATCTACCATCTGATTTGGAAGCTGTACATCTAGTATTTCATGTATCATTACTTCGTAAATTAATTGGTGACCCTTCCAGAGTATTTCTTATAGATGATGTCCAGGTGATGGAGGAGTTGTCTTATGAGGAGAGCCCCAAAGATATACTTGTTCGCCAGGTTAGAAGGTTATGTACTAAGGATGTAGCTTCTGTCAAAGTATTGTGGCGAAATAACAATAGGGAAGAAGTGACTTGGGAAGCCGAAGACAAAATGATGAATAAGTATCCTCACTTGTTCCCTATGCCTGCAGGTAATTCAATTCATTACTTGACTATATTGATGGGTAAATGAGACTATATGATATGTTGTGGCCCTGTGTGGCATCATTTTGGGTTGCTGTGCAGGATGGTAGTGGTATAATTACAGGGGAAACTCTGGCAAAATTTTGATAGAATTCCTGAGAGTTTCAACATTAGAGGACGAATGTTTTTAAGGGGGGGAATGATGTTACACCCCGTATCTTCGAAGAAGCACTTATCAAATTTGGAACATAACTACATTGAGTTATGGTTAAGTAAAACCACTTTGGAATCTAAGGAGCAAGCATTATTAAGTATATTTAATGAGTGAAGGATGTATAGAAGGTATAACGGAAGGTTTTATAAGGAAATGAGTGGAAGAAATGGAGTAGTATACCTTTGGAGTAAGGATGGGTGAAGTTTTCTGTGAAAATTTTTGACCAACTTGATGGAAGAATATCCCTTAGCATATGAAGTGTGTTGAAGTGAAACAAAATCCTAAAATAAAGTTCGTCGAATCTACTTTCCAACGCAACAAACCGCTAGTCAATAGGACATCGGAGAATAAAATTATGAATGCTACAAGTTCAGCTGACAGAGGAGAAATGCGTGCTACAGTAACCCCCTATATAAAGGGTAAAAACCTATTTTTCACCATATTTTGTCCAAAAAAAATCAGAAATTCGAAGAGGGAGTGAGGGTATCAAAAAGTGAGCTATTTTCAAGTGGCGGAATATTAGTTTAGGTCCGGATAGCGCGTGGTTGTGATAGTAGTCCTATTTTGCAGTGGATTCGGTTTGGATTCTAGGCGAATGCTAATGATATTACTGTCCTTGTAAGAATATGGTATGAATCCCTCCCTATTGATATTGTTTTAGGTTTACTTGCGGAAATAGAGAGACTAAATAGCTGTTTAATGGGGTAGTTGGTTGAAAAATCGGATAAACATCATATGAGATATCTTATGGAGGTAGTGATGATGTTGTTGCTGTTGTCGTCGTTGTTGTTGTTGGTTGTTGGTAACTGTGATTTCAGGCTAGGGATATAAACCGGGGAGGTTCTGCCGAAATTTCAACAGATTATAGGAAGAGTTAACTAAAAGGCTTAAGATAAGCACGTGATAACGAGTCTAACAATAGTATGATTTCCCTTGATTGAAGATTTGTGAGTTCGAGAAGTAGAAGTTGAGCGAATAGATAAGCGTCAAGGTATGTAAAACTATTCCTTCTTTCTTCTTTGGCATGAATTACATAAAATGGGCAAACGTCAAACATACATGACTCCAATGAACTCTAGTTCTGAGTAGTACTTGACATGACAGTTGTCTTTGATTCTCAAGTGTTGGTTCCTTCTAATTATTCTCTTGAATCCAAATGATGATTCATTTTGTACATGAATGCTCCTATGATTCATTTTGTACATGGTTGCTCCTATTACTCTGCACAGTTTCATTGCATATTTCACCAAATCCCTCACTAGAGGGTCGGGTATGTATTATATTTCACTTAGTTCCATAATGGGCCGGGTACGTATTATATTTCACCGAGTCCCATAATGGGCCGATTACGTATTATATTTCACTGAGTCCCATAATGGGCCGGGTATGGTATATTATATTTCACCGAGTCCCATAATGGGCCAGGTACATATTATATTTCACTGAGTCCCATAATGGGTCGGGTACGGTATATTATATTTCATCGAGTCCCATAATGGACTGGGCACAGTATATTCTATATGCATGACTCTCAACATAACGTACAGATGCTTTGGTATTCCTTACTTATCATACTTAGTTCCAGTCATCTTTCCACTCAGTCATGATCTTCGTTACTGTACTTCATGCTTTACATATTTAGTACATCTTCCTTACTGATTACCTTTCTTCGGGTGTTGCGTTTCATGCCCGCAGGTACAGATACTCAGTTTGGTGATCCTCCAGTTTAGGACATCTGCTCGGCTGCCTGGAGAGCTCCATCGTTCCGGAGCTTGAGTCATTTTGGTGCAGATCCTGTTGATATAGACTTATGTATATTCGGGGGTACGGCGGGGCCCTGTACTGCCATATTTCACTAGTATACTCTTAGAGGTCTGTGGACATGTGTGGGTTGTATATATGGTTTAGTCAGCTATATAGACGTAGTTCGTCATGGATATTCTCGTGTACAATGGTAGCCTTGTCGGCTTGCATATTTTGTTATGTTTGGTTAACTGTGACTCCCCGGGAGACAGGTTCATTCTGATATATGGCATTATCAGTCTACAACATGCTTTTACAGATTTCCAAATTGTCCTTAGTATCAGTCCTGATTATATCTAACAGGTTCGTATACGAGTGTCCAACTCGTTCACTAGTCATGGCCCATCGGTTTGGGTCGTGACATCATACATATGAACGTTTTGTTTCAGGAAATACATCATTTTGTTAGAAGCTATGAAATTGGTCCTGGATTGGGTTTTGTAGCCAACACTATAATTCTCTCATTTTTTTGAAGAGGTCTGTCCGTTGTTGGCCTAAATGAGCTTTGGGTTTAAAGATTTTGAGATGACCATATCATCCCTTTTTATCTGTGAATGGGCTTTGGCCCAAAAAATCCCTTTTTTGTTTTGGCCAGTTCTGGCCTTGTATATTTTCTGCTAAAATCAGTGGGGTTTTTGGCCCAATATTTACCAGATTTTGTCGTTGAATTTGATCCAAAACACTTATCTTTAGCCTTAGTTTGAAAAAAAAAACTTGGTTTATTCTTTACAAAGAAAGTATGCTTTGGTTTTTAAAACCATGTCCGTTTTTTATTTAACAATATTGCAATATTTGTGGTTTTGAAATATTCTTTTGGTTCTTGTTTAAAACAGTGTCAAATAGTTTGGCTAATCATCTATTTAAATTTCTCAAAATCGTTTTTGCTAAATACGGGTTTTGAAAATGGTTTCGGGGACTTAGAGTAATCTAAATGGCAGACGTACCATTTTCCTAAGACTACTAGTTAGTATGATAAGGATTCCACTATGACATGAGTTTTTTACAAGTATTTCGTACAAATACACAAAAGCTCACGATGAAGGAAAAAAAAGAAGCAAAAATAAAGGAAATGGAGAGAATAGGGGTGTACCAAGCCCCTAGCTGGCCATTTTCACCCATGGTTGGGCCTTATGCGTGCCAAGCTATTTAATTCATCTTCGCGGACTAGATATCTTCAGAGAAAGAATTTTCCTTATTAGCCCCCGACCCGAGTGGTCATGTGGTGAAGGAGAAAAGGAAAAGGGAAACCGGTTAGTTTATAATTTTCTTGAACTTATCACGATTATACTCACAAAAAACAAAAGACGTATATCAAATATGTACATATGTATCAAATAGATTCTACAAGTCAATGAAGTAATGCAGCTATGCAAGTGCTTATACATGTATACTACAAGGCCCACTGGCAGGTCTTTGGTAGCAGAGGAGTACGGGGAGTCGTCGCCCCCGTATTCCCAATGCTGCACAAGTTCTAAGGTGTTTCATAAACCCCATGCATGGCTGGTCACCGGGGGAAGGCTAAGACTAGACCCTACCCCAAATTACCTTATCCCACACCAATGTATCCACAAGAACATAGGCAGATTCCAGGATAAAAGCATCACATAGTTGGCCAGGTTCACAACACAATGCAAATCAAGAACCAGAGGCAATCAAGTAAAATTTATGGACTTGAAGTAGCAAAAGTATGGCCAAACAGACACTCATGAAGGAGGCCCAAAGCAAATTGACAAGAATCAAAGTGTCAAAGACCAAAACACACAGCTGCAGCCCACCAGTATTACATAAATGGAACAAGGAACAAGGAAACATGATCATGGAAAGACAACATAGGTTGTAGTATACAGATATGGGATGGCCAAGGATAGGAAGTCAAAACTCATAGCAATGGTAAAGCACACACAAACTGTGACACACAGAGGAGATAAGCCAATACTAAAATGCACCACCGTGAAATGAACTAAAGCAGTTGACATCTTCTCAATGAGAATGCATGCAGAGCCAATCAAGGGATGTGGACATCGCAGGTAAGAGGTAAGACTAAGGCCCTCCTATGTCTGAGTTGTTTTTATGCATCAAACTGAGTGTCACCCTTGAGCCAGCTAAAGCACTCTTAGGAACAAGTAAATAAGACCAGGTCAAGGAAAATTGGCAACCCAGTTTTACACTTCTACCAATCCTTCCCCTTTGTTTCTAACTTAAACCCATATGCATACTTATTCTTCATTTGGTCAAGTCACAATCAATCTTGCCAGGACACCTATCTCTAACCTGGGGGGCCTCATTAAGTTTGGGAGAAGAATCCATATGATTCCAAGGTTCTTGGCAATGAACACCCAACCTCACAGGCCATAGAAGTGCCATGAGACCTCTTATCTGAAGGAAAAATGTCATGAGCCAGGCTGGGCCTGGTCTTCCTTTTCTCCTTTCGCCAAGGCCCCTTTAAAAGGCCTTTCTTAGGTCATATGGCCTTGGTTCACTTCCAGCCCCCTTTGTGATCATATGGAGGTTTACATCTTTAAAGTTATTTACAGCCTAGAATTCAATCTGAAAGGGTTCCAAGTACATATGTTCAACTAAGCAGTTCATTTGTACTAAGATCAGGACCATTTCCTAAAACTCCTCAAGGATAACTAAACTAATTCAAGTCATAGCATGGATCAGGTTCAACCACTACAAGCTATTCAGGTTCCCTTGGCTTCCCAGTCTCACCCCAGGTGGCTCTATACTCCTCATAGGTCAGTCTATGACATAAGACTCCTTCAAACCAACCCCAAGGATACACACAACCAAATTAGCAAACAAATGATAGTTCAACAAGCAGACAGAGCATTTTCACAGAAGCCTGATGCCCAAGACAAGAAAGGAATGAGACTAACCATATAAGCAAGTCACTAGAACCCTAGATAAGAGGTGCAAAAAGGCCTAGGTAAGACACCACAGGCAATTGAGAACTTAGACAGCAAAATTATTTATTTCTGATAAAGAAAAACCTTGATAGAGCCTGTGACTTAAAGCACACATTTAAACCTAGTAGTTTTAAAACTTACCTCCCCTTTTACAAGCCCAAGCACATAGTAAACATGTTAGCTAATAAGGATTATTGTTAGTTCACATATAGATGGACTCTTAAGACCTTTAGTAAAAGAAAAGGGATTTCAATAGGCATATTATTTGAGCAATTAGTCAAAACAGTCTTGGGACAATTTTGGCCCTTAATAATGGCCCTTGAAATACTTAGTCTAATCAGAATCTTTTCACACAAAGAACAAGAAGAAAGAAAGGGAGATAGATTTATAGTATGATCGGGTTCTGGTAGGCTACAAGATTTAATCATCACCACAAAGGAGACAGGTTTCAACAACAAACAACAAAAAAAGAGCACAGATTCCTAGGTGCAAATCATGGATGAATAAGTTGAGGAAAATTTGAAGGAACATGATTACACATAGAAGAAAATGGCAAGCAACCAAATTAGCACTTAGTTTCCTGTGATATGAGCTTAGACCACTATCAATATACCTACCAGTCCCGCCTCCTTACAAATACCTAATTCAAACAACAAAGTTCAGACAGAAAAATTCCCCACATTTTAAAAACTTTCAGGAAGACAAGTGAAAAACAAATAAGACTTAGACTTTATAAACACTAGCAACAGGTCAGTTAAATATAGGTGTGCCCCCCTTCTCCCCTTTAGATACAGTTAAGTCCTCCTAATCCACCTGAGACCCTTGTGTGTCCTAGGACTAAGAGGAGAAAGTCAAAAGGATGAGAAAACAATCTTCGGGTACTGAAAGGGAAACAGGATAGGTGGGGTCATTACCTCCCCATCTCCTTTTCCTGAGTCTCCTTTCAGTAAAAAGGGATCCTGGGTTCTACTAGTCACTACCTCCAATTCATGCCCAGGCTCATCTTTTACTCTCCCAAGACCTTTTGCCCCATCCTATGACCTAATCCTCATACCCCAGTGACAACACTAAGGACCATAGGGAGGTTTATAGCAACCTAACACTATCACAAAACTACCACTGTTGAGTCATTGAACTATATCTGAACTTTAAAGATTTTGTGGCCAAGTTTCAAGCATGAGCACTAAGACATACCCAACATAAGCAATTAAAGTAATAAGTCAGATTGATGTTCACAGGAAACTTCAAACCAAGGTTATAATTATGAAATGATTTTTTGCTCTTTAATACCACACTATATCTCAAAAGCATACATGTTCTTCTGTTAGGAACAATTCACACATGAAAAAACTAAACAGAATCAAATCCCAATTACTCTAGCTTTACCTAGTTTTTAACATTACCCTTAACCCTCTTCTTGGCCCTAGTCACTTATTCCTTTAAAGAAACTCAATCCACAACATCAAAAGAAAAACAACATCCAAACAGCTTCACAAAGCAACTTAGACAGACTTGTGCCAAGGTTTCCCATTGTCCTCTTTTCTCTTATCTTTATAATTATTAGAGGTTATGTGATCAGTCTTGGAAAAATGATTTTTCTATACATAGACATTTCCACACATGGTGAAACAAAACAGACTTACACACACACTTGCTAATCTTTAAAGTTCTCTCTTAATACCATTTTCCAGGATTTGGGCTTCTCATCACTCAGTTAAAATAAGTATAACAATCATCACCACTTAAAAAACCTATTTAACTAATTTGTTGACCCCTTTGGACCAGGTAAGGACCATCCCAGGTGTTATACCTCGTAGTTTTGTACGTTGAGATTCGTTAGGTATTAATTGTTCAATTGTAGACACTGGAGTTATTTTCTACGATATATTAGATTATATACACCTATTTTATGGTTATGAGGGTTTAAGTTCATATAATAGGTCATTGAAGCATTGGAGAACAAGTGAATTAAGGAAATTAAGTTTGTTGGAACTTTGGAGAAATGATGGGCAAGGTTTCGTATGATAATTTTGGTCTAACTTGAATAAGGAACATCCCCTAGTATATGAGGAGTTTTGAAGTGAAAGAAAAACCTAAATTGAAGTTCGGGAAGTCTAGTTTCCAACGCAATAAACCGCGCATCGATTCGACATCAGAATCAAATGTTATGAGCATTTTAAGCCGGCATGCTAGAGCAGGCACTAACCCTGCGCGAACACGCCTGGGGGTGGCGCGAACGCGCAGAGAAGCACTGAGTAACTCTGCGCGAATGCGCAGATCAATTTTTAAGTCGGTGGGAACCGACTTCAACACTCAATATAAGGGTCAAAACCCTTATTGTTTCACCAAATATACTTCTCCAAAGCTCAACAAACATACAGTGTGTGTGTGTGTCATAAAATTGAGGAACTGGAGTGATTTTGAGTGGTGGAGTATTAATCGAGATTCGGATAGCGTATAATTTCGATTATAGTATTGTATTGCGGTGGATCTTTGTTACACCCTATATCTTCGAAGAAGCACTTATTAAATTTGAAACATAAGTACGTTGAATTATGGTTAAGTAAAACCACTTTGGAATATAAGGAGCAAGCATTATTAAGTATATTTAAGGAGTAAAGGATATATATAAGGTATACCGGAAGGTTTTATAAGGAAATGAGCGGAAGAAATGGAGTAGTACTACTTTGGAGAAAGGATGGGTAATGTTTCGTGTGAAAATTTTTGTCCAACCTGAGGGCACAATCTCTCTTAACATATGAAGTGTTTTAAGGTGTTTCAAAAGCCTAAACTGAAGTTCTTCGAGTCTAGTTTCCAATGCAAGAAACCTCTCATCAATAGGACATCGGAGTAGAGAATTATGTACGTTACAAGTTCGGCTGACAGAATAGAAATGTGTGCTACAGTAAATGCTACAGTACCGGCCTGCTACATTGACCCGACCCGAATTTGAACCAATATAAAAGGGGCTTGCCCCCTCTTTTTTCAGCCAAACCTCTTCGAAACTACTCCAAAATCCTCTTGAAAATCCCCAACTCCCTAGCCCAAATTTCAAGCCTAAATCAACTATAATTCCCGAATTTCGGTCCAGGCAACGTATAGTTGCGAGTATTGAATCGTATAGCGATGTGTGTGGTTCAAGTTTAAGGTAAAAAAAGTGAAGATCTAGCGATATTATGAGGTGTAAGGTATGAATATCCTATTATTAATGTTAATTTTGGTTTATTTACGGGGATAGAACCGTTAAATAGTTGTATAATATTTCTATTGGTGGAGATGTGGATAAATATTATATGGGAGGTTTTGTGGAGTATTTGGTATTGAGAATAACATGTTTGATGTTTATCTTGTTGTTAGTGTTGGTTACTAAATTGTAATTTCGGGCTAGGCATATAAACAGGGGAGATGTTGCCCCAATTTTGGCAGAATTTAAAAGGGATTAATTTAAGGGCTTAAGGTAAGCGTATGATAATGGTCCTAAGAGTAGTATTAATTTTCTTAAATATAGATTGACGAGCTTGGAAAGACAAGCGTGCAGTAGTTAGAGTTAAGGCGACCGGAAAGGTATGTTAAGACTTTCCCTTTCTTTCTTTTTGGCATGATCCCATGATATCAGCAGACGAGGAATACTCGAGTCTCTATATTACTCTACTCTTAGAAGTATTCGGAGTATCTCAGTTCTTGATGATCTTGTACCCCTCTATTATGATTATTTCTTCTGTTCATGGGTCCTATGCTTTGTATCATGATAATGTTAGTTTATGTTTAACTAACTTTGTATATGCATTGACTACAGGTAATTGAATAAAGTGACGATAAAGAACAAGTACCAACTGTCGAGGATTGATGACTTATTTGACTAGCTGCAGGGTGCTAGATGTTTCTCGAAAATAGACTTGAGATCGAGTTATCATAAAATTAGGGTAAAAGAGCAGGACATTCCGAAAAAAGCTTTCAGGACCAGATATGGGCATTATGAGTTTCGTGTTATGTCGTTCGGATTAATTAATGCTCCAGCTGTATTCATGGATCTGATGAACCGTGTATTCAGACCCTTTCTAGACATGTTCGTGATTGTATTTATAGATGATAACTTGGTTTACTCTCTGTCAGAGGCTGAGCATGCAGATCATCTACACGCAGTGCTCACAGTACTTCGAGACAAAGAGCTCTATGCGAAATTTTCAAAATGTGAGTTCTGGTTGAACTCTGTGGCTTTTCTTGGTCACATTATTTCTGATGAAGGCATTAGGGTGGACGCTCAAAAGATTGAAGCTATCAAGAATTGGTCAAGGCCCATGACACCGACGGAGATACGTAGTATCTTGGGTCTGGCAGGATATTATAGGAGGTTTGTGGAAGGATTCTCCTCCCTTGCAGCTCCATTGACTATGCTGACTCAGAAATCAGCTAAGTTTCAGCAGACGGATGCCTGTGAGTGAAGTTTTTAGACGTTGAAGGACAAGCTGACTTTAACTCCCGTCCTGACTCTTCCGAAGGGGAAGATGGTTAAATAATTTATTGTGATGCTTTACGTGTTGGCTTAGGTTGTGTATTAATGCAGCACAGCAAGGTCATTACATATGCTTCTAGACAGCTGAAGAAGCACGAGCAGAATTATCCAACTCATGATCTTGAGTTAGCTGCAATAATTCATGCCATGTAGATGTGGAGGCATTACTTGTACGGTGTTCACGTTGATATCTATACCGACCATAAGAGGCTCCAGTACATTTTTAAACAGAAGGACCTGAATCTATGTCAGAGGCGATGGTTAGAGCTGTTGAAAGACTATGACGTTGACATTTTGTACCATCCGGAAAAGGCTAATGTAGTAGTTGATGCCCTTAGTCGCAAATCCATAGGTAGCTTATCGTATGTGCAGCCAGAGAAAAGGAAAATAGCCTATGATGTTCGTCAGCTAGCCAGCTTGGGAGTTCGGTTGGTGGACTCTGGTAGCACGGGAATTACAGTCCAGGATACAACGATGTCCTCCTTAGTAGCTGAGATAAAATAGTGTCAGTATGAGGATCCGGTTCTAGCACACTACCGAGATACAACTTCTCAGAAAGAAAAGACACCCTTCGTGATCGCAGGAGATGGAGTACTCAGATATCGAGGTAGAATATGTGTCCCTAATGTTGCAGGCCTTCGTCAGCAAGTTATGGAAGAAGCTCATTATTCCCGCTATTCCATTCACCCAAGCTCGACAAAAATGTACCATGATCTTAAGAAAGGCTATTGGTGGAACAGAATGAAAAGGGATATAGGGAATTTGTCGCGTAGTGTCCCAATTGTCAGCAAGTCAAGATAGAGCATCAAAAGCTGGAGGCTTATTGCAGGCTATGGAGATTCCGACGTGGAAGTGGGAGGTAATTAACATGGATTTTATTACTGGATTGCCCCGTACCCAGCGGAAGTATCATTCAATATGTGTCGTAGTTGATAGGCTTACAAAGTCAGCTCACTTCCAACCTGTCAGAACTACCTATTCAGCTGAAGACTATGCGAAGTTATATCTTAAAGAGATTGTACGACTTCATAGTATCCGTACAACAATTATTTCGGATAGAGGACAGCTAATTTCTAGAGATCTCTCCAGGAAGGATTAGGGACCCAGGTGAGTCTTAGTACTGTATTTCATCCACAGACAGATGGGCAGGCGGAACGTACTATATAGACACTTGAGGATATGCTGAGATCTTGTGTTCTTTACTTCCGAGGTAGCTGGAATAATCATTTACTCCTTATCGAGTTTGCATATAATAACAATTATCATTCCAGTGTCCAGATGGCTCCTTATGAAGCTTTATACGGGCGAAGATATAGGTCACCCATAGGATGGTTTGACGTTGGGGAAAATCAGTTAGTAGGCCCAGACCTAATACAACAAGCAGTTGATAAATTGAAAGTGATCCAAGAAAGGTTGTTAGTGATGCAAAGTCGACAGAAATCCTATGCAGATAATCGGCGTCGCAAGCTAGAGTTCGAGGTAGGAGATTGGGTTTTCCAAAGATCTCACCGACGAAGGGAGTGATGAAATTTGGCAAGAAAGGTAAGTAGAGCGCTCGATATATTGGGACATATAGAATCATTCGTACAGTGGGTAAGGTAGCATATGAGTTGGAACTTCCTCTTGAATTGGAGTTTGTGCATCCAGTATTCCATTTGTCCATGCTTCGTAAGTGCATAGGAGATCCCTCAAGAGTCGTGCCAGTGGATTATATCCAGGTGACTGAGCAGTTATCGTACGAGGAGGTCCTAGTGGCTATATTAGATAGGCAGGTTCGTCGGCTACGAACTAAAGATGTGGCCTCTGTTAAAGTACTCTGGAGAAATAATAATGTCTAGGAAACGACGTGGGAGGCGGAGGAGGAGATGAGGACCAAGTATCTGCTCTTATTCCGGTCATCTCGGGAGGTCCAGGTTGAGACATCATAACCCTAGGTATTGGATTTACAATAGCTATTATAAATAGTCGTATGAGGCCATATTGTCTTTTATTGTAGCATGTGGCCCTATGCGGCATTATTTTGGGTTGCTGTGTACAGGTTGGATTGTTGTATTTATAGGGAAAACTCTGGCAAAATTTCTGTAAAATTTCTAAGGACTTAACATTCGAGGACGAATATTCCTAATGGGGGAGGAATGTTACACCCTGTATCTTCGAAGAAGCACTTGTCAAATTTGAAACATAAGTACTTTGAGTTATGGTTAAGTAAAACCACTTTGGAATATAAGGAGCAAGCATTATTAATTATATTTAAGGAGTAAAGGATGTATATAAGGTATACCGGAAGGTTTTATAAGGAAATGAGCGCAAGAAATGGAGTAGTACGACTTTGGAGAAAGGATGGGTAAAGTTTCGTGTGAAAATTTGGGTTCAACTTGAGGGTAGAATATCTCTTAGCGTATGAAGTGTTTTAAGGTGTTTCAAAATCCTAAATGAAGTTCATCGAGTCTAGTTTCTAACGCTACAAACCTCTCATCGATAGGACTTCGGAGTAGAGAAATATGGACGTTACAAGTTCGTGTGCTACAGCGCTGCTACAGTGACCAGACCCGAATTTGAACCAATATAAAAGGGGATTGCCTCCTCTTTTATCAGCCAAACCAATTTCAAACTACTCCAAACTCCCCTAGAAAGTTTCCCAACTCCCAAGCCTAAATTTCAAGCCTAAATCAGTTATAATTCCCGAATTCCTGTCCAGGCAACGTATAGTTGCGAGTATTAAATCGTATAACAACGCGTGTGGTTCAAGTTTAAGGTTAAAAAAGTGAAGATATAGCGATATTATGAGGAGTAAGGTATGAATCTCCTATTATTAATGTTAATTTTGGTTTATTTACGGAGATAGAACCGTTAAATAGCTGTATAATAATTCTATTAGTGGAGATGTAAATAAATATTAAATGGGAGGTTTTATGGAGTATTTGGTATTGAGAATAACATGGTTGATGTTGGTCTTCTTTTGTCACGACCGAATCCCGTAGGTCGTGACTAGTGCCCGATCTAGGCACCCAAACCCATCTATCAAATGCATTCAAGTATATAGCAGAAGCCGCCAATGCTATATTCTAAATTTAGATAATTTCCCGAAAAATTTCGGCAGAGTTTCCTTTGTTTTACAGACTATCCAAAATAACCCTGCGCATAGAAAATACCAACAAAGGCCACACCGGCCAACAAGGCAACATGTAAACATATGCGGACCGGCCGCCGCGGCGAATGGGATCGCCCAAACACATCATATACACACATCCGTACAGAAAGACCCAACCCACAAACATGTCCACAGACCTCTAAACAGACCGACAGAATAATATGATGGGACAGGGCCCCGCCGTACCCAAATAGTCAGATATACAGAAATATATACATAACGTATGTACTAAAAGTGGACTCCGGATCAAAAGGGAGTACTCCGAAATAGCAGAAAGTGGAGCCTACAGTGATGGATCACCTGTGTCTGTACCTGCGGGCATGAAATGCAGCCCCCGAAGAAAGGGGTCAGTACGAAAGATGTACTGAGTATGTAAAGCATAGAGTACAGAAATATGAGCCATAACTGAAAACAAACAGGATACAAAGGGGAATAACCGAACAGTATATCAAAATCTGTATCAAAACCATATATACGTAATGCAAGCAAAATCATGCAAAACTCAGGAATGTGGTCATCACTCCGACGCTGGTGCCACACACAGCATAACACCGGAAGGTTCAAATCTCCGTACATCCCCGAGCACATATATCAGCATAGCATATCACCAGCCATATCACAGCATAACTCCAAACGGAACCCGACCCTATGGCGAGGTCTCGGGAACCGTAACACAGCATACGGCCGAATTTATCATAGCGCGCACGAATCATAACCGGCCCGGGAACCGGTGAACGAAGTCATAATAAGGGCACGAGTGGAGTCGTGAGCAAACAATGCAACTTATAAGTCAAAACACCTTTTTAAACTTGATAATATCATATGCTAACTCATTAATCAAATAGTTCGAATAACTAGTCAATACGGGGTTCGTTTCACAAAAGTATTTCCAACATAGTATTTATGGTTCAAAAATATAGTTTAGAATATCGTGGCAGTCAAACATTATTTTATGATAACCAAATTCATAACCAAAAGTGTTTTGCCGACCTTAGACAAGAATCGGCATAATAGAGCAAACAAAGAAGTCTCGATTCTAGCGGGCCCACCGCGGGTCAAGTCGAGGTGGCGGACATGAATCACAGACATTTGGGGTCTATGGAATCATACATGGAAGTCTCGAGGCAACTTGATTACATTTACAAAAGTTTCGGACATTAGATCACTTTTCAATATAATATGAGTTTTATAATACAATTCAATTGAATGAATAATACTAAATTTCTAATTCGGATTTCTAGGAACGGAATTGCCCTCGGGGCTCCAATATCGACCTAGTATACCTAAGACATGCCAAAAGAAGGAATGGGTAGCCTTACATACCTTATATGTGTCTTACGCTCGCCCGAAACTCAAGTCCCGTTTCGCTCAGGATCTGCAAATGGTCAAAGTTACCAATTAGGGATTTCAAGGCTTAAGAATTCACTTAACCTCATTTTTGTCTACCGAAATTTCGGTAGCATTTCCCCCATATATATATATCACCCCGAGACTTAGCTCGGCTCCATATACAACAACAACAACAACCCACAGTATCACAATCATCACAAGTCATAACAAAATCACTCTAACGTCAATATTCTTTCTTTCTACATAAATCAACAACTTTCATCCAAACTTCACCACCTCCACATTATCATATTCATTTACTCATTCAAAGTTATTCAAACACATTCCAATAATATTCCAAACGATATACATGAATTTAAGCAATCCGCTACTTTCCATAATTCACATTTAAAGTCTTACTTTCACAATTATATACGAATATACAAAAATCATATAATTTCCCATAAGGACCCGCAACCATTTTCAATGCCAATTCAACTCGTTAAACATTCATTTACGTCATAAATGCCACAACAACGCAACTAACAAACTAAGCAAAATCAAAATTCACCTTGCCTTCACCATGACATGGCTCACGGCCACTTCACCACACACACACACACCCACGGTTTCACACACACACCAAAACTACGGAATTCTCATCTATTCTCAATCCTTATAATATTCTTACGAATTCCATAACACAAAAGTGACAAAATCCTTACCTTATCTTGAAATTCCGACTTGCCGCAAACGTGATTCTTTCGCCAAACAAATTGTATCACGTCGGAGAGCGTCTTGTACTTGCTATAAATATGAGAAGAACAAGATTTTTAGACCACAATCCAAGGCTAGAGAATTTTTTTTTTTTTTTTTGGAACAAGGGGTTCGGCCGAATGGGGTTCAAGAACTCAAGGATAAGTTTTTAATTTTGTTTCTAGATTTCTCTAAGGATAAGCATACCTATATACATAATTGATTAGTAGGCACATGGAAAGCACATGACCATTAAATGGGTCTTGGGCCAAGGCCTCATGGCCGGCCACCCCATGGTCTTGGGCTTCAATTTTCCTTCAAATATTTCTTGGCCCAATTCGTTGAAATCTCATTTTGTAATTCCCGAAACCAATTTCCGGAATTCCAATTTTTGTCCTTAGACTTCCTCCACATTTCCACACCAATATTTTCATAAACAACATAGACATATTAACTAAAATCAAAGATATGGCCTTATAACATACAAGTCTCAATTATTTTCAAGATTTCCAATTATGCGAAAACACGGGACATAACATTCTCCCCCCCTTTAGAACATTCATCCCCGAATGTTAAATTACTCTTATAAGGTCTTATGAGCATAACGGGGGAGTCCCTCTCTTGTAAGTAGTACACATAATTCATCCATCGCTTAATACAACAAGGTTTTTTAAAAAAAAAGTTTAGATTACCTGTGGGCGTAGGAAACAAGTGGGGATATTTCCTCCTCATCTCTTCCTCCGACTCCCAGGTCATCTCTTCCCGGTTGTTGTTGCGCCATAGGACTTTAAGAGAAGGCACTTCCTTAGTGCGTAGTCTCCTGCCCTGCCAATCCAGAATAGTTATAGGCTGCTCTTCATAAGACAAATGCTCCGTTACCTGAATGTCATTTACTGGGAATATTCTGGAAGGATCAACAATACATTTTCGCAGCATGGACACATGAAATACCGGGAGCACTGCCTCCAAATCGGATGGTAAGTCTAGCTCATAGGCGACCTCGCCTATCTTCCGAATGATCTGATACGACCCGATATACCGCAGGCTTAACTTACCCTTTTTACCGAATCTCATAACACCCTTCATAGGCGACACCTTCAGAAATACCCAGTCGCCAATCTGGAACTCTAATGGTCGACGTCGTCTATCTGCATATGCTTTCTGTCGACTCTGTGCAGCCAATAATCGCTCCCGAATAAGTTTTACTTTATCCACTGCTTCCTGGATCACATCTGGCCCAATTAATTTGGTTTCGCCCACATCGAACCACCCAATAGGAGATTTGCATTTCCTGCCATAAAGAGCTTTGTACGGTGTTATCTGAATGCTGGTGTGATAACTGTTATTATAGGCAAATTCAATAAGCGGCAAATGATCATCCCAGATGCCTCTGAAATCAATAACGCAGGCCCGCAACATATCTTCCAGCGTCTGAATAGTGCGCTCGGCCTGCCCGTCGGACTGAGGATGAAAAGCTGTACTGAGGCTCACCTGAGTCCCTTATCCCTCCTGAAATGACATCCAGAAATTTGCCGTAAACTGGGTACCTCGTCAGTAATAATAGATACAGGGACTCCGTGAAGTCTGACTATCTCTCTGATATATAATCTAGCATAATCCTCAGCCGAATAAGTAGTCCGAACGGGGAGGAAGTGGGCTGATTTCGTCAATTTGTCAACAATAACCCAAATAGAATCGTACCTGCGTGGAGTGCTTGGTAACCCAACAACGAAATCCATATTAATCATCTCCCATTTCCAGGCTGGAATTTCCATCTCCTGTAATAATCCACCGGGCTTCTGATGTTCAATTTTAACTTGCTGACAATTTGGGCACTAACCAACGAACTCTGCAATATCTTTCTTCATACCGTCCCACCAATACAAACTTCTGAGATCATGATACATTTTAGTGGAACCAGGATGAATAGAATACCGTGCATTATGCGCCTCGCCTATGATTTGTCGCCATAAGCCTGCAACATCCGGTACACAGAATCTGCCTTCATATAATAATACCCCTTCAGGCGAAATTTCAAACAGAGTCTTTTCTTTATTAAGAGCCACATCTCTGTACTGAACCAGAATAGGATCCTCAAACTGTCGCTGCTTTACTTCTTCTATAATATATGATTCAGCAACTGCACGAACAAAAATCACATAATCTCCAGAATCTGCCAAACGAACTCCAAGGCTGGCCAACTGATGAATTTCACGAACCAAATCTTTCTTACCAGGTGGTACATCAGCCAAGCTGCCCATAGACTTGCGGCTAAGTGCAGCCGCTACCACATTGGCTTTCCCATGATGGTACAGAATATCAACGTCATAATCTTTCAATAATTCAAGCCATCTTCTCTTATGGTCCGTATAAATATCAACATGGACCCCATATAAATAGTGCCGCCAAATCTTCAAAGCGTGAATCACCGCGGCCAACTCAAGATCATGAGTGGGATAATTCTTCTCGTGCGGTCTGAGCTGCCGGGAGGCATAGGCTATAACTCGACCGTGCTGCATCAACACACAGCCTATCCCAATACCAGAGGCATCACAATAGACAACATACCTGTCTGATCCTTCTGGAATGGCTAAAACTGGAGCTGTAATTAATTTTTCTTTCAACATCTGAAAGCTGCGCTCGCAGGCATTACTCCACTGAAATTTTGCTGCTTTCTGAGTAAGCTTCGTCAGTGGTGCCGCACTAGAAGAAAATTTTTCCACGAACCTCCGATAATATCCGGCTAACCGCAGAAAACTGCGAACCTCTGTCGGTGTAGTAGGCCTGGGCCAATTCTGTACAGCTTCAATTTTCTGCGTATCGACCCGAATACCATCTGCTCCGACAATATGCCCCAAGAATGCCACAGAAGTTAACCAGAATTCACATTTGGAAAATTTAGCATATAATTTTTGTTTCCGAAGAATACCAAGTACTGTTCTCAAATGATCTGAATGCTCCTCTGCTGATCGTGAATAAATCAAAATATCATCGATAAACACAATCACGAACATATCCAGGAAAGGCCGAAATACCCGATTCATCAGATTCATGAATACCGCTGGAGCATTAGTCAGCCTGAAAGACATCACTCTGAATTCATAATGCCCGTACCGGGTCTTGAAAGCAGTTTTCGGGATATCTGATTCTCGCACTCGCACCTGATGATACCCCGAGCGCAAATCTATCTTTGAAAAATACTTAGAACCCTGCAACTGATCAAACAAATCATCAATCCGGGGGAGGGGATATTTATTCTTTATAGTTATCTTATTTAATTGCCGATAATCGATACACATTCGCAGTGACCCATCTTTCTTTCTTACAAATAATACTGGCGCTCCCCAGGGTGATGTACTGGGTCTGACAAAGCCTTTATCTAACAGATCTTTCAGCTGCTCTTTCAATTCCTTCAATTCAGCCGGTGCCATTCTGTACGGAGGAATAGATATAGGCTGCGTATCCGGTAACAAGTCTATAGTGAAATCTATCTCCCGTTCAGGCGGAAGACCCGGAAGCTCATCTGGAAACACATCTGGGAACTCACTAACAACCGGAACAGACTGAAGAGTAGGTGTCTCGGCTGTAGTATCGTGCACACGAACCAAATGATAGATGTAACCTTTCTGAATCATCTTCTTAGCCTTGAGGTACGAAATAAACTTACCCCTCGGCGATGCCGTAGACCCGAACCACTCTATAACTGGTTCCCCTGGAAACTGAAAACGGACTACCTTTTTCTGGCAGTCAACATTAGCATAACAGGAAGCCAACCAGTCCATACCCATAATGACATCAAATTCCAGCATATCTAATTCTATCAAATCAGCTTTAGTGCACCGATCACATATAGTCACAGAACAATCCCTGTATTCCTGCCTCGCTATAATACAATCCCCGACCGGGGTAGCTATCTCAAATGGCTCTATAGGCTCAGACACTATCCCATTTTTACTAGCAACGAGCGGGGAAATATATGATAAAGTAGAACCAGGATCAATCAGTGCATATACAGATCTGGAGAAAACCATTAATGTACCTATGACGACATTTGGTGAAGCCTCCTGGTCCTGGCGACTGGCTAATGCATATATGCGGTTCGAGGGACCGCCAGAACCTGAAGCACTGCCACGACCTCGACCGCGTCCCACCGGTGCAGGCATACCTCGCCCCGCAGGGCGTGCAACTGATGGAGCAGATGATGAACCAGCGGCTGATCCCGTCGGCTGAGCTACACTACCAGAACCGCTCGCCAACGGACAATCTCGCATAATATGGCCCTGACCGCCGCATAAAGAACAGGCTCCAGTAAGTCGATAACACTCTCCCGGGTGCGATTTCCCGCAATAGGAACAACGGGGCCTGGGTGGTCTGGGCTGGCTGGGACCTCTGGCTATCTGTGACCCTGATGCTCTGGAGCTCTGACCGGCCCCAGACTGTCCTGCACTGTCAAATCTCCTAACGGCTGGCTGTGTAACCCGGCCTGACGGAGGAGGATGTCTGCCTGACTGCTGCTGCTGAGGCTGTCCGCCTCGAGAATCTCCAGAATAACCTGCGGATCTGGTCCTCTTGGGCGGCCTCCTGTCCCAATCTCTGCTGGAATAATCAGCTCTATGTCTGTCCTCCATACCCAGGGCATAAGCCTGTAGTCGGGCAATATCCATGTCTGTCTGCAATGCTACCGCCATACAGCCATCAATCAAATAGAGGTCAATCCCCATCACGTATCTGTGCATCCGATCGGCCATATCTGCTACTATGGCAGATGCATACCGGGCCAAAGAATCAAACTCCATATTATACTCACGGACGCTCCGACCCCTCTGCTGCAGATGCAAAAATCGGTCAACCCGCGCCCGCCGTAACTCTGGCGGGAAAACGTGGTGAGTGAAAGCAGTCACGAACTCGTCCCAAGTAGCTGGGGTAGAACCCTCACCCCTGGATAGCTCCCAGGACTCATACCAGTGAGCAGCAACATCCCGTAGTCTATGCGAAGCCAACTCAACAGACTTAGTCTCTGAAGCCCTGACCAAATCTAGTGAGCGCCGCATCCCCCGAATAAAGTCATGGGGGTCCTCGTCGGGCTTAGACCCGAAAAACTCTGGAGGGCCACATAATAGGAACTCTCGAACCCTCAGGCTGTCACGCCTGTCGTCATCGTCATCATCTCTCCGCCCGCGTCTGCGAGCCTGCCCCGCTACCAGTGTGGTCAATAACTGCACAGCCTCTCTCAGTGTCCTGTCCTCCGCCCCTGGCTGAGGGGCTGGAGGCTCGGGTGCGGGGCAGGCTGGGTACTCGGGCCCCTGGAGCTGCTGATGGACCTGCTCCAGGCTCTGCCGGTGGTGGTGTAGCGGATCCCTCTGAATGGGGCACAACCTCGGGCAAATCATAAACACGAGCCCGGGTAACTCGTTGTGCCTGACTAGTGCCTGCCATCCCTGCCTTGCCCTTCTGGGCCGCTGTTGCCTTCTTCGGAGGCATCACTGCAAACACAATAACGGATCAGATCAAAATCGTCCTAATAGCACAGCTCTAACGCACGATCTAAGATTCCAAAGAAAAGTAACACCCTAAATGCCCTATAGCCTCCTGTTTACAGATGTGGTGCACAACACATCGATAAACAAGACTCTACGAGACACGGCCTGTAGACATTCCGAGGACAAACCGCTCTGATACCACTTTTTTCACGACCTAACCCCGTAGGCCGTGACTAGTGCCCGATCTGGGCACCCAAACCCATCTATCAAAAGCATTCAAGTATATAGCAGAAGCCGCCAAGGCTATATTCTAAATTTAGATAATTTCCAGAAAAATTTCGGCAGAGTTTCCTTTGTTTTACAGACTATCCAAAATAACCCTGCGCACAGAAAATACCAACAAAGGCCACACCGGCCAACAAGGAAACATGTAAACATATGCGGACCGGCCGTCGCGGCGAATGGGATCGCCCAAACACATCATATACACACATCCGTACAGAAAGACCCAACCCACAAACATGTCCACAGACCTCTAAACAGACCGACAGAATCATATGACGGGACAGGGCCCCGCCGTACCCAAATAGTCAGATATACAGAAATATATACATAACAAAAGATGTATGTACCAAAAGTGGACTCCGGATCAAAAGGGAGTACTCCGAAATAGCAGAAAGTGGAGCCTACTGTGATGGATCACCTGTGTCTGTACCTGCGGGCATGAAACGCAGCCCCCGAAGAAAGGGGGTCAGTACGAAAGATGTACTGAGTATGTAAAGCATAGAGTACAGAAATATGAGCCATAACTGAAAATAAACAGGATACAAAGGGGAAATACCGAACAGTATATCAAAATCTATATCAAAACCATATATACGTAATGCAAACAAAATCATGCAAAGCTCAGGAACGTGGTCACCACTCCGACGCTGGTGCCACACACAGCATAACACCGGAAGGTTCAAATCTCCGTACATCCCCGAGCACACATATCAGCATAGCATATCACCAGCCATATCACAGCATAACTCCAAACGGAACCCGGCCCTATGGCGAGGTCTCGGGAACCGTAACACAGCATACGGCCGAATTTATCATAGCGCGCACGAATCATAACTGGCCCGGGAACCGGTGAACGAAGTCATAATAAGGGCACGAGCGGAGTCGTGAGTAAACAATGCAACTTATAAGTCAAAACACCTTTTTAAACTTGATAATATCATATGCTAACTCATTAATCAAATAGTTCGAATAACTAGTCAATACGGGGTTCGTTTCACAAAAGTATTTCCAACATAGTATTTATGGTTCAAAAATATAGTTTAGAATATCGTGGCAGTCAAACATTATTTTATGATAACCAAATTCATAACCAAAAGTGTTTTGCCGACCTTACACAAGAATGGGCATAATAGAGCAAACAAAGAAGTCTCGATGCTAGCGGGCCCACCGCGGGTCAAGTCGAGGTGGCGGACATGAATCACAGACATTTGGGGTCTATGGAATCATACATGGAAGTCTCGAGGCAACTTGATTACATTTACAAAAGTTTTGGACATTAGATCACTTTTCAATATAATATGAGTTTTATAATTCAATTCAATTCAATGAATAATACTAAATTTCCAATTCAGATTTCTAGGAACAGAATTGCCCTCGGGGCTCCAATATCGACATAGTATACCTAAGACATGCCAAAAGAAGGAATGGGTAGCCTTACATAACTTATATGCGTCTTTCGCTCGCCCAAAACTCAAGTCCCGTTTCGCTCAGGATCTGCAAATGGTCAAAGTTACCAATTAGGGATTTCAAGGCTTAAGAATTCACTTAACCTCATTTTTGTCTACCGAAATTTCGGCAGCATTTCCCCCATATATATATATCACCCCGAGACTTAGCTCGGCTCCATATACAACAACAACAACAACCCACAGTATCACAATCATCACAAGTCATAACAAAATCACTCTAACGTCAATATTCTTTCTTTCTACATAAATCAACAACTTTCATCCAAAATTCACCACCTCCACATTATCATATTCATTTACTCATTCAAAGTTATTCAAACACATTCCAATAATATTCCAAACGATATACATGAATTTAAGCAATCCGCTACTTTCCATAATTCACATTTAAAGTCTTACTTTCACAATTATATACGAATATACAAAAATCATATAA
The DNA here is from genome assembly GCF_019175385.1 of Lycium barbarum. Taxonomy (NCBI): domain Eukaryota; kingdom Viridiplantae; phylum Streptophyta; class Magnoliopsida; order Solanales; family Solanaceae; genus Lycium; species Lycium barbarum. Next base: position 93,087,074 of record NC_083345.1, on the reverse strand, counting down.
TTTCCCATAAGGACCCGCAACCATTTTCAATGCCAATTCAACTCGTTAAACATTCATTTACGTCATAAATGCCACAACGACGCAACTAACAAACTAAACAAAATCAAAATTCACCTTGCCTTCACCATGACATGGCTCACGGCCACTTCACCACACACACACACACCCACGGTTTCACACACACACCAAAACTACGGAATTCTCGTCTATTCTCAATCCTTATAATATTCTTACGAATTCCATAACACAAAAGTGACAAAATCCTTACCTTATCTTGAAATTCCGACTTGCCGCAAACGTGATTCTTTCGCCAAACAAATTGTATCACGTCGGAGAGTGTGTTGTACTTGCTACAAATATGAGAAGAGCAAGATTTTTAGACCACAATCCAAGGCTAGAGATTTTTTTTTTTTTTTGGAACAAGGGGTTCGGCCGAATGAGGTTCAAGAACTCAAGGATGAGTTTTTAATTTTGTTTCTAGATTTCTCTAAGGATAAGCATACCTATATACATAATTGATTAGTAGGCACATGGAAAGGCCTCATGGTCTTGGGCTTCAATTTTCCTTCAAATTTTTCTTGGCCCAATTCGTTGAAATCTCGTTTTGTAATTCCCGAAACCAATTTCCGGAATTCCAATTTTTGTCCTTAGACTTCCTCCACATTTCCACACCAATATTTTCATAAACAACATAGACATATTAACTAAAATCAAAGATATGGCCTTATAACATACAAGTCTCAATTATTTTCAAGATTTCCAATTATGCGAAAACACGGGACATAACATTCTTGTTGTTGTTGTTGTTGGTTACTGAATTGTAATTTCGGGCTAGGCATATAAACAGGGGAGATGCTGCCTGAATTTTGGCAGAATTTAAAAGGGATTAATTTAAGGGCTTAAGGTAATCGTATGATAACGGTCCTAACAGTAGTATTAATTTTCTTAAATATAGATTGACGAGCTTAGAAAGACAATCGTGCAGTAGTTAGAGTTAAGGCGATCGGAAAGGTATGTTAAGACTTTCCCTTTCTTTCTTTTTGGCATGATCCCATGATATCAGTAGCCGTGGAATACTTGAGTCTCTGTATTACTCTACTCTTAGAAGTATTAGGAGTATCTCAATTTTTAATGATCCTATACCCCTCTATTATGATTATTCCTTCTGTTCATGGGTCTTAAACTTGGTATCATGATAATGTTAGTTTATATTTATGCATTGCATTCATTTACATATATGCATGTTGACCCGTGACCAGAGGACATTATATATGTGTATATTATATGTATGGGAGGTATGGGGAAAGGGCGAGGCGTTATATACGCATTACCACCTGATCAGCTGGTGCACAGTGATGATGATTATGATGCTCGATAGGGCCTATATGATGATTATGATGCCTAAAGGGGCTACCCGAAGGGGCCAATATGGGATAGGGATCGAGCTGAATGTTCCTCGGCACTATGGCCTATGCATATCATACACCCTCAGAGGCATTTTCAGTGATCAGAGATATACATAAATGTTCAGGTAACCAGATATATATATACATGCATTCATACGGATATGTTTAGATAGTCAGACATACAGATGCACTCAGTCAGTCAGTATATCTTATGATTTCAAGATTTTCTTCATGACTCCTTTGTATATGTTACTCTTATGCCTTACATACTCGGTACATTATCCGTACTGACTCCCCTATTGTTCAGGGGGTTGCGTTCATGCCTGCAGGTACAGATAGACAGAGGGGCGATCCAGCCCAGTAAAGCCTCTTCTCAGCTATTGTTGGTGCGCTCAACTCAATCCGGAGCCGCTGTCTGTTTCGGTACGCTATGTTTAGATGTATATGTATACGGGTACGGCGAGGCCCTGTGTCACGACCCAACCCCGTGGGCCATGACTAGTGCCTGAGCTGGACACTCGTGTACATACCTGTTAGATATAGTCAACTGAATCTAAGAACAATATGGAAACTTGCAAAAGAAATCCAAAGGTTCATAACGTCATCATACGTATATATCTAGATAACCTGTCTCCTGAGGAGTCACAACTGATCAAAACATAATATGATACGCAAGCCGACAAGGCTGTCACAACATATCAATACCATACGCAAGCCGACAAGGCTGCCACAACATGTCAATACCATACGTAAGCCGACAAGGCTGTCATTACATATCAATACCATACGCAAGCCATATAGACACAGCCGAACAAAACTTATACACAACCCACACATATGTCTACAGACCTCTAAGAGTGTCGATAGTGAAACATGACGGGACAGGGCCCCATCGTACCCCTGGATAAACAGATATATCTATACATCAAGAGATCTGTACCAAAAGTCTAGGCTCCGGAACAATGGAGCTCTCCAAGACAGCTGAGTGGAAATCCTAAGCTGGAGGATCACCAAATCGAGTATCTGTACTTGCGGGCATGAAACGCAACCCCCCGAAGAAAGGGGGTCAATACGAGATATGTACTGAGTATATAAAGTATGAAATACAACAAAGGCAATCACGACTAAAATAGAGATCATAGGAGACAATTATGACATTTAAAGTACCAATACACTGGCCTTATGAAACGTAAAACATGCATGCCATTATCATATATCGTACCCGGCCCATTACGGGACTCGGTGAATAAAGTCATCACATACCATCCTTGGCGCCATAATCACATCATCATATCATCATATAATCATATCATCATATATATACATATACCGTACCCGACCTCTAGTAAGGGACTCGGTGAACAATGTAGTGAACTGTGCACGAAAACATACCCGGCCCGGGACTCGGTGAAAGATATAATAACAGCATGCACGAGAAGAGTAGTGAGTAACCATATGAAAATCAAATCATCATCTGAAACTCGATAGACTAGATAGAATAAACTAACACTTGAATATCAACGGAGACAGTCATGTCAAATATCTCTCGAACTTCATTATGAACTATGTCAAATGGAACTTCAGGAATCATAGACACGTATAGAGACAATATAAAACAACTTATGGAAATCAAGAACATTAACCATCCTACATTCGTCGTTTGTTCGTTTCATATAAATCATGCCAAAAAGAAAGAAAAGTTAGCTTTACATACCTTTGGCGCTTAATCCGTGAATCGATATGTATACCTTTCCCAAAATGTCTCAACCTATATTGAGACGTCAAGACTATGGTTAAGCTACAAAAAGACGAAAAACGTACTTCAACGTTAGTAGCTTATTTCAAGACAATTGGGCAGCACTTCCCCTATATCGCTCAATTTCCTCACATTTACTCCAACTATACAATAACCAACATAGCAACAACCAAAGCACATCTAAGTTATCGCATTAAGAACTAGTCGAAACAAGATCCGAGGATACTCCAAAACAGCCCACATAATATAACAATGCCCAATGCACTTCGAATATGTAAAATATACACCCAACAAGCCACATACGCTTCGCATACGATAGCTTATACATTCCTTTCTTATCATATTAGTGATTCGCATTAGCAACAACACAGCAACGACCTCAACTCCTATATGCAAGAAAATTATCTTAACATTAGAACAAGTCCTAAGGCAGCCCATCAATCACAATCAACACAATACAAGTCTTAACTATAATTAGTCCTCTAATTTCACAAGATCAACAACACAATACATAATCATAACCCTTAATCCCTCAATTCAACTAGAACAACCCACTAAATAAATTTAACTACAACTTTAACCATCAAATTCCTTTACTTTCATCATTTAACCCATGACAACAACAACTAAAATACCAATTAAAATCAACTCATCATTACTAGCTTAAAACAGCCCCATATACGGCCCAACAAAGTCTCAACATCAACATACACAATTCTTGCATTCAATTCCATATCCACCAATTCATACAAAGACCAAATCATCACTAAAACATGTAAGAGAGAATTAAATATTACCTTAAAAATCTTGTCTCTTTAACGTTGCTAATCACCTTTAATATCTAGGATGTCTTAGAAATTCAATCTCTTTCCATGAAGACCTTAAGCTCGGCTAAGATCAACCATGGCCGGGAGCTTCTTTATTTTTCTCCTCTAATTGGAAATGAAATTCATCAACTCAATTGTGTAGAAGGTGGGGGGAGGAGCTGGCCGTGAGCTTCACTAGGTGGCTGCCATGGCTGGCTGTGAGCTTCATGAAGCTATGCCATAGCCATGGTCGTCGCTCTCTCTCTCTCTAGTTCACTTTGTTGAATTGAAAATGGAATGAAAAATGATGAATTAGTCATCAATTTGTGACTTTATATGTTGCCTCATGAGGTGACACATGTCCACCACAATGACACGTGTCCCACCATATTGACACATGTCCCACCATGGCATGGACCAATCAGATTTGGCCATGTTGTGGTGGGGTCCATTTGATACACTTAATTAATAATTAATCCCCACTTAATAATCTAATCATGGTTAACTAATCCCTAATATCCACTAATATTTCTACACTAATTGAATTTTATAAACAAATCGTGTACTAGTTAAAATCGGGAATTAAAAGTCCTTGTCTCATATCTCAAAATTAATCTTGTCCTTAAACTTATTTCGATTAGCTTACGAATAATCCAATGTATAAAAAGATTCGGGGTATAACATCCTTCCCCCCTTTAGAACATTCGTCCTCGAATGTTAAATTGGTCCTGCACTCTCAGTACCTCCTAAATGTTCTTTTACTGAATTACACTCCTCACATGACTCTTTCGTTGGTCGATTTCCTTCAATCTATTATAATTCATTTCAGATCTCTACGTAACCATTCCCGTAATATTTCCTCTTTCTGTTGCCCCTTGAGGTAATAATTCCACGTCGTTGTCTTTACTCTCCTCTTTATTTCGCAGTAGGTTGTCAGTTGTATTGCGAGTGCTTCTGCTGAAATGTTACTCTCTCTCTTGTCTGCATACTGTTCAGTTGTATTGTCACTGATTGATTCGGACTTGTATTCATGGTGCACTTAGTCATAACTCGACTCTTTCTTCTTCTATAGTTACTCCCTTAAGATGATGTATCGTTCACTTCACTTTACCTTCTAATCTTTAAATAAGATCTTATAACACGCAGACATCTCTCATCAATTTATTAGAGTTTGCAATCCTTGGAGTATTTCATACGTCCGGTAACTTGTAGACCCTTCACAGACTCTACGAATAAAATGACATTTCCCAGGGTGTAACATTATTTTACTCCAATAACCTTGCTTTGCTCTGCTGTTACAGTCCATTTTCTAGAATCTTCAGCATCGTGTGTCACTTTCCGACTTTCTTTTTAAAAGTTTTTAACTGTTACTTTGTTTTTAGCTCTTGATCCCGATCTTTAGGGTTGGCTATCAAGTAGAGCTAGAGTTCCCTCATATTATAACTTCACATAGCTGCTTTGTGATCTGTCTATTATTAACTGGTATAATTCTGAAAGAGTTTCTTTTGATTTGACATATAAACTCAGTGTCATCCAGTAACAGTAACCCGCTTGTTCTGATCGTCTCGGTTAAACCATTTCGTAATTTACCTTAACCTAACTTGTAACACTTTAGGCATATTATCTTGTGTCATTCCTTTGTCTTTAATCAAAACGCTTTTATTATCTCTTTACCCAGATTTTGCTCTTAGTTTTTCTGTCACACGTTATGTTGCAATCTTTACACGAATATGCGAAGGTGCTAAAATTAGCCCGAGAAATACCTTAGGGTCGTTTCACTAGTCTTTATACTTTACCTTGCATCCTTTTCTCGTATCATTCCATGGTATCGGGCTCAGCTATGGCCATGTCATTTTTTCCCTTATTACTAATTCTATCTCGGTAATTTTGCCTCAAACCATCTTACACCTTTCCTTGATATACCTAAAATATCATAACCGCATCGCTATTACCGAATCCTTACTCTTATTATCAAGTACTCACTTGGTCTCATCCTTACCATACAAATATTCGTAGATCGCATAACTATTCTTGTACAACTTGTATAATGTATATCCAACCTTAGTCATAATCTTTCCTTCTCCTGGTTCATTCTGCTTTACATATCTAATTTGTACTAAAACTCACTTGCTGTCTATCTTGTCATACTCCTTTCCCTTCCTTTATTCACCATTTGATTTTCTCATATCCTACAATAGGAGATTTCCTATCCCTTCCTCTTTGCTACTTATAAGTCACAATATCATTAGCAAATAACTCCGTTGCCAACATCTTAACCTCTAATCCAGTATAGCATTGCTATCCCTTAAAATATTTCTTAAGTTACTCGTTACCATTCTCTTGTCGTATTCTTCCTTTTTATAAGCATCCACTTTCTAATGTCATATTATCCAAGATCTCTACAAATAACTCTCAGCACTGTCTCAAATATCATCCTGCATCCCATCCGTTTATTGTTGGCTTTCAGATCTTACTAACTTGTTTCAGCAAGGGATCTCACTTGAAGTTTAAGTATCCCTATCAAATATATTGTAGTATCAATTGTTTCCATCTTGCACTTGCATTTCATTTATCCACTTCCCCCCTTAAGGGTGTACTTATACCATTATCTGTTTATATTCTGCTCTATGTCCCTATTTCCAATCTCAAATTCATCTGATTCTTTTTCCAACTCACTTGGTATACTGTACCATTTCCATATCTTTTCTTTATAATTTATGACTTTGATTATCCACGTACGAAACGTTAACAAAATCTCGAAGCGATGAGAACCTTTCTATGTATAGTACAAAATCTCATCTGATAATCCGTAATCGAGTAATCCAACCAATGTAGCAACTCATCCAAGGCCACATTCCACTTACTCCATTCAATAATTATTTAGTATTTGTTGTCGTTCCAAATTCTCAATTAGGTAGCACTTATATTCTGATGATAAGCGTCCAAAGTTCTCTTGTAGCATTATCTTTATCCCAACCTGTATCATCTATTTCCTCTAATGAATTTACAATACACCATTTGTTCCTCAGGCCTACAGTCCTTGTCCTTTAATGATTTCACTATTTTCGAGGTAAAGTCATATACACGCAATACTCCTTTATGCCTTATGCTCTCTTGCCCTTATCGTGTACCCAGTACCGACTTCTAACTTACTCAAAATCATATCGTGTTCATCTTAATGACAATCTTATCTTATCACCTTGTCGTCCTACTACACCTTTAGGTTCATAGCTATATATTTTCCTTTTGTTCTATACTCGTACCCAATTAATCACGTCTATCTTAGGTGTTTCCTTTAGAACTCCCTTTATTTCTCCAGTCTATGTCTATGTTTTATTCTGTGCACGAGGAATCTCATGCTACCCCCGTATCCTTCGGAAACCACTACTCCTGCATAATCCCTTTTTCTTTTTCAAAGTGTATTCTATTCATCCCTAATTGTTCTTTTCATCCCAATCATTTTCTGGCACTCATTCTGCTTCGTTGCTCGTCTCTTTATAGTTTAGTCCTTCGCTGTTCCGCCACTTATATTACTCGTGTCCTTGGCTATACATATCATAACCTATTACTGCACCATTATCTCGCTCGCTTCCTTCTTATTTCCTTCTTTTAATTAACTCCTTCTTTTCTTGTGCTCATTTTCATTTCCGTTATCGTGTAATCTTTATTTCGAACTTTCCCTATAGAACTCTATAAGTCTTTCCCATTTGTTCTATACCTTGCCTTTCCATTTCACATTTGCCTTTATACTTTAATCACATAGATCTCGTCATATCTTTTAGTCACTTCCTCGCTAGGCTTTACTCATTTTCATCACCATCCTTATTATATTCACATTATCTCCTGTTCGTAATCAATCCTATAGTGTAACACTTTTTAATCTTAAAGATTCACGATTCTCACTATGGTTTAATTTCACTCTGTGGAGTAGGCGTACTTAACCTTTTTCCCTTTCTGATTAATCTTAACCTCAATACCTCATAAGCCATCTTACCAATACATTCATATTTGTTGCGATTCTTCTTCCCCTGTAACCTTGTCTCAATCATACTATTATTTCTCCTAACTATAAACTCGTCGTAATTTATCCCTGCTTGTCAATTCAGTGATACCTCAATATAATACCCTATTAAGATTTGCCAGCCTTTTATAAATCATCTCTTAGTATCTCAAGCCCTTCCAAATTATCCAAGCATTTCATCAACAGCACATGAAACACAAGAACGCTCCAACTCCAAGATTACGTCACCATGAAGCATCCTCCAAAACCACCATAAGAAGAAGAACTAGAATCCGACAAGCACCACGGGACTTCTAATGCTTGATTCACATAGTTTACCTTCAGATTTGTTCTTGGGTCATGAACGAACTATTTAATTCATACACTACTTGTTGTATGCTTTGTACTCTTCAAATAAAAGTGAACTTAATTGTGGACGTTTTTTTTTTGCTCTTCAACATGAGCCTTTTCTAAGGTAAAATGTGGCTGGAAGGTATTCTAGTCCGTTCAAATAAATTCCAAACTTTGCTCCTCATATTTGCTTCGTCCAAATAAAATTTCCCGAATAAGAATGATGCCTCTTACGGATGACATGGAGCGTATCTCTTAAAGCTCTAATCCAACATGATAAATTTACCATATCGATATCGACCTCATAATTACTATTACTATCAATTCAACTGTTAACTTTATTTCTCGAAGTCAGACTTGCAACTTGGTTAAATCCTATTATTACTGTTGACCCGACCTTTCAAGACATATTACAAACTTATATCTCATTCCCTTTTTATTTCTAAGAAAATTTCGGCAAAGTTTCCTCTGTATTTCGTACCATCCCAAAACCTGCATGCAGGAAATACCAACAATGCCTCACAGGGCCAACATATATACGTATATATCATATCATATCGTATCCACACAAGGCTCCCAATTTCAAGTAAAGGTATAAAGATGTCGAAACTTACCTCATATATCACACCTCGAGACGTACCTGATCCTTTAACGATCTGTCCAGTTATACCTTCCTATCTACCTTCCCTTTCATTCTTCAGCTTTACATTTCATTCATACGTCAATATTCTTACCTTATCCGACATGCATCTTTTCGCACCGTTGCTTACCTGTGTACTTTGTAACTTCCAATATCATCAGTCACATCTTCTGTCGATGCCGTTCTTCAGCTGAAATCAAGGGTTAGCATAAGGAATTTCATTTCCTAGGGCTGGGCTCTATCGCACGATCTTAGAGTAGGAAAAAAAAAGATAACATCTTAAATGTCCTGTAGCTTCCTGTTTATAGATGTGGTGCACAACACACCGATAAACAAGACTCTACTAGACACGGTCTGTAGACACTCCAAGGATGAACTGCTATAATACCACTTCTGTCACGACCCAACCCCGTGGGCCATGACTAGTGCCCGAGCTGGACACTCGTGTACATACCTGTTAGATATAGTATACTGAATCTAAGAACAATATGGAAACTTGCAAAAGAACTCCAAAGGTTCATAACGTCATCATATGTATATATCCAGATAACCTGTCTCCTGAGGAGTCACAACTGATCAAAACATAATATGATACGCAAGCCGACAAGACTGTCACAACATATCAATACCATACGCAAGCCGACAAGGCTACCACAACATGTCAATACCATACGTAAGCCGACAAGGCTGTCATTACATATCAATACCATACGCAAGCCATATAGACATAGCCAAACAAAACTTATACACAACCCACACATATGTCTACAGACCTCTAAGAGTGTCAATAGTGAAACATGACGGGACAGGGCCCCGTCGTACCCCTGGATAAACAGATATATCTATACATCAAGAGATCTGTACCAAAAGTCTAGGCTCCGTAATAATGGAGCTCTCCAAGACAGCTGAGTGGAAGTCATAAGCTGGAGGATCACCAAATCGAGTATCTGTACTTGCGGGCATGAAACGCAGCCCCCTCGATGAAAGGGGGTCAGTACGAGATATGTACTGAGTATATAAAATATGAAATACAACAAAGAGAATCATGACTGGAATAGAGATCATAGGAAACAAGTATGACATTTAAAGTACCAATACACTGGCCTTATGAAACGTAAAACATGCATGTCATTATCATATATCGTTACCCAGCCCATTACGGGACTCGGTGAATAAAGTCATCACATACCATCCTTGGCGCCATAATCGCATAATCATATCATCATATCATCATATCATCATATATATACATATACCGTACCCGACCCTCTAGTGAGGGACTCGGTGAACAATGCAGTGAATTGTGCACGAAAACATACCCGGCCCGGGACTCGGTGTTATATCCCGTGTTTTCGTACATTTGGAAAATTAGAAATAATCTTGACTTTTAAGAAGTAAGGCCATAATTGATTCTAATTAACACATGAGTTGTTTATGAAAGAATATTAATGTGGAAGTGTAGACTAAGGCTAAGGGTAAATTTGGAATTTTGGAAATTAGTTTCGGGAATTACAAAAGGTGAGCCATACGTCATTGGGGCCAAAATGAATGAAGGAAATTTGGGCCCAACACAAGAGGGGTGGCCGGCCAACATACTTGGCCCAAACCCAAGTCACATGGTAAGCATGTGACAATTTAATTAAGGGACTATTATATACATATGAAGGTTCAAGAAAAGTTAGAAGAGAAAGAACAAAAAAAAACAAAGAGAGGGCAAGAGAAAGGGGTTCGGGTTTTGGCTTTGGAAAATCACCATAAAAAATTTCCCTCTAAAAATTAATTTCTTGTTGAATTCCTACTAATTCAAGGTCCCTTTTCAACTTGGTGTAGTTGGTTTGGAAGAAAGAGGCCTTGGTTCATCAATTTGATCATTTGTCCAAGTGAAGAAGACTAGAGGAAAAGGTAAGAATTTATCCCTTATTCTTGTGTTATGAAGTTTTGTTTGTGTTGTAGTATGTGGGAATGAGTTGATTGTACGGAAAAATGGAAGTTTACCAAGTGGGTATGTATATAGGCATGTGGCCGTGTATATATGTATGTGTATAATTATAATGTGTTGAATTTATATCATATTCTAGTTGTGGTTGGGGTGAAATGCATATTGGAAATGAAAGTTAAATGAATTTTATAGAAGTTGAAAAATAGTGATGTAGCCGTGGGGTGTCTTTAGCAAGTTAGTAGTGTTGTTGTGATGTTTGCAAGGTACATGAAAGTAAAACGATATAAGCTTGTTATGAAATGGAATGTAGAAGTTTATGTCATTTTAGAATGATTTTACGACATTATGAAAATGAAGTTATTAAGTTTCAAATTATGATGAGTATTGATGTATTTGGAAGATGAAAACATGTCATGAATATGTATGCCAAAGATTAGAAGTTTTGAATGAGTTATGACTTCGGCGGAAAGTTCGTATATTATGTATATCGTGTGTATAATTTAAGGAAATGATATGAAACACTTCTAAACTATGTTGTGATGATCTAGTTGATAATATTAGAATGTGAAATCATTGAAATTGGTTTGGAAATTGAAGTTGAAATGAAGATAATGGCATTATGTCGGTAAGTAGAACTAGTGTTGCCATATTGTGTTTCTAATGTTTGTTGTTGATGTTGATGTTGTTGTTTGGGTTGTTGTTGATGATTGTGAGCCGAGTTAAGTTCTCGGGGGTGCTATATGTATAGGGGAAGTGCTACCGAAATTTCGGTAGACAAATATGAGTTGAATTGAATTCGGAGCATCTATAGCTTACAATTGGCAAATGTGACCATTTACAGATTTTTGACGAAACGGGAAGTGAGTTTAGGAAGGCGTAAGGAGCTTGAAAGGTATGTAAAGCTACCCCGATCCTTCTTTTGGCATGTCTAAGTGTTTTAGGATCGGATTCGGGCCTTAAAAGACCTTCTTGGCCATCGGAATCCGCAGGAGAAAATCTCAGTTTTTCCTTCAGTAGAATTGAACCATTTTGATATGCTTTTCCTGAAATTATGTAAACTTTCTCTAAACTCCTTGAAAAGCTATAGAATGTCCGTAGAACCTTTATAGGTGACCCCATAAGCTTAAAGAGTGTAATTTGAGCCCACCGCCTTGCTTGTTCCGAGGTGGGCCCGCTATTCCCTTAATGTACTAAAGTCCCCTTTTCGAACGATTTTTGAAAGAAACGTTTCGACTACCCTTTTAATTACCTAACTAATATGGTTTTAAATATTCCATTAAGTCTGATAGATTGTTTTGATACTCGAAACTCATTTACTATGATTCCTTCCGACTTCATTGGATCGGTTTGTCTTTGATATGCCTCATCGAGTCTATGGAAACATTCATGATATTTTACTTGCATTAGTCTCTCACTACTCCATTCGTGGATGCCCCAATGTTTCCCACACTGAGCCCGGGCCAGGATATGTTGTCAAGCGTGATCCTTTGCATTGTTCGCCGTGCCTCGATGTGAGGGGGCAGGTATACGCGTACATGGGTTTCTGGAGTATGCTGTGCCATGTACGTTTGTTCTGATATAATTTGCTATGGCCATCTGATATGATATAATATGTGACGGGGTTATGCCCCATTCCGATTCTTCTATGTTGTGGCACCAGCGTCGGGAGGGTGGCCACGTTCTGTCTACCGAGTCCCTTGGCAGGGGCCGGATTTGATATGACATATGTTTCTGTACACACTCTGCATGTTTGAAATTATGTATCTGATACTTTGGATTTTTTTGTTTATTCTGTACGTTCTATACCAGTTATGATGTTGTTTCTGCAACTCAGGCTTTACATATTCAGTACATATTTCGTACTGACCCCCTTTCGTCGGGGGCTGCGTTTTCATGCCGCGCAGGTACCGACGACAGGTTTGCTGATCCGTCCGCTTAGGATCTCATTCTGCTATTTTTGGAGCGCTCTTTTATTCAGAGCCATCTTTTGGTATAGTCAGTTACTTCTATATGTGTATATTCTCGTTCATGGGTATGGCGGGGCCCTATCCCGCCATATGATTCTGTTGGTCCATCTAGAGGTCTGTAGACATGTTTGTGGGTTGGGATGTTTCTGTACAGCTGTGTGTATATGTTGTGTTTGGGCGATCCCATTCGCCGCGGCGGCCGGTCCGCATATATTTAAATGTTACTCTGTTGGCCCTGTGTGGCCTCTGTTGGTATTTTCTGCGTGCAGGGTAGATGGGATAGTCCGTAAAACAAAGGAAACTCTGCCAAAAATTTTCTGGAAATTAGCTAAATTTGAAATAAAGCCTCGTCGGCTTCTGCTGTATATTAGAATGTGTTTGAGTGCCCAGATCGGGTACTAGTCACGGCCTACGGGGTTGGGTCGTGACAAAAGTGGTTTCAGAGCGGTTCGTCCTCGGAATGTCTACAGACCGTGTCTAGTAGAGTCTTGTTTATCGGTGTGTTGTGCACCACACCTATAAACAGGAGGCTACAGGGCATTTAGGATACTACCCTTCTTTCGGTCTTAGATCGTGCGATAGAGCTGTGTTATCAGGATGATTCCTCCCTAACGAATTGTTACATTTGCAGTTATGCCTCCAAAAAAGGCGACAGCGGCCCAAAAGGCCAAGGCAGCAGCTGTGGGAGAGACTAGTCGGGCCCAGAGGGTTACTAGGGCCCATGCTCATATTGCTCCTGATATTTTGCCCCCGGCAGAGGGCTCTTCCACACCACCACACGTAGAGGAGATTGGAGCAGCAGCAGCTGCAGGTCGAGGGGCAGCTCCACCGCCAGCTCCCGAGATTCCAGTACCTGAGCCTCCAGCTCCACGGCCAGGGACTGAGGATCAGACTATGAGAGAGGCAGTCCAGCTATTGACCAGACTTGTGGCGGGACAGGTTCAGGGGCACTGATTGGGAGGTAACCGAGCATATAGGCGCGACAGTACGAGAGCTCGTGAGTTCTTGACTTGTGGCCCTCCAGAGTTCTTCGGGACAAAGCCCGAGGAGGATCCCGAGGAGTTTATCAGGAAGATGCGGCGCACCTTACATTTTATTAATGCTTCTGCGACAGAGTCAGTCACATTGGCTTCGTACCGGTTGTATGATGTAGCGGCAAATTGGTACGAGTCATGGGAGTTATCCAGAGGCGACGGCGCTCCCCCAGCAGTTTGGGATAATTTTTCTCAGGCTTTTCTTAGTCATTTTCTGCCTCCGGAGTTACGGCGGGCCAAGGCTGACAGATTCTTATTGCTGAGACAGAGGGGTCGCAGTGTTCGAGAGTACAGTATGGAGTTCGACTCATTGGCCCGATACGCACCTGCTGTGGTAGCTACTATGGCTGACAGGATGCACAAGTATATTATGGGGCTGGACCGTTATTTTGTCGACAGCTGTTTTGTATTGGCTGCTCAGCCCGGCATGGATATTGCCCAGATTCAGGCCCACGCCCAGGGCATGGAGGACCGGCATAGGGAGCGTCAGCCTGATAGGAGCCAGGATCGGAGACAGCCCAAGAGGGCCAGATCATCTGGGTATTCTGGAGATTTTTGGGGCAGGCAGCCTCAGCAGCCGCAGCAGCCTAGCAGACATCTATCCCAGCCGGCACAGAGCGCACCTCCACAGCCTACAGGTCGCAGATTTGATAGCCCAGGTTATTTAGGAGCAGGTCAGAGCTCCAGGGCTTCTGGTTCGCGGACAGACAGGGGTTCTGGTCAGACAAGGCCACCTAGGCCTCAGTGTTCTTACTGTGGCAGATACCATCCTGGGGAGTGCTACAGAGCCACCGGTGCATGTTTTTCTTGTGGCCGTCAGGGTCATTCTATGAGAGATTGCCCGTATAAGGGTAGTTCGGGTGGTGCAGCGCAGCCTACCGGATCAGCCGCCGGGTCTTCATCTTCATCAGTAGCTATGCGCCCTACGGGGCCGGGTACTTCAGCGCCAGCGGGTCGCGGCAGAGGCCGTGGTGGAGCTTCTAGTACTAGCGGTCCTTGGAACCGCATCTATGCTATGTCCAGCCGCCAGGATCAGAAGGCATCGCCTAATGTCGTTACAGGTACATTATTGGTTTTCTCTCGGTCTGTGTATGCATTGATTGATCCAGGTTCGACTTTGTCATATATTTCGCCTCTGGTTGCTTGTAAAATTGGTATAACATCTGAACCTATAGAGCCGTTCGAGGTAGCCACACCGATTGGGGACTTTATTGTAGCAAAACAGGTATATAAGAACTGTTCTGTAATTGTATGTGGCCGTGACACTAAGGCAGATCTGGTGGAGTTAGATATGGTCGAGTTCGATATTATTATGGGAATGGACTGGCTAGCCTCCTGTTATGCTAGTGTTGACTGCCAAAATAAGGTAGTTCGTTTCCAGTTTCCCGGGGAGTCAGTTATAGAATGGGCCGATAATACAGCATCGCCGAAAGGTAAGTTTATTTCATACCTTAAGGCGAAGAAAATGATCAGGAAGGGTTATTTTTATCATCTGGTTCGGGTACAAGACTTGACAGCAGAAACGCCAACTCTTCAGTCAGTTCCCGTGGTTAATGAATTTCCAGATGTGTTCCCAGAAGAGCTTCCAGGCCTTCCTCCAGAGCGGGAGATAGATTTTACTATTGATTTTCTTCCAGATACTCAGCCGATATCTATTCCCCCGTACAGAATGGCACTGGCAGAATTGAAAGAACTGAAAGAGCAGTTGAAGGATCTGTTAGAAAAGGGCTTCATTAGACCCAGTACTTCGCCTTGGGGAGCCCCGGTATTATTTGTGCGTAAGAAAGACGGGTCGTTGCGTATGTGTATTGATTATCGACAGCTGAATAAGGTAACCATAAAGAATAAATACCCCCTCCCCAGAATTGACGATTTGTTTGATCAGTTGCAGGGCGCCAAGTATTTTTCTAAGATAGATCTTCGGTCTGGCTATCATCAGGTACGGGTACGGGAGGCCAATATTCCTAAGACAGCATTCCGGACCAGATATGGGCATTATGAATTCAGAGTTATGTCTTTTGGGCTGACTAATGCTCCTGCGGTATTCATGGATTTAATGAACCGGGTATTCAGGCCATTCTTAGACATGTTCGTAATTGTATTTATCGATGATATCCTGGTTTATTCTCGGTCCGAGGCAGAGCACGCAGATCATCTGAGAGCGGTACTTGGGGTACTTCGGCATCGGAAATTATATGCAAAATTATCTAAATGTGAATTCTGGCTGGCTTCAGTGGCATTCCTGGGGCATATTATTGCAGCTGATAGTGTCCGGGTGGATACACAGAAGATTGAGGCCGTGAAAAATTAGCGCAGACCCATGACGCCCACAGAGGTAGTTAGTTTCCTGGGGTTAGCTGGCTATTACAGAAGATTTGTGGAAAAGTTTGCTTCGATTTCAGTGCCTTTGACAAGGCTAACTCAGAAGGGAGCCAAGTTCCAGTGGACTGATGCTTGTGAACGAAGCTTCCAGTTGCTGAAAGAGAAGCTGACAACAGCCCCAGTTCTGACTCTTCCAGAGGGACCCGATGGATATGTTATCTATTGTGACGCTTCTGGCGTGGGATTGGGCTGTGTATTGATGCAGCACGGCAGAGTTATAGCTTATGCTTCTCGGCAATTGAAAAAGCATGAAAAGAATTATCCTACTCACGATCTGGAGCTTGCAGCGGTGATCCATGCCCTGAAGATATGGAGACATTATTTATATGGCGTTCATGTTGATATCTATACAGATAATAAGAGTCTCCAGTATATTTTCAGGCAGAAAGAGCTTAATTTGCGGCAGCGGAGGTGGCTGGAGCTCCTGAAAGACTATGATGTGGATATTTTGTATCATCCGGGCAAGGCTAATGTTGTTGCAGATGCGCTTAGCCGGAAATCTATGGGCAGCTTGGTAGATTTACAGCCAGACAGGAGAGAGATAGTACGTGACATCTATCAGTTGGCTAATCTTGGGGTTCGTCTGGCCGATTCTGGAGGTACACGGATTTCTGTCCGAGGGGTTTCTGAATCATCTATGAAGGAAGATATCAAGCGGCATCAATATGAAGTTCCTGTTTTGGCACGATACAGAGACACAGCCTATGATAAGGAGAAGACTCCGTTCGAGTTCACTCCGGACGGGACTTTATTATTTAAGGGCAGGTTGTGTGTACCTGATATTGCAGGCCTTCGGCAGCAGGTTATGAGCGAGGCACATTATGCTCGCTATTCGGTCCATCCTGGGTCCACGAAGATGTACCATGATCTCCGATGCTTATACTGGTGGGATGGCATGAAACGGGACATCGCCGAGTTCGTCGCCCAGTGTCCCAATTGTCAGCAGGTCAAGATTGAACACCAGAAACCGGGTGGACTGTTGCAGGAAATGGAAATTCCGACGTGGAAGTGGGAGATCATTAATATGGACTTCATTACAGGGTTGCCTCGCACTCCACGGAAGTATGATTCCATCTGGGTTATTGTTGATAGGCTGACAAAATCAGCCCATTTTCTCCCCGTCAGAACTACTTATTCCGCCGAGGATTATGCCAGGCTTTTTATTAAAGAAATAGTGAAGCTTCATGGAGTTCCTATATCTATTATCACTGACAGAGGTGCTCAGTTCACGGTGAACTTCTAGAAATCTTTTCAGGAAGGATTACGGACTCAGCTGAGCCTGAGCACAGCTTTCCATCCTCAGAGTGACGGACAGGCCAAGCGCACTATCCAGACACTTGAAGATATGTTGCGGGCCTGTGTTATCGATTTCAGAGGTAGCTGGGAGGATCACTTGCCATTGATTGAATTTGCTTATAATAACAGCTACCATTCCAGCATCCAGATGGCTCCGTACGAGGCTCTGTATGGCAGGAAATGCAGGTCACCTATCGGCTGGTTTGATATTGGCGAGACAGAGTTAATCGGCCCGGATATGATTCAGCAGGTCGTTGATAAGGTGAAACTTATCCGGGAACGACTATTGGCAGCCCAGAGTCGACAGAAATCATACGCTGACAAACGGCGTCGTCCTTTGGAATTCCAGGTTGGTGATTGGGTATTTCTGAAGGTATCGCCTATGAAAGGCGTAATGCGGTTCGGCAGAAAGGGTAAGCTTAGTCCGCGTTATATTGGGCCTTATCTGATCGTGCGAAAAATTGGAAATATCGCCTATGAGTTAGACCTACCATCTGATTTGGAAGCAGTACATCCGGTATTCCATGTGTCTATGCTCCGCAAATGCATTGGTGATACCTCCAGAATATTTCCTGCGGATGATATTCAAGTGACAGAGCAGTTATCTTATGAGGAGCAGCCCGTAGCTATTTTGGACCGCCAGGTAAGAAAGCTCCGGAACAAGGATGTAGCCTCTGTTAAGGTGCTGTGGCGGAATAATAATAGGGAGGAAATGACCTGGGAAGCCGAAGAGGAGATGAAGAAGAAATATCCTCATTTGTTCCCAGTGCCCTCAGGTAATTCCGAATCTTTGCTTAATTCCATTTCGTTAATGAATGTGTACTAATTGTGCTGTCTATAAACAGAAACTCCCCCGAAACCATTTCAAACCCTATAAGATCAATCTAACATTCGAGGATGAATGTTCTAAAGGGGGGGAGGATGTTATATCCCGTGTTTTCGTACATTTGGAAAATTAGAAATAATCTTGACTTTTAAGAAGTAAGGCCATAATTGATTCTAATTAACACATGAGTTGTTTATGAAAGAATATTAATGTGGAAGTGTAGACTAAGGCTAAGGGCAAATTTGGAATTTTGGAAATTAGTTTCGGGAATTACAAAAGGTGAGCCATACGTCATTGGGCCCAAAATGAATGAAGGAAATTTGGGCCCAACACAAGAGGGGTGGCCGGCCAACATACTTGGCCCAAACCCAAGTCACATGGTAAGCATGTGACAATTTAATTAAGGGACTATTATATACATATGAAGGTTCAAGAAAATTTAGAAGAGAAAGAACAAAAAAAAAAAAACAAAGAGAGGGCAAGAGAAAGGGGTTCGGGTTTTGGCTTTGGAAAATCACCATAAAAAATCTCCCTCTAAAAATTAATTTCTTGTTGAATTCCTACTAATTCAAGGTCCCTTATCAACTTGGTGTAGTTGGTTTGGAAGAAAGAGGCCTTGGTTCATCAATTTGATCATTTGTCCAAGTGAAGAAGACTAGAGGAAAAGGTAAGAATTTATCCCTTATTTTTGTATTATGAAGTTTTGTTTGTGTTGTAGTATGTGGGAATGAGTTGATTGTACGGAAAAATGGAAGTTTACCAAGAAGGTATGTATATAGGCATGTGGCCGTGTATATATGTATGTGTATAATTATAATGTGTTGAATTTATATCATATTCTAGTTGTGGTTGGGGTGAAATGCATATTGGAAATGAAAGTTAAATGAATTTGATAGAAGTTGAAAAATAGTGATGTAGCCGTGGGGTGTCTTTGGTATAATGAGAATGAATCAATTTTGTTTAGCAAGTTAGTAGTGTTGTTGTGATGTTTGCAAGGTACGTGAAAGTAAAACGATATAAGTTTGTTATGAAATGGAATGTAGAAGTTTATGTCGTTTTAGAATGATTTTACGACATTATGAAAATGAAGTTATTAAGTTGCAAATTATGATGAGTATTGATGAATTTGGAAGATGAAAACATGTCATGAATATGTATGCCAAAGATTAGAAGTTTTGAATGAGTTATGACTTCGGCGGAAAGTTCGTATATTATGTATATCGTGTGTATAATTTAAGGAAATGATATGAAACACTTCTAAACTATGTTGTGATGATCTAGTTGATAATGAATGTGAAATCATTGAAATTGGTTTGGAAATTGAAGTTGAAATGAAGATAATGGCATTATGTCGGTAAGTAGAACTAGTGTTGCCATATTGTGTTTCTAATGTTTGTTGTTGATGTTGATGTTGTTGTTTGGGTTGTTGTTGATGATTGTGAGCCGAGTTAAGTTCTCGGGGGTGCTATATGTATAGGGGAAGTGCTGCCGAAATTTCGGTAGACAAATATGAGTTGAATTGAATTCGGAGCATCTATAGCTTACAATTGGTAAATGTGACCATTTACAGATTTTTGACGAAACGGGAAGTGAGTTTAGGAAGGCGTAAGGAGCTTGAAAGGTATGTAAAGCTACCCCGATCCTTCTTTTGGCATGTCTAAGTGTTTTAGGATCGGATTCGGGCCTCAAAAGACCTTCTTGGCCATCGGAATCCGCAAGAGAAAATCTCAGTTTTTCCTTCAGTAGAATTGAACCATTTTGATATGCTTTTCCTGAAATTATGTAAACTTTCTCTAAACTCCTTGAAAAGCTATAGAATGTCCGTAGAACCTTTATAGGTGACCCCATAAGCTTAAAGAGTGTAATTTGAGCCCACCGCCTTGCTTGTTCCGAGGTGGGCCCGCTATTCCCTTAATGTACTAAAGTCCCCTTTTCGAACGATTTTTGAAAGAAACGTTTCGACTACCCTTTTAATTACCTAACTAATATGGTTTTAAATATTCCATTAAGTCTGATAGATTGTTTTGATACTCGAAACTCATTTACTATGATTCCTTCCGACTTCATTGGATCGGTTTGTCTTTGATATGCCTCATCGAGTCTATGGAAACATTCATGATATTTTACTTGCATTAGTCTCTCACTACTCCATTCGTGGATGCCCCAATGTTTCCCACACTGAGCCCGGGCCAGGATATGTTGTCAAGCGTGATCCTTTGCATTGTTCGCCGTGCCTCGATGTGAGGGGGCAGGTATACGCGTACATGGGTTTGTGGAGTATGTTGTGCCATGTACGTTTGTTCTGATATGATTTGCTATGGCCATCTGATATGATATAATATGTGACGGGGTTATGCCCCATTCCGATTCTTCTGTGTTGTGGCACCAGCGTCGGGAGGGTGGCCACATTCTGTCTACCGAGTCCCTTGGCAGGGGCCGGATTTGATATGACATATGTTTCTGTACACACTCTGCATGTTTGAAATTATGTATCTGATACTTTGGATTTTTCTGTTTATTCTGTACGTTTTATACCAGTTATGATTTTGTTTCTGCAACTCAGGCTTTACATATTCAGTACATATTTCGTACTGACCCCCTTTCCTCGGGGGCTGCGTTTTCATGCCGCGCAGGTACCGACGACAGGTTTGCTGATCCGTCCGCTTAGGATCTCATTCTGCTATTTTTGGAGCGCTCTTTTATTCATAGCCATCTTTTGGTACAGTCAGTTACTTCTATATGTGTATATTCTCGTTCATGGGTATGGCGGGGCCCTGTCCCCTCATATGATTCTGTTGGTCCATCTAGAGGTCTGTAGACATGTTTGTGGGTTGGGATCTTTCTGTACAGCTGTGTGTATATGTTGTGTTTGGGCGATCCCATTCGCCGCGGCGGCCGGTCCGCATATATTTAAATGTTACTCTGTTGGCCCTGTGTGGCCTCTGTTGGTATTTTGTGTGTGCAGGGTATATGGGATAGTCCGTAAAACAAAGGAAACTCTGCCGAAATTTTTCTGGAAATTAGCTAAATTTAAAATAAAGCCTCGTCGGCTTCTGTTGTATATTAGAATATGTTTGAGTGCCCAGATCGGGCACTAGTCACGGCCTACGGGGTTGGGTCGTGACACTCGGTGAAAGATATAATAATAGCATGCACGAGCAGAGTAGTGAGTAACCATATGCAAATCAAATCATCATGTGAGACTCGATAGACTAGATAGAATGTACTAACACTTGAATATCAACGGAGACAGTCATGTCAAGTATCTCTCGAACATCATTATGAACTATGTCAAATGGAACTTCAGGAATCATAGACACGTATCGAGACAATATGAAACAGCTTATGGAAATCAAGAACATTAACCATCCAAGTGTCTCTAAGAATAGGAGCTCATACATTCGTTGTTTGTTCGTTTCATATAAATCATGCCAAAAAGAAAGAAGGGTTAGATTTACATACCTTTGGCGCTTAATCCGTGACTCGATATGTATAATTATCCCAAAATATCTCAACCTATATTAAGACGTCAAGACTATGGTTAAGCTACAAAAAAACATAAAACGTACTTCAACGATAGTAGCTTATCACAAGACAATTGGGCAGCACTTCCATTATATCGCTCAATTTCCTCACATTTACTCCAACTATACAATAACCAACATAGCAACAACCAAAGCACGTCTAAGTTATCACATTAAGAACTAGTCAAAACTGTTATAGCCCGTATTTCGTACGTTCGGATAATTCAAGATAATTGCGAGAAGTTAAGGGCAAGACTATTTTCCAAAATTATTTTAGTGAACAAGTCATTTATTAGTATGGAAATATTGAGAAAGGCTAGGGGTAAAAAGGGAAAATTCACGAAGTGGTTCATGGTAATATTGTGGAAGGCTAGGGGCAAAATGGGAATTTCACAAAATATTCAAGAAGGTTCTTGAAGGGGCCATGTTGGCCGTGTGGCATATGCCCGTATTTTTATTAAATGGGGCTAAATATAAATATATATATGGACCAACGTTGTCACACCCTAATCTGCCTAGGGTGTGATGGGCACCCGACCCCATATCCGGAGCCGAGCGAACCCACAGACTCTTATCACACACATAATCTCTTCAGATTCTGAGATCAAATAAAAGCAAAATACATAGTAAGATTTCAAAATCTTTCTTCTATCGCTGTCAAATCAAACCAGATCTGTAATCTTATGGAATCCATAACATAATACATAAAGACACATCAGCTGATGGAGCCGCTTAAAAAACTGACATCCTATACCCACGACTCTGTCTGCAAAGTCTCTAACATCAACCAGAAATCATAGCACATATACTCTGACTCGGCAACACTCCAAGAGTAAATGGAGCTTGCCATCTTCCCTGGAACACCTGCTATAATAGCTTCAACTCATCTGGGTGTACCTGCGTGGCATGAAACGCAGCCCCCGAAGAAAGGGGGTCAGTACGGAAAATGTACTGAGCATGTAAGGCAAGGATCACAGTAAAAGAGAATCATAGCTGAAACAGAGATTTACCAGAATCAAGTATAAAATTTTAAAAAATCACAGTACATTCCTTCTCAAAAGACAATCAGGTATGTCATCATAAATCATAAATGAAAATCATGTATGCCATCATCGTATATCATATGTCATATAACGTGCCCCGGCCCTATAGTGAGGGACGCGGTGAGTAAGTTCGTGCATGTCATCACCATATATCATATATGCATATAACGTGCCCCGGTCCTCCATTGAGGGACGCGGTGAATGAAATCGTGTATGTCATCATCATGTATCACATTTACATATAACGTGCCCCGGCCCTCCATTGAGGGACGCGGTGAATGCCAATTCGGAAACATATCAAATAGATCTTCGGACATCATAGATACGCATCAACATCATATGAAACAGCTTATGGAAATCAAGGATATTAGCCATCCTAGTGGCTCTAAGAATAGGAATTTTTTTGAAATCATACATATACGTCATTTGTTCATTTCATAAAGATCATGCCCAAAAGAAAGAAAGGGTAAGCCTTACATACCTGTTTCACGTCCTATTAGCTACGCTTATTCGTCCAAACTTGTTAGTCTACATTCAAGGAGATTTACATAATCATAGGACACATTGTTACACACTTGTCTTAATCTTTCAAATAAACTCACTTATAATCTGCCAAAATTTCGGCAGCATTTCCCCTGTAAATACACCATCCCCGAGAATCTAACTCGGCCAATTTATCAACAACAATCCAAGAATTCAACTCGGCCAAATTATCAACAACAATACCAACAATCTTACTAACAACTTCAGCAATCAATCCAAATATATTCTAACATTACAACCCTTGTCACAAAATTCCACGACATTTCATTTATATTCAATTCAATCACATATAGTCAAGCTAACATCAATGATCTCACATCCAAGTATTAATCCGAAATCATTCTAACATGATTCAAGAACACTTCAACCAATTCACATAATATGCAAAACAACCCAACCAACATACTACTCCACCCGAAACCTTCCAAATTCAACAAAAACAATAACAACATATTTTCTTCTTTCAAATTCATAAACTGCACCAACAATCTACACATTAGCAACTCCATTCTTATAATCATAAGAAACCATACTAATATCACATTAACTTCTTCCATAATCCACAAACGATTACAACTTCATTTCAAACCATTAAATCCTCATTTTACATCATAGAATCTTCCACAACAACAATTAAAATACTAAGTAAACTTTAATTCATTCCTTCTACACAAAATAGCCCACTCACGGCTACAACATCAACACACCTTGTTTCAAGAATTTCATTCATTTCTACACCCAACAACATGCATAAATCATCCATAACATATAAAAGAGGATTAAACCTTACCTTTTCCACTTAGCTCTTCAACTTGGCTAGAGTTGTGCATTGCAAGAATGAATGGTTTTATTGCTTCAACAATCACTCCATGTTGTTAAGGACGTTCCATTTGGTAGAAAAGCTAGAAGAAAATAATTTTTGGATCAACTTCTCCATGGCTTCAAGTTCGGCCAACCATGGCCGAACACCCCTATTTTGTTTTTTTTCAAGTCTTCTTATGTTGTAAGAAAATGAAACCTCTAGATGATTTGCTCTTGCTAACACATATATATACATAGCTTCTTCAAATAATAAGTGGACACATGTCCCTTCTCCCTTTTTCTTGAAATTTCTTAAATTAAAAGATGACTAATTGTCTTGCTATATAAGCTTTGATCCATATATATAATTACATAGCTTATGAAAGGGTGGGTCCCACACACCACCACACGGCCAACTTGGCTTGTTGTGGTTCATGAAAAATAATTTTTTCCAATTCCAAGTTTGCCCTTAGCCTTCCTCAATTTTTACCATGAACCATTTTGTGAATTTCCCTTTTTACCTTAGCCTTTCTCAATATTTCCATACTAATAGTATTCATAAATAATATTCATAACCAACTTGCACATTAAAATAATTTTGGAAAATGGTCTTGCCCTTAACTTACCACGACTACCTCGAAATATCCGAACGTACAGAATACGGGCTATAACATCCTCCCCACTTTAGAACATTCGTCCTCGAATGTTCAACTGACCTCATGGGGTGTCATAATGCTTCGGGAGGGTCCCTCTCATAGTTTTCATTTTCTTCATGCCCATTCCCTATCTTTCACCTTATTTTCTTTATAGTCGAACTCCTCGGTCTTTACATGAGTCTTCATTTCATGTCATGGTTTTTCTAACCCACTACGCCATCTCATTATCCTTGTCCTTCCCAGGTCATCTTTTCTCTGTTATTGTTTCATCACAGTACCTTAACAAAAGCCACATCTTTGGTACGTAACCTTCTCATCTGACAATCCAATACGGCCACAGGCTGTTCCTTGTCCTCATTTTATCCACGGTATTGCAGTCTCGCTTACCATGCTGTCAGTGTCCATCGGCCTTTGGTGTTTCTTTTCTTCGCCCCTTGTTTATTTATGACTTTGTCATTATCCTTTTTAATCTTTCATTCTAAATATTTGTCCAAAAACGTATGTGCGTAACGTTTCTTTACCATTTATCCTTTGTGGACTTAGCTTGTAGCCGTTTCCTGCTCTTTTTATTACTCTTTAAAACATGTCGCTGCGCACTTAGGCACGGCACAAATTTGGCCGATATGAGGGATTCAAATTATATTCTAAGCATATCATAACTCACGTTGGCATGAAGCATTCTCTTAGAGTATCTTCCATCCTTTCCCTTCCTGTCGATCTCACGGCACACTTATTGTCAATTCGTTCCTACTCTTTTCATGTATTCTCTTTATGTGCCAATATGTTATAAACTCTGGCCACGAGCTAGTAAATTTTCCTCCTCTGAAGTCTGAAATTGTTGCGATTCCCTTTTAAGTCTAACATAATATGCTCTCCCCCCCCCCCCCCCCTTTTTAGGGGCTCCTCATATGCCAATAGTCCTTTTGTGAAATCTCTTTCCAACTCTGTGCATAGCATATCGAAACTTCTCACCATAAGTTTTTCTTTCATCTTGCGCCTATATCATCATTCTTAACCTTCCCTAGGTTCCTTTCTCCTCGGACACTTTTCTCCTTTTGCCATTTGTGGCATCGACTCTGAAGTTCATGAAATATTACTTTATACGCGCAATTTCGTTTCACTCTTAAGTCATCTTTTCAGAAAGGCACTTCCATATCTGAGGCATCCACATTAATGTGGCTGCACATTTATTTCTTTGTATACCTTTCAAGGGCCGGAATTTTCTAACATCGTCACAAGGCTTTATTATTTTTTCTCTTACATCACATTCCTTGTCGTAGTCACTATTTCTTTAGCCCTACTTATTGGAATCGGTTCTCGAGCCTTACACATTCCTCTTTGTTCCATATTACCACACTTTATCCCTCTCACATGCCTATCTTTGAGTTTGTATCCAAATAGTCTTATTCTTTGCCCGTCGTTCCTCTCGGGGCTTCACTCATTGAGGTTTCTTACCTTTTTATCCTTTTTCTGACATTTGATCTCCCTGCCATCCATTTACTCCCTCTCTTTCTTTTCCAAACATCGTTGTATTAGAATTTTTCAACCTTAACCTGTAGTAAAAATGACATCAATTTATCTTGTAACACTGTACCATTTATTTTTGTTGTCACTTGAACTTCGGTACCCTTACTTGATTAATGCCTTCTTTACCGTAGTGCCGGTTACTGGGACTCACATGTCCACCGGTACAATCACATATGAGATATCATACGCATTCATATATATATATATGTAATTACTATCGACTAGCCCACAAAATACTTTGAAACGCTATTCAAGCCTATCCAAATTCCAGAGCTGTGACGCACTTTCTGTCTTTTCTCCAGTCTATCCTGTCTCGTCCTATATAGCCTTTTGTGGTCTCCAACCATCCCGTATACTCTAGTTTCCCTTAGGCCACTCTAGCTTCTCATTTGTCTCTTATGTCGGAATATATAGAATTTTTTTTACACACATCCCAAGGGTCACCCATCCTAAAATTTCTCCCACCTTAGCACGCTTAACCTCGAATCTTCGATGGAATCCGGTGCCTTAATGCTGATATAATCGCGTCCTCTTCCTCACATGACCTTTATTACGTGATTTGGAGCAAGTCGAGGTCTTACAGATTCCGAGACATTCTCGTAACACGTCTTTCCCTTTATAATTACTATTTTACCCTTTTCAATTTACAGTGTTCACTTTTCACTTATGTGTATAACTATCCTTCGTCCTAGATTCCCAAATTCCCGATGGTAGCAAATATACCTTCATCGCCGTTACTTATGAATACTTCAGGTATCAACCTATTCGGATTTCCACTCACCATCCTTACATAATGATCTACAGCAAAATTGATTGTCGACTTTTTCTGAATCCTCCAATAGGCCTTGCTCTTACTAAACCTCGGATGTTATCCATTTTAATCCTTCAGAACGCTAATCGTCTTTCTCACAATCATTTTTTTTACGCCATGCCCAAATCCGTAGCTCCTCTAAAATATTACATCCCGCTTATCGTCTATTTATGGTATTTCCTTTCCACGCTCTTCCTGTTAGGTGTTCCAGATCAAATAACCTGATTTTGAAAAACGTTCTGCCCGGGTCTCCTTTACAAATTCTTACCATTCAAAATCTGTACGCAGCAATTACCAACAATGCCTTACAGAGCATACCGCTACGTATCACATTCTAGCCATCCAGAACTTCCAATTTCAAATAACAGAACAAGTATATCAAAGCTCACTTTTATAACTTTCCATATCATCACTTACCTCCTTCCGTCGTATGTAAGGCTTTATATAAGGAATTTCATTTTCCTATGACTTGGCTCTATCGCACGATCTATGACAGAAAGAAGGTCAACAATCCCTAGATGCCCCGTAGCCTCCTGTTTATAAATGTGGCCGGCTTCACACCACAAACAGGACTCTACTGGACATGACTTTGCAGACAACCCCGAGGACAAACCTGCTCTGATACCACTTTGTCACACCCTAATCTCCCTAGGGTGTGATGGGCACCCGACCCCATATCCGGAGCCGAGCGAACCCACAGACTCTTATCACACACATAATCTCTTCAGATTCTAAGATCAAATAAAAGCAAAATACATAGTAAGCTTTCAAAATCTTTCTTCAATCGTTCTCAAATCAAACCAGATCTGTAATCTTATGGATTCCATAACATAATACATAAAGACACATCGGCTGATGGAGCCGCTTACAAAACTGACATCCTATACCCACGACTCTGTCTGCAAAGTCTCTAACATCAACAAGAAATCATAGCACATATACTCTGACTCGGCAACACTCCAGGAGTAAATGGAGCTTGCCATCTTCGCTGGAACATCTGCTATAATAGCTTCAACTCATCTGGGTGTACCTGCGTGGCATGAAACGCAGCCCCCGAAGAAAGGGGGTCAGTACGGAAAATGTACTGAGCATGTAAGGCAAGGATCACAGTAAAAGAGAATCATAGCTGAAACAGAGATTTACCAGAATCAAGTATAAACTTTTAAAACATCACAGTACTTGCCTTCTCAAAAGAAAATCAGGTATGTCATCATAAATCATAAATGAAAATCATGTATGCCAGCATCGTATATCATATGTCATATAACGTGCCCCGGCCCTATAGTGAGGGACGCAGTGAGTAAGTTCATGCATGTCATCACCATATATCATATATGCATATAACGTGCCCCGACTCTCCATTGAGGGACGCGGTGAATGAAATCATGTATGTCATCATCATGTGTCACATTTACATATAACGTGCCCCGGCCCTCCATTGAGGGACGCGGTGAATGAAATCTTTTATGCCAATGTCATGTATCATATATGCATGTAACGTGCCCCGGCCCTCTTTTGCGGGACGCGGTGTATAGAGTCATCATATTCCATCCTGGCCACCACCCCATCATCATATCATATCATGCCCCGGCCCGCAAATGAGAGGGACGCGGTGAACAATGCAGAGAAGTACGCACGAGAACATATCCTGGCCTGGGCTCAGTGAAGGACATACTGAGGCTTGCACGAACAGAGTAGTGCGAAACCATATGCACACAAAACAAGACTCGATAGACAAGTATACTTACCGACACCTGAAGGCTCAGAAACAAGTTTCGCGTCAATCCGAATTAGTATAAGAAAGTTATGAGCTTTTGAAGTACAGAACATTCTACGAACATTTCAGAAGCTATTTTTGGAAAATCGAAGCAACAATCATATCAAGTACCTTTCGGATATCGTATGGACCAAATCAAATAAAGCTTTTGGAAACATATGTACATATCAAAATATATCAAAGACTTAACGGAATAATCAGACGTGCTATCATTTGAAAATCATGACATTAATCATATTAGTTATCTCTCAAATGCCAATTCGGAAACATATCAAATAGATCTTCGGACATCGTAGATACGCATCAACATCATATGAAACAGCTTATGGAAATCAAGGATATTAGCCATCCTTGTGGCTCTAAGAATGGGAATTTTTTTGAAATCATACATATACGTCATTTGTTCATTTCATAAAGATCATGCCCAAAAGAAAGAAAGGGTAAGCCTTACATACCTGTTCCACGTCCTATTAGCTACGCTTATTCGTCCAAACATGTTAGTCTACATTCAAGGAGATTTACATAATCATCAGAAATATTGTCACACACTTGTCTTAATCTTTCAAATAAACTCACTTATAATCTGCCGAAATTTCGGCAGCATTTCCCCTGTAAATACACCATCCCCGAGAATCTAACTTGGCCAATTTATCAAAAACAATCCGAGAATTCAACTCGGCCAAATTATCAACAACAATACCAACAATCTTACTAACAACTTCAACAATCAATCCAAATATATTCTAACATTACAACCCTTGTCACAAAATTCCACAACATTTCATTTATATTCAATTCAATCACATATAGTCAAGCTAACATCAATGATCTCACATCCAAGTATTAATCCGAAATCATTCTAACATGATTCAAGAACACTTCAACCAATTCACATAATATGCAAAACAACCCAACCAACATACTACTTCACCCGAAACCTTCCAAATTCAACAAAAACAATAACAACATATTTTCTTCTTTCAAATTCATAAACTGCACCAACAATCTACACATTAGCAACTCCATTCTTATAATCATAAGAAAACATACTAATATCACATTAACTTCTTCCATAATCCACAAACGATTACAACTTCATTTCAAACCATTAAATCCTCATTTTACATCATAGAATCTTCCACAACAACAATTAAAATACTAAGTAAAATTTAATTCATTCCTTCTACACAAAATAGCCCACTCACGGCTACAACATCAACACACCTTGTTTCAAGAATTTCATTCATTTCTACACCCAACAACATGCATAAATCATCCATAACATATAAAAGAGGATTAAACCTTACCTTTTCCACTTAGCTCTTCAACTTGGCTAGAGTTGTGCCTTGCAAGAATGAATGGTTTTATTGCTTCAAAAATCACTCCATGTTGTTAAGGACGTTCCATTTGGTAGAAAAGCTAGAAGAAAATAGTTTTTGGATCAACTTCTCCATGGCTTCAAGTTCGGACAACCATGGTCGAACACCCCCTTTTTGTTTTTCAAGTCTTCTTATGTTGTATGAAAATGAAACCTCTAGATGATTTGCTCTTGCTAACACATATATATACATAGCTTCTTCAAATAATAAGTGGACACATGTCCCTTCTCCCTTTTTCTTGAAATTTCTTAAATTAAAAGATGACTAATTGTCTTGCTATATAAGCTTTGATCCATATATATAATTACATAGCTTATGAAAGGGTGGGTCCCACACACCACCACACGGCCAACTTGGCTTGTTGTGGTTCATGAAAAATAATTTTTTCCAATTCCAAGTTTGCCCTTAGCCTTCCTCAATTTTTACCATGAACCATTTTGCGAATTTCCCTTTTTACCCTTAGTCTTTCTCATTATTTCCATACTAATAGTATTCATAAATAATATTCATAACCAACTTGCACATTAAAATAATTTTGGAAAATGGTCTTGCCCTTAACTTACCACGACTACCTCGAAATATCCGAACGTACAGAATACGGGCTATAACAAAAGCTTATATAATAAGGCAAGTGGTCATATTTGTTTAATTTATTAAAGTTCAAGAAAAAGGGAGTAGGGGACATGTGTCCACCTTGTTTTGGTAGAAGCCATATATATATATATATATATATATATATATATATATATATATATATATATACAATTGATGACCAAAATATGACATATTCATCACAACTCAAAAAACTTGGAGAGGAAGCTAGGGCATTCGGCCATGGCTTCTAAAAATGATGTCATGGAAAGTGATTAAGAAAAATAATTTTTCTCTAGCATCTCAACTAATTGGAAGGTCCTTATTAACGTGGAGTGGTTGTTGGAGCAAGCAAGACTTCATTTGGGCAACTCATGAGCCCTAGCCGAATAGAGAAAACAAGTGGAAAAAGGTAAGATTTGATCTTCCCTTTCGTATGTTATAGATGATTTGTGAAGTGTTGTAGTATGTAGAAATAGATGAAATTCATGAAATATGCATGTATGGGGTATGGACGAGTGTAGAGTGTGTTGGTAAGATAAGATGAATTGATTTTATTTAGTATTTTGATTGTTGTGTTGTGGATTCCATGATGTAAAATGAGGATTTAATGGCTTGAAAAGAAGTTGTAATCATTGTGGGAGTGTTGAAGAAGTAATGTGACACTAGCATGAATTCTTATATTTGGATGAATGATGTTGTCAAGGTGTAGATTGTTGGTGAAGTTCATAAACTTGGAAGAAAAGAATGGGTTGTTGTCTTTGGTGGTGTTGTGAGATTCCGGGTGGAAGTGTGCATTGTGTTGGCTTGATTGTGTGTGATTGAATTGAATATAAATGAAATGTCGTCGAATTATATAAAAGGAGCTACTAATGTTAGAATGCATTTTGAATAAATTGTTGAAGTTGGAAATATGATTGTTGGTGTTGTTGTTGATAAATTGGCCGAGTTAGATTCTCGGGGATGGTGTATTTACTGGGAAAATGCAGCCGAAATTTCGGTAGAATATAAATGAATTCATTTGAAAGACTAGGACAAGTATATGTCGATGAATATAATGATTATGTCAATTCTCTTGAATGTAGACTAGCAAGTTTGGACGAATAAGCGTAGCTAATAGGATGTGGAACAGGTATGCAAAGGCTTACCCTTTCTTTCTTTTGGCATGATCTTTGCGAAACCAACATGAGAAAGTATATGTATGATTTTAAAGAAACTCCTATTCTTAGAGCCACTAGGATGGCTAACGTTCTTGATTTCCACAAGCTGTTTCATATGGTTTTGATGCCTATCTATGATGTCCAAAGTTCGGCTGATATGTTTCCGAATGGCATTCGAGAGATAATTGATATGACTAATGTCTTGATTTTCAAATGAAAGCACGTTTGATTATTCCTTTGAGTCTTTGATATATTTTTAATACGTACATATCGTTCCAAAAGCTCTATTTGATTTGATCCATAACGATATTTGAAAGGTACTTGGTATAAGTATTGGTTCGATTTTCCAAAAATAGCTTCTGAAACGTTCGTAGAAGGTTCTGTACTTCAAACGCTCATAACTTTCTTATACTAAATCGGATTGACCCGAAACTTGTTTCTGAGCCTTCAGGTGTCGATTTATGTACGTACCCATCGAGTCATAAAAAAAATTGTTCCTTCAAAAGTGAGACGAAGCCATGATGATCATTCCATAATATATTCGGAGGTTACCGACCTTACGTCCCTCCGATAGAGGCATAACATTCTTTGGGCTCTCCTGCATGCTGCTTACATGATATATGTATATGCTACATGAACATGATATATGTATAAGTATATGGGGTAAGGGAAAAGGTGAGGCGCTATAGACGCATTGCCACCTGATCAGTTGGTATCGGAGCCGGTGGTGGGGCAAACCCAGTGGTGGGGCAAACCTCAGTGGTGGGGCAAACCCAATGGTGGGGCAAACCTCAGCAAGAACGCTGAGTCCCAAAGGGGGGGTTAGTGCAAGGCTTGCCTTAGGCGAATCCCACATTGGTTTAAGAAAATCCCACATTGGTTAAGGCAAATCCCACATCGGTTAATATCGTCCCGGATGCGGGATATATGTGGTTAAATGGATCGGAGTCGACGCCTCGGTAATATGATATGTTCTATTTTCCATATATATGAAAAAGAAATGTTTTTCAAAGAAATCTAAGCATGCACGGTACCCGCCTAAAAGGCACTCAAATGTACAGGTTACTCTTTTACCCCATTATATGCTCTATATCTCAATTCTGTTATTATTCATAATTACATCTCTTACTATGTTACTATTCATGTCTTACATACTCAGTACGTTGCTCGTACTGACTCCCTTTCTTCGGGGGCTGCGTTTCATGCCGCGCAGGTACACCCAGATGAGTAGAAGCCATTATAGAAGATGTTCCAGCGAAGTTGGCAAGCTCCGTTTGCCCCTCGAGAGTTGCCGAGTCAGAGTATTATGCTATAATGTCTTAGTTGAAGTTAGAGACTTTGCAGACAGAGTCGTGGGTGTAGGATGTCGGTTATGTAAGCGGCTCCATCAGCCGATGTGTCATTCTGTGTATGTGATAAGTTCCAAATGATTACAGATTTTGTTTGATTTGGGAACAACGAAAAAGAATATTTCTGAAAGCTCTCATTATGTATTTCATTTAATTTAAATTTGAAGTCCAAAGAGGTTATGTATGTAATAAGAGTCAGCGGGTTTGCTCGGCTCCGAATATGGGGTCGGGTGCCCATCACACCCTAGTAAGATCGGGGTGTGACAGAAACAAGATCCGAGGATACTCCAAAACAGCCCACATAATATAACAATGCCCAATACACTTCGAATATCTAAAATATACACCCAACAAGCCACATACGCTTTGCATACGATATCTTATACATTCCTTTCATATCAAATTAGTGATTCACATTAGCAACAACACAGCAACGACCTCAACTCCTATATGCAAGAAAATTATCTTAACATTATAACAAGTCCTAAGGCAGCCCATCAATCACAATCAACGCAATACAAGTCTCAACTATACTTAGTCCTCCAATTTCACAAGATCAACAACACAATACATAATCATAACCCTTAATCCCCCAATTCAATAAGAACAGCCCACTAAATAAATATAACTCCAACTTTAACCATCAAATTCCTTTACTTTCATCATTTAATCCATGACAACAACAACAACAACAACAATACCAATTAAAATTAACTCATCATTACTAGCTTAAAACAGCCCCATATACGGCCCAACAAAGTCTCAACATCAACATACCCAATTCTTGCATTCAATTCCATATCCACCAATTCATACAAAGACCAAATCATCACTAAAACATGTAAGAGAGAATTAAATCTTACCTTAAAAATCTTGGCTATTTAACGTTGCTAATCACCTTTAATATCTAAGATGTCTTAGAAATTCAATCTTTTTCCATGAAGACCTTAAGCTCGGCAAAGATCAACCATGGCCGTGAGCTTCTTTATTTTTCTCCCCTAATTGGACTTGAAATTCATCAACTCAATTGTGTAGCAGGTGGGGGGAGGAGTTGGCTGTGAGCTTCACTAGGTGGCTGCCATGGCTAGCCGTGAGCTTCATGAAGCTATGCCATAGCCATGGTCGTAGCTCTCTCTCTCTCTCTCTCTCAAGTTCACATTGTTGAATTGAAAATGGAATGCAAAATGGTGAATTAGTCAACAATTTGAGACTTTATATGCTGCCTCATGAGCTGACACGTGTCCACCACAATGACACGTGTCCCACCATGCTGACACATGTCCTACCATGGCATGGACCAATCAGATTTGGCCATGTTGTAGTGGGGTCCATTTAATACACTTAATTAATCATTAATCCCCACTTAATAATCTAATCATGGTTAACTAATCCCTAATCCCCACTAATATTTCTACACTAATTGAATTTTATAAACAAATCGTGTACTAGTTAAAATCGCGAATTAAAAGTCCTTGTCTCATATCTCAAAATTAATCTTGTCCTTAAACTTATTTCGATTAGCTTACGAATAATCCAATGTATAAAAAAATTCGGAGTATAACACCCTGTCCCGCCATTTCTACAGTTTGGTACTCCAGTAAACGTCTATAGACAGATGTGGACAGTAGACGAGATATAGCCATATCGGCTCTCATCTTTTTGTGGTACAACATATGTAGGGGCCTTGTAGGCCCGCAATGTTATTTCCAGTATATATCCTTACATGCTCAAACGACTAACAGTTCTTTATTTCGTTATTATATGAGTCACCATAGCTCTGCCATAAGTCTTATATGCCACCCACTTAGCCAGGAATGTGCAAGCAGGTACAGGGGTGCTTGGTCAGTAGTGGTCAGACACTCGTCATGACTCAGCGGTTGGGTCGTGACAGAAGTGGTATTGTCACGACCCAAACCGATGAGCCGTGACAAGGGGTCTGACCTCTAGCGACCAAACACCCCTAAACACTTATCTAAAATATGCTGAACAACATAGCCCATAAATGGCACAAACTAATCTCATAAAGAGGAGGCATCCGAAGTCTATACAATCTGCATATATATACAAAACATGCGGAAGAACAATGCAAGCCAGCTAGGCTGTTATATATACTGTACACAAAAGAATATAAGCCGAGAAGGCTACATCGTCTTACTACTACATACAACTGTCTACAGACCTCTACTGGAATGGAAGCTGTAGAAAGGACGGGACAGGGCCCCGTCGTACCCATATATATACATCTCAAAAGAATGGCCTACCAAAATAGACTGCAACTCCGGATTGAATGAAGTGCACTGATTGCTATTGGATAAGGGTGCTACTAAGCTAGACCACCTCCCTGTCTACCTGTACCTGTGGGCATGAACGCAGCCCCCCGAGCAACGGGGAGTCAGTACGTGTCACGACCCAACCCCGTAGGCCGTGACTAGTGCCCGAATTGGACACTCATATTGCCTGTCAACTGTAATCATTTATAACTAGCATGTCATGAACTTATTTGTATAAGAAGGTAGGGTGTTATTTTAAAGCTGTCACGATTCTGTATGTCATAAGCACCTATCTCCTGAGGAGTTACCATTTTCAACAACAACATATATTTATATATACGCAAGCCGATAAGGCTGCCATTACACGCAACATTCCAAACATACATACATATGCAAGCCGACAAGGCTGCCATCACGAATGGGTACGCCACAAACATAAGTCATGTTCATACAACGCAATAGCAACTATACACAGACCCACACAGATGTCCACAGACCTCTAAGAGTAATGACAGTATCATGTGACAGGACAGGGCCCCGCTGTACCCCGAATAAACACATACACATACAGCAAAAGGGAGTTATACCACAAGCTAGGCTCCGGAACAAAGGAGCACTCCAAAGTAGCTGAATAGCTATCCTAAGCTGGCGGATCACCCAAACGAGCGTCTGTACCTGCGGGCATGAACGCAGCCCCCCGAAGAAAGGGGGTTAGTACGGAATATGTACTGAGCATGTAAAGCATGAAATGTAGTAATAGACTCATAAGGAGACAAAGTATGTAGGACCCAATGCAACAATCAAAAATTCATAAAACTTGTCTTTGGACATATTTCATCTGTATCATTCTCATATAAATATCGTTACAGAGTTTTGTAATCAAAGCTGCATAATCGTTCTGTATATAACATATATATAACGTGTCCCGGCCCTTTAATGAGGGACTCGGTAATTAAAATCATAGCATCATAAACATAAACATAGACGTGTCCCGGCCCTTTAATAAGGGATTCGGTAATAGGGAATATGCCCTCCTGGCCACCATCTCCATATCATCATGTCATCATATCATCACATCATCATATCATCATATATATATATATATATAACATGTCCCGGCCCTCTAGTGAGGGACTCGGTGATTAATATAGTAAATATGCGCACGAGAACGTGTCCTGTCCCGGGACTCAGTGAAGGATATAGCGGTAAGCACGAGCAGAATAATAAGCAACCACATATATGCAATTCATCTTTTGAGACTCAATAGATAAGCAACTAACCAGCTCTAAAGTATTGGGATAATAATCATATTCAATTCTTTTCAACTCTCATTATAAGTTATAGCAAGGAACGTTTCAGCTTTCATGTACATGTATCAATTTGACATGGTGTAGTTTTTGAAAGTCAAGTATGCTTCTGTTCATGCCATTCTTTTAAGAGTAAGAACTTCTATACATCATTCATTAGTCAATCATGTAGTAGACTCGTGACAATAGCAATAAGGAAATATAGAATCATAAGTCATGCATGGAACTAGAGAATAGAATTTACCCCAAGGTTCATATCATTTCATACTTACGTCTAGGACATGCCAAAAGAAAGAAAGAATAGGCTTTACATACCTTTAGCGTTTAGTCGTATTATAACTTGTACTTGCTGCCCAAAAACACCTATCCTATATCAATATATCAAGAGCTACAATTAATCTACGAGGGAATTCAATACGTATTTTGACGCTCACAATCCCTTTCTAACATTTAAACGACGTTTCGTTCGCATTCAAACCAACTAGTGCTACAAGCTAACATTGCTAATTATTCTTTCATATATCAATCTAAACTTATTTAACATGACTTAGGGGACTTTGGACAGCTTGCATATCATTCAAATCAGTCCCAAACTCACGGCCAAACAACACATACCACAATACCATTTTCACTTAGCAATTTTCCAGATTTAACTTACAACGACAACAACACGTTTAATAACATTACTTTCACGATTCTTGGAACTGTTTTAGCATCATTTTTATTCTTACAACATCCCACAAATCATTTCAATTTCAACTCGAATCATTGCACTTCACTTTCACTATATGTTCATAACAACATTCAACATTCGACATACACTAATTCACTTCTAACCTTAAAACAGTCCACGGTTTTGGACTGCTTATATACTTCAACATGATTCGTTTCTTTAACACCTCAATTCACATATTCAATATGCATACAATACACTACAATGTCCATAACAACAACAATCAAAACTTGGCACAAAACAGTCCGCAATCCCCCTAAATCAGTCCCCTTACACGGCTTCAACACAACTACAATATCTCCATGATTTTCATCCATTTATCCATACTACAACACATTCAATCCATTTCCAATACATGTACAAGAAGATTAAGCATGATTCCATTAAACTCTAAAACACACGGCTCATTTCAAATTCAAGAAAAACAGTCCAATACCAACATACAACATGATAAACAAACTTCTACAATCTTTGTTCATTTACATATGTTGACACACATTCAATTTACCAACAATACATGCAAAATGAGACCAACCATGACTTCACTAAGCTCATGGCTCACCCCCCCCCCCCAAGTTCAACCACAACAACCATCCAACAACAACATGCACGAATTGTTCCTTCAAATTATCATACAACACAAGAAAAATGATCATTCTTACCTTGTAACTAACTTCTTCAATCGGTTAGCCCCTCAAACTCTCTTCTTGAATTTTAACTCTTGTTCTTGCTATATCAATGGATGCTACACGTTAATATACCTTCAATGGAGTTGAATTGCTTAAGAAAATTGAATTTTTGGAGCAAATTTGGAACCCTCACTCTCGGCTAGCTCTAGGCCGAGTGTCACGACCCAGCCCCGTGGGCCGCGACTGGCACCCTACCTGGGTACCCAAACCGAATCGCACATTCATTTACCAAATCCGAGCATATTCCAAAAATTCATAAAAGTCATATCAAACTGAATCTTTATCAAATATGTCTTAAGCGGTCGCACAAATCAAAATGTCATATCAAATCCAAACGGAGCGGCGGAATAGACATCGCCGGTCAGAAGTGCAAATATAAGCATAAGGGCCATTTAGGGCCATCAGAACAAACGGACCGCTTTAAGACCAGAGAACAAAATAAAACAAACATATATAGGACCCTCGCCCCACATATATGACTACAGGCCTCTACGAACTCAAAACAAAGACATATGGCGAGACAGGGCCCCGCCGTACCCAAATCGTCAAATATACAGAGCATATACATAGCAAAAGGAGTATGTACCAAAAGTGGACTCCGGATCAGAAGGAGTACTCCAAAATAGCAGAAAGTGAAGCCTACAGTGGAGGATCACCAATGTCTGTACCTGCGGGCATGAAACGCAGCCCCCAAAGAAAGGGGGTCAGTACGAAATATGTACTGAGTATGTAAAGCACGGAGTACAGAAATATGGATCAAAACTGAAAGCAAATCAGATAACAAAGTGGAGTACAAATCGGGAAGTCAAAATCCGTATCAAAATCATATACGTATACATAATGCAAACGAAATCATGCAAAC
The DNA here is from genome assembly GCF_019175385.1 of Lycium barbarum. Classification (NCBI taxonomy): domain Eukaryota; kingdom Viridiplantae; phylum Streptophyta; class Magnoliopsida; order Solanales; family Solanaceae; genus Lycium; species Lycium barbarum. Next base: position 93,047,649 of record NC_083345.1, on the reverse strand, counting down.
GCTTAGGAACGTGGTCGCCACTCCGACGCTGGCGCCACACACAGCATAACACCAGAAAGTTTCAAATCTCCGTATCTCCGAACACAAACACAAACATAGGTGAGCGTATCGCATCACGAGCCATATCACAGCATAACTCCAAACGGAACCCGGCCCTATGGCGAAGCCTCGGGAACCGTAACACAGCATACGGCCGAATTATCGTAAGGCGCACGAATCATAACCGGCCTGGGAACCGGTGAACGAAGTCATAATAAGGCACGAGCGGAGTCGTGAGCAAACAAATGCAAATCATACTTCAAAATAGTCTTTCAAAACAGAGTAATCCCATAGGTCATTTCATAATACAAAATAATCGAATACTTAGTCGATACAAGGTTTCATTTCACAAAACGTTTCCAAAATAGTACGTATAGCTCAAAACGTAACTTAGCGTATCGTAATATTCAAAACACGTCCCGTAGGAGGAAGTTCCAAAATCGAAGGTATCATTTCAAACTTTATTCAAAAGGACAGCCCAATAAGACAAATAGGGCGTCTCGGGGTTAGCGGGCCCACCTCGAGTCGAATTGAGGTGGCGAACATAATTTATGAACATTTAGGGGCCAAAAGTTCATACATAATCATTTCTAAGTTACCCGACCACATTTCGATATGTTTCGGACGATTGGTGGCATTCTAGCCAAAATAGAGCCCTTAGGCTTCAATTGAATTGAAGGAATAGTAACTTTTCTGTGGATCGGGTTTCGAGGAGCAGGAATGCTCCGGAAGTTCTCATATTCGCCTATCATACTAAGATATGCCAAACGAAGGAGTGGGAAGCTTTACATACCTTACAGACGTCGTATGCTCTCCCAAAAGTCAAGTCCCGTTTCGCCTGAAATCTGCAAATGGTCAAAGTTACCAATTGAGATTCTTAGGCTTAAAAATGCCATTAACTTCATTTTTGTCTACCGAAATTTCGGCAGCATTTCCCCTATAAATCTAACACCCCCGAGACTTAGCTCGGTCCAAAATATATCAACAACAACAGCCCACACATCATCAAACAACACAAGTAATAATCAAACCACTCTAGCTTCAAAGTTCTACTTTATTACCTAAGTTGGCAACTTTCATTCAAACTTCCAAAACTCCAACTCTATATCTACATAATTGTATTCATTTCCTCATTCAAACTTATACAATCACATCCCAAATACAATCCAAGCCATACACGAAATTGCCCCAAAATCCATTACTTTCCATAATTCTTCAAAACATCGAAAATTCACGACGAACATTCTAACTTGCGTCGTTTCACTCCGAATTCATTAATATCAACTATAAATCATATTTAAAGTTTTTAGCACCCTAAATATACAATGATATACACAATTATACCAAAGGTATAAACTTTCCGATAACGTCCGAAATCATTTTCCAACGCCAATTTAATTCATCAATCAATCATTTACGACATAAAGATCACAACAACACATTATATAAACTAAACAAGATCAAATTCCTATGCCTTTGCACTTCATGGAACTCACGGCTACAACACCAACACACACACACACCCACGGCTTTCTATAAGCATCAAAGTTACGGGATTCTCGTCTATTCCCAATCCTTAACATATTTATATCAATTCTACAACATAAAAGTGTAAGAATTCTCACCTTTTCTTAAAACCCCGACTTGTCGCAAACGTAGTTCTTGTGCCAAACTAATTATACCCCGTTGAAGAGGGTCTTGAGCACTTCACAACTATGTAGAAACTAAGATTTTTGGACTACAAACAAGGCTTGGAGAAGTTTTTCTTTCCCTTCTACTCTATTCGGCCGAACCCCTTTTCTTGTGGTGTTCTTGAATTTTTATTGGCTCTTTGATAATTCTAAGTGTGGAATGATGATATATATCCATTAGGAGTCATGTGCATAGCACATGACATTAAAATAATGGGTTTGGGCCTTGGTTAGGGCCGACCACCCTCACAAATCTTGGGCCTCAATTTATGTTATATTTTTCTTGGCCCAATCATAAAACGTCCCGTTTTGTAATTCCCGAAACTAATTTCCGAAATTCTAAATTTACCCTCGGCCTTTCCCGATGTCTTAACATTAAAGATTCCATAACCAACATAGTCATATTCACTAAAATCAAATTATGTCCTTCTAACACACAAGTCGTAATTATTTCTCGATTTCCAATTATACGAAAACACGGGACATAACATTCTCCCCCCTTAAGAACATTCGTCCTCGAATGTTGAATTGACTTTATTTGGCGTCATACTGCTTTGGGAGGGTCCTCTTCGTAATTGTCCTTCGTGGACTTTCCGACATAGCTTTTTCACCCCCATGATGGGGTAATTCTTCACATCACTAATTCAAATGCCTTCATAATATATTTTCTCGTACCCCACATAATCATCGGACCACACACTATATTTTTTTTTTTTGATGGACAAACGCTTTCCAGACATCATAGTCAATATCATTCCTTGTTACACTGCTGAGGTCCCTACCATATTATCGTAATCCCACTTCATACCAGACACCTCACACCAACGGATTCAGAATCATACCAAACACTTCACACCAACGGATTCAGAACTAGGACCAGACGCCTAGAAGCATATCGAACAAACTCGTAATCGGAGGCAGACGTACTAGACTATGGCAGATGGTTTCATAGTCAAAATCAGAGGTACAAAAGTATGTCAGACAAATCTGAGATCGGAGTCAGACGTACAAAGGCGTATCAGACGGATTCGAAATCAAATTCAGATGATATCACTTTTGTCACGACCCAACCCCGTGGGCCGCGACTGGTGCCCTACTTAGGCACCCCAAACAGACTCACAACCAGATCATCGTATTCAGGCTCATCCAGACTTAACATACGTTATTCGAACTGGAAATTAACAACATACGTCACACAAACATTTATCGAACGCTTATCTTAAGCGGTCGCCCGTGCAGAACAATCATATCAAAATCATAAAGGTGGCGGAAGATACATCGCCCAAATGCACACACACACGTACAAACTCATGGGCCGTCTTGGCCACCGTAGCATACGGGCCGCTTAAGAACGCAAAACAGATCCACATACAAACACACCAGAGATATATCAGACAGATTCGTATCCTCAGACATACAGAGATGTGTCGGACGGATTCGCAATCAGAGCCAATCATACAGAGGTATATCAACCAAGAACAGATTCAGAACCAGATGTATCAAGGTTTATCAAATGGGAACACAATCGAGGCCAGAAGCATAGAGGCGTAATAGACAGAGCCTTATCAAAATCGGGAGTGCAGAAGTTTAGCAGATAGAATCCGAATTAGAATCAGATCACTCTTATTAAGGCTCCAATGATTCATGAAAAATTTCCCTTTATTTGTAAACTTATTCGCCAAGCTGTCACACAAATTGTCTCGCGTCTCGCGTATCGACTCTTTCAAAGATTCCACTTATTCACACTGCTTATCTTTCATCTTTCCTACCCTCCATACTCATTTTCTCTTTCAGACATCGTCATTCCAAACTAAGTTATAATGTAATTGGGGATTTTCTATCCCTTGACAACATTCGGATCGTCGCCCCCGCTTCGCTTCATGTATTCGATTTAGTAAAACCTTTCGTCTATCACAACTTTGGCTGCCGGGACTCGGCTCCTATCCCACAAGGGCACCAAACGAAAATCATACACACACCTACACATACACATACACATACACACATTTACTAATACCTTACTGGCGAACGTCTCTGACTGTTATTCAAATTCGTTCAATTTCCCAAGCGGTGTTGTACCCTTTTCTTTTTGCCCATTTAGTCCGCCTCGTTCTGCGCGACTCCCGAAAGGGCACTAATTACTCCACACACATTCTATTTACCTTTTGGTTACCCCAAATTTCCATTTATATTTATCGCACCCTCACTTATGAAAAACTTTACATTACTTCCCAGGGGGTCACCCATCCCAAAATTGCTCTGGCTTGAGCACGCTTAACCCCGGAACTTTCATGCATTTCGACGCGTTAGGGCTAATATAATTCCGTCGATTACCCCGCAGGTCCTTTGTCACATAATTTTAGGGCAGATCGGGGTCTTAGCAAATTTTCGGAAAAATTTTGTAGCTGGTCCCACCCCCGGCTAAGTCATACCACTACTATGTCGCCTTTCTGAATCTTAAACATTCATCTTCATACACATATACATGTGATTACGGATAACCCACGGATTTAAGTCTTCGTCCCACGAATTCCGCCTCCAAATAATCGGTGGAATTTGATAAAATATCACTGTAAGGTGTTCTCCGGCCACTGGCAGAAGAAAACTAAAGTCCGACAAGTATTGCGGGACCTTTTTGTACTTAGTCTACATATTTACTTCCATATTTCTGGAAAAATTTGGGCAGAGGTTCCTCTGTTTTTCTTACTATCCGAAACCTGTACACCAGAAATACCAATTATGCCTCACAGGGCCAACACATATACACACACATACATATCATATCATGTCGTATTGCAGCCACACGGGGCTGATAACCTCAAGTAAGAATTATAACGTCGTCGACACCTACCATACGTGCCCAACTCAACAGCATCGGAGGCACTTTCCTGTTTACTTTCATCCGGGATTTCTAGACTCACATTGACGGTGGGGACATCTCAGTCGCCCTTGCCTTTGGTCACTAGGTCTCTAATCCTTTTAAATTTCCGTCGTCTTCATAGAACAGCGTTTTACAGATATCATACACATATCGAAAATTCTAGGAAACTTACGTACTCATAACTGATCAACTCGGGTCTAACCTGGGGAGCTGCCGTGGGAACTGTGTCCCTCATCATCGTCGTCGGTCTGGCCCCCACTGTTACCTGCATCTGAATCGGAGGAGTGTAGGTAGCCTGGCAATTCCTGGTTCACTGACGGCCAGGACAAAGGGCTGGAATAGGGCGTAACACTCTCTGGGGAAGCCTGTCTAACATACTGCTCCACTACCGGAGCTGCTGGCACATCCTCGGGAATCTCCTCCTCCGGCGTCCCAGAGGAGTGCTCTAGTGGCTCAGCCTCGGGGCTATCCTCCTCCCTGGGAGTAAGAAACTCTGGAGGTATCGTCGCTGGGTCCTCCGAAGGGTTGGTGTCATAACTGTCTTCCCTGGGAGCCTCTGCTCTAGGATCAAAAACTCTGGAGGAATTGTCTCTGGATCCTCCGAAGGATCTGTCTCAATCGAGTAGTTGGGGATCTGCCTACTCGGTCCTGGTGATGTCCTAGGGGCCTTATTAGCACCCCCATCCCCATCATCCGAAGCGCTCCTCTTCATTATTTATCAACCTACGATCACCTGCAGGAAGAGGGTCAGAAACATTTTCCCCAAATACAGACACTTCTGCTCTTCTGGAGCCTCGCTGTAGATACGGCAATTCGTAGGGGAGAATCATCCTAATCATATAGCTTTATCGCACGATCTAAGAATCCAAAGAAGGGTAACATCCTAAATGTCCTGTAGCTTCCTGTTTATAGATGTGGTGCACAACACATCGATAAACAAGACTCTACGAGACACGGCCTGTAGACATTCCGAGGACAAACCGCTCTGATACCACTTTTGTCACGACCCAGCCCCGTGGGCCGCGACTGGCACCCTACCTGGGTACCCAAACCGAATCGCACATTCATTTACCAAATCCGAGCATATTCCAAAAATTCATAAAAGTCATATCAAACTGAATCTTTATCAAATATGTCTTAAGCGGTCGCACAAATCAAAATGTCATATCAAATCCAAACGGAGCGGCGGAATAGACATCGCCGGTCAGAAGTGCAAATATAAGCATAAGGGCCATTTAGGGCCATCAGAACAAACGGACCGCTTTAAGACCAGAGAACAAAATCAAACAAACATATATAGGACCCTCGCCCCACATATATGACTACAGGCCTCTACGAACTCAAAACAAAGACATATGGCGAGACAGGGCCCCGCCGTACCCAAATCGTCAAATATATAGAGCATATACATAGCAAAAGGAGTATGTACCAAAAGTGGACTCCGGATCAGAAGGAGTACTCCAAAATAGCAGAAAGTGAAGCCTACAGTGGAGGATCACCAATGTCTGTACCTGCGGGCATGAAACGCAGCCCCCGAAGAAAGGGGGTCAGTACGAAATATGTACTGAGTATGTAAAGCACGGAGTACAGAAATATGGATCAAAACTGAAAGCAAATCAGATAACAAAGTGGAGTACAAATCGGGATGTCAAAATCCGTATCAAAATCATATACGTATACATAATGCAAACGAAATCATGCAAACGCTTAGGAACGTGGTCGCCACTCCGACGCTGGCGCCACACACAGCATAACACCAGAAGGTTTCAAATCTCCATATCTCCGAACACAAACACAAACATAGGTGAGCGTATCGCATCACGAGCCATATCACAACATAACTCCAAACGGAACCCGGCCCTATGGCGAAGCCTCGGGAACCGTAATACAGCATACGGCCGAATTATTGTAAGGCGCACGAATCATAACCGGCCCGGGGACCGGTGAACGAAGTCATAATAAGGCACGAGCGGAGTCGTGAGCAAACAAATGCAAATCATACTTCAAAATAGTCTTTCAAAACAGAGTAATCCCATAGGTCATTTCATAATACAAAATAATCGAATACTTAGTCGATACAAGGTTTCATTTCACAAAACGTTTCCAAAATAGTACGTATAGCTCATAGGCTACTTGGCCCACCTTGCGGATGATTTCATAGGGCCCAATGTACCTAGGACATAACTTCCATCTCTTGCCGAATCTCATCACCCCTTTCATTTGCGATACTTTCAGGAATACCCAATCACCAACTCGAAATTCCAAGTCTCGTCGGCGGTTGTCCGCATAGGACTTTTGGCGACTTTGGGCTGTTAATAATCGATCTCGAATCACCTTAACCTTTTCCACCGCTTGTTGAATCAATTCAGGGCCTACTTATTGCGTTTCTCCTATTTCGAACCATCCAATTGGAGATCTACATTTCCTTCCGTATAAAGCTTTATATGGAGCCATTTGAATACTGGAATGATAGCTGTTGTTATATGCAAATTCAATTAGCGGCAAATGATCGTCCCAACTTCCACCAAAATCCAGCACACATGCTCGTAACATATCTTCCAAGGTTTGAATGGTACGCTCGACTTGCCCATCCGTCTGTGGATAAAATGCCGTGCTTAGCTTCACTTGAGTGCCTAGACCTTCTTGAAAGGATTTCCAAAACTTGGTTGTAAATTGTGCTCCTCTGTCTGTGATGATGGATAATGGAACACCATGAAGTCGCACAATTTCTTTGAGATACAACCTTGCATAGTCTTCCGCTGAGTACGTTGTCTTGACTGGAAAAAAATGGGCTGCTTTCGTCAGCCTATCCACGATCACCCATATAGAGTCATACTTGCCACGGGAACGAGGTAATCCCACTATAAAATCCATGTTTATCACTTCCCATTTCCAAGTAGGGATTTTTATTGCCTACAACAAGCCCCCTGGCTTCTGATGTTCAGCTTTTACTTGTTGGCAATTTGGACACTGTGACACAAACTCGGCTATGTCTCTCTTCATGCCATCCCACCAATACATCGTCTTGAGATCACGATACATTTTGGTCGCACCAGGGTGTATAGAATACCGAGAACAATGTGCTTCTTCTAAAATTTGTCGGTGCAATTCTGCTACATTCGGCACACATAACCTGCCTCAGTATCTAATAATTCCCTCCATAGAGACTTCAAACGGAGACTTTTCCTTTCCATGAGACGTGTCTCTGTAATGGCACAATTGGGGATCTCCATATTGCCGTTCTTTCACTTCCATGTCCAAGGACGAAATTGTGGGGTCATTGATACTAATCCCTGCATCACCCGAATCTATTACACGTACCGCAAGACTAGCTAGTTGGCGAAGCTCATAAACCATCTCTTTCTTTTTCGGGGGGGCTTCGCATAAACTGCCCATTGATCGGCGGCTAAGGGCGTCGGCTACTACATTCGCCTTCCCGGGGTGGTATAAAATGTTAACATCATAATCTTTTAATAATTCTAACCACCGCCTTTGTCGCAGGTTTAACTCCTTTTGCTTGAAGATGTACTGAAGACTTTTGTGATCTGTAAAAATATCAACATATACACCATACAAATAATGCCTCCATATTTTTAAGGCATGAATAACCGCAGCCAATTCCAGATCATGAGTCGGATAATTCTTTTCATGCTTCTGTAATTGTCTCAAAGCATATGCAATAACTTTACCATGCTGCATCAATACGCACCCTAGTCCAACATCGGAAGCGTCACAATACACCACATAGCCATCTGGCCCTTCTGGAAGTGTTAAGATCGGAGATGAGATCAACCTGTCTTTCAACTATTGGAAGCTGCGTTTGCAAGCATCATTCCATTGAAATTTGGCTGACTTCTGGGTTATATTCGTCAATGGGGCTGAAATAGATGAAAAGCCCTCTACGAATCTTCTATAGTATCTTGCCAAACCCAGAAACTACGAACTTCTGTAGGCATTGTAGGCCTTGGCCAAGTCTTCACAGCTTCAATTTTCTGAGTGTCGACTCGAATGCCATCATCCGAAATAGCATGGCCCAGAAATGTCACAGAGTTTAGCCAGAACTCGCACTTTGAAAATTTTGCATATAATTCCCGGGCTCAAAGAATGCCAAGAACAATTCGCAAATGATCTGCATGTTCTGATTCAGTGCGCGAATATACCAGAATATCATCAATAAATACTATTACAAATGAATCCAAGAGTGGCTTGAACACATTATTCATCAAGTTCATAAATACGGCCGGAGCATTAGTCAACCCAAACGACATCACTCGAAATTCATAGTGACCATATCTCGTTCTGAAGGCCGTCTTGGGAATATCCGCTTCTCTAACTCTCACCTGATGGTAACCTGATCTCAAATCTATTTTTGAAAACCATTTGGCACCCTGTAACTGATCAAATAAATCATCAATCCTCGGAAGGGGATATCTGTTCTTTATCGTCACCTTGTTCAACTGCCTATAGTCAATACACATTCGTAGAGATCCGTCTTTCTTCCTTAAAAACAAGACGGGTGCTCCCCACGGTGATGAACTAGGCCTAATAAACCCCTTTTTAAGCAAGTCTTTCAGCTGCGCCTTTAGCTCTTTTAATTCTGCCGGAGCCATTCGGTAAGGAGAAATAGAAATAGGCTTGGTGTCCGGCAACACATCAATGGCGAAGTCAATCTCCATTTCTGGAGGAATTCCTGGAAGTTCGCCTGGAAACACATCTGGGAATTCATTCACTACCGGAACTGATTGAAAAGTTGGTGGCTTTGCTTCGGTGTCATGAACCCGAACTAAGTGATAAATATAGCCCTTGGCTATCATCTTCCATGCCTTATGGTAGGAAATAAACCTACCTTTCGGTGATGCTGCACTACCCTTCCATTCAAGCACGGGCTCTCCCAGAAATTAGAATCGAACCACTTTCGTTCGGTAATCGACATTAGCATAGCATGATGCCAACCAATCCATACCCATAATTACATCGAAGTCTACCATTTCCAGCTCAATCAAATTAGCTTTTGTCTGGCGATCACATATCACAACTACACAATTTTTATACACTTGCCTTGCTATCACGGGATCACCAACCGGAGTAGACACCTCAAAAGGTTTGATCGGCTCAGGTTTCACCCCAATATAACCAGCAACATACGGAGTAATATAGGAAAGAGTAGAACCCGGATCTATCAGTGCATATACATCACGGGAGAATATAGACAATGTACCTGTAATTACATCCGGAGAGGACTCGAGATCCTGCTGTCCGACTAAAGCATATACACGGGGCTGAGTGGCACCTGAAGTAGATGCTGCCCCACGACCTCTGCCTCGGCCTACTGTCATCTGGGGAGTCTGCCCTATCGGGCGCACCGATGAAGAGCCAACTGCTGAACCTGTAGGCTGAACTCCAACTCTGCCACTTGTCGACGGGCAATCCCTCATCATATGCCCCACCTGACCACAAGTATAACAGGCATCCGAACCCTGATGACACTGTCCGGAATGTAATCTGCCGCATTGGTTGCATCACGGCACTAGGGGTCTCCTCTGACTATAATCTTCCCTGAGGTGGGAATCTGAAGCCCTCGAACTCTGGCCCTGTCCTGAACAGAAAGAGCGATCAAATCTCCTACCTGTGAATCGAGGAGGTGCACTTGTCACCGACTGGCTTGAGTACCCAGAATATGTCTGCCTTGATACCCTCTATAATCACTGCCGGCTCCCGTAGATCTGGTCCTCTTGCCTTGCCTTCTATCGACATCACGGTTGCCTCTTTGTTGTTGTTGTCGCCCCTCCAAATTCTGAGCATGGGCCTATATTCGGGAAATATCCATCCCGTCTTGCAAGGACGCCATCAAACAATCTCTGAATAAATGTGGCCCTAGGCCACTCACAAATCTATGTACCCGATCTCCCATTTCGGCTACGATAGCCGGGGCATATCTAGCCAAAGAATTAAATTGCGGGCTATACTCCCGGGCACTTATGTTTTCTTGCCTCAAATTTAGAAACCTAAGGCAAATAGTGACGAATAAATATATCCACGAATTCTTGCCAAACCGGAGGAGGCGCGTTCTCTCCTTTTGATAATACCCAATTGTTGTACCACAACACCGCCACATCCCGGAGTCTATACGATGCCAACTCTACGGGTTCGGTCTCGGATAAAATCACAACATACTTTTAGGGAGGATAAAATCTTATACAAGGCTCTATCGCACGATCCTGTAGAAGAAAGATGGTCATTTTTCCTAAATGCCCTATAGCCTCTTGTTTATTGATATGTCGCGCTACACACCATAAACAAGACTCTACTAGACACGGACCTGCTACAGTACAACTACAGTGACCTGACCCAAACTTGACCCCCTGTATAAAGGGTAAAACCCCCCTTTTTCACCAGATTTTGTCCAAAAAAATCAGAAGGGGGAGTGAGGGTATCAAAAAGTGAGCTATTTTCAAGTGGCGAAATATTAGTTTAGGTCCGGATAGCGCGTGGTTGTGATTGTAGTCTTGTTTTGTGATGGATTCGGTTTGGATTCTAGGCGAACGTTGAAGATATTGCTGTCCTAGTAAGAATAAGGTATGAATCCCACCCTACTGATATTGTTTTAGGTTTATTGCGGAAATAGAGGGATTAAATAGCCGTATAATGGGGTAGTTGGTTGAAAAATCGGATAAACATCATATGAGATGTCTTATGGAGTATGTTGATGGTAGTGATGATGTTGTTGTTGTTTTCGTTGTAGTTGTTGTTTGTTGTTGGTAATTGTGATTTTGGGCTAGGGATATAAACAAGGGAGGTGCAGCCGAAATTTCGACAGATTCTAGGAAAGAGTTAACTTAAAGGCTTAAGATAAGCATGTGATAACGAGTATAACAATAGTATGAATTCCCTTGATTGTAGATTTGCGAGTTCGAGAAGTAGAAGTTGAGGGAATAGATAAGCTTCAAGGTATGTAAAGTTATCCCTTCTTTCTTCTTTGGCATGAATTACATAAAATTAGCAAACGACGAACATACAAGACTCCAATGAACTCTAGTTCTCAGTAGTACTTGACATGGCAGTTGTCTTTGATTCTCAAGTGTTGGTTCCTTATAATTATTCTCTTGAATCCCAAATGATGATTCGTTTTGTACATGATTGCTTCTATGATTCATTTTGTACGTGATTGCTCCTATTACTCATGCACAGTTTCATTGCGTATTTTACCGAGTCCCTCACTAGAGAGTTGGGTACGTATTATATTTCATCGAGTTCCATAATGGGATGGGTACGTATTATAATTCACCGAGTCCCATAATGGGCCAGGTAAGGCATATTATAATTCACCGAGTCCCATAATGGGCCAGGTACGTATTATATTTCATCGAGTCCCCATAATGGGCCGGGTACGTATTATATTTCACCGAGTCTCATATTGGTTCGGGTACGGTATATTATATTTCACCGAGTCTCATAATGGGCTGGGTACATATTATATTTCACCAAGTCCCATAATGGGCCGAGTACAATATGCTATATATGCATGACTCTCAACATAAGGTACAGATGCTTTGGTATTCCTAAATTATCATACTTATTTCCTGTCATCTTTCCACTCAGTCATGATCTTCATTACTATACATCATGCTTTACATATTCAGTACATCTTCCGTACTGACCCCATTTCTTCGGGGGCTGCGTTTTATGCCCGCAGGTACACATAATCAGTTTGGTGATCCTCCAGCTTAGGACATCTGCTCGGCTACTTGGACAGCTCCATCGTTCCGGATCTTGAGTCATTTTGGTACAGATCCTTTTGATATAGACTTGTGTATTTTCGGGGGTACGGTGGGGCCCTTTACCGCCATATTTCACTATTATACTCTTAAAGGTAAGTGGACATGTGTGGGTTGTATATATGGTTTGGTCTGCTATATAGACGTAGTTCGTTTTGGATATTCTCGTGTATAGTGGTAGCCCTGTCGGCTTGCATATTTTGTTATTTTTGGCTAACTGTGACTCCTCAAGAGACAAATTCATTCTGATATATGGCATTATGAGTCTACAGCATGCCTTTCCAGATTTCCACATTGTCCTTAGTATCAGTCTGATTATATCTAACAGGTTCGTATACGAGTGTCCAACTCGGGCACTAAGCATGGCCCATCGGTTTGGGTCGTGACAAAAGTGGTATCAGAGCAGTTCATCCTCGGAGTGTCTACCGACCATGTCTAGTAGAGTCTTGTTTATCGGTGTGTTGTGCACCACATCTATAAACAGGAAGCTACAAGACACTTAGGATGTCAACTTTCCTTCTTACCCTAGATCGTGCGATAGAGCTATGTTATCAGGATAGTCCCTCTCTAACGAATTGTTGTGTTTCCAGCTATGCCTCCAAAGAAAGCAACAGCTGCCCAAAAGGGCAAATCCGTAGGAGGAGATGCTAGTCAGACTCGGAGAGTTACTAGGGCCCATGCCCAGTTTATGCTTGAGATGGTAGTCCAGTCAGCGAGCTCTGCTACATTGCCACCTCCAGAGGAGCTTTCAGCAGCAGCAGCTCCAGTTCAGAGGGCAGGGCCACCACCAGCTCCCGAGGCCCCGGTACCTGAGCCTCCAGATCCTCAGCCAGGGGCGGAGGATAGGGCCATGAGAGATGCAGTTCAGTTGTTGTCCAGATTAGTGGCAGGGCAGGCTCACAAGCATGGACAAGGAGTTGACTATGCGGAGAGGTTTGATAGCTTGAGCGTTCGTAATTCTTCCTGAATTGTAATCCTCCAGAGGTTTTTGAGTCAAAGCCCGAGGATGATCCACAGGAGTTTATTCGGCAGATGCAGCGTATATTGAAGATAATGAGGACTTCTGAGACTGAGTTTGTTAAGTTGGCTTCGTATCGATTACGGGATGCAGCTGTTAATTGGTATGAATCTTGAGAGTTATCCAGGGGCGAGGATGATCCACCAGCGGCATGGGATGATTTTGTCGAGGCCTTCCTTGGCCACTTCCTGCTTCCAGAGATGAGGCGAGCTAGAGTTGGTAGATTCTTACATTTGAGGCAGCAGCGTTCGAGAGTATAGTCTTGAGTTTGATTCGTTGGCTAGAAATGCGTCGACATCGTTATGTGATGGGACTAGATCGGTATTTGGTTGATGGTTGTATGGTAGTGGCTCTTCATCAAGGTATGGATATTGCTCGGATACAGGCATACGCACAAGGGGTATAGGATCGACACAGGGGACGTCAGCCAGATAGAGACCATGACAGAGGCCAGCATAAGAGGGCTAAATCAGCGGGTTATTCTAGTGAGGTTTGAGGCGAGCAGCCTCAGCAGCATGTTAGATATTCTTCCCAACCTGCATGAAGTGCACCCCCACAGTTCGTGGGTACGGGATTCGACCGCATAGGGTATTCAGGAGCCGGTCAGAGCTCCAGGGCTCCAGGTTCACAGATGAGCAGGGGTTCGAGTCAGTCGAGGCCACCTTTGCCTCGGTGTTCTCAGTTTGATAGGCCCCATTTTGGGGAATGTCGTTGGGCTACAGGTGCTTGTTTTTCTTTTGGCCGTCAAGGCCATATGATGAGAGAGTGTCCTTATGGAGGTTTTGCAGGTGGTATGGCTCAGCCCACTGGGTCAGTTGCTGGTTCATCTTCTTCTGTAGCCATGGGCCCTATGGGGCAGGGTATTCAAATGCCTGCAGGCCATGGTAGAGGTCATGGCAGAGCTTCTACTTCTAGCGGTCCCTCAAACCGTATATATGTTTTTGCTAGTAGGCAGGATCAGGATGCCTCACCGAATGTGGTTATAGGTTTATTATCGATTTTCTCCTGGGACGTATATGCATTGATAGATCCAGGTTCCACCTTATCATATATATCCCCCTTTGTTGCTAGTAGAATCGGAATAGAACCTGAGTTGATAAAACCATTTGAGGTAGCTACACTGGTAGGAGATTTTGTCATAGCCAGGCAAGTATATAGAAATTGCTCTCTGGGTAAATATAGTCATCATACCATAGCAGACCTGATAGAGTTAGACATGACTGAGTTTGATGTTATCATGGGTATGGATTTGCTGGTTTCTTGCTATGCTAATGTTGATTATAGAGAAAAGATAGTTCGGTTTCAGTTTTCAGTAGAGCCGATTATAAAGTGGAGAGGGAATACAACATCGCCGAGGGGTAAGTTTATTTCATAACTCAAGGCAAGGAAGATGGTTAGGAAGGCTATATTTATCATTTGGTTTGAGTGCATGATATGAAAGTAGAGGTACCGGCTCTTCAGTCAGTCTCGGTCGTTAATGAATTCCCAGATGTATTCCCTGATGAGCTTCCAGGTCTCCCTCCAGAATGGGAGATAGAGTTCACTATAGATGTATTGTCAGATACTCAGCCTATATCTATTCCTCCTTATAGAATGGCACTTGCAGAGCTGAAGGAATTAAAGGAGCAACTGAGAGACTTGTTAGAAAAACGCTTCATCAGGCCTAGTACATCACCTTGGGGAGTACCGGTACTATTTGAGAGGAATAAAGATGGGTCGCTGCGTATGTGTATTGATTATAGGCAGCTGAATAAAGTAACGATAAAGAACAGGTATCCCCTCCCCATGATTGACGACCTATTTGACTAGGTGCAGGGTGCTAGGTATTTTTTGAAGATAGACTTGCGGTCAGGTTATCATCCGGTGCGAGTAAAGGAGGCAGATATGCCAAAGACGGCATGCAGGACCTGATACGGGCATTACGAGTTTAGAGTGATGTCTTTCGGGTTGACTGATGCTCTAGCGGTGTTTATGGATTTGATGAACCGGGTATTCAAACCATTTCTAGATATGTTCGTTATCGTATTTATTAATGATATTCTGGTTTATTCACATTCAGAAGAGGATCATGCAGACCATTTGAGGACGGTACTTATGGTACTCCAGCACCATAAGTTGTATGCTAAATTTTCTAAGTGCGAATTTTGGTTAACTTCAGTAGCATTTTGTGGGCATATTATTGGAGCTGACGGTATTCGGGTAGATACACAGAAGATCGAGGCGGTAAAGACTTGGCCTAGACCTACGACACCTACCGAGGTATGTAGTTTTCGGGGGCTAGCAGTACATTACAAGAGATTCATAGAAAATATTGCCTCGATTTCAGCACCTTTAACAAGGCTAACTCAGAAGGCAGCTAAGTTTCAGTGGGCTGATGCTTGTGAGCAAAGCTTCCAGTTGCTGAAAGACAAGTTGACGACAGCTCCAGTTCTAGCTCTTCCTGAGGGACCAGATGGTTATGTTATTTATTGTGATGCTTCAGGTGTTGGACTAGGTTGTGTATTGATGCAGCATGGCAGGGTTATAGCCTATGCCTCTAGACAGCTCAGAAAGCACGAGAAATATTAACCTACTCATGACCTGGAGTTAGCAGCAGTGATTCATGCCTTGAAGATATGGAGGCATTATTTATATGGTGTTCATGTCGATATCTGTTACACCCCGGAGAATTTCGCGCTACCTACACTGTAGACAGCTTAGTGTCTGCTCGAACAAGATTAAAGTCATGCGAGGATTAAGGGGAAAGGTTATATTATAATAGTGAATAATGGCATATATATGATATGTGGAGACCATATGGGGTGAATCGGTTCATATGTCACTTGACGAAAAACCCTCGTTACTGTAAGCTAAGGGGGGCCCACACGTCAGGAGTTTTATAAAGGACATATGAAGAGATATATGAGTAATACATGGAAAGTTGAGCAAGTTCTAAGAAGGACCCTTAAGCCAAATATGGGCACAAGCCCTCCAAAGAGAGGATTTAAAGAAATATTTTCGGATGATCTGACCTGGAGTGGCCCAAAAGATATTATAAATTTGGAATTTGGAAAAATACCGAAAATTAAAATTATAGATAATTGAATTATCTTTCCAACCATAGGTCGTGGAACCTCACACTATCGGGATCAAGAGTTATGACCTTTTTACTGAAGCGCAGTCAGAAAAATTAAACCTGCGCGAACGCACCCAAAGGGGGCGCGATCGCGCTGAGTTAATTTTAAGTCGGTCCAGGCAGAACCTAGACCATTCTATAAAAGGCGGAGGACCCCTATTTTCACACCAAACACCCCTCAAATATTCAAGAAAACTCTCCAACTTCCCACCATTAACGTTTTAGCCCAAAACCATGTATAATTCCCAAATCCTGGTCCAGACGGCATATAGTTACGATTACAAAATTGTGTATTGAGGCCTTGTGGCTTAAGTCTATGGCGGAGAAGTGAAGATATTGCAGTATTACCAAGAGAAAGTTTTGAATCGCTTTCTATTTATGTTAATACCGGCTTATTTACGAAGATAACGTGGTTATATAATTGTATAACGGGTTGGTCAGTTATGGAAGTTGGAAAACAACGTGTGGGCTATTATATGGAATACTTTGGTGTTGGAAATGATGCTATTGATGTTGGTATTGTTATTGTTGTTGTTGGTTGTTGAATTGAGAATTCGGGCTAGGGATATAAACAGGGGAAATACTGCCCGATTTTCGGCAGAATATAGAATAGTATGATTTGAAACTTGGAACAAGTGTGCGATAAAGAGGCTAACGTTAGTGTAAATCCTCTTAAATGTAGACTTACAAGCTCGGACAAATAAGCGTAGCTAATAAGAGGTGGAACAGGTATGTTAAGGCTCGTCCCTTTCTTTCAAAGGCATGATTCCTATGTTATGATTCCATAAATATTTCCATAACCGCCTTGTTTTCAAAAGCTCGAAGTCCATGACTCTTAAATCCTCTTATGATGTTAAATGGAATATTTTCTATGATGATTGTGATGATGATGATGATTCTCTTCTTTTGAAACTCCGAAGCTATGATTTGAGGGCGTTATGAGATTATTGAGCCATTCCATGAATCCCTTTACCGTACTTACTGTTGGTGGTCTCACATCATGTTACTCGTTCCTTCGAGGTGAGATATAGCGATGATAACGATTCTATTTCTAGTGCTACCTAAGTTCATGATTCTCGAGACTCCCGTGACATCGTCGATTTCATCTTACGATGGTTGATTCTTCAAGGAATGATATGGTGATAATGGTAATGCTAATGATGATGTTGAATTCATTTATGTATTTTTATGTGTATGTATGTATGTATGCATTGCCTCCCACTGATCAGCTAGGGATAACATCGAGTCCCGAAAGGGCCGAGTAAGATAACATCGAGTCCCGAAAGGGCCAAGTAAGATAACATCGAGTCCCGGAAGGGCCGAGTAAGATAACACCGAGTCCCGAAAGGGCCGAGTAAGATAACACCATATAAGACGCTATGTGTGTATATATATATGTATTACTGCGCCTTAACGGCCGGACGAGATAGTATATATAGATATGTATGGAAAAGTTCTTCAAAAGCTAAGCATGCACGACATTCGCCTTTAAAGAGCATTCAGAGGCACAGGTTGACTTTTTATATATTACTTTATCTTCATATGTTCATTGTATTATTTTCCATTTTCGGTACCTCTTGCTATGTTACTATTCATGCCTTACATACTCAGTACTCTATTCGTACTGACGTCCCTTCTTGTGGATGCTGTGTTCATGTCCGCAGGATCAGGTAGCCAGTCGGACGATCCGCATCAGTAGGACCTCCCCTTAGCGGCAGTCAGCACGCTCCATTATCCGGAGCATCAGCCCTTTTTGGTATGCTATCTTGTTAAATGGGTACGGCGGGGCCTTGTCCTGTCCTTTCTACAGTTGTACTCCATAGAGGTCTTTAGACAGTGATATGTAGTTGTGATATTATGCAGCCTCGTCGGCGCTTGTTTTGTTGTACAGTATATATGTAGCGGCCAAATCGGCTAGCGCTATTACTCTCAGTACTTATGTTTATATATATATGTGTTGGTCGTGATTTCCCGGTGCGGGGCCTTTTATATTAATTGTTCGGGAGACAGTATAGCTCAGTTACAGATTGTCTATGGACTCAGGATAGTCAGTGAGAAGTAAATACAAGCATAGGAGTGCTTGGCCAGTAATGGTCGGGCACTTGTTACGGCACCTTATGAGAAATCAAAGTTTTTGGGTTCCGGGGGGAGTATGGTCGCAAGGCTGCGGCCCATCAGTTTGGGTCGTGAAAAAAGTGGTATCAGAGCAGTTCATCCTGGGGATTGTCTACAGACCGTGTCCGGTAGAGTCCTATTTATGGTCGTGAAGCCGACCACACTTATAAACGGGAGGCTGCAGGGAATTTAGGAATCATTGACCTTTCCTTCTGTCTTAGATCATGCGATAGAGCCAGAGTCTAGGAAAGATCGCTTCTGATCCTTTTTCCTGCAGGTAAATGCAGACTGACAAGAGATGAAGAAATCAGCTGCAGATAGTGGGGGTGATAAGAATGCCCCTAGAGTATATCCAGGACCCCAGGCTCTAAGACCGAGCAGGAGGAGCCTCAGTGATTCTATTGAGACTGACCCCTCGGAGGACCCAGCGACGATTACTCCAGAGTTTTTGACTCCCAGGGAAAAGGACCCCCCAGAGGATAGTTATGTCACGACCCAACCCCGTAGGCCGTGACTAGTGCCCGAGTTGGACACTCATATTATCTGTTAACTGTAGTCATTTGCAATTAGCATGTCATGATCTCATTTGTACATAAAAAGGGTAGGACATTATTTTAAAGCTGTCAAGTTTTGTATGTCTTAGACACCTGTCTTCTGAGGAGTTGCACTTTTTAAACAACAACATATATATATATATATATATATTCCTACGCAAGCCGACAAGGCTGCCACGATATACAAAATAATAAACATACATATATATGCAAGCCGACAAGGCTGCCATTACGAATGGGTACGCCCCAAACATAAGTCATAGACATAAAACGCATCAACAACTACAAACAGACCCACACCGATGTCTACAGACCTCTAAGAGTAATGACCATGTCATATGGCGGGACAGGGCCCCGCCGTACCCAAACAAACACATATGAATACAACATAAGGGAGTTATACCACAAGCTAGGCTCCGGAACAAGAGAGCAGGCCAAAATAGCTTAATAGGTATCCTAAGCTGGCGGATCTCCAGAACGAGCGTCTGTACCTGCGGGCATGAACGCAGCCCCCCGAAGAAAGGGGGTCAGTACGGAATATGTACTGGGCATGTAAAGCTTGAAACATAGTAATAGACTTATATTGAGACAAGGTATGTAGGATTCAATGCAACAACCAGAATTTCACAAAACTTGCCTTTGAACATATTTCATCTGTGTCATTCTCATATCAATGTCATTATAGCGTTTCGTAATCAAAGCTGCATAATTATTCTGTATATAACATATATAACGTGTCCCGGCCCTTTAATTAGGGGCTCGGTATTTATAATCATAGCATCATAAACATAAACATGTACGTGTCCCGACCCTTTAATGAGGGACTCGGTAATAAGGAATATATATATGCCCTCCTGGCCACCATCTCCATATCATCATATCATCATATCGTCATATCATCATCATATCATTATATATATATATATATATATATATATATATATATATATATATATATATATATATATATAACGTGTCCCGGCCCTTTAATGAGGAACTCGGTGAATAATATAGTAAACATGCGCATGAAAACGTATCCTGGCCCGGGACTCAGTGAAGGATATAGCGATAAGCACGAGCAGAATAATAAGCAACCACATATAAGCAATTCATCTTTTTAGACTCAATGGATAAGCAACTAACCAGCTCTAAAGTGTCAAAATAATATTCATATTCAGTTCATTTCGAATCTCATAACAACCAATTACAAGAAACGTTTCAGATTTCATGTACATATATCACTTTAATTTGGTGTAGCTTTTGAAAGTCAAGTATGTCTCTAATTGCGCAATCCTTTAAGAATAGGAACTTTCATACATTATTCATTAGTCACTCATATTGTAGGCACATGACAATGGCCTTAATGAAATATAGAATCATAAGTCATGCATGGAACTAGAGAATAGAATTTACCCCAAGGTTCATATCGTTTCATACTTACGTCTAGGACATGCCAAAAGAAAGAAGGAATGGGCTTTACATACCTTTAGCGTTTAGTCGTATTATAACTTGTACTTGCTGCCCAAAAACACTTATCCTATATCAAGATATCAAGAGCTACAATTAGTCTACGAGGGAATTCAATACGTATTTTGACGCTCACAATCCCTTTCTAACATTTAAACAACGTTTCGTTCACATTCAAACCAACTAGCGCTACAAGCTAACGTTGCTAATCGTTCTTTCATATATTAATCCAAACTTGTTTAAACATGACTTAGGGAACTTGGGCAGTCCATACATCATTCAAAACTGTCCCATACACACGGCTAAACAACACACATAACATTTCCATTCTCACTTAGCAATTTTCTAGTTTTAACTTACAACAACAACAACACGTTTAATGACATTACTTTCATGATTCTTGGAACTGTTTTAGCATCATTTCCATTCTTACAACAGCCCACAATCATTTCAGTTTCAACTTGAATCAATGCACTTTACTTTCACTAAACGTTTGCAACAAGAATCAACATTCAACACACACAAATTCACTTCTAACATCAAAACTGTCCACGGTTTTGGACTGCCTATACACTTCAACATATTTCATTTCTTTAACACCTCAATTCACATATTCAACATGCATACAATACACCACAATGTCCATAACAACAACAATCCAAATGTGACACAAAACAGTCCCTAAATCTCCCCTAAAACAGTCCCTTTTTCACGGCTACAATACCCTTCCCACAATTTCATGATTTTTATCCGTTTATCCAACTACAATACATTCAATCCATTTCCAATACATGTTCAAGAAGATAAACAATGACTTCATTAGAACCTTCAACACACGGCTCATTTTCATTTCAACAAAAACAGTCCAATATCCATCATGCAACATCACAACCAAACTTCTACAATCTTTGTTCATTTACCTATGTTGGTACATATTCAATTCATCAACAATACATGCAAAATGAAATCAATCATGACTTCACCTCACTCACGGCTCACTCTCTACTTCAACTACAACAACAATCCAACAACAACATGCATGAACTATACATTCAAATCATCATACAATACAAGAACACTAAGCATTCTTACCTTACAATCTTGCTCTTCACTTTGGCCGAATTTTCCACTCTATTGAGGTGCTACACCTTCTTGTTTCTTTTCAACAACCAATACACATTCTTGTACACTAGATGAGGAGTAAAATTTGGTGGAGAAAACTGAAATTTGGAGCAAGTTTTTGACCCCTCTCTCTCGGCTAGCTCTAGCCGAGAGACTCTCCCTCTCTATCACTATATCTCTCTCTTGAAGTGTTGAAATGATTTTGTTAAGGTGGAGTGAATCAGATTTTTTGTATATGTATTCACTCCATGCTTTGGACAAGTGTACCACACTAACTTGGGTCAATAATTCTTTGACTATCCCACTATAGTGCACGGCCAAACATGGCTTTAAAGTGGACTGATTTTTTTGTCTTTCCAATCCCACTTATTTATCCAATTGTGGTTAGTTTAATCCCAATTTTCCATTAATACTTCCATGCCAAACGAAAATTGTAGATAAATTGTGAGTCGAAACGAAATCGGAAGTTAAAGTCTCTATTTCGTATCTTAAGATAGTCTTGTCTTTAACTTGTCGCGTTTATTTTAAAACGTCTCAACGTATGAAAATATGGGTTATAACAAGTTATGACACAGATCCGTCTGAGTATTCGTCTGGGACACCGGAGGAGGGGATCCCTTAGGCCGTATCAGCTGCTCCTATGGCAGAGCATTACGTTAGACCAGCCTCCCCAGTAAGAGTTACGGATTACTCTAGCCCTCTATCCTGGCCATTGGTAAACCAGGAATTGCCTGGTTATTTATATCCCTCGGACTCAGATGAGAGAGATGATGAAGGCCAGACGAGAAAATGGTGGGTAGACGATGACGAGGAGTACACTTCACCTTATAGTCCACCAGATAAGACTAAAGACCGATCGACTGCAGGTATATGAGCTTTTATTGGAATTTTCTATGTATGTGTATTTGTTGTAGACTAGCACTTAACAGTGGCGAGCGGAAATCCAAAGGGGCCAATAACCAAGTATTTTCAAGTAACGGCGACCAAGGTGTTTTCGCCACCAGTGGGAATCAGGAAATCTAGGATGAAAAGTAGTCATACACATAGGTGAAAGGTGAATATTGAGGATTGAAAAGGCCAAAATAGTAATCGTGTAGTTGGAAGAGTAAGAGACCCTTTCTAATTCGGAGGGAGATGTGTTATGAGAATGTTTTAGAATCTGTTAAGACTTCAACCTGCTCCAGGTTATGTGATGAATGTCATACGGTGAGGTGGATGCGATCATACCAGCATTAACGCACCGGATTTCATCACAGTTTCCAGGTTAAACGTGCTGGAGTGAGAGAAATATTAGGATGGGTGACCCCTGGGAAGTGTACCAAAAGTTCTACAAATTTAGACATAAGAGACCAATGAGAAGCGAGTGTAGTCTAAAGGAAACTGGAGTATACGGAATGGTTGGAAACCTTAAGAGATCGCGAAGGATGAGGAGGATTAGACCGGTAAAGAGAAAGAGGGTACATCAAAGCCCTGGAACTAGGATGAGTTTGAGTAGTATTTGGAGACACTTTGTAAGCGAGGCGTTAGAAATATATATATGAATGTGTATAATATCCCATATGTGGCTGTATTAACGGGTATGTGTATCCCAGCAACCGACGTTGCGATATATTGAAGGCATTGATCGAATAGGGTAGTAAAGTTCAAGTGACAAACGTTACCGGGTACGCTGATGCTATTCTCACTACAGGTTAGGTTTTGAGAGTTTTAATGCAATGACATCTGGAAAAGAAAGAAAGTGAGTATACGGAAGGTATGGAGATCAAAATGTCAGAAAAAAAAGGGTAAGAAACATGAGTGAGTAAAACCTCCAAGAGAGACGACGGGCAAAGCACGGGCCTATTTGGGTAAAAATTTGAGGGTAGGCATATGAATGGGATAAAGTGTTGTAGTATAGAACGAAAGAGGAATGTGTGGGGTTAGAGAACGGATTTCGATAAGTGGGACTAAAAGGAAAGCGACCACAATGAGGAATATGAAGTAAGAGAAAGAATGATTAGGCCTTGCAACGACGCTAAAAGATTTTCAACTCTCGAAAGGTACATATAAAGGGGTAAATGTGTAGTCATATTAATATGGTTTCCTCGGACATGGAGAAGTTTTCCTAAAAGATGACTTAAGGATAAAACGAATTTGCACGTTTAAAGGAGAGGAGAAGGGTGCTCGAGGAGGAAGGAACTCAATGAAGGTTAAGGGTGAAAATAGGGAAGGTATACTAATGGGCTGATGGAAGGAAGAGGAGAGCGCTTAGAAGTAAAGTAACTGGGAAATTTTTTTAACCATGGGAGTAAGAAGGATATTTAAACGAGTTGGCAGTAGGAAACCGGTCAATCACCCAGATAAAAATGAGGATGATGGGGTGACACATATGATTAGAAAATTAATGACATGAGGCAAGATTTCTTGTAAAGACCGAGAGATTCGATTATAAAGGAAATAGAGTGTAATGTAAGGAACGTGCATGGAGGACAACCTGGCCGTGACATCACAAAGACGGATGAAGGCTCGATGAACGAGGATGGAGAGAGTGTACATTGTAAGAATTCTGTGCTAAGAGCAAGAAGTAGCAGGACACTCGGAAAACTTGGATAACTTGGATGCATAGCTGCAACACAAACATGTAGTTAAGAAGAATTATGAGTAAATGAGCTAAGAGGGCGAAAAGACTAGTAGTGGATGGAAGGGTATGGAAATATTGACAAGAATGATGATATAGATATAAATGGAAGAAGAACTCAGGGTAAGAAGATTTAGAGATGTTATAAGCAAAGTCGGGAAGAAAGGCGAGGAGTAAGATATAATTGAAGACTTCATAAAGGACGTGGTGAATCTCAATGTCCTCGTTAACTTGTAGGTCCAGAAAACCGTTAGTTATCAAAGACATAGGTGTGAAAAGACGGAAAAGAAGGCATTGGAATTGGATATAACCCTTATAAGTATTCCAATTGAATACAAAAGTGTAACTAGCAAAAAGATAGATAAGTCAGACCATACGATGACAAAACCCCGGCCTTAAAAAGATCGTGAAGGGCGGTAGATAATTATCGAAGACGATGGATACTTGAAAGTTGTTGGTGTATAAGGACCTCCTTAATAAGGGGGGGGAAGAACATATTAGACTTGAAAGAAACTATGATGTTCTCAAACATCAGAAGAAGAAATTTATTAGCTCAGGGCCAGAGTTCAAGGCATATTGGCATGTCAGGAAGGTATCAGAAAGAAGCAGAAACAAATTGACAATAAGTGTACAATGAGGCAGACATAGGAAGAAAGCATGGAAGACACCTTAAGACAATGCTTCACGCTGACTTGAGCTACGATATTTCTAGACTATGGTTTAAAACCCCCGTATCGGGAAAAATTGCACCGTACCTAAGTATGCAGTGACATGTCCTAAAGAGTAATAAAGAGAGCAAGAAAGGTTTTCAAGTCAAATTCACAAGGTTGATAGAGAGGACGGCGAATCCAAGAATGACAACAAAAAAATAGGGGGGAGGAGGGATTTTAGCGCCGGAAGGGATACCAATTGTAGCGAAAAGGACAATGATTGGTAGTTTGGTAATTTTTCGAAGAGAGGAAGAACGCTGCTCTTATGAATGGAAATACAAGAGTTCACCGGATATTAGAAAGCATTTCATGGATCACTAATTATACTAAACATGAGAGCATATGCTATGGAGTATATGAACCATCAACGTGATGCTATGCCCAACTATAATTGCAAAAAGGCCACATCAGAAAGCCAACAAGGAATAATGACGAATGAAGTGACCGCCGGTACAAGGAAATCGAAGCTAGATATATTTATGTTGTAAGAGAGTCGTAATGGAGTAAGAATTGTCGTAGCCCTCTAATTTTGGGTTGTATTGCGAGATTTCAAGGAAGAAAGTTAAAGAAATAGTTGTGGCAGGAGCTCAAAAATGTGGCGAGCTACAAATTTACCTGAACTCGGATTATGAGTTTGCCATAAGTGTAACTGTACTGCGAAGGATAATAAATGGCGAAAAAACATTATGTATATACGTATTTTGGGTATTGATATAACTGGTCTTGGAAAGGAAATAGGGAGAATAACTTAAGGGATATAGCCATTATGCTCAATAGCGACAAAGTAATGTTGAATAAGCATTTGGAATGTAAGGGTAAGAGAGATGGCGACAAGGATGTAAGGATTAGAGAGACTGACTAATGAACTACAAAGAATTGGTACAGTGTGTATCTAAGATCAACAGATATCAAAAAGAGTAGCCCGAGATGGCACCGAAGGAGTAAACGCAAAGAGGACGCCGTATATGAGAAAGGTAATTGCCCACTAACAGGGAAACAAGGAGCGAGAAAAAGAGACTAATTATAGGATGATGAATAGTTATGACACGACAAGACAAGACTGTGATAATGGAGACAGAATGAGAGCGAGATACGAGTTGATACCTGATGTTGTCCATAAAAACAAGGAGGTGATGGGACGCTTAGACGAGTCCAATGAAAACGTTGAGAGAGAACAAAGAGGGACTGATCCAAGTTATAGCTTAAGCAAATGGTAATCGGACCTAAAGGAAGAATAAATGTTCTAAGGAACCAAAGATGATTTCGTGGGTTGGAAATACTACGACATTCGAGGACGAATGTTCCTAAGGGGGAAGAATGTTACACCCCGAAGAATTTCGCACTACCTAGACAGTAGACAGCTTAGTGTGAGCCCGAAAAAGAGTAAAGTAATGCGAGGATTAAGGATAAAGGTTATATTATAAGAGTGAATAATGGCATATATACGATATGTGGAGACCATATGGGGTGAATCGGTTCTTATGTCACTTAACGAAAAGCCCTCGTTACTATAAGCTAAGTGGGGCCCACATGTCGGAGCTTTATAAAGGACATATGAAGAGATATATGAGTACTACATGGAAAGTTGATCGAGTCCTACGAAGGACCCTTAAGCCAAATATGGGCACAAGCCCTCCAAAGAGAGGATTTGAAGAAACATTTTCGGATGATCTGAATTGGAGGGGCCAAAACGATATTACAAGTTTGGAATTTGGAAAAACACCAAATATGAAAGTTGTAGATAATTGAATTAGCTTTCCAAAAATAGGTGGTGGGGCCTCAAACAATATCGGGATCAAGAGTTATGACCTTTTTACTGAACGAACGCACAGTTAGAAAAATTAAAGTTGCGCGAACGCGCCCAAACGGGGCGCGATCGCGCTGAGTTAATTTTAAGTCTGTCCAGGCGGAGCCTGGACCATTCTATAAAAGGGGGAGGCCCCCTATTTTCA
This sequence comes from Lycium barbarum, assembly GCF_019175385.1. NCBI lineage: Eukaryota > Viridiplantae > Streptophyta > Magnoliopsida > Solanales > Solanaceae > Lycium > Lycium barbarum. Next base: position 93,020,593 of record NC_083345.1, on the reverse strand, counting down.
CACCAAACACGTCCAAACACCCCCCAAATATTACAGAAAACTCTCCAACTTCCCATCATCAACTTTTTAGCCCAAAACCAGGTATAATTCCCAAATCCCGATCCAGACGGCGTATAGTTGCGATTACAAAATTGTGCATTGAGCCGTTGTGGCTTAAGTATATGGGGGAGAAGTGAAGATGTTGCAGTATTACCAAGAGAAAGGTATGAATCTCTTTCTATTTATGTTAATTCCGGCTTATTTACGAAGATAGCGTGGTTAAATAATTGTATAACGGGTTGGTTAGTTGTGGAAGTTGGAAAACAGCGTGTGGGCTGTTATATGGAATTATTTGGTCCTGGAAATGATGCTATTGATGTTGGCATTGTTATTGTTGTTGTTGGTTGTTGAATTGAGAATTTGGGCTAGGCATATAAATAGGGGAAATGATGCCCGATTTTCGGTAGAATATAGAATAGTATGATTTGAAACTTGGAACAAGTGTGAAATAAAGAGGCTAACGTTAGTGTAAATCCTCTTAAATGTAGACTTGCGAGCTCGGAAGAATAATCCTAGCTAATAAGAGGTGGAACAGGTATGTTAAGGCTCGTCCCTTTCTTTCAAAGGCATGATTCCTATGTTATGATTCCGTAAATATTACCATAACCGCCTTGTTTTCAAAAGCTCGAAGTTCATGACTCTTAAAGCGTCATATGATGTTAAATGGAATATGTTCTACGATGATTGTGACGAAGATGATGATTCTTTTTTTTTTTGAAACTCTGAAGCTATGATTTGAGGGCATTATGAGATTATTGAGCCATTCCATGAATCCCTTAATCGTACTTATTGTTGATGGTCTCACCTCATGTTACTCGTTCCTTCAAGGTGAGATATAGCGATGATAACGATTCTATTTCCAGTGCTACCTAAGTTCATGATTCTCGAGACTCCCGTGACATCATCGATTTCATCTTACTATGGTTGATCCTTCGAGGAATGATATAGTGAAAATGGTAATGCTAATGATGATGTTGATTTCATTTATGTATTTTTATGTGTATGTATGTATGTATGTATGAATTTCCTCTCACTGATCAGCTGGGGATAACATCGAGTCCCGAAAGGGCCGAGTAAGATTGCATCGAGTCCCGAAAGGGCCGAGTAAGATAACACCGAGTCCCGAAAGGGTCGAGTAAGATAACACCGAGTCCCGAAAGGTCCGAGTAAGATAACATCGAGTCACGAAAGGGCCGAGTAAGATAACACCGAGTCCCGAAAGGGCCGGATAAGATAGCACCGAACCTATATGGCCGGGTAAGATAACACCATGTAGGACGCTATATATATATGTATGTATTATCGCGCCTTAATGGCAGGACGAGATATGATATACGGATATGTATGGAAAAGTTCTAAAAAAGCTAAGCATGCACGACATTCACCTTAAAAGGGCATTTCAGAGGCACAGGTTGACTTTTTATATATTACTTTATCTTCATATGTTCATCGTATTATTTTCCATGTTCGGTACCTCTTGCTATGTTACTATTCATGCCTTACATACTTAGTATTGAATTCATACTAACGTCCCTACTTGTGGACGCGGCGTTCATGCCCGCAGGATCAGGTAGCCAGTCGGACGATCTGCATCAGTAGGACCTCCCCTTAGCGGCAGTCAGCACGCTCCATTGATCCGGAGCTTCAGCCCTTTTTGGTATGCTATCTTGCTATATGGTTACGGTGGGGCCTTGTCCTATCCTTTCTATACTTGTACTCCATAGATCTCTGTAGACAGTGATATGTAGTCGTGATGCTAGGCAGCCTCGTCGGCGCTTGTTTTGTTGTACAGTATATATGTAGCGTCCCAAATCGGCTCGCGCTGTTAGTCTCATTACTTATGTTTATACATATATATATATATATATATATATATATATATATATATATATATATATATATATATATATATATATATATATATATATATATACGTTGGCCGTGAGTTCCCGGTGCGGTACCTTTTGTATTAATTGTTCGGGAGACAGTATAGCTCAGTTACAGACTATGTATGGGCCCAGGATAGTCAGTGAGAAGTAAATACAAGAATATGAGTGCTTTGCCAGTAATGGTCTGGCACTTGTTACGGCCCATCGGTTTGGGTCGTGACAATATCTATACGGATCACAAGAGTCTCCAATATATCTTTAAGCAGAAGTAGTTGAATATACGATAAAGACGGTGGCTAGAGTTATTAAAGGATTATGATGTTGACATTCTATACCATCCAGGGAAAGAAAATGTTGTTGCAGATGCTCTTAGCCGTAAATCTATGGGAAGAATGACAGATGTGCAGCTAGAAGGGAAGGAGATGTTTCGTGAGATTTACCAGCTAGCTAGCCTTGCAGTCTGATTGGCAAACTCTGGAGATAGTGGAGTTTCTGTTCGAGAAGTTACTGAGTCTTCTATCATAGAAGAGGCGAAGAGACATCAGTACGAGGACCCTGTTCTGGCAAAATATAGGGATACTACCCTTCAAAAGGAGAAGACCCCATTCGGGGTTACACCTGACAGAGTGCTACGGTATAGGGGCGGGTTGTATGTACCTAATGTTGCAGGGCTATGATAGCAGGTTATGGGAGAGGCACATTATGCCCGTTATTCTATTCATCCCAGGTCAACGAAGATGTATCATGACCTCAGATGCTTATATTGGTGGGATGGCATGAAAAGGGACATAGTGGAGTTTGTTTCTCAGTGCCCGAATTGTCAATAGGTTAAGGTTGAGCATCAGAAGACTTATCGATTATTTCAGGAGATAGAGATCCCAACTTGGAAATGGGAGGTGATTAATATGGACTTCATTACAGGTTTACCTTGCACTCAGCAAAAGTATGACTGTATATGGGTTATTGCTTATAGGCTGACGAAATCAGCCCATTTCGTTCCAGTCAAGACTACTTATTCCGCGGAATATTATGCGAGGTTATACATTAGGGAGATAGTGAGACTTCATGGGGTTCCCACAACCATTATTTCAGACAGAAGAGCTCAGTTTACAACTAACTTCTGGACATCGTTCCAGAAGGGATTGGGAACACAAGTGTGTCTTAGCATATCAATTCACCCTCAAACTGATGGACGGGGCGAGTGTACTATTCAGATGCTGAAGATACGTTGCGAGCCTGTATTATTGACTTTAGAGGTAGCTGGGATGATCATTTGCCACTGGTTGAGTTTGCTTATAATAATAGCTACCATTCGAGCATTCAGATGGCACCGTACGAAGCCTTATATGGGAGGAAGTGTAGGTCACCTATCAGTTAGTTCGATGTTGGTGAGACGAAGTTGATCGGCCCAAACGTGATTCAGCAAGCTGTTGATAAGGTGAAGCTTATTCGAGAGAGATTATTGACATCCCAGAGTCGACAGAAATCATATGCAGACAATCGACGTCGAGACTTAGAGTTTCAGGTTGGTGACTGGGTATTCCTGAAGGTATCACCCATGAATGGTGTGATGAGATTCGGCAAGAAGGGGAAGCTCAGCCCGAGTTACATTGGGCCTTATCAGATTATTCGTAAAGTAGGCAAGGTTGCCTATGAGTTGGATCTACAATCTGAGTTGGAAGCAGTACATCCAGTACCGCTTGGATGTATCAATGCTTCATAAATGCATTGGTGACGCTTCCAGAGTATTTCCTGTAGATGATGTCCTGGTGACGGAGGAGTTGTCTTATGAGGAGAGCCCTATAGCTATACTTGATCGTCATGTTAGAAGGGTACGTATAAAGGATGTAGCTTCTATCAAGTATTGTGGAGAAATAACAATAGGGAAGAGGTGACTTGGGAAGCCGAAGACGAAATGAAGAATAAGTATCCTCACATGTTCTCTATGACTGCAGGTAATTCAATTCCTTACTTGACTATATGATACATTGTGGCCCTGTGTGGCATCATTTTGGGTTGCTGCGCAAGATGGTAGTGGTATCATTACAGGGGAAACTCCGGCAAAATTTTCATAGAATTCCTAAAAGTTACACCATTCGAGGACGAATGTTTTTATGGGGGGAAGGATGTTACACCTAGTATCTTCGAAGAAGCACTTATCAAATTTGAAACATAAGTACGCTAAGTTATGGTTAAGTAAAACCACGTTAGAATGTAAGGAGCAACCATTATTAAGTATATTTAATGAGTGCAGGATGTATATAAGTTATACCGGAAGGTTTTATAAGGAAATGACTGGAAGAAATGGAGTTGTACGACTTTGGAGGAAGGATGGGTGAAGTTTTGGGTGAAAATTTTGGTCCAACTTGAGAAACAAATATCTTTTAGCATATGAAGTGTTTTGAAGTGAAAAAAGCCCTAAAATGAAGCTTGTCGAGTTTAGTTTCCAACGCAACAAACCACTCATTGATAGGACATCGGAGTAAAGAATTATGCACATTACAAGCTCGGCTGACAGAGCAGAAACGCGTGCTACAGTAGCGACTTGCTACACTACTGCTACAGTGACACGACCCGAATTTAACCTCCTACATTAAGGGTGAAACCCCCTTTTTTAACCAGATTTTGTCCAAAAAAAAATCAGAAATCAGAAGAGGGAGTGAGGTATCAAAAAGTGAGTAATTTTCAAGTGGCGGAATATTACTTAGGTCCGGATAACACGTGGTTGTGATTGTAGTCTTGCTTTGCGGTGGATTTGGTTTGGATTCTAGGAGAACACTAAAGTTATTGCTGTCCTAGTACCTCCCTATTGATATTGTTTTAGGTTTACTTGCGAAAATAGAGCGATTAAATAGCCGTTTAATGGGTAGTTTGTTGAAAATCAGATAAACATCATATGAGATGTCTTATGGAGTATGTTGATGATGTTAGTGATGATGTTGTCGTTGTTTTCATTGTTGTTGTTGTTGGTTGTTCGTAACTGTGATTTCAGGGCTAGGGATATAAATAGGGGAGGTGTTGTCGAAATTTCGACAGATTCTAGGAATAGTTAACTAAAAGGCTTAAGATAAGCACAGTGATAACGAGTCTAACAATAGTATGAATTCCCTTGATTGTAGATTTGTGAGTTCGAGAATTAGAAGTTGAGCGAATAGATAAGCTTCAAGGAATATAAAGCTATCCCTTCTTTCTCTTTGGCATGAATTACATAAATGAGCAAACGACGAACATACATGACTCCAATGAACTTTAGTTCTTAGTAGTACTTGACATGACAGTTGTCTTTGATTCTCAAGTGTTGGTTCCTTCTAATTACTTTCTTGAATCCCAAATGATGATTAATTTTTCACATGACTGCTCATATGATTCGTTTGTGCATGATTGCTCCTATTACTCGTGCACAATTTCATTGTATATTTCACCGAGTCCCTCACTAGAGGGACGGGTATGTATTATATTTCCCCAAGTCTCATAATGGTTTGGGTACGTATTATATTTCACCGAGTCCCATAATGGAGTCGAGTACGGTATATTATATTTCACCGAGCCCCATAATGGGCCAGGTACGTAATATACTTCACCGAGTCCCATAATGGGCCGGGTACGTATATATTTCCCCGAGTCTCATAATGGTTCGGTTACGGTATATTATATTTCACCGAGTCCCATAATGGGCCGGGTACGGTATATTACATATGCATGACTCTCAACATAAGGTACAGATGATTTGGTATTCCTTAATTATCATACTTATTTCCTGTCATCTTTCCACTCAGTCATGATCTCATTACTGTACTTCATGCTTTACATATTCGTACATCTTCCGTACTGACCTCCTTTCTTCGGGGCTGCGTTTCATGCCCACAAGTACAGATACTCAGTTTGGTGATCCTCCAGCTTAGGACATCTGCTCGGCTACTTAGAGAGCTCCATTATTCCGAAGCTTCAGTCATTTTGGTATAGATCCTTTTGATATAGACTTATGTATATTCAGGGGTACGGTGGGGCCTTGTACTGCCATATTTCACTATTATACTCTTAGAGGTATGTGGACAAGTGTTGGTTGTATATATGGTTTGGTTAGCTATATACACGTAGTTCGTTTTGGATATTCTCGTGTACAGTGCCAGCCCTGTCGGCTTGCATATTTTGTTATGTTTAGCTAATTGTGACTCCCCAAGAGACAGGTTCATTCTAATATATGGCATTATGAGTCAACAGTATGCTTTTACAGATTTCTACATTGTCCTTAGTATTAGTCTGATTATATCTAACAGGTTCGTATACGATTGTCCAACTCGGGCACTAGTCTTGGCCCATCGGTTTGGATCGTGACAAATGTGGTATCAGAGCAGTTCATCCTCGGAGTGCCTCCAGACCGTGTCTAGTAGAGTCTTGTTTATTGGTGTGTTGTGAACCACATCTATAAACAAGAAGCTACAGGACATTTAGGATGTCAGCTTTCCATCGGTGTGTTGTGAACCAC